>NW_027361917.1:56267500-57467500 GCF_039654945.1 Dendrobates tinctorius
GGACGGTGTGTGCATACACGTCCCCAGTATAGAGTACGTTGTGTGAGAAGCGGCCCTGGAAACGGAGGGCCGTGAGGTAAAGAAAGTGCATTGTGCTCTGAGGCCGTCAGACGGACGGCGAGCGAAATAAACTTGGACCTGTTGCACCCAGAATCTGCCTCCATCTTGTCTCTGTTTTATCTCTGCGCGGTAAGGAGTTGGACCACACCCAGCTCGCCCCAGCACCGACCCTACATTTGGCGTAGTCGGCAGGATCGCCGCCCTTAATACGCTATCTTCTGTGGCAGGCCTGCGTCTGAAGGACTGAGAAAAACTTGGGCTGCTCTATTTTGGATTATAAACACCTGTGGACTACCAATTTCTGACCTGTGGATTACAAATTGGGACGCTGTGGCGGATCTGCGTTGCTGCAGAGGATCCAAGGCAGCAGCTGATTCTGCCCAAGATGGCGGTATTACTCCAACGCAGGAGAGAGGTCCGGGTGTTTGCCATGGTTCCGGATGGACTGGGGCCCCCTCCAATGTACTCCTGGGGGAAATGATATGTGCCAGGAGGCCTCGGGCGCCTGGAGTGGCGATGGCGTCGGGAGATCGAGTCCCGCTGTGAGTCATGGACAGTCTTCCAGATCTCAGGTGGAGAAGAGTGGTTGCGGACCCTACAGGAGCGACCGCCAAAAGACATCACTGGTAAGCCTCCCCGTGGACCCCCTGAGCCTGGAGGCCAGCCCCGCCGGACGGCGGGGTGAAGAACAGAGACTGCGGGAGAAGCTGCGGGAAGATGTGACGGAGGCCGCGACGTCGGGGAAGGTGAGAGTTCCCCCGGCTCTGCCAGTGGCTCCGCAAGAAGTCCCCGCTACTCAGCCGCAGAAAGCGGCCCCCTGTGTATCCGAAAGTCTGGCCGAGGAGGCCCTTACTGTTTACGCTGAGCTGAGCAGGGCCTCCGTTACTGTTTCTGATTCATCATGCCCGGTGGTGCCACATCTGGTGTCGCCGGTGCGGAGACAAAAGGCGCTCCTGCATGTCCCCTGCCGGTAGCGACCTCATTCCCGGAATCGGCAGCTACTCCGGCTCCGTCTGGAACTCCGGGTGCGGCCTATCCCACGGCCGCGGCTATGCCGGCGTTGGAGCCGGCTGCGGCCTATGTGTCAGGCCCTGTGGCCCAATCTGCGAGAAATCCGGCTGTCCCTGTCCACCATCCGGCCCCAGCGGCTGCTGGGCCGCTGACATCATCAGCCGCCTCTGCCCCGCCGTCATCCTCGGTTAAGTCCCGCCCACCGGACTCCAGGGCTTGTACCGGACCCTCTGTTTGTGTCGCAGGAGTTATAAAGAAGAAGAGGGCCAGGGAGCAGGAAGTCTGGAACCTGCTCCATGAGAGGGGAGAGGCTGGCATGGCGGCTGCACGATCCCCGGGACGGCTCGTTTATACTAACTTGCAGAAAGGGACACTTCTTGCATCCTGGGAGCTCCACGGTTGTGGGGTCCCTTACTACTGACCACCAGAAGGTGGATTGAACTGTCAGGAGTTCGTTGCACCGTTGTGCAGGTCAAAAGGACAGTTCGCGGTCAGATTTAAAAAAAAAAATGTTTATCTGTGATTTTCTTTTTATGTTCCTCTTACAGGATAGTCCATGTTTACTTGTTAGCCTGACAGAGCGGGGATACATAGAAGAGAGGGAGTGTCCATGTCCAAGGAAGGGGGGAAAGAAGACATGCAATGTTCGTGTTATATGTTGGTTTTAGAAGCAAAAGAAAATGGAAAAAAAAATATAAAAATGGGTACTTGTGCTATTATAAAGTTGTTTAATGTATAATATGCCAAAGTAAAACGCAACAGGTCCGAGTAAGAGAAGGTCTGAGGGACCAACGGGAAGTGTGAGATCAGAAGAGGGGTCTATGTGTGAAGAGGGTCTGGGAGACGGAGACGCCGACCATGACATGTAACTGAAAGAAAGGTAAAAGATGGAAGACGTGAGGAAGACAGCCATCCTAGGTCAGGTCCCCAACACCACGAACACCCCTGAAGGAGGAAGGTGGGTGCTGGTAATGATCTGGTGTGATACCTCGATCATGGTGTACCGAATAGTGGAAGGTGACAGTAGGGGAGAGTAGGGGAAGGTACACTGTTATGATTGAATCACCGTAGGAGGCAAAAACAGAAATACAAGCTAAGTCCAGAAAACCAGAGAAGTTGGCAACTATCAGATTGCAGACCCCTGAACCTATGAACACAACTAGCAGTAGCCGTGGGGGGTTCCTACGATGCCCTAGACCCCTCGATCACAGCCGGAGAATTAAGTAGGCGTAAAGAAAGAAAGGGGAACTCTAAACTGCCCCAGAGCAGACCCCAAAGCAATAGGCAGCACCCAACATATAATGATGGTGAAGCAAGATGAAAACACTAACACAGACAGAAAGATAGACTGAGCAAAGCCGGGGCCCAAAACTACCTAGATAGGAAAGGACAGGAAGGCTGCTGTCTGCAATCTGCAAAAACCCTATCAAAGACATAAGCCAACAAGCTGATATGAAAAAGACCCTGAAGCAGCTAGGCTTCAAAAACTAAATCAGCACTCAGGTATTTTCAGAAGACAGAGCTAAAGGAATTCAGCACACCCCAGCAGGGAATGGCAGAAATCCAGAAAAACAAAGCAAAACAAAGTCAAAGCACAAATGCAAAAAGCCGAGCAGCAAACTTAGCTTTAGAGGAGCAGGAATTCAGACTGGTCTCCAAGGATCCCACAGAGAAATCACCTGCAGGGCAGAAGGGCGTCGGCAGCCTTATATCCAGTCAGTAACTTCACTCAGCCAGTCATCATCATCAACCTCAGGTGTTTGATAATCAGGCTCACTACCTTTCTTTACCAGAAGAGGGAGTTCCTCGGGCCTCAGTAGTGAAGGGGAAAATGAACTCACAACAGTACCACCCCTTGAGGAGGGGTCACCAAACCCTCAACCACGCCACCAGGGCGATCAGGGTGAGCCCGATGAAAGGCACGCACCAATCTTTTGGCATGAATATCAGAGGCAGAGACCCAGGAATTATCCTCCTGACCATAACCCTTCCACTTAACCAAATACTGGAGTCTCCGTCTAGCCAGACGGGAATCCAGTACTTTCTCTACCTCATATTCCATGTTACCTTCAACCAATACAGGGTCTGGAGGTGCCACCCCCAGAGCAACAGGTTCAACAAACCTCTTCAACAAAGATTTATGGAACACATTATGGATTTTAAATGTGACAGGAAGAGCCAAACGAAAAGAGACCGGATTAATAATCTCCACAATCTTGTAAGGTCCAATAAATCTAGGCTTAAACTTAGGAGAAGCCACCTTCATAGCAATATTTTTTGATGATAACCACACCATATCACCAACCTTAAACTGGGGACCAATGGTCCTATGTCGGTTGGAAAACCGCTGGGCCTTTTCCTGGGAGAGAGATAACTTATCCACCACTTGGTCCCAGATCTGGTGCATTCTCTCCACCACAGTGTCAACACCTGGGCAGGCAGAGGGCTCCACCTGCCCTGAAGAAAATCGAGGATGAAACCCAAAGTTACAAAAAAAAGGTGACATCAAAGTGGCAGAACTAGCTCTATTATTTAAAGCAAATTCGGCCAAGGGCAAAAATGAAACCCAATCATCCTGATCAGCAGAAATAAAATATCTCAAATATGACTCCAAGGTCTGGTTTGTTCTCTCTGTCTGCCCATTGGCCTGAGGGTGAAAAGCAGAGGAGAAGGACAACTGAATTCCCGGCCTGGAACAGAAAGTTCTCCAAAATCTAGACACAAACTGGACTCCTCTGTCAGATACAATGTTCTCAGGAATCCCGTGCAAACGAACCACCTGTTGTAAAAACAGGGGCACCAACTCAGAGGAAGACGGCAACTTAGGGAGTGGTACAAGATGAACCATCTTAGAGAACCTATCACAAATCACCCAAATAACAGTCATCCTTTGAGAGACAGGCATATCAGAGATGAAATCCATTGAAATATGGGTCCATGGCCTCTTGGGGACAGGCAAAGGCATCAACAACCCACTAGAGCGAGAACAGGATTTAGACCGGGAGCACGTCCCACAGGACTGCTCAAAATTCCTGACATCACGAGACAAGGCGGGCCACCAAAAAACCGACTCACCAGATCTCTAGTACCAAAAATACCTGGATGACCAGCCAAAGCAGAGCAATGAACTTCAGACATCACTCTCTTCTTCCACTGGTCAGGAACATACAACTTTCCACTGGGACAACGCTCAGGTTTGTCCTCCTGGAACTCTTCCAGAGCACGTCTCAAATCGGGCGAGATGGCAGAAAGAACTACCCCTTCGCCTAAGATGGTAGCAGGCTTGGTCACCACAGGAGAATCAGCAAAGAAGCTCCTAGAGAGGGCGTCTGCCTTGACATTCTTCGTTCCAGGAAGAAAAGAAACCACAAAATCAAAACGTGTAAATAACAAGGCCCACCTAGCCTGTCTAGGGTTCAAGCGCTTAGCCGACTCTAGGTAAATCAAATTCTTGTGGTCAGTGAGGACCACGACTTGATGCTTGGCTCCCTCCAACCAATGTCTCCACTCCTCAAATGCCCATTTCATGGCCAACAGTTCCCTATTCCCCACATCATAGTTACTTTCAGATGGAGAGAACTTTCGGGAAAAGAAAGCACAGGGATTCATTTTAGATGTTACAGGATCCTTTTGGGACAAAACAGCTCCTGCACCAATCTCAGAAGCATCCACCTCTACCTGGAATGGAAGTGAGACATCAGGTTGCCGCAAAACCGGGGCGGAGGTGAATCTTCGCTTCAGCTCCTGAAAGGAAGCAACAGCCTCCGGAGACCAATTTAACACATCAGCACCCTTCTTAGTCAAATCAGTCAATGGCTTGGCAATACTAGAAAATTTTGCTATAAATTTCCGATAAAAATTAGCAAAACCCAAAAACTTCTGGAGGGCCTTCAAAGAAGTGGGCTGAACCCAATCGTAAATGGCCTGTACCTTGGCCGGGTCCATTTCAATAGTTGACGGGGACAAAATAAATCCCAAAAAAGAAATCCTCTGTACTCCAAAAAGGCATTTAGATCCTTTGACAGACAGGGAATTCTCCCTCAAGATCCGGAACACAGTCCGAATATGTTCCACATGAGAATCCCAATCCTTGGAGAAGATCAAAATATCATCCAGATAGATAATCAAAAATTTATCCACAAAATCGCGGAAAATATCGTTCATGAAGCACTGGAAGACAGAAGGGGCATTAGTGAGCCCAAAAGGCATCACCAGGTACTCAAAATGTCCCGCCGGAGTATTAAACGCCGTCTTCCATTCATCCCCATGCTTAATGCGAATAAGATTATATGCCCCCCTGAGGTCAAGCTTGGTAAACCAGCAAGCACCTTTAACTCTGGAGAATAGATCAGAAATCAGGGGTAACGGATACTGATATTTAACAGTAATTTTGTTGAGGGCACGATAATCAATACAAGGTCTTAATGATCCATCCTTTTTGGCTACAAAAAAAAAAACGGCACCTAAGGGTGACGAGGATGGTCTAATATGACCCTTCTCCAACGCCTCCTTAATATAGGATTGCATAGCCTCGTGCTCGGGTACAGATAAATTGAAGAGCCGACCCTTGGGAAATTTACACCCCGGGCTCAGTTCAATTGCACAGTCATAACTCCTATGAGGAGGCAGAGACGTGGACTCATTCTCACTAAATACATCATAAAAGTCCGCCAAATAATCAGGAACATCATGCGACTGAGGAGAGGTGGAAAACACCGGAGCCTCACTAAAGGCACACCGACAACCCCAACTCACCACAGACACAGATTTCCAATCCAAAACTGGATTATGAATTTGTAACCAGGGAAACTCCAGAACAATAGTATCATGCAGATTATGCAACACCAAAAATCTGCAATTTTCTTGATGGTCTGGGGCGACCCGCATTACCACCTGGGTCCAAAACTGAGGGGTTTTTTTAGCCAAAGGAGTAGCATCAATCCCCCTCAAAGGGATAGGCGTCTGCAGAGGTGTCATCGGAAATCCACAACGTTTAGCAAAATCCAAGTCCATTAGGTTTAGGGCTGCTCCCGAATCCACAAAAGCCTTGGCGGAAAATGTGGACAGGGAGCAGATCAGAGTAATAGCCAGAAGAAACGTAGGTTGAACACCCCCAACAGAAAACGTGTGTGCAAAGCGTTTCTCTCGTTTAGGACAGACAGAAATAATATGAGAGGCATCTCCACAGAAAAAACACAACTTATTACGCCTTCTGAACTCCAGACGCTGCTCTCTGGAAAAAACTCTATCACATTGCATAGGTTCAGACATTTGTTCAACAGGTGGCAACACCTCTCGTGCAGCTTTGCGTTCGCGCAAACGCCGATCAACCTGAATGGCTAATAATATAGAATCGTCAAGACCAGAGGGAACAGGAAATCCCACCATAGTATCTTTTACGGCTTCTGACAACCCCTTCCGAAAGACAGCAGCCAAGGCACTATCATTCCATGTAGTAAGTACTGCCCACTTTAGGAATTTTTGACAGTACAATTCTGCAGAATCACGACCCTGGTTCAATGCCAGCAGGGTCTTTTCAGCCTGATCAATGGCATTAGGTTCGTCATACAACAATCCCAAGGCCTGAAAAAATGCGTTCACATTAGTCAGAATAGGATCATCTGGTTTCAAAGAAAACGCCCAATCCTGGGGATCGCCACGCAGCAAAGAGATGACAATTTTAACCTGCTGCGCAGAGCTCCCTGACGAGTTAGGCTTCAAGGCAAAAAATAATTTACAATTATTTTTGAAATTCAAAAATTTAGACCGATCCCCAAAAAATACATCAGGTGTAGGAATCTTTGGTTCAGCAGCATGTGAATGAGCAAGGTAGGTGGAAATTCCCCGCACTTCCGCAGCGAGCTGCTCCACACGATCAGACAATTGCTTTATCTCCATTGAGAGAAAAAAAAAAAATTCCCCCTACGGCCTCAGAGATATAGAGGAAAAAATATACACACTTTTTTTTTTTTTTAACAATTCTTTCCTGCTATTGAGTACCCTAGGATCTGCGGTATGGCGGGTGATTCTGTTATGATTGAGTCACCGTAGGAGGCAAAAACAGAAATACAAGCTAAGTCCAGAAAACCAGAGAAGTTGGCAACTATCAGATTGCAGACGCCTGAACCTATGAACACAACTAGCAGTAGCCGTGGGGGGTTCCTACGATGCCCTAGACCCCTCGATCACAGCCGGAAAATTAAATAGGCCTAAAGAAAGAAAGGGGAAATCTAAACTGCCCCAGAGCAGACCCCAAAGCAATAGGCAGCCCCCAACATATAATGACGGTGAAGCAAGATGAAAACACTAACACAGACAGAAAGATAGACTGAGCAAAGCCGGGGCCCAAAACTACCTAGATAGGAAAGGACAGGAAGGCTGCTGTCTGCAATCTGCAAAAACCCCATCAAAGACATAAGCCAACAAGCTGATATGAAAAAGACCCTGAAGCAGCTAGGCTTCAAAAACTAAATCAGCACTCAGGTATTTTCAGAAGACAGAGCTAAAGGAATTCAGCACACCCCAGCAGGGAATGGCAGAAATCCAGAAAAACAAAGCAAAACAAAGTCAAAGCACAAATGCAAAAAGCCGAGCAGCAAACTTAGCTTTAGAGGAGCAGGAATTCAGACTGGTCTCCAAGGATCCCACAGAGAAATCACCCGCAGGGCAGAAGGGCGTCGGCAGCCTTATATCCAGTCAGTAACTCCACTCAGCCAGTCATCATCATCAGCCTCAGGTGTTTGATAATCAGGCTCACTACCTTTCTTTACCAGAAGAGGGAGTTCCTCGGGCCTCAGTAGTGAAGGGGAAAATGAACTCACAACAGTACACACCATAGAGAGAATATGGGTGTACCTAGCCCAATTTGAAAGATGTTGTCATGTGGCGCGCGTGCTGGTGAGTAGCAGTAGGCTGCTCAGAGCATAGTGCTCCCAGTATGGTTCGGCCCCCGCAGGTAGTGGGTTTGGCCCAACAGCTCGTCAGACAACAGAGTGTAGGTGAAGCTTCAGAACGACGAAGGCAGGGATGACGATTGTCGAGGACCACAATGGACAAAGGAAGGGAGAGTGTAGGGAAGGTGACCTGACGGACGGACGTGTCAGAATAGAGAAAGATAGGTTTGCACAGTTTAGACAGGTGTCAGTTACTACAGTGGGGAAACAGCTAGGAAAGTGTAGTGGACGTGCAGTACCTTGGGTTGACCATTAGATGGCAGGGAGGAGTGTGAGCAAAGGACTTGACATCAGCTTAGGGCTTTAGAAACCGTTGGTCATGGGGGGTGGAGTTACAGTGACAGGGGACCAGGAGTGCTATAAATACTGAGGGAGGGTTCCAGAAAGTTCCAGTCCCCAGGGGGAGCTCCAGTGACAGGAGGATTACGACAGTTTGTGCACTGTGAGGAAAACCGTACCAGGGGGTCTGAGGAGAGAGAACGTCAGGGGGGTGGTCATGACAGGAAGAACCGCAGAAGAGATGAGACACCGGGTGTGGGACACTGTGTTGGACACGACGACTGATCAGTGGAAGTGCTGTTCGTTTATGGGCCTAAGGCGGCCACAGTGACGGACCTGTCAGGAGCGTCGACGAGTGCAGAAGGGACGGTGTGTGCATACACGTCCCCAGTATAGAGTACGTTGTGTGAGAAGCGGCCCTGGAAACGGAGGGCCGTGAGGTAAAGAAAGTGCATTGTACTCTGAGGCCGTCAGACGGACGGCGAGCAAAATAAACTTGGACCTGTTGCACCCAGAATCTGCCTCCATCTTGTCTCTGTTTTATCTCTGCGCGGTAAGGAGTGGGACCACCCCCAGCTCGCCCCAGCACCGACCCTACAATGGCACTGTCAGTCCTGTTCCAGAAGTTCCCTAGTCTTAGTGCGGCCAGGTTCTCTACAGTTTCACCCGGTCCGTGTGCGGCCAGTCCCTGATCAAGTATCCTAGACTGGTGTATCTGAACATAGCCCTAGTCCCCTAGTTAGTGTCAATGAACCTGACCCCTTGGGTCAACAGCTGCAGTTCCCGGATCTGCCTGAGAGGGGTACTTGGTGGATACCTGCAGCCAAGTCTGTCTCCACCATCAAGAGCTCCAGAGAACATCTGATAGCTAGTTAACTATGCCCCTTCCTTGGCAGGCCCATTACAGTGAGACAGTGGTCAACAAATCCACGTGTGCCACCTTTGGGCATAGCACCAATGTAAAATCACACAACTTTATTCTAGAACTTTACAATTCAGAGGTTGTACAAATCCAAAATAAAGATGCATGTGCCAAAAGTTGAAGTAATTAAAAATTAATTCCATATCTGGTCAAAGTAAATTGTATGAAGTGAGTGTTGGGTTGAGAAGCAATGAAAATATACTTTGTGTACATATGCAGGTCCGTACTGAGAATTGAGCTGCTGACATTGATTTTTATAGACAGAGCTCTGTCATTACAAGCACACAATCTCAAACTCCTTCTTCAGCCACAACATATCATTTATGTGACCAGATATTGACTGGGTCTCAATCAATGATACACAGGGCTGATAGCTGTCAGTGGAATAAAAAGTCAAGCTAAACTACTAATGAATCATAACTCCCATTTTACAGAAGGTTCAAAATGTCATTAAAACTCAGAAGATTAACCAATAAAACTATGATTCATATAAACAATAGAGTTACTTGTCCCTTTGAGAACACTGCATTATTGGCTGGATGAAATTACTTTTTTGTGCTGTCTTGTCTTTAGAAAACTATTTTATTCATGATAAACTACATGATGTCAGGTTTCAGCAGTTTAAGAGGATTTTTCCTGATCTAAATTTGGTCAAAAGGGAAAAATGACAGGAAACAATAGTAGCCTCATTACTCACTTGTAAAAATCCCCCCTGTTCCACTGTCACCATCCCCAAAATGTTTTGTGTTTATTGTTCTGCAGGAGTGATAACCCTGACCACCCACATAATCTCTGAAAACAAACACAGACCTCAGCAGTGTCTCGCTAAGACCAGAGATGGGTTTCAACATTTGCATGGGTGCTCAGGTACGTCGTCAGCACTTCACCTGTCATTGTTTGTTGTACTGCAATAATTAAATCCTGGACCACCCGCATGAGTTTTGTAGCCAATCACAGCATTAAGCTGAGGCCATTCTTTGGCTGGAGAATTTACATTACAAGGGTAGTAGGGATGATATATACATTTTGTACGGTCCCAATATTTCTTCTGCAGCAGTGATCTGAGTCAGAGGAGTAGCTAGCTACTATGGGTTCAGTTCTGGTGGTGAAACATCTTAGTGGACCCCTAACTGGTTATCCTGATTACTATTAGGATGGCACAGCCTATATGTGGGTATAAGGAAACCTCAGCAGATGACCGTGCTGTTTCGGGAAAAAAAATTCTCTGCAAAGACCAAGATCTGTATAAGCACCACATGGCGACCATATAGTGGTAGATACTAGCCTTGCATAATATATACTGCAGGAGGTTGCAGTATAGTTATAGATGGTGACTTATGGCTGATTTTCTTTCTTATGGCATTGTTCACTTTTCTTGTCTTTTCCATCAGACAGACTTGACAGCTTCTCCAGCCATGACTCTTCTGCAGAGATTAAAACCAAAACACATTTAACTTCTCACATTTCCAGCACCGTCCCCATCTATTCATAACCTGCCCAACTCCTGATCCTGCTGATACCACGATACTGAGCTGCTGCTGCCATGTCCCTATTACTGCACCTGCTGTGTGCTACAATAGCAGCTTATTATATAATAATGCCCACCAATATCCTCCTTATATAAGAAGAATAATGCCTCATTCGTACCCTCTAAATGGCAAAACTGCCCCTTAAAAATATTAGTGCCCTGTGCTAGTCTCCTGTAAAATAGTGTCTACACTTTGCCCTTAAAAGTAATAATGCCCCCTGAGTACAATTGATGGTCACAGTACTCTGCGTTCTTTTATAACAATAATGCATCTTAATTGTCCGCTTAATATTTAACAGTGTCCCCTGAGTCGATCAATGTACAGCTCCAGTTCTCACAACTGCCCCATACACAGCTCTCCTGCAAGCAATATAATGAGCCCACTCCTCCTCTATATACAGTATAATGTGCCTACAGCTTCGCTATACACTAAATGATGGGCCCAGAACTCCCCTTCACATAGAATGATGTCCCCACTGCTCGTCACAATGTAGGGAAGGTGACCTGACGGATGGACGGACGTGTCAGAATAGAGAAAGATAGGTTTGCACAGTTTAGACAGGTGTCAGTTACTACAGTGGGGAAACAGCTAGGAAAGTGTAGTGGACGTGCAGTACCTTGGGTTGACCATTGGATGGCAGGGAGGAGTGTGAGCAAAGGACTTGACATCAGCTTAGGGCTTTAGAAACCGTTGGTCATGGGGGGCGGAGTTATAGTGACAGGGGACAGGGAGAGATATAAATACTGAGGGAGGGTTCCAAAAAGTTCCAGTCCCCAGGGGGAGCTCAAGTGACAGGAGGACTACGACAGTCTGGGCACTCTGAGGAAAACCAAACCAGGGGGACTGAGGAGAGAGAACGTCAGGGGGGGTGGTCCTGACAGGAAAGTACCGCAGAATAGACGAGGCATCAAGGTAAAGCATACCATACTGAGAGAGACTACTGTTCAGTAAAAGTACTGTTGGTTACAGGCCTAGGGTGGCCACAGTGATGGATCTGACAGGAGTGTCAACTAGTGAAGAGGGGACGGTGTATGCATACACGTCCCCAGTGTAAAGTACGGTGTGCAGGAAATGGCTCTGGAAACGGAGGGCCGACAAGTAAAGCGAAGTAAAGTGTATTGCACTGAAGTGCGGTGTACTGCGGAGGCTGTCAAGTGGGCGGCCAGAGAATAAAGCTTGGACCTGTTGTACCCGACATCTGCCTCCATTGTGTCTCTGTTACATCTCTGTGCGGTATAAAGAGGGACCACCCCCCAGCTCAGCCCACCTCTACATTTGGCGTAGTCGGCAGGATCGCCGCTGCTAATACGCTATCTTCTGCGGCAGGCCTGCGTCTGAAGGACTGAGAAAAACTTGGGCTGCTCTATTTTGGATTATAAACACCTGTGGACTACCAATTACTCACCTGTAGATTACAAATTGGGACGCTGTGGCGGATCTGCGTTGCTGCAGAGGATCCAAGGCAGCAGCTGATTCTGCCCAAGATGGCGGTATTACTCCAATGCAGGAGAGAGGTCCGGGTGTTTGCCATGGTTCCGGATGGACTGGGGCCCCCTCCAATGTACTCCTGGGGGAAACAATATGTGCAAGGAGGCCTCGGGCGCCTGGAGTGGCGATGGCGTCGGGAGATCGAGTCCCGCTGGGAGTCATGGACAGTCTTCCAGATCTCAGGCGGAGAAGAGTGGTTGCGGACCCTACAGGAGCGACCGCCAAAGACATCACCGGGAAGCCTCCCCGCGGACACCCTGAGCCTGGAGGCCAGCCCCGCCAGACGGCGGGGTGAAGAACAGAGACTGCGGGAGAAGCCGCGGGAAGATGTGATGGAGGCCGCGACGTTGGGGAAGGTGAGAGTTCCCCTGGCTCTGCCAGCGGCTCCGCAAGAAGTCCCCGCTACTCAGCCGCAGAACGCGGCCCCCTGTGTATTCGAAAGTCTGGCCGAGGAGGCCCTTACTGTTTATGCTGAGCTGAGCAGGGCCTCCGTTACCGTTCCTGATTCATCATGCCCGGTGGCGCCACGTCTGGTGTCGCCGGTGCGGAGACTGTCTACAAAAGGCGCTGCTGCGTGTCCCCTGCCGGTAGCGACCTCATTCCCGTAATCGGCAGCTACTCCGACTCCGTCTGGAACTCCGGGTGCGGCCTATCCCGTGGCTGCGGCTATGCCGGCGTTGAAGCCGGCTGCGGCCTATGTGTCAGGCCCTGTGGCCCAATCTGCGAGAAATCCGGCTGTCCCTGCCCACCACCCGGCCCCAGCGGCTGCTGGGCCGCTGACATCATCAGCCGTCTCTACCCCGCCGTCATCCTCGGTTAAGTCCCACCCACCGGACTCCAGGGCTCGTACTGGACCCTCTGTTGGGTCACAGGAGTTATAAAGAAGAGGGCCAGGGAGCAGGAAGTCTAGAACCTGCTCCATGAGAGGGGAGAGGCTGGCATGGCGGCTGCACGATCCCCGGGATGGCTCGTTTATACTAACTTGCAGAAAGGGACACTTCTTGCATCCTGGGAGCTCCACGGTTGTGGGGTCCCTTGCTTCCAACCACCCGGAGATGGCTTGAACTGTTGGGAATTCGCTATCTGCATAATGGTGTAATTGGGACAGTTTGCATCCAGGTTAAAAGAAAAATATTTTTCTTGTTATAAGTGTTGAAATTGGTTTGCCTGACATAGCAGGGATGCAAAAAGAAAAGTGCCAATGTTAAAGGAAGGGGGAGAAAGCCTGTTATATATTTTTTTTGTTTGTTTGTTTTGTTGGATAAAAAGAAAAAAAATGGTAAATGAAAAAAAAATAGAAAAAGGGGTACCATTGCTATTATAAAGTTGTTTTGTTGTATAATATGCAAAAGTAAATGCAACAGGTCCAGGTAAGGGAAGGTCTATGGGACCAAAGGAAAGTGTGCGATCCGAAAAGGGGTCTAGATGTGGAGGAGGTCTGGGAGACTGAGACGCCGACCATGACAAATAACTGAAAGAAAGGTAAAAGAGATGGAAGACGTAAGAAAGACAGCCGTCCTAGGTCAGGTCCCCGACACCACGGACACCCCGGAAGAAGGAAGGCGGGCGCCGACAATGATCTGGTAGGTGTGAGGCCTCGATCATGGCGTACCAGATAGTGGAAGGTCACAGAAGGGGAGAGTAGGGGAAGGTACACTCCATAGAGAGAATATGGGTGTACCAAGCCCAATTTGAAAGACGTTGTCATGTGGCGTGCGCACTGGTGAGTAGCAGTAGGCTGCTCAGAGCATGGTGCTCCCAGTATGGTTCGGCCCCCCGCAGGAAGTGGGTTTGGCCCAACAGCTGGTCCGACAACAGAGTGTAGGTGAAGCTTCAGAACGACGAAGGCAGGGATTACGAATTGTCGAGGACGACAATAGACAAAGGAAGGAGGAGTGTAGGGAAGGTGACCTGACGACGGACGTGTCAGAATAGAGAAAGATAGGTTTGCACAGTTTAGACAGGTGTCAGTTACTACAGTGGGGAAACAGCTAGGAAAGTGTAGTGGACGTGCAGTACCTTGGGTTGACCATTGGATGGCAAGGAGGAGTGTGAGCAAAGGACTTGACATCAGCTTAGGGCTTTAGAAACCATTGGTCACGGGGGGCGGAGTTACAGTGACAGGGGACTGGGAGAGATATAAATACTGAGGGAGGGTTCCAGAAAGTTCCAGTCCCCAGGGGGAGCTCAAGTGACAGGAGGACTACGACAGTCTGGGCACTCTGAGGAAAACCAAACCAGGGGGACTGAGGAGAGAGAACGTCAGGGGGGGGTGGTCCTGACAGGAATGTACCGCAGAATAGACGAGGCATCGAGGTAAAGCATACCGTACTGAGAGAGACTACTGTTCAGTAAAAGTACTGTTGGTTACAGGCCTAGGGCGGCCACAGTGATGGATCTGACAGGAGTGTCAACGAGTGAAGAGGGGACGGTGTACGCATACACGTCCCCAGTGTAAAGAACGGTGTGCGGGAAGCGGCTCTGGAAACGGAGGGCCGACAAGTAAAGCGAAATAAAGTGTATTGCATTGAAGTGCGGTGTACTGCGGAGGCTGTCAAGTGGGCGGCCAGAGAATAAAGCATGGACCTGTTGTACCCGACATTTGCCTCCATCGTGTCTCTGTTACACCTCTGCGCGGTATAAAGTGGGACCACCCCCTCCAGCTCAGCCCACCTCTACAACAACACAGCATAATGATATCCACAGTAGCTCTCAGACTGTACAATGGCCCCCATATTAACTCCCAAACTGTATAATGGCCATCACATTAGCCTCCAGCTGTGTAATTGCCTGGGCACTGCATAATGGAGCCTACTCTAGTCCCTAAGCCGTATAATGACCCCCTGCATTAGTCCTCAAGCTGTTTCATAGCTTTTGCATTAGTCTACAAGCTGTCAAATGGCTTCTACATTAGTTTCCAAGCTGTATAATCACCCCTGGATTAGGTGCCAATCTGTATAATGGCCCCTGCACTAGGTCACAAGCTCTATAATGGCCCCTAAGTTAGGCCACAAGCTGAATAATGGCCCCCGCATTAAGCTACAAGCTGTTTAATGGCCCACACATAAGTCTTCAAGCATTATAATGGCCCCTGCACTAGGTCACAAGCTGTATAATGGCTCCCACGTTAGGCCACAAGCTGTATAATGGCCCTCGCATTAAGCTGCAAGCTGTTTAATGGCCCATACATAAGTCTTCAAGCATTATAATGGCCCCTGCATTAGTCCCCAAGATGTATAATGGACCCTGCATTAGTCCTCAAGCTGTGTAATGTCTCCTGAGCGAATTTTGTTTTTTAAGGGTCGAGTTTCGTTTCGTGAAACCCGACTTTTCCAAAAGTCGCGTCTAGCAAGGGAAAAGTCGGGGTCGTCCCGAAACATGAAACCCAATGAAAGTCAATGGGGAATAAAAGTCGACAGTGAGAGGAGGACAGGAAACACACCTACAGTGCCCATTTGAATGCCAAAAGCATCAATTCTTCTTACTTAAGCTTGTCAACCTTAATTAACTTCATAATACAAGTTACGCACTGAAAAATGGGGGTTATTTGGCTAAAGTTGTGGGGGGGTAGGGCTGGCTCCAGGTTTTCATGTGCCCTGGGCGAAAGAGCGCCCCTTTAACACATACCACAACTCATCATACTCTGATACGGCAGAGAAATAGCGGTATAGTACAATGAAAAATACTTCACTTTTTACTTCTCATGACGAGGCCCATCTATTTCTCCATACAGAATCATTGGTCCCATATAATGTTTGAAACAGTATATGATGAGCTCCACATAATGCTACAGTATATGTTGGTCCCCATGGATGAAGCTCCACTGTCTTATGGGCCCAAATAATGCTCCAAACATAATGGGCCCCATTTCTAATGCTCTAGTGTATAATGGGCCCTGTAAATGCTGCTCCAGTGTCTGATGTCCACCTTTGGAATGTTCCAGTGTATGGTGGGCCCCATCTATCATTCTCCAGAGTATAGTGCTCCCCAAAAATTGCTGTCCCAACATTGAAAACAATCAAATAAGTCTCCTCGCTAGGGAATCCCTGTACTAGTCTGGACTCCTCGTCGTCCCCATCTTCCATCTCACTGCACAGTATTTCAACCTTGCAAGTGCTGTGATCCTGAGCAAGCAGGGGGCCCACTCGTTGGCGACGGCACTGGCACAGGGCCCCTGATAGTACAGTGGTGTGTCTGTTGGCGGGTGGGCCGAACGTGCACTTTCATCTGCAGCTTCCTCTTTGTCACCGTGTAAGATGGAACTGTATATGGGAAGGGTAACCTGACTTTCATCAGGGTTAGATTCAGGCCGTGTAGCGTGCGAGGGGAATGTAGTGGTCTGGGTCAATGTACCAGCAGATTCATCGAGCAGTGGCTGGGCATCAGTGCACTTGTGTCGTCCCCAGGAGTACGGTCGCCACAGTGGCATTACCTTCCTCCTAGGGAGTGTGATGTCATGCTTGGGAGCAACGAAGGATCTCTCTAGAAGGTTAATTGATTGGGCGGCGTTATTCCCACGAGTCATGACCCTCCAAACAGCGTTCATGAAGGCAAAGTGTTTGTTTTACGTGGGCAGTATGGTTGCAAAGCTGAACCTTAAAGAAATGTCTAGAAGGGCACCACCAGGAGTGGAGCCTACGGTTAAATTCGACTCCACCTGGGAAACCTCAACCATGCCAGCTACAGAAAAGATGCACACATTGCAAGCTTAATTCCGTTAACGAACGAGACTCCGTCATGCCCCACGGTCCGAGTCCGGCTTACTAGAGGGACGCGTGAGGCTCTGGCACATGAGATTGGCCAATAACTGGTGTGTCATGCCCTTACATGTCAGTGGCTGCATGTGCGCTACACTGAAAAGGCCAGCGTTTGTCGCTTACAGGTGCAGATAACCCACTGAACAACGTTAGTGATGGGGATCACTGATTACAATTATTACCCGCGAACGATGATTTCCCAGTAAGTGCAGGTCAACCGCAGTTCCGGAATTAGGCCTAACCGTCATTCCTGAAAAAATGAAAAACTTACGTGTGCAAACCACAGGTGCTGTAGCTTGCTTAACAGCTCGCCAGCCGTTCTCACGCCCAGTATGGATTACACGTGATTGCACAAAGGTGAGAAAGGGTACCTTATCCCTGGATAAAATGTATAGATAGCGTACACATTCAAAATATATGTCTATACATCAGGAGGCAGGCTCAGACGGTGTTAGGCCCAGTATGGATTGCACGTGATTGCACAAAGGTGAGAAAGGGTAACGTATCCCCGGATAACATGTATGGATAGCGTACACATTCAAAATATATGTCTATACATCAGGAGGCAGGCTCAGACGGTGTTAGGCCCAGTATGGATTGCACGTGATTGCACAAAGGTGAGAAAGGGTACCGTATCCCCGGATAACATGTATGGATAGCGTACACATTCAAAATATATGTCTATACATCAGGAGGCAGGCTCAGACGGTGTTAGGCCCAGTATGGATTGCACAAAGGTGAGAAAGGGTACCGTATCCCCGGATAACATGTATGGATAGCGTACACATTCAAAATATATGTCTATACATCAGGAGGCAGGCTCAGACGGTGTCAGGCACAGCATGGATTTGACGGCCCAGACTACACAGTGGAGGAGCAGGGAGAGGAAAAGATTGCAAATGCTGGGGCCCTGCCCAAGCAAGGGGGGCCCACTAGTGGGCGTCGGTACTGGCACTGGGCCCCTCATAGTACGGCGGTGTGTCTGACAGCGGGTGTGCACCACCACCGTCAGAGACACTTGATTGCACTATGAGGGACCCTGTGCCAATGCCCGAGCCCAAGAGTCGGCCTACCCACCTGTCCAGGGCAACGGCACTCGCACGGTGTCGTGCGCTAGGTGGTGACCCCGGCCATGGGGGGGGGGGCAGCACAGTTAGGGAGTTTCAGAAAGTGGCATATGTTGATGTTGGACATTCAGCTGATGCAAAAGGCGAAATAGGTCAAGTCCCAGGAAGAGGTGGACCAAAGCAAGCCATTTTTCTGTCACCCTCTGTGTCATCAGGGGAAGGTGGGACAAAATCCTTGGAAACCCATGCATGGTTCATTTTAATGAAGGTTAGATCATCCACATTTTGGGTTGACAGACGGGTCCTTTTTTCTGTCTGGATTGATCCACCTGCACTGAAGACTCTTTCCGATAGCACACTTGCAGCTGGGCGAGCGAGCTCCTGTAAGGCATATTGTGCCAATTCAGGCCAGGTGTCCAGTTTAGCGGCCCAATAGTCAAAGGGGAATGACCTGTGTGGGAGAACATCGATATGGGAGGAAAAGTAGTTTGTAACCATAGTTGACAACTGCTGTCTCCTGTCACTTTCCATCGATGCAGTATTACCAGTTGTGTGAGCGGTACTTGAAAAATCAGTCCACAACATTGTCATGAAACCCCTGTCTCCAATGCCACTTCTGCTGTGTGCACCATGAACACCTCTGCCATGCTGCCCCCGGCCTGTATGGCTCGTGTGAGAACCATCACCGCTGCTGTGTGCTGGGAATGCCTCAAGCAACCGATTTACCAGAGTTGCTTGTTTATTAGCCAATATTAGGTCAAGGTTCTCCAGTGGCATGATGTTTTGTAATTTGCCTTTATAGCGTGGATCCAGGATGCTGGCCAACCAGTAGTCGTCATCGTTCATCATTTTGGCAATGCGGGGGTCCCTTTTTAGGATCTGCAAGGCATAATCTGACATGTGGGCCAATGTTCCTGGTGTCAATGATGCACTGCGAGTGCTGGTTGGAGGAGCACTTTCTGGCAAATCCACATCCCTCCAGTCACGCACAAACCCTGTACTAGACCTTGCCACGCCAACATTTTCACTTGCCCCACGAGATGCATCCTCCTCCCCTAAGTAATCATCCCCATCATCATCCTCCTCCTCCTCTTCTTCCTCCACCTCGTCCAGGAGAGGTCCCTGAGCAGACAATGGCTGAATGTCATCAAGGATTCCCTCCTCCTCTTCCTCTTCATCAACATTGGCTGCAGACGCCTGCTCCTTAAGGTGCGTCAAAGTTTGCATGAGCAGACGCATAAGTGGGATGCTCATGCTTAGGATGGCGTCGTCTGCGCTTACCAGCCGTGTACATTCCTCAAAACACTGAAGGACTTTACAGAGGTCTTTCAGCTTCGACCACTGCACACCTGTCAACTCCATGTCTGCTCTCAAAGTGCCTGGCCGTGTATCCTCCCACAAATGCATTATGGCCTTCCTCTGCTCGCACAGCCGCTCCACCATGTGCAGGGTGGAGTTCCACCTTGTTGCAATGTCGATAATGAGGCGGTGGTTGGGAAGGTGGAGCAATCGCTGCAGCTTCTGCATACGAACGGAGTGTACAGGCGACCGGGGGATGTGCGCGCACAGTCTTCGCACCTTCTGGAGCAGGGCTGTTAACTCCGGATAATTTTTGAGGTAGCACTGCACCACCAGGTTCAAGGTGTGAGCCAAGAAAGGTATGTGGCTGAGTTTTGAAAGGGCTATGGCTGCCACAAAATTACGGCCGTTATCACTAACTACCTTGCCTGTCTCAAGATGTACACTGCCCAGCCATGACTCAGTTTGTCGCTTCAAGTACTCGGCTTGCACCTCGGCGGTGTGTCTGTCGCCCAAACACATCATCTGCAACACAGCCTGCTGACGCTTTCCACTAGCTGCTCGATAGGGGGACACATCGTGTGCAACAGTGGCAGCTGCAGATGGAGTGCTCGTACGACTGCGCTCTGTGGACGAGCTTTCGCTTCTGGAGGAGGAGGAGGAGGGTCGAACGCCTACAGCCAACTGTTTCCTATACCGTGGGCTAGGCAGCACTGTCCCACCACCGCTGTCCCCTGTGGACCCTGCATCCACCACATTAACCCAGTGCGCAGTGATGGACACGTAACGGCCCTGGCCATGCCGACTGGACCATGCATCAGTTGTGAGGTGCACATTTCCACTCACTGACTGCTTGAGTGCATGGACAATGCGGACTTTTACATGATGGTGGAGGGCTGGGATGGCTTTGCGAGAGAAGTGGCGACTGGGTAGGTCATAGCGTGGTACTGCATAGGCCATGAGTTCGCGGAAAGCTGCACTTTCCACCAACCGATAGGGCATCATCTCAAACGAGATTAGTTTGGCAATGTGGGCGTTCAAACCCAGTGTACGTGGATGAGAGACTGAGTACTTTCTTGACCTACTCATAGTGTCTGGGAGGGTGAGCTGGACTTGAGAGCTGCATATGGTGGAAGTAGCGGTGGACAGGACGGACTGAGAGAGGGTTGATGATGGTGATGGAGTTGGTGTTCTTTCTGATGGCCTAGATTCAGTATTTCGTTGATATAACAGTGGGATTCCCTGACTGCTGTGGCCTTGCAACGACACCTCAACATTTGCTGCTGTGCTAACCGGTGGGCTTACAGTGGGGGGAAACAATGTAGCGTTGCTGACTACCTTCTTTGTGATCAGTTGCACATATGGCACTTGAGGTTTGGTGTTGTGTCCACGCTTGCAAGTGCATGCTGGTTAAATGTCTAAGCATGCAACTGGTATTCAAATTTTTCAGATTTTTCCCTCGGCTAAAGGTCTTTGCGCACTTCTTACAGATAACCTTGGCCTGATCATGAGGATTTTGTTCAAAAAAGTGCCACACTGCACTCTTCCTACTTTGGCAGACATTTTGCGGCCTAGCACGCTGTGATCTTTTGACCCTCTGGACAAGCTGTCCAGCAACTCTTTTGATTTTTGGAACCTGTCTTTGGAGTGCTCCGGGCCTGCCAGATAACAGCTGTTGCGATGTCGATGTCTGCTGTGGATGCTCCTCATCTGAGCTATTGGAAGCAGCACCCTCTTCCCCCAATGGATGCCAATCTGGGTCAACAACTGGGTCATCATCACCTCCTCTTCAATGTCATGTGCACCTTCCTCTGTGTCACCGTGTATGGTGGTATAGTGTGCGGGAAGGGGCACCTGAGTCTCATCAGGGTCAGAATCTGGCTCTGTACACTGCAAGGACAATGTAGTGCTCTGAGTGAATGTACCAGCAGAATCATCTATCAGCGGCTGTGCATCAGTGCACTCCATGTCAGATTCATCTTGGCCTGGGTAATTCACCATTTCACTTGATAATCCAGGCATGGTATGTAAAAACAGCTCCATGGAGTAATCAGTAGTATGGCCTGCGTCATCCTTCAATCTTGGTTGGGGTGAAGGACACAAGGAAAGGTGTGGTTCATGAACATGAGCCTCCAATGACGACTCAGTGCTTTTACTTTTTACAACTTCAGAAGAGGAGGCGATAGAGCTGGAGGCTGAGTCAGCAATGTAAGACAAAACTTTTTCCTGATGCTCTGGCTTTAAAAGCGGTTTGCCAACTCCTAGAAAACTAAGCCTTCGAAGCCTTATGGAGCCAGACGATGACGCAGGCTCAACACCTCCTGCATTCGGTCCTATTTTGCTCTTGCCACTACCATCAGATCCACCACCAACACCATCATTACTAACTGCCAACCCCGGCCCAATTCCACGGCCTCTTCCACCAGCCTTGCTCATTTTTGGTAGAAATGTAGACAAAATCCAACAAACTATATAGTAATGTAAAACAAGGTACAAGGTGTCTATAGGACAGGGGAGATTTTGAATTTCTGCACACCCTTGTGGACACTGGACACTTATGGATTGTGTGAGGCCCACTGAATATCACAGCGCTATGTCACAGGCTCGATGGCACAGGTGTGAAAAAAGTGACTACAGGATAAGGGAGATTTTGAATTTCTGCACACACTAGTGGACACTGGACACTTATGGATTGTGTGAGGCCCACTGAATATCACAGCGCTATGTCACAGGCTCGATGGCACAGGTGTGAAAAAAGTGACTACAGGATAAGGGAGATTTTGAATTTCTGCACACACTAGTGGACACTGGACACTTTTGGATTGTGTGAGGCCCACTGAATATCAGAGCGCTATGTCACAGGCTCGATGGCACAGGTGTGAAAAAAGTGACTACAGGATAAGGGAGATTTTGAATTTCTTCACACACTAGTGGACACTGGACACTTTTGGATTGTGTGAGGCCCACTGAATATCAGAGCGCTATGTCACAGGCTCGATGGCACAGGTGTGAAAAAAGTGACTACAGGATAAGGGAGATTTTGAATTTCTGCACACACTAGTGGACACTGGACACTTTTGGATTGTGTGAGGCCCACTGAATATCGGAGCGCTATGTCACAGGCTCGATGGCACAGGTGTGAAAAAAGTGACTACAGGATCACAGAGATTTTGAATTTCTGCACACACTTGTGGACACTGGACACTTATGGACTGTGTGAGGCCCACTGAATATCACAGCGCTATGTCACAGGCTTGATGGCACAGGTGTGAAAAAAGTGACTACAGGATAAGGGAGATTTTGAATTTCTGCACACACTAGTGGACACTGGACACTTTTGGATTGTGTGAGGCCCACTGAATATCAGAGCGCTATGTCACAGGCAGAAATTGGCTAATGTATCACAAACTACAAAGGTGTATGTAGAATTGGGCAGAATAGGAATCTCCCTAGAGTGTAGGTCTGTAACAACGGAACAAGTCCTCCACTTATCCTTCCACAGTGACACACAGATAGCTTCACTGTGGCCGTGATAACAGCCGTTACACGGTACTGAGAGGAGCGTGCATGTACACGGCTGTCCGGTGTACGTAAAATTGTCAAGCTCCATGATTTTTAAGTATACAGACTGACACACGCTGTCTCTCTATAGTTTTGAATGTGATCAAACAGCAAATATATTTAACTGTTTGAAAGCTAGACAAAACTAGTAGGTGCAGGTCTGTAAGAACGGAACATGTCCTCGACTTATTCTCACAGAGTGACACACAGATAGCTTCACTGTGGCTGTGATAACAGCCGTTACACGGTACTGTGTGAGGAGCGTACACCGCTGTATGGTGTGAAAAAATGCACGCTCAGTACCTCAGCAGGACAAAAAAAAAAAATTGGGATTGCTTTTAAAAAAGCAGTTTGCAGAGCAGTGGGTAAACAGCAATGCAGCTGTCAGGAAGCCTTAGAAGGCAGCCTAACAACCAGCACCACTAATCCACCACAATATAGCCTCCCCTTGCACTGCACACACAGTGACTGGTGTGTTGTACAGGCAAAATCGCTAGCAGCAGAAGCAGTTTTTTTTCTTCTTCCCTGCCTAACGCTCTCCCTACAGAATCAGCAGCAGCAACCTCTCCCTATGCTAAGATCGGCAGAAGTAAGATGGCGGTCGGCGTGCACGCCCTTTTATAACCCCTGTGACGCCCACCAAAGCAAGCCAATTTCGCCAATTTCGCTCAACTCTAGTGGCGAGCATGCGCGTGCATCACTAATATTCACATATAGGATAAATTCACATTAGTTTTTTTTTAATTTGTTTGTCATCCACATGCAGTTCTGTTTGCAATCCATTTTCTTTTCAATTTTCTTTTTATTAAATTTAAAGCATAACATCAAATGTAATGGTACAGTGTTACATAATAGGGTTTCAGTGCTCAACAAACATATAGCAGTCCGGTCAAAACCCTTACAGTACAAGTCATTATACTTATGGCTTGCATTATGTAACCATGCTGAAAATAATAGCTTGACATCAGAGAAGTTCAAAATGCAATAGCGATATGTATCAAATCATGTATCCCAGGTTCATTTCCAACATTCGGCTTTTCCAATATGGCTGCCTGGGACAGCAACAAAAAGAGTAAGAGATAATGAATGTAAGAAAAGGGAAAAATAGAATAGGCAAAGAGTGGGAAGGGAGGGGAGGGGGGGTAAGTGAGTCCTCATTGGGTGGCATCTTGCGTCGAGTCTGAGAGGATGTTTGATCTATAAAGAATCCAAGGTTTCCAGGACTCCTGAAATGGCACTAGAGAGAGATTTACGTGTTCCACCAACTCAGCCGTGTAATACAGTTGATCTATCTTATAGAGCAATTGCTGGCGTGTAGGATTATTATCAGTTTTCCAATAAGTGGGTATTAGGAGTTTGGCTGCTGCTATTATGTTGTGAACCAATATGGATAATTTCTTATTACCCGGCCACACCGGAAGATTCAATAGAGCGATTTCGGGTGTTAGGATAGCTGTCTTTCCCGTTACCTCTTGTATGATATTTTCTGTGAGCGCCCAGAAGCGTTTTATAACTGGACAGGACCACCATATATGGAGATAGTCGCCTTCTCCAGTACCACATCTCCAGCAGTTCGTGTGATGATTCACCCCCCAAGCCTAATATTGTGTCTGTGAGATATACCATCTGGACACTATCTTATAGGAATTTCTTTGGTTTTAACACATTTAGTTGGACCATGGTAGTGTTTATATATATATGAAGTACTTGTTCTTGCGAGAATGTGTATCCTAGATCTTTTTCCCACTTTACTATATAGGCACACTTAAGGCATTGTTCCACAAGAAGTAGCTCATGGTATATAGTGGATAGTATTTTTGTGGGTTTATTTAATTTAGAGCATAGAGTCTCGAAAGATGTGAGTTTGCGTGTGAGATCTGCATTGTAGTGTATTCTTTTCAATGTCTCTTTTATTGTAGAATATTGTATGAAATTGATATTTGCTAACCCGGGCAGTTTGCAGAATTCTGGGAGAGATGGAAGCACTCCATCCGTTAACAACTGGTCTATTGTGATTTTCAACCCTGGGGGAGCTTCTTCAGTCAAAGTGTCAAGATAAGGAACTAAAATGTCTGATAGCGTTAATATTGCTGATGAGGGGGGTATCAGAATGCTGTGTGTTTTTGCCCACACTTTTAGTAATGAGCGAGTAAGTAGATTTAGAAAGGAAGGAAGGGAGCTCCCGCTAGAGAAGGTCAATAAGAGCTGTCTGATGGGTAGAGGTGAGAGCTCTTTTTCTATTGTCACCCATTGCATATCTTGTGAACCTCGGATCAGGTGTACTGAGCGTGTTAGCACCGAGGCGTAATAGTGCTTTCTTCTATCGGGAGCACCCATTCCCCCCTTGCCTTAGGCAGGGTCAGTGTGTGAAAAGCTATTTGTGGTCTCGTCTTGTTCCACATATATTTGGAAAAAAGGGAATTAACTCTAGCCAAATAGGAATCTGATATTTGGATAGGTAGCATTTGAAACATATAGGTGAATTTTGGTAGTATCAGGCTCTTTAGAAGATTTTTTCTCCCTGTCCAATGATAGGTACGAATCTCTCCACGATCTAATTGTAGTTGCTGCATGTTCTATCAATGGATCATAATTATACTTTATCAGTTCTTTTTTTGTTCTGCCTATTTTGACTCCCAAGTACGTGATATAATTTTTGGGCCAGGTGAACGGGTATTCCCTTTTCAGTTTGCTGAGGACGTGTGCTGGGACGTTTAGGTCCAGTGCCTCCGATTTAGACACATTCACTTTAAAATTTGAGACACTGCCATAATCATCTAATATCCTCTTTAGGGCTGGGAAGCTTCTGAGTGGTTTCGTCATTATGATAAGTAAATCGTCGGCAAAGGCTGCTGTCTTATAATTTGGCTTTCAAATTTTTACACCTTCTATTTCTGTGTATTGCTGTTTTGCATTCAGAAGAGGCTCCACTGTCAACACGAAAAGCAGTGGTGACAGTGGCGTGTGCCATCTCCTATAGTGAACGTGTCTGTGAGTGAACCATTAATGTCAATGCGGGCCTTCGGGCTTTTGTAAAGTTTCATTACGGTTAGGACTATCTGATGCGGGAATCCAAACCCCAACAGCATTTCCCCTACATAAGTCCAGTCCACCCTGTCGAAGGCCATTTCAGCATCCGTACCTAGTAAGACCAGAGGGAGTTTAATCCTTTTTGCGAATTGCATAAGGTGTATAATCTTGTATGCATTATCTCTCCCTTCTCTCCCCCCCACAAAACCCATTTGGTTTAGAGAAATTACTGTCGGCAAGGTCTTTGCTAGTCTGCACTCCAGCATACTTGCGAATAGCTTCAGGTCGACATTTAGCAGTGATATTGGCCTGTAGCTACTGCATTGTTCTTGATCCTTGCCTTCTTTATATATTAATGATATTTTGGCTTCCAAAGCTTGGGCGGGGAACTGATCCTTGCCCATTATAGAATTACACATTCCCAACAGGTGTGAGCTGAGGATTATAATAAGTTATTGGTAGGCCATCTGGTCCGGGTGTTTTCCCCTTTGGGCTCCTCGACAGGGCAGACCGGAGCTCATCCATCCGAAACAGCCTAATTAGTTGAGTCTGCTGCGTTTCAGTCAATTGAGGTAATTTCAGTCGGGCTAGAAATTTCCTGATTGCTCCTTTCCTTTTTTGTTGTTCTACACTTGATTCTATTGAGCGTATGTTATATAGTTGCTTGTAATATTCTAGGAACTCTGACTCTATTTGCGCATAATTTTGAGTGCTTAGTCTTCCTGATTTTTTGATTGAGTGTATATATGTGCGGTTTTGGCACTTTCTTATGCTTGAGAGCATAAATTTAGTAGCTTTGTCTCCATGTACGAACATTCTGTTTCGCCATGAGACATACCATTTTGCTGATTTTTTGTTTAATAAGTCTTTCATCTGTTGTCTCTTTTTGGTTAGCGCATTCAACCATTTTGTATCCGGTTGTTTCTTATGTAGGGTCTCTAATTCGAATATCTCCTCGTATAGAGTGTTTATTTCATGTTGCCGCTTCTTATTTAGGTACGAAGTGATTGAAATTAGTTCCCCTCTTATTACTGATTTATGCGCTTCCCACAAAATAGGGACTGAAACCTCTTCTGTGTCATTTTGTGCAAATTATTGTTCAAGTGTATTGGATATGCGGGTACGAACTTCTGGGTCAGTCAGGATTGAGTCATTTAGTCGCCATGTTCTTGTAAGGAAAAAAGGCTTGGGCAGCGTCATTTGGAGTGTGACTATAGAATGGTCGGAGAGAACGTTTGGGAGTATTTTTGAGGTCAGAGCATTAGGGAGTAATCTTCTCGGGATTAATATGTAATCCAGACTATGATAGGTCTTGTGGGGATGGGAGTAGTAGGTGAAGTCATTGTCACTAGGCTGTAAATACCTCCAAATATCTCTCATCTGCATTGATCTAATTTTTGTTTTAATCCTAATCAGATCTCGTAGAGATATTGAGCTTTTCTTTTTTTGTGGTGTCTATTTGGGGGTCTAGTGCTACATTCAGGTCTCCCCCTATAACCAGTGTCCCCTCCCTAAATTCCACTATTTTCCCAAAGGTTGCCAGTAGCCACTTCAAGTGCTTCTTATTCAGGGCATAAAGGCTACAGAGAGTGTACATAGTCCCCGCCAAAAGTCCCTTAACAAATACATATCTCCCATTTGAATCCGCTTTTATATCATGTATTTGAAACGGTATTCCCTTCGCTATCGCCACTGAAGTACCCCTAGAGCCCGTTTGTATTGTTGTAGCGAGGTACCATGTGTTGAAGTGTGACCGTTCAAAGTTAGGGAGTTTCTCTCATTTAAAGTGTGTTTCCTGGACCATCAAAATAACTACTTTTTGCCTTTTAAGCATGTCTAATGTTTGTCGTCTAGTAATCGGTGAGTTTAGGCCATTTGCATTAAGGGAGGCGAAAGTAAATACCTTGTTATGGATAGCCATAGGGTTGAAAGGCTTGGCGGGTGAACCCTCTCTGGATCAGTAATGGTATTAGACGCAGGCGTTCCTTGGTGCTGGATCGCGGATAGAGGGTGGGGGGGGGAAAGACAGGAGGCACAGAATAGATAGGAAGAAAGAAGAAGATATAATATGGTGAGATTCATGTATAACACATCAAACAAAAAATTACATCTAACAGTTCTACTGAACTTGATCATTGTTCTAGTAGGCTTTTTGAGGGAAAAAATTTTCTGAGACTCAGAGCCCAAAGGGGCGAATCTAATTTAATATAATAGTGATGCTGTAATGACAGCCACCGCCACCAGGCAATGGCAATGGTCATAGAACCAGAAATATCGATCATGGACTATTATAATCAAAGGGAAAGTCCACAGCGAAACATTGGGTCAACAAGGGGTCCGATTGTTCATGTCGCCCCTTCATCTCCTTTTAAGCTTGGGGACTTTGCAGGTTTCTTCTTTTGTTTCTGGAGTTTTGGAGTCCCCACCAGTTGCCACGGAGTTGGGTTTAGTAGGTGTTGATAGTTTGAGGCGGAATGAAACGTCTCTAGGTCCGGATACTGCTCCAGGGAGATGTCCAGGGTCTTGCAGATTTCTTTAATGTCCGAGGATGATCTGGCTTGGAGTTTTTTATCTCCCGCCGTTATATAAATTCCAAATGGGAACAGCCAGCGATAGCAGTAGCCTTTTTGTGTTAGGGCTTCTGTAAATGGTTTTAAGATCTTGCGTTTTTTAAGTGTTGTGGCTGACAAGTCTTATCTGCGAGCCTTCGCATAGAATTTCCTGCGTTTCGCGGGCTCAGTGGAGAATCAAGTCCTTCGCCCGGTAGTCAAGGAAACAGCACAGCACATCTCTTGGGGGTTCTCTGTTGTGAGTTCATTTTCCCCTTCACCATTGAGGTCTGATGAACTCCCTCTTCTGGTGAAGGAAGGTAGTGAGGCTGATTACCAAACACCTGGGCAGGATGATGATGACTGGGTGATGGGAATTACTGACTGGATATAAGGCAGCCGACGCCCTTCTGCCTTGCTGGTGATCTCTCTGAGGGATTCTAGGAGACCAGTCTGATTCCTGCTCCTCAAAAGCTAAGTTTTCTGCTCTACTTTTTGCATTTGTGTTTTAGTTTTGTTTTGCATTGTTTTCCTTGATTTCTGCCATTCCCTGCTGGGGTGAGCTGAATTCCTTTTTGCTCTGTCTTCAGAAAATACCTGAGTACTGATATAGTCTTTTTGAAGCCTAGTGTCTTCAGGGCTTTTTTCCCTATCAGCTGTTGGCTCTTGTTTTGATAGGGTTTTGGCGGATTACAGACAGCAGCTTTTCTATCCTGTCCTATCTAGTTAGCTTGGGTCCCATCATTTGCTCAGCCTATCTTTCTATCTGTGTGAGTGTTTTTTCATCTTGCTTCACCGTCATTATATGTTGGGGTCTGCCTATTGCTTTGGGTCTGCTCTGGGACAGTTTAGATTTCCCTTTCTGTCTTTAGGCTATGTAGCTCTCCGGCTGTGATCGAGGGGTCTAGGGCACCGTAGGAACCCCCCACGGCTACTGCTAGTTGTTGTTGATAGGTTCAGAGGTCTGCAGTCCGATAGCTGCCAACTCCTCTGGTTTTCTGGACTTAGCTAGTATTTCTGTTTTTGCCTCCTACGGTGACTCATTCATAACAGTTCTCCTTGCTTGGGTCTGGGCCGCAAATACCTGTGCACTCTTACGAGTTCAATATCCTTGGGGTCGTCGTCTAGTAGAAGATCAGAAAAGATCTCTGTTAAAGCTTTGGATAACGCCTCCATAGCCACGGATTCCGGGAGCCACTTTATGCAAATGTTGTTCCTTCGCTCTCGGGTCTCTTGGTCTTCTAGCTTAGTTTGGATCGTATGAATCTGGCTTTCATGCTCACTAAGACTGTCATAATGGGCGTTGGTATGTTGCGTCAGGGTTGTCTGGTAATTTTCAACCGATTCTAGCCTGTGGCCTTGTTGTGAAATGTCTTGCTTTATCTCGACTAATTCTCTCTCTATAAGTTCCAAGGCTTTTGAGAGGATCCTTTTAATAAATGAGCGGGTCACTAGGGTGTCTTTCGTGGTTCCCCCTCTATCTGAATCGCTCTCCAGATTTGTTTCTGAGTCATCTTCCATTTGAGAGTCTGTTTGCCGTGAAGGTTTAATAGAGTCCGGGAAGGAGGCTTGCTTCTTCAGAAATGTGTCTACATCCGCTTGCGTTAGGGATTTTGCGGCTCTAGTAGTGCTTTTCAGAGTTTTTACTGTGGTCTTTCACATAGTTATTGCTGCTGGGCTTTGAGAATTGCTTTATGTTAATATAATGTTATTTTCCCTCCGCCAACAATCGGCAGGGTTAGAAGAGCATGTCAAGTATTGTCTCTATGAGATAGAATTGAGCTCCGCCGTGGCATTCAGCGGAGATATTTAGTGACTCTTAAATTGGTTCAGGCCGGTATGAATTTGTTCTGTTGTTCGTCAATGTCTTGCGTTGTCTAGTATTAGGCCTTGAGAAAAAAGACTTGTCAGGTTTTTTTTTTCAGCTATTTCAGCTTAGATTTAGACAGATAGTTTCCTCTGGTGGCCACCAGGTGTCACTCTCTCCCCTCTCACTAAATTCCACTTTCTTCCAAGGGTTAAAAAAATGAGTTTCCCCCTTATTCCACTGCTCTCTCTTGGCCACTCTGAGTGGTGTCAAAATGACCGCTGTGCGTCTGGTGGCCTGCACAAGTTCCACTCTCTGGCCCCTGCGTTGATGTTAAGGGTGCCGGCTTTATAATTGCAGATTAGGAAAAGCAATGGATATGCCGCTGTCACTCAGGGGTAGGAGGGAGGGGGGCACAATCGTAGCCTCTTTCGCCTGGCTCAGTAGAGTCCCCTCTCAAACTCTATCTCCTCTACCTCCTCCCCTGACAGCGCGACACCCGGGGGAATATGGCGCTCACCCGGACTCAGAAAAGGGCGCAGATTTTCCCGCCAACTCCCCGTGACTGGCTTCCCCGTCCCCGGTCCAGCGGGACAGTCCACACAGAGAGGGTCCCAGCCGCAAAGAAACAGGCGCACACCGTCCAGCTCCAGCCGACCCGGTCTCCGCTCAGCGTGGGTGAGTAGGGAGGAGGAAAGAGGCGCTCTCTGCAAGGCAGGCAGGCCCTTCGTGCCCTGTGCGCTCCCGTCTGGCGTTCTGGCAGGAGGGGTAGGCCGCAGGCAGCAGGGGACCCTACGTGCCCGAACCCAGGTGGCGCGGGAGAGATGGCCCAGGGACTCGGTACCTCTGCAGGAAAGGCTGCTCCTGCTCCAGATCTCCGGGCCTGCAGATGAGGTGTCCTCCTGCTTCCTCTGTCCGAGATTCCACAGGCTGCTCCTCACCACTTCTCAGAGCAGCAGGAAAGGCACTTTTTTTCCTCCCTTCATCTTGTATCTGTGCCAGATGAGATTGAGAGTGACCCGCTCTCTTCTGCAGTGTTTCTGGTTGCTTGAGTCTTATTTTCCCTCAGTTTTATTTCAATTTTGTCAGGAGCTCCTGTTAGACACGTCTTGTCTCATGAGCCGTTAGGCCACGCCCCACAATCCATTTTCAATACAATAGCATTTATTAAATTTACAAGACAATTTGAACTTTTCTATGTTAGAGAACAGCTATGCATGGTTTCACAGAAGTGTGATTGACGTGGAGTTACGTTGTGTTGTTTAAGTGGTCCCTTTATTTTTTTGAGCATTGTATATACAGTGAGGAAAGTAAGTATTTGATACACTGCCGATTTTGCACGTTTTCCCACCTACAAAGAATGGAGAGGTCTGCAATTTTTATCATAGGTACACTTCAACTGTGAGAGACAGAACATAAAAATAAAAACCAGAAGATCACATTGTATGATTTGTCTGTTCCATTTGCACAACAGCAGGAGAAATTGATTCACAATTGGTGTTGCTTCATAACTGGACAGTTTGATTTCACAAAAGTGTGATTGACTTGGAGTTATGTTGTGTTTTTTGTGTTCCCTTTATTTTTTGGAGCAGTGTTTATTAAATGGTGTGGGAAATATCTGCAACTTCTCCATTCCAGATAAATAGAAGATCTTCAATAAATCTGCTGTACCAATAGATATTTTCAAAGAATGGATTCTGTGATGTACATACAGTGGCTTGCGGAAGTATGATCCCCCTTAGCATTTTTTTGTGTTTTTCTACCACACAACCTGAAATTTAACTGTTCTTTTTAGGGTTTTCATCAGTTCATGTAAAGAACATGTCTACAACTGTGATAATCTGGTTTTCTTTTTTATTGTGAAGCAAACAATAAATAGGACAAAATAACAGAAAACTTCAGTGTGCTTAACTATTCCCCTGAAATCATTACTTTGCAAAGCCTACTTTTGTGGCAATTACAGCTGCAAATTGCTTGGATAAGTTTCTATGAGCTTTCTACATCTTGCCACTGGGATTTCTTCCCATTCGTCAAAGCAAAAGTGCTCCAGCTCCTTCAAGTTAGATGGTTTCCGGTGGTTAACAGCAATATTCAAGTCTTACCACAGATTTTCAATTGGATTATAATCTGGGCTTTGACTAGGCAACTCCAAAACATTTACTCGTTTCACTTTAAACCACTCATGTGTTGCATCAGCAGTATGCTTTGGGTCATTGTTTTGTTGGAAGGTGAACCTCCGTTTAAGTCTCAAAACATTGACAGACTGAAACAGGTTTTGCTCAAGAATATCCTTGTATTTTGCACCATCCATCTTCCCCTAAACTCAGACTATTTTCCCTATCTCTACAACCAAAAAACACCCCCACAGCATGATGCTGCTACCACTATGTTTCACTGTGGGTCCAGTGTTCTTGGGGTGATAAACTGTGTTGATTTGGCACCAGACATAGCATTTACCTTGTCACAATTTTGGTTTCATCTGACCATAGCATCTTACTCCATACATACAGTGGGGGAAAAGTATTTAGTCAGCCACCAATTGAGGCCTGTAATTGACATCATAGGTAGACCACAACTATGAGAGTCAAAGTGAGAAAATAAATCCAGAAAATCACCTGTTCTGATTTGGCAAGATTTATTTTTCAAATTATGGTGAAAAATAAGTATTTGGTCACCTAAAACATACAAGATTTCTGGTTCTCACAGACCTGTAACTTCTTCTTTAAGAGGCTCCTCTGTCCTCCACTCATTACCTGTAGTAATAGTACCTATTTGAACTTGTTATCCATATAAAAGCCACCTGTCCACAACCTCAAACAGTCACACTCCAAACTCCACTATGGAGAAGTCCAAAGAACTGTCGAAGGACACCAGAAACAAAATTGTAGCCCTGCACAACGCTGGGAAGACTGAATCTGCAATAGGCAAGCATCTTGGTGTGATGAGATCAACTGTGGAAGCAATAACAAGAAAATGGAAGACATATAAGACCACTGATAATCTCCCTCAATCTGGGGCTCTACACAAGATCTCACTCCGTGGGGTCAAAATGATCTCAAGAAAAGTGATCAAAAATCCCAGAACCACACAGGGGGACCTAGTGAATGACCTGCATAGAGCTGTGACCATCGTAACAAAGGCTACCATCAGTAACACACTATACCGTCAGGGAATCAGATCCTGCAGTGCCAGATGTGTCCCCCTGCTTAAGCCAGTACATGTCCGGGCTCGTCTAAAGTTTGCTAGAGAGCAGTTGGATTATCCATAAGAGTATTGGGAGAATATCATATGGTCTGATGTAACCAAAGTAGAACTGTTTGGTAGAAACAAAATTTGTCGTGTTTGGAGGAGGCAGAATGCTGAGTTGCAGCCAAAAAACACCATACCTACTGTGAAGCATGGGGGTGGCAACATCATGCTTTGGCATTGTTTCTCTGCAAAGGGACCGGGATGATTGATCCTTGTACATGAAAGAATGAATGAGGCCATGTATCATCAGATTATCAGTGCAAACCTTCTTCCATCAGCAAGGGCACTGAAGATGAAACATTGATGGGTCTTTCAGCATGATAATGATCCCAAGCACACTGCCAGGGAAATGAAGGAGTGGGTTCATAAGAAGCATATGAAGGTCCCGGAGTGGCCTAGCCAGTCACCGATCTCAACCCCATAGAAAACCTTTGGAGGGATTTGAAAGTCCGTGTTGCTCAATGACAGGCCCAAAACATCTCTGCTCTAGAGGAGATATGCATGGAAGAATGGACTAACATACCACCAACAGTGTGTACCAATCTTGTGAAGACTTACAGAAAACTGACCTGTGTTATTGCCAACAAAAGATATACCGTATAGCAAAATATTGAGATGAACTTTTGTTAATGCCCAAATACTTATTTTCCAACATAATTTGCAAAATAAATGTTGCCAAATCATACAAGGTGATTTTCTGGATTTGTTTTCTCATTTTGTCTCTCATAGTTGTGGTCTACCTACGATGTCAATTACAGGTCTCTCTCATATTTTTAAGTAGGAGAACTTGCACAATTCGTGGCTGACTAAATACTTTTTTTTCCCCACTGTATTTGATCACATAAATTTAATTTATGCCTATATTTTTCTCACTTCAGATAATGCATTTTTGATGTCAGGTGCCAAATTAGGTCTAGATGACCCATGATGTTTAGAGTCATGAAGGATTTTCAATTCCTTTTCAGCTCGTGATTTAATGAGGTAAAAAAAAATAAAAATATTGCAATTGAGTACCTTCATTAATGTACTGTGGAGCGGTCATATTGTCAAGTTACCCCAAGTACATAGTTGAAAATTGTTTGTAAAAATCAAATTTTTTATAATAGCTATTTCTTTTGCACAAACAGGTTCATTATCCTCAGACAAAAAATGTTTTTTGATGGTTACATTTCATACAAAATGATATATATCCAGAATAGTGGTGAACAAATGGAAATCCTTGCAAGGAACAATGTTCAAGCCATGTGATAGAAGTTTAATCTAGTCATCAGTGAGGGATCGAGGAGATAAATAATAAAATGAGTGTTCTAAGCATAAGGATAATTGTTCTCCTTGCATGGGGTTATCGTGGCTGCTCAAAGATTTGTGCATACGCTACATGGAATATCATCTTGACCTCCTTCAAGTGGAGTGGGCGAGAGGCACGAATCTCCAAATGGATAACTGAACAGCTATTCGGAGTGTCCGAGTGTGGTATCAGTTGTCTCAGGGCACTCAGCATGGTTGGAGGAAGGAGGATCAGGGTGAATAATATCCGTTCCACACTCACGGCTACTCAAACTTGACCATGTGGAAGACATGGTGTTGGTGGTGGTGGCTAAGTGACTGGAAGCATTATCCCCTATCCAACCAACAACTGTTTCACACTGATCTGGAGTCAATAGTGGTGTGGTGCGGTCCTCTAGAAACTGGGACAGGAAAGTTGAGCACAAAGATGTGGGTCTTTGGTGTTGCCCACTTTCAGCTTGACCACGGCCTCGTCCTCTGCATTCACCTTCAGCGTCCCGTCCACTTCCCCATCCCTTGCCCCTTGCCTTGCCCATTTTAAATGGACTACTGAAATATTTGAAAATCTCAATGCAAATGGATTTCAGGAGAAAAATTAGATGTTATAAGTATGCCTGCAAAGCAAAGAATTTTCCACCAGAGATACACCAGGCCTCAGCCTGAGATCACAGTCTGTATACATTTTTTCTTATTTTTTGGATACAAAAGACTGCTGGATATAACGACTGACAGCCAGGCCAAAAAAGGAAACCAACGTAAACTGGCCAAACTTTGAGCACACACAGATTTGAGCTGGCACGGAGATACCACAACAAAAAATGTGTGGCCTGTATGTTTTATTTTTTCTGCTTAAATACTGCTTTATTTAACCAAAACTGACAGCCAGGCAAAGAAGAGAAAAAAGCAGTAAACTGGCCAAACTTTCAACATGCACAGATATAAGCTGGCACTGAGAAACCACTACAAAAAATGTGTGGCCTGTATGTTTTTTTGGACTAAATACTACTTTATTTAACTCCTTCATGACCCAGACTATTTTGATCTTAATGACCTGGCCATTTTTTGCAATTCTGACCAGTGTCCCTTTATAAGGTAATAACTCATGAATAGTGTTGAGCATTCTGAAACCGCAAGTATCGGGTATCGGCCAATATTCACTGTATCGGAATTCCGATACTAAGTTAAGATACTTAAAGCATATCGCATACCGGAATCGGAAGTTCCCATAATGCTATGAGCCAATTTGATTTGATTCAGCCAATGACAATCCTCAGAAGTGTGAGCACATCCTGTTAGGCATGTAGGCATGTTAACTAATGGCATGGCTGTGATTGGCTGCTGAAATCATGTCATGATGCACTATAAAAGCCGCCGCAGCCGCCATTTCTAGTTCACTCTGCTGTGAATTCAGTTAGGGACAGGCTGCTGTTCAAGACTGTGAGGGACAGTTAGAGATAGCGATTTTCACAATCATAGTGTGCTTTACCCAGGCTACATAATCCACCACTGTAGCTTTCTTTTGCCTTGCAGCAGTGTTCACAGCTGTCTGCAAGGTCTGTGTGAGTGCAGCTCACGCTGAGTAGTGTGTCCTGCAGCCACGTCTGGTTGTAGGATGCTCAGCGTGTCACTGCCTCATACATATTTTTATTTTTTTGCTGTTCATTTTTCATTCTCCTATTAGTGTGCACTGTGCATCCATCCGTATCCATATACGTTGGTTGCAAACACTATAGGAGTAGACAGCGGAGCCTCTCTGCAGCCTTTCAGTGCTAGTGCCCAGTTTGCTGCACTGTTCACGGCTGTCTGAGAGGTCTCTGTGTGTGAGTGCAGCTCACGCTGAGTAGTGTGTCCTTCAGCTACGTCTGGTTGTAGGCCACTCAGCGTGCGTCACTGCCTCACACATATTTTTCTTTCATTGCAGCTAATTTTTTATTCTCCTGTTAGTGTGCATCCATCCATATCCATATACGGTGGTTGCAAACACTATAGAAGTAGACAGCGGACCCTCTCTGCAGCCTTTCAGTGCTAGTGCCCACTTATCTGCACTGTTCACGGCTGTCTAAGAGGTCTCTGACTGTGTGTGAGTGCAGCTCACGCTGAGTAGTGTTTCCTGCAGCTACGCCTGGCTGTAGGCCGCTCAGTGTGCGTCAATGCCTCACACATATTTTTCTTTTATTGCAGCTAGAGTTGAGCGATACCGTCCGATACTTCAAAATATCGGATCGGAATGGATCGGCCGATCTTTAAAAAAAGTATCGGTATCGCCGATGCCGATACCGGAAGTCCCATTCAAGTCTATGAGACTTCCGGTATCGGAATTGGAAAAACCCTTTCCTGCCCTTGTACAGCCTCTCGGGGGTCTGTGCGGGCCTTCCGGGGGTCTCTCCTGGCCTGCCGGGGGTCTGTGCGGACTGCCCGGGGTCTGTGCACCCTGTGGGGGTCTGTACCGGCCTGCCGGGGGGCTGTGCTGATGTCCGGGGGTCTGTGCAGGCATCGTCCGATGGGACTACAAGTCCCATCGAGCGATGCCTGCTACCATGACAGTGATTGACACATTAGCCAATGATGGGACAGTAGTAGTCCCATCATCCGGCTAATGTGTTAAATGTAAAAAAAAAAAAAAACTACATACATACATACTACATGCTACATACATACTACATATATACTACATGCATGCTACATGCTACATACATACTACATACATACTACATACATACTACATGCATGCTACATACATGCTACATACATACTACATGCTACATACATAATACATACTACATGCTACATACATACTACATATATGCATCATACATACTACATGCTACATACATACTATATACACTCACTGGCCACTTTATTAGGTACACCTGTCCAACTGTGTGTTAAGACTTAATTTCTAATCAGCCAATCACATGGCGGCAGCTCAGTGCATTTAGGCATGTAGACATGGTCAAGACAATCTCCTGCAGTTCAAACCGAGCATCAGTATGGGGAAGAAAGGTGATTTGAGTGCCTTTGAACGTGGCATGATTGTTGGTGCCAGAAGGGCTGGTCTGAGTATTTCAGAAACTGCTGATCTACTGGGATTTTCACGCACAACCATCTCTAGGGTTTACAGAGAATGGTCCGAAAAAGAAAAAAAATCCAGTGAGCGGCAGTTCTGTGGCCGGAAATGCCTTGTTGATGCCAGAGGTCAGAGGAGAATGGGCAGACTGGTTCGAGCTGATAGAAAGGCAACAGTGACTCAAATTGCCACCCGTTACAACCAAGGTAGGCAGAAGAGCATCTCTGAACGCACAGTGCGTCGAACTTTGAGGCAGATGGGCTACAGCAGCAGAAGACCACACCGGGTACCACTCCTCTCAGCTAAGAACAGGAAACTGAGGCTACAATTTGCACAAGCTCATCGAAATTGGACAGTAGAAGATTGGAAAAACGTAGCCTGGTCTGATGAGTCTCGATTTCTGCTGCGACATTCGGATGGTAGGGTCAGAATTTGGCGTAAACAACATGAAAGCATGGATCCATCCTGCCTTGTATCAACGGTTCAGGCTGGTGGTGGTGGTGTCATGGTGTGGGGAATTTTTTCTTGGCACTCTTTGGGCCCCTTGGTACCAATTGAGCATCGTTGCAACGCCACAGCCTACCTGAGTATTGTTGCTGACCATGTCCATCCCTTTATGACCACAATGTACCCAACATCTGATGGCTACTTTCAGCAGGATAATGCGCCATGTCATAAAGCTCGAATCATCTCAGATTGGTTTCTTGAACATGACAATGAGTTCACTGTACTCAAATGGCCTCCTCAGTCACCAGATCTCAATCCAATAGAGCATCTTTGGGATGTGGTGGAACGGGAGATTCGCATCAGGGATGTGCAGCCGACAAATCTGCGCCAACTGTGTGATGCCATCATGTCAATATGGTCCAAAATCTCTGAGGAATGCTTCCAGCACCTTGTTGAATCTCTGCCATGAAGAATTGAGGCAGTTCTGAAGGCAAAAGGGGGTCCAACCCGTTACTAGCATGGTGTACCTAATAAAGTGGCCAGTGAGTGTACATACTACATATATACTACATGCATGCTACATACATACTGCATGCATGCTACATACATACTACATGCATGCTACATACATACTACATGCATGCTACATACATACTACATGCATGCTACATACATACTACATGCATGCTACATACATACTACATGCTACATACATACTACATGCATGCTACATACATACTACATGCTACATATATACTACATGCATGCTACATACATGCTACATGCATGCTACATACATACTACATGCATGCTACATACATACTACATGCATGCTACATACATGCTACATGCATGCTACATACATGCTACATACATACTACATATATACTACATGCATGCTACATACATACTGCATGCATGCTACATACATACATACTACATGCATGCTACATACATACTACATACATGCTACATGCTACATACACACTACATACATACTACATGCATGCTACATACATACTACATATATACTACATGCATGCTACATACATACTACATACATACTACATACATACTACAAGCATGCTACATACATACTACATGCATGATTCATACAATACATTCATACAATACATACATAGACATACAGTACATATAACATAGAGTAACATACTTACCAATACTTGTCACATTGTTCCCCGAAGCCATTGTCGTCTACGGGAATTTCCCACACAGCTTTTACCATAAAGTGAGACTAGGGATTTTTTTTTTTTTAAGTGGCGGAGGAATACAGTGCGGAAGGATACCTACCTTCCGTCATTGGATTCCTGCAGCCCGTAGAGAGCGGCAGCATCAGCTGATGCTGCAGTTCTCTACCCAAGATCGTCGTGGGACACACTCGTGGACTGCTTCGGATCATGGGTGAGTATTTTTGTGGTTTGTTATGTTAATATTTATTCCGTAGACGACAATGGCTTCGGGGAACAATGTGACAAGTATTGGTAAGTATGTTACTCTATGTTATATGTACTGTATGTCTATGTATGTATTGTATGTAGCATGCATGTAGCATGTATGTAGTATGTATGTAGCATGTATGTAGTATATATGTAGTATATATGTAGTATGTATGTAGCATGTATGTAGCATGTATGTAGCATGCATGTAGTATGTATGTAGTATGTATGTAGCATGTAGTATGTATGTAGCATGCATGTAGTATATATGTAGTATGTATGTAGTATATATGAAGCATGTAGTATGTATGTAGCATGCATGTAGTATGTATGTAGTATATATGTGGTATGTATGTAGCATGTAGTATGTAGCATGCATGTAGTATGTATGTAGTATATATGTGGTATGTATGTAGCATGTAGTATGTATGTAGCATGCATGTAGTATGTATGTAGTATGTAGCATGTAGTATGTATGTAGCATGTAGTGTGTATGTAGCATGCATGTAGTATGTATGTAGTATGTATGTAGCATGTAGTATGTATGTAGCATGCATGTAGTATGTATGTAGTATGTATGTAGCATGCATGTAGTATATATGTAGTATGTATGTAGCATGTAGTATGTATGTAGCATGCATGTAGTATATATGTAGTATGTATGTAGTATATATGTAGCATGTAGTATGTATGTAGCATGCATGTAGTATGTATGTAGTATATATGTGGTATGTATGTAGCATGTAGTATGTATGTAGCATGCATGTAGTATGTATGTAGCATGCATGTAGTATGTATGTAGCATGCATGTAGTATGTATGTAGCATGTAGTATGTATGTAGCATGCATGTAGCATATATGTGGTATGTATGTAGCATGTAGTATGTATGTAGTATGTATGTAGTATTTTTTTTTTTTTTTTTAAACATTTAACACATTAGCCGGATGATGGGACTACTACTGTCCCATCATTGGCTAATGTGTCAATCGCTGTCATGGTAGCAGGCATCGCCAGATGGGACTTGTAGTCCCATCGGACGATGCTTGCACAGATCCCCGGACATCAGCACAGCCCCCCGGCAGGCCGGTACAGACCCCCACAGGGTGCACAGACCACCGGCAGGCCGGCACAGCCCCCCGGCAGGCCGGTACAGACCCCGGGCAGTCCACACAGCCCCCCGGCAGGCCGGCACAGCCCCCCAGCAGGCCGGCAGAGACCCCCGGAAGGCCCGAAATGACGGCGCATCATGATGCGCACACACCGCGCATCATTATGACGTCATTTCGGCTGTCAATCAACTTTGAACTTCCGATTCCGATGCCGATGCCCGATATTGAAAAAATATCGGATGTCGGTATCGGAATTCCGATACAGCAAGTATCGGCCGATACCCGATACTTGCGGTACCGGAATGCTCAACGCTAACTGCAGCTCATTTTTTATTCTCCTATTAGTGTGCATTAGTGTTGAGCATTCCGATACCGCAAGTATCGGGTATCGGCCGATACTTGCTGTATCGGAATTCCGATACCGACTTCCGATATTTTTTCAATATCGGAATTCGGCATCGGAATCGGAAGTTCAGTTGATTGACGGCCTGACGTCATCATGATGCGCGGTGTGTGCGCATCATGATGCGCCGTCATTTCGGGCCTTCCGGGGGTCTCTGCCGGCCTGCCGGGGGGCTGTGCCGGCCTGCCGGGGGGCTGTGTGGACTGCCCGGGGTCTCTGCCGGCCTGCCGGGGGGCTGTGCCGGCCTGCCGGTGGTCTGTGCACCCTGTGGGGGTCTGCACCGGCCTGCCGGGGGGCTGTGCCGGCCTGCCGGGGGGCTGTGCTGATGTCCGGGGGTCTGTGCAAGCATCGTCCGATGGGACTACAAGTCCCATCGGGCGATGCCTGCTACCATGACAGTTATTGACACATTAGCCAATGATGGGACAGTAGTAGTCCCATCATCCGGCTAATGTGTTAAATGTTAAAAAAAAAAAAAAAAAAATACTACATACATACTACATGCATGCTACATACATACTACATGCTACATACATACTACATACATGCTACATACATACTACATGCATGCTACATACATACTACATGCTACATACATACTACATGCATGCTACATACATACTACATGCATGCTACATACATACTACATACATGCTACATACATACTGCATGCTACATACATACTACATACATACTACATACATACTACATGCATGCTACATACATACTACATGCTACATACATACTACATATATACTACATGCATGCTACATACATACTACATGCTACATACATACTACATATATACTACATGCATGCTACATACATACCACATATATACTACATGCATGCTACATACATACTGCATGCTACATGCATGCTACATACATACTACATACATACTACATGCTACATACATACCACATATATACTACATACATACAATACATTCATACAATACATACATAGACATACAGTACATATAACATAGAGTAACATACTTACCAATACTTGTCACATTGTTCCCCGAAGCCATTGTCTTTCCGGAATAAATATTAACATAACAAACCACAAAAATACTCACCCACGATCCGAAGCAGTCCACGAGTGTGTCCCACGACGATCTTGGGTAGAGAACTGCAGCATCAGATGATGCTGCCGTTCTCTACGGGCTGCAGGAATCCAATGACGGAAGGTAGGTATCCTTCCGCACTGTATTCCTCCGCCACTTAAAAAAAAAAAAAGTCCCTAGTCTCACTTTATGCCATTGCTGTGTGGGAATTTCCCACACAGCAATGGCATAAAGTGAGACTAGGGACTTTTTTTTTTTTTTAAGTGGCGGAGGAATACAGTGCGGAAGGATACCTACCTTCCGTCATTGGATTCCTGCAGCCCGTAGAGAACGGCAGCATCATCTCATGCTGCAGTTCTCTACCCAAGATCGTCGTGGGACACACTCGTGGACTGCTTCGGATCGTGGGTGAGTATTTTTGTGGTTTGTTATGTTAATATTTATTCCGGAAAGACAATGGCTTCGGGGAACAATGTGACAAGTATTGGTAAGTATGTTACTCTATGTTATATGTACTGTATGTCTATGTATGTATTGTATGAATGTATTGTATGTATGTAGTATATATGTGGTATGTATGTAGCATGTAGTATGTATGTAGTATGTATGTAGCATGCATGTAGCATGCAGTATGTATGTAGCATGCATGTAGTATATATGTGGTATGTATGTAGCATGCATGTAGTATATATGTAGTATGTATGTAGCATGTAGTATGTATGTAGCATGCATGTAGTATATATGTAGTATGTATGTAGCATGTAGTATGTATGTAGCATGCATGTAGTATGTATGTAGCATGCATGTAGTATGTATGTAGCATGCATGTAGTATGTATATGGTATGTATGTAGCATGTAGTATGTATGTAGCATGCATGTAGTATATATGTGTTATGTATGTGGTATGTATGTAGCATGCATGTAGTATGTATGTAGTATGTATGTAGTATATATGTAGTATGTATGTAGCATGTAGTATGTATGTAGTATGTATGTAGCATGCATGTAGCATGCAGTATGTATGTAGCATGCAGTATATATGTAGTATGTATGTAGCATGTAGTATGTAGCATGCATGTAGTATATATGTAGTATGTAGCATGTAGTATGTATGTAGCATGCATGTAGTATATATGTGTTATGTATGTAGCATGTAGCATGCATGTAGTATGTATGTAGTATATATGTGGTATGTATGTAGCATGCAGTATGTATGTAGCATGCATGTAGTATATATGTAGTATGTATGTTGCATGTAGTATGAATGTAGCATGTATGTAGTATGTAGTATGAATGTAGCATGTATGTAGTATGCATGTTGTATGTATGTAGCATGTAATTTTTTTTTTTTTTTTTTTTACATTTAACACATTAGCCGGATGATGGGACTACTACTGTCCCATCATTGGCTAATGTGTCAATCACTGTCATGGTAGCAGGCATCGCCCGATGGGACTTGTAGTCCCATCGGACGATGCCTGCACAGACCCCCGGAGCCTGCACAGACCACCGGCAGGCCGGCACAGCCCCCCGGCAGGCCGGCACAGCCCCCCGGCAGGCCGGCACAGCCCCCCGGAGCCTGCACAGCCCCCCGGCAGGCCGGCACAGCCCCCCGGCAGGCCGGCACAGCCCCCCGGCAGGCCGGCACAGCCCCCCGGCAGGCCGGCACAGCCACCCGGAGCCTGCACAGACCACCGGCAGGCCGGCACAGACCACCGGAGCCTGCACAGACCCCCTGGCAGGCCGGCACAGCCCCCCGAAAGGCCCGTACAGACCCCAGAGAGGCTGTACAAGGGCAGGCTAGGGTTTTTCTTATTCCGATACCGGAAGTCCCATAGACTTGAATGGGACTTCCGGTATCGGAATCGGCGATACCGATACTTTTTTTAAAGATCGGCCGATACCATCCGATACGATACTTTGAAGTATCGGACGGTATCGCTCAACTCTAGTGTGCATCCATCTGTATCCATCTACATTGGTTGGTTGCAAACACTATATAGGAATAGATAGAGGAGCCTTTTTTCTGGCTTTTGCCCTTCAGCTGCAGCCAGGTTAGTATTATCCTATTTTTTGGAGCCTCATCTTTTGCATTGTAGGTTACCTTCCTGCATTGTAATAGCTCCAAAAAGTTAGTGATACAATCGCTTTCAAATCTTTGGTCACATCCTTTTAGTTTTTTAAAAAAAAAATAAAATAAATAAAGTTCACCAAACACTCCATTTGACAGTTGTGTAGGCCACATTAGCTCCTATTAAAGTGTAGTCCACACACACACTTCATAAAATTAGTGTTTCTTATACCTGTTACCAGCTGTTCAGGAATAAGGACACTAAGCCCCCCCTTTGTACTTTTCTGCCTATCTTTATCAGTCTAGCAAGATGAAGAATGCAGGGAGTAAGGCACGTGGGCGTGGAGTTTCAGCAGGCAGAGGACGTGGGGATTCTCCAGGGAGAGGACGTGGGGATTCTGCAGGGAGAGGACTTGGGGATTCTGTGCCTGCTGCGGGCACCAGTGAGTCAGCATCCCCAAGTTTTAGCAGGCAACAGTCCTTTATGCGCAGCTTTGTAGGACCTCACTGTACCCCACGGCTGCGGGAGGAACAAACTGAAGCCGTTGTCGGATGGATGGCAGCTAACGCATCGACTTCAATGACTTCCACGTCCTCTCAGGGCCAGAGCACTGAAGAGCAACCATCTGTCTCTTCACCACCTGCCAAAGTGCCCAGGCAGTCAGAGAGCCCTGGACAGGAGCCATCACAGTCTCTACTTCTGTTCTCTGAATCTGTTGGCTTGGAAAGAGGGGGACAGCCAAGCAGCATTCAAGAATGTGAAGAAGAGGGAGTATGCAGAGATGCGCAACTTCTTTGTCCCTCTGAATCTGAAGAGGTGGGTGGGCCAGTGCCTATGGTCAGCACACCTCAGTACGCATCAGATGGTGACGAGACTCAGGTGCCACTTTCTGGTGCGTACGGTGCTGGCGATACAACCCAGGAGAAGCAGGTGTTTGAAGAGAGGAGTGTAGATGATGAGGTCCTTGACCCATCATAGCGTGAGGAACAGGAAGATGGTGGGAGCAGCTCTGAGGAAGAGATTCCCCGAACGGCCAAAACAGGAGGGAGAGGGAGGGGGCAGACTTGGTTGTCTGTAGCATCCACTTCGGCACCCGTTAGTAGCATTCCTCTTTCAAAAGCCAAAACGGGCGCTCCCAAGACTTGCAGTGCGTGGTCCTTTTTTGACACAGTTGCAGATGACATTTGCTTTGTCAAATGCAAGCTGTGTCATCAGAAAGTCAAAAGAGGTAAAAATGTCAGCAACCTCAATACCACAAATATGTGGAAACATGTGCGGACCAAGCACTAGGTGGAGTTACACAGACACACTGAAGACGTAGGCCAACATACAGCACCACCTACCACCTCTTCAGCTCGTGTTGGGGCCTCTTCCTCCAGCTCACACACAGCTGGTTCGGCTTCCTCACAGGATCGCCAAGGAACAACCTCTGGCACTGTTTTCTGGAGACCCAGTGATATTCCACCCACAGCACCACGTTCCCAGTCATCGTCACACTCCCAGGCCACTCTACATTCATCGGTAGCACAGGCATGGGATAAAAGGCGGCCATACTCGGCAAACCATCCCCGAGCACAGGCTCTGAATGCTGGCATTGCCAAACTACTGGCCCTTGAAATGCTCTCATTCAGGCTGGTGGAGACTGACACCTTCCGGAACTTCATGGCATTGCCAGTCCCACAATACACCGTGCCCAGCTGCTTTTATTTCAGCAGGCAAGCCGTCCCTGCCCTGCAAAAACATGTGGAGGGGAAAAATAAAACATGCGCTACTAAACGCCGTCAGTAGCAAGGTCCACCTGACCACCGATGCGTGGACCAGTAACCATGGACAGGGACGATACCTTTCCCTCACTGCCCATTGGGTCAATGTTGTGGAGCCGGGTACAGATCTGGAGAGTGGCGCTGTACGTGTTCTGCCAACTCTACGGATTGCAGGAATCCAGTCTGTACACATTGATTCCTCTTCCAACTCAAGTTCCACAGAAACAGCGCTGCAGGAGCCTGTTATGACCGATATGAGCACAGCCGTGGCCAAACGTCAACAGGACGTACTCAAATTAATTTCTTTGGGGAATCGAAGCCACATAGCGCAGGAGCTCTGGAATGCCATCAAGCAGGAGAGCGACGTGTGGTTTGTACCAGTGAATCTCCAGCCGGGCTTGGTAGTGTGTGACAATGGCCGAAATCTGGTGGCAGCTCTGGGCCTAGGCAACCTCACTCACATCCCATGTCTGGCACATGTGCTCAACTTGGTCGTGCAGGGCTTTCTGAGGGACTATCCTGATCTTGATGCACTGCTGCATAAGGTCCGCATAGAGTGCGCTCACTTGCGGCGTTCCAGCACGGCAAGATCGCGCCTTGCTGCTCTGTAGTGCCGATTACGCCTTCCGGAACATCGCATCATATGTGACCTACCCACCAGGTGGAATTCAACGTTACATATGTTGGAGCGGTTGTGTGAGCAGCAGGCAGCAGTCATGGAGTACGAGCTGCATCAGGCGCATACAAGTCGCACTGTGCGCCGGTCACAATTCAGCACCACTGAGTGGGCCTCTATGAAGGACATCTGCCTCGTTTTGCGTGCCTTCGATGTTTCCACACGGATGGCGAGTGCAGATGATGCACTAGTCAGCATGACTGTCCCCCTTATCTGCCTGCTTCAAAAAACACTGCAAGCACTAAGGGAGGAGGTTTTGGAAGAGGTGGAGGATGAGGTGTCACAAATGCCATCTGCTTTGTGGACAGTCTGCGCTACGTGGTTCCTCACAAAGGCCTAGGCAGGGGACACTTTGTGAGCAGGATGAGGAGGAGTCAATGGAGGAGGAAGACATCTCTCCAGAGGAGGGAGGTACACAATGCTCTAGTCAGTATGTACAGCGAGGGTGGGGTGATGCAGAGCAGGCAGAGATGACGACTCAAGCAGGGGACAGCGTTTCTTTGGCAGTTGGGAGTCTGCAGCACATGATTGATTTCATGCTGCATTGCCTGAGAAATGACCACCGCATCGCCCACATTCTCAACACGACTGATTATTGAGTGTACACTCTCCTAGATCCTCGCTACCGGGACAACTTACAAAGCCTCATCACCGTAGAACCGGGAGCGTAAACTGCAGAGTACCAAGACACACTGGTGCAGTCCATCATGTTCTCCATTCCACCCGACAGCAGTGCTGCTACTGCTTTACAAAGCAGCTATGTGCGTCGAGGCAGTGGAGGAAGCTCGGCACAAAGAGGGAGCAGAGGCAGCGCCTCAGCACAACGCAAGACAACTATGGCCCAAATGTGGCAAAGTTTTGTGTGTCCGCCACAAATGTCTACACCATCACAGACGGCTCCAGTCAGCAGGAGGCAACGTTTCCATCAGATGGTGACAGAGTACATGTCTTGCCCTGTCAGTGTACTCCCAGATGGCTCTTCCCCCTTCAAGTTTTGGGTCTCAAAGCTGGATACATGGCCAGAGCTTAGCCAGTATGCATTGGAGGTGCTGGCTTGCCCTGCTGCCAGTGTATTATCGGAACACGTCTTTAGTGCCGCAGGTGGTGTACTAACAGACTGTCACACGCGTCTATCCTCCGATAACGTTGACCGGCTTACTTTTCTGAAAATGAACAAGGTCTGGATCTCGCCAGAATTTGCCAGTCCTCTACCAGAATAAATAATTGGTTGGCAACAGTATCCAGGTCTCCTGTTGTGTATATGTTTCTACCACCTGAACTGTAATCCCTGGGCTTCAACACAGCCAGTTGTCACTCAGAAGTGCCGTCTGCACAAATCACTAGCTCCTGTGTTAGTGGGGCTCAGTAACGCCATCTGCTCCCCTGCTGTGTGGACGGAAAAGTCTCCTGCTCCCTCCACAATCGAACTACTACTGATTTTTAACCATGCTCTAGTAGTGGGAATGTGAACAGAGCAGGAGACCTTGCCGGACACACATCAGGGGATCAGCTGACGTTAATGAGCCCCAGTAACACAGGAACAAGTGTGGATTCTGCAGACGCCACTTCAGAGCAGCAACTGGTGGGGTTGGAGGCCAGGGGAAATACTAGAGACAGTGGAGCCAGAGGCCATAGTGGAGCACGGTTATAATCAGTAGTAGTCTACAACCTATATCAAACTTGCTGCAAGTTGGCCTCCACCTGCTGCATGATTGATCCTGGGCTTCAACACAGCCTGTTGTCGCTCGGAAGTGCTGTTGGCACAGAGAAAAACACTAGCTCCTGTGTTAGTGGGGTTCAGTAACGTCTTCTTTTCCCCTGCTGTGTGGACGGCAATATCTCCTGCTAAAACCATAAAGGGGAAAACAGACCCCCCACGCCTGACGCGTTTCGAACCTTACACCAGGTTCTTCCTCAGAGACATGAAACAAAACAGTTCACAAAATGATTATAAACATTCCTAATCAGCAGAGGGACTTCCTTCTCTCTTCATGTTTGCAACACATGGTGGTCAGCCATTTGATCCCTAGGCACGACCGGCTTACAGGACTATTTTGGTGAGCACAAATTTCCCTTTCCCCTTCCTAATTTTCTAAATATACTGACTAACTGTGCTCCCATCAAGCCGCACATTTGTTAACATGCAAGCCGGGACTAAAAATATTACAGCAACTTGCTTGTTAAGAAGAAAAAAAGCTGATGAATTATTTGGCATTGCCTCTGATAATGAGGATAAGATTAGTATGGACATGCATTCACTTTTCTCTGAGTTGGAGAGAAAGATGACTTCTCACCTTAAAACCTGGTGGGACTCAGTGACTCTTGAGAAATACGTTAGTCATAAGATGATACCGCGAGGTTTGAGATTAAAAAAGGTACCGACTGTGATTTATAATGATACCTTTCTACAGAAGTGGAATGATATTTTGAGTGAATGCTCTTTGAAACTAATGTCTCTTATTGTGGAGGAAGAATCTGTCAAATTGACCAACATTGAAGCTTCCATCAAAGATTTGGAGTCTAAGTTGGATGTATTTTCTGATCATATGACATTTTCTAAGAGCTATGAATGATTACATGCTAATATTGATAATTTGGAAAGCGGCATTACCAAGTCCAAGAAAAATAAGTTCCTGCGTGATCGCAGGGACTATGACTCTAATATGGTTTATGCTTGGAAACAATTCACTCCGTATAAGCCTAGATCTATTCTCAAGAGGAATCAATCATTCCGTAGTAACAACGTCAGTTTTTCCTCATGTGAACAGTCTTTTAATTCACCTACTACTTCTGAGGGTTCAATGGACTCTAATCGGGTGTTACCTTTAACATCACATGCAAAAAACGATCAAAGAAAACAAGGCGAGGTGGACGTCGACGTAAGAAGAAAGCATCAATATGGTCTGCGGAATGTGAATCATTGGAGGAAATAAACGGTAACATTGCTGCGTCTGATGAGTTTACAGTTATAAACATTTCAGCTACCATACTGAGTGAAGCTCAGCTGAGCGTTTTGAAGAGAGGACTTTCCTTTGTTCCTACATGTAGAGGGGATTTGTTTCAAACATTATGTGATGTCAATCGATTCGTGCGATTATTAACAGTTAAGAGACATTTCTTTACTCCTGATTCTGGTATTGGTAATCAATTTTCTGATATATCATCCTTGAGTTCAAACAATGTTGATTTGTTGCCACTTGCTGCTCCTGTTAGAGATCAAATTTTGTTTGACATGTTGTCTAGTTTGGAGAACACAAATCAACATACAGCAGTACAATGTGACACAAATGTACAGATATCTAACCCCACTTTTTATCCCCTGATATCTAGAGTGCCCATTATGGATACTTTCCAGAGGGCAATAGAACGTGATGTTAAATCTCTGTTGGATTCAGATGTGCAGTCTTGTATGAATTTATCTGTAATTGAGCAGCATGCGCTTCATTTACTAAGTAAGAACCAACATATAGTAGTCCGCCAATCAGACAAAGGGGGGTCAGTGGTGATTCTAGACTCACTACTATATCGCAATGAAATTTTATCCATGTTATCTGATATTAATACATATCATCCTCTCAACAATGATCCTACAAGCTGTATTCAGCAGGGTTTATCTGTGATTTTGCAGGAGGGTCTTGCTTTGGGAGTATTGGACAAGCGCATGGCTGATTTTTTATATGTGGATAAACCAGTGTGTCCTGTATTTCACGCCTTACCCAAAATTCATAAAGGCGTGTTTCCTCCACCTTTCAGGCCCATAGTGGCCGGTATTGGAGGGGTTAATGAAAAACTCTCCGAGTGGATAGACAGAAAATTACAACCTTTGGTTTTGAAAACACCAGGTCACATTAGAGACACCAAACAGCTTCTGCAGGCACTTCAGGAGGTTGCATGGGGGCCTCACCACACATGGATAACATGTGATGTTGTTGCTCTATATTCATGTATACCTCATGATTTGGCATTATCTGCTGTTTCCACCATTTTGACTGAAGAAAGTAATTTCAGTTCTGATCTTAAAAAATTTATCATTATGGCGTTACAACATCTTTTGAACACCAATTTTTTCAAATTTGACACTAAGTACTATCTTCAGGTGTGTGGCTGCCCGATGGGGTCAAAATTCTCTCCTACTCTGGCCAACTTATATATGTCCTTTTGGGAGAACAAATATATATATACTATGGATAATCCCTATTTAGACAATGTATTGTGGTGGGGGAGATACATTGATGACGTGATCCTATTGTGGTTTGATCGTTGTGATGTATCTCCCTCTCCTGGCATGCTTAAGTTTTTTGAGTATATTGGGACTAATTCTTTGAATATTAAATTCACCCATGAAATACATGGCATTTGTGCCACATATCTGGTTGTTAAAATTATGGGAGATGTCAAAACGGGGAATATAAATACTTCCCTATATAGAAAAGATACCAGTGGTAATGCCATATTGCATGCGGATAGTTGTCACCCGCCACATGTGATACGAAATTTACCGTTGGGTGAATTAATCCGTGCCAAAAGATCATGCTCTAATGATGCTCTTTATGAATCCGAGCGTCGTAAAATTTACACCAGGCTATCAAAAAGGGGTTATAAGAACTGGATGTTAAACAGGGCTATTAAGAAAGTGGATAACAAAACTAGGAGTAGTTTATTGCAGAATGACATGGTACACACTAATCAAAATAAAAATATTCCCACTTTTTCTACCGCTTTCAGTTCAGATTACAAGGGTGTTATTAAAATCATAAATAAACATCTTCCCTTACTGCATCAAGATCCAGTCTTATCGCAGATATTGGCTGGTGGACATAGGTGTGTTCCAAAGAGAGCTAAAAATTTGAGTCATTTTTTGTCCCCCTCATTGTATTTGTCTGATTGCACTAAACCTATGTGGTTAAATTACTTGGGCAATTATAAGTGTGGTGAAAAATTGTGTGGTTTGTGCCGCTATATGGATATTACAGATAGATTTGTTAATTTTAGTACACAACAAACCTACAAAATTAAAACCTACATGAATTGTAACACCACACACTTAGTGTATATGGCAGAGTGCACATTGTGCAGTTTATATTACATTGGCTGTACCACACGCAGCCTGAAGAGGAGACTAAGTGAGCACATCACCGCTTCTAATCCAGAGTCTATGTCCAGTCGTAGGAATGTGTCTGGCTTGTCCAAACATTTCCTTGAAATACACAAGGGTAATTTATGCAGTCTTAAAGTTAAGGGAATAGAACGGGTATTGAAACCCCCCAGAGGGGGTGACTGGGAACATTTACTACACTGTCGGGAAGCCTTCTGGATACTTGCGCTTGATGCACGATATCCACAAGGTCTAAATTATAGAAATGATCTTATGTATTTCTATTGAGTGCTGAGATTTTTGCTGTTTTTTTTTTTTTTTTTTTTTTTGGGGGGGGGGGGGGGGTTTATTTATTTATTTTTTTTTCTGTTTGTTATTTGATAGTTGCTATGTATTTATGCATTTATACGTGTGTATTGTACATTTTTTTTATTTATTCTATGTCTTGTCCATTGTTGTATTGGTCTTTTCCTTTTTTTTTTTTCTTTCTTGCAAGGGAGTGACTCCACCAGTGATTTGAGGGCTTAGTTGTCTGCCTCTTTGATTATACACATGTGTGGAGTCCCTCTGCTGATTAGGAATGTTTATAATCATTTTGTGAACTGTTTTGTTTCATGTCTCTGAGGAAGAACCTGGTGTAAGGTTCGAAACGCGTCAGGCGTGGGGGGTCTGTTTTCCCCTTTATGGTTTTATCATGAAATTATGTGAATAAAACTTATCGTGGATTTTATTAAGTCTCCAGTGCCGGATCTTCCTTCTCTCTTCATGTTTGCAACACATGGTGGTCAGCCATTTGATCCCTAGGCACGACCGGCTTACAGGACTATTTTGGTGAGCACAAATTTCCCTTTCCCCTTCCTAATTTTCTAAATATCTCCTGCTGCCTCCATATTCAAAACACATCAGGCCTCAGCCTGCTCCATGCTTGATCCTGGGCTCCAACAACGCCAGTTGGTGTTCAGAAGTGCCGTCTTCACAGAGAAAAACACACTAGCTCCTGTGTTAGTGGGGTTCAGTAATGAAAGCTGCTCCCCTGCAGTGTGGACGACAAAGTCTCCTGCTGCCTCCACATTTAAAAACCATCAGGTCTCAGCCTGCTCCATGCTTGATCCTGGGCTCCAACAACTCCAGTTGGTGTTCAGAAGTGCCGTCTTCACAGAGTAAAACACGAGCTCCTGTGTTAGTGGGGTTCAGGAACGTCAGCTATTCCCCTGCTGTGTGGACGACAAAGTCTCCTGCTGCCTCCACATTCAAAAACCATCAGGTCTCAGCCTGCTCCATGCTTGATCCTGGGCTCCAACAACGCCAGTTGGTGTTCAGAAGTGCCATCTGCACAGAGAAAAACAGTAGATCCTGTGTTAGTGGGGTTCAGTAACGTCTGCTGTTCCCCTGCTGTGTGGACGACAAAGTCTCCTGCTGCCTCCACATTCAAAAACCATCAGGCCTCAGCCTGCTCCATGCTTGATCCTGGGCTCCAACAACGCCAGTTGGTGTTCAGAAGTGCCGTCTTCACAGAGAAACACACTAGCTCCTGTATTAGTGGGGTTCAGTAACGTCTGCTGTTCCCCTGCTGTGTGGATGACAAAGTCTCCTGCTGCCTCCACATTCAAAAACCATCAGGCCTCAGCCTGCTCCATGCTTGATCCTGGGCTCCAACAACACCAGTTGGTGTTCAGAAGTGCAGTCTTCACAGAGAAAAGCACAATAGCTCCTGTGTTAGTGGGGTTCAGTAACGCCAGCTGCTCCCCTGCTGTGTGGACGACAAAGTCTCCTGCTGCCTCCAAAATCACACTACATCTTATTTTCTACTCGCTCCAAGTAAGCCTCAGCCTGCTCCATGATTGATCCTGGGCTTCAACACAGCCAGTTGTTGCTTGGAAGTGCCGTCCGCACAGAGAGAAACACTAGCTCCTGTGTCAGTGGGGTTCAGTAACGCAAGCTGGTCCCCTGCTGTGTGGATGGCAAAGTCTCCTGCTGCCTCCACATTCAAAAACCATCAGGCCTCAGCCTGCTCCATGTTTGATCCTGGGCTCCAACAACGCCAGTTGGTGTTCAGAAGTGCCGTCTTCACAGAGAAAAGCACAATAGGTCCTGTGTTAGTGGGGTTCAGTGTGGATGGCAAAGTCTCCTGCTGCCTACCCAGTCACACTACTGCTGATTTTTAACTGTGCTCCACTTAGGCCTCTGGCTCCACTGTGTCTAGTATTTCCCCTGGCCTCCAACCCTGCCAGTTGCTGCTCTGAAGTGGCGTCTGCACAATCCACACTTGTTCCTGTGTTACTGGGGCTCAGTCACGTCAGTTGATCCCCAGATGTGTGTCCGTCAATGTCTCCTGCTCTGTCCACATTCCCATTACTAGTAGTGGGAATGTGGACAGAGCAGGAGACCTTGCTGCATACACATCAGGGGATCAACTGACGTGACCGAGCCCCTGTAACCCAGGAACAAGTGTGGATTGTGCAGATGCCACTTCAGAGCAGCAACTGGCGGGGTTGGAGGCCAAGGGAAAAACTAGAGACAGAAGAGCCAGAGGCCTAAGTGGAGCATGGTTACAATCAGTAGTAGTGTACAACCGATATAAAATTTGCTTCAAGTAGGCCTCAGCCTGCTCCATGATTGATCCTGGGCTTCAACACAGCAAGTTGTTGCTTGGAAGTGCCGCCTGAACAGAGAAAAACACATGCTCCAGTGTGGGGTTCAGTAATGCTAGCTGCTCCCCTTCTGTGTGGACGACAAAGTCTCCTGCTGCCTCCAAAATCACACTACATCTTATTTATTACTCGCTCCAAGTAGGCCTCAGCCTGCTGCATGATTGACCCTGGGCTCCAACATCGCCAGTTGCTTCTCAGAAGTGTCTTTGTCACGGGTACTCCCTCCTGCCCAGCCTGGTTACAGCACGCCTGCTGTTTCCGGGGATTGTCAACGTCACTTTGCCACCAAAATGTTGTCCAGTCGTGTTGCGGTCGGGTTAGCCAACTCTATGGTGCCTGCAGTTTAGGTGCTTTCTATGTGGGCTGCGAGATCTGGTAATAAAGGCTGGTTCCGTAGTGCCAATAGGACAAGCACCGCCTGTAGGACTGTGGGTTTTGGTAACTGCGGCCGGCTCGCGGCCTTGCAACGTTGTTTTTCAGGGGTAGCTTCTGCTACCCATCCGGGTTCCAGTACGGTCAGCTGGTTCTCGTGCAGTGCCTTTGGCCTAGGTGCCTCCTTCTCGGTATCCGAGTTTCAGCAACATCTGCTGGTCCTTGGTAGTGCTTTGTAGCACAGGTACCTCCTGCTTAGTAACCGTGTTCCAGCACCGTCAGCTGGTCCACGTTTGTGCCATTGGCTCTTGTTCCTTCTGCTGCCCCTCCGGGTTCCAGCACCATCAGCTGGTCCTCGCTAGTTCCATTTGCTCTTGTTCCTTCTCCTACCCATCCGGGTTCCAGTACCGTCAGCTGGTCCACGGTTGTGCCATTGGCTCTTGTTCCTTCTGCTGCCACTCTGGGTACCAGCACCGCCAGCTGGTTCTCGGTAGTTCCAATGACTCTTGTAGCTTCTGCTACCCATCCGGGTTCCAGCACCGGAAGCTGGTTCTCGGCAGTGCCTTTGGCCTAGGTGCCTCCCTCTCGGTATCCGAGTTCCAGCAATGTCTGCTGGTCCTTGGTAATGCTTTGTAGCACAGGTACCTCCTGCTTAGCTACCGGGTTCCAGCACTGTCAGCTGGTCCACGGTTGTGCAATTGGCTCTTGTTCCTTCTGCTGCCACTCTGGGTACCAGCACCGTCAGCTGGTTCTCAGTAGTTCCATTGACTCTTGTAGCTTCTGCTAGCCATCCAGGTTCCAGCACCGTCAGCTCATTCTCGGCAGTTCCTTTGGCCTAGGTGCCTCCTTCTCGGTATCCGAGTTCCAGCAACGTCTGCTGGTCCTTGGTAGTGCTTTGCAGCACAGGTACCTCCTGCTTAGTAACCGTGTTCCAGCACCGTCAGCTGGTCCACGGTTGTGCCATTGGCTCTTGTTCCTTCTGCTGCCACTCTGGGTACCTGCACCGTCAGCTGGTTCTCGGTAGTTCCATTGACTCTTGTAGCTTCTGTTACCCATCCGGGTTCCTGCACCGTCAGCTGGTCCTCGGCAGTGTCTTTGGCACTGGTATTCCCTCCTGCCCAACCTGGTTCCAGCACGCCTGCTGTTTCCGGGGATTGTCAACGTCACTTTGCCACCAAAACGTTGTCCAGTCGTGTTGCGGTCGGGTTAGCCGACTCTGGTGCCTGCAGTTTAGGTGCTTCCTATGTGGGCTGCGGGTTCTGGAAATAAAGGCTGGTTCCGTAGTGCCAATAGGACAAGCAACGCCTGTAGGACGGTGGGTTTCAGTAACTGCGGCCGGCTCGCGGCCATGCAGCGTTGTTTTTCAGGGGTAGCTTCTGCTAGCCATCCGTGTTCTAGTACTGTCAGCTGGTTCTCGGCAGTGTCTTTGGCCTAGGTGCCTCCTTCTCGGTATCCGAGTTCCAGCAACGTCTGCTGGTCCTTGGTAGTACTTAAAATGATTTTTAAGCCCGCAATTTTTTATTTTCTCAAGGGTAACAAGAGAAATTGGACCCCAAAAGTTCTTGTCCAGTTTGTCCTGAGTATACTGGTACCCCATATGTACCACACGCAGGGGCTCGGAAGGGAAGTAGTGACGTTTTGAAATGCAGACTTTGATGGAATGGTCTCCTGGCGTCATGAAACGTTTGCAGAGCCCCTGATGTGCCTAAACGGTAGAAACCCCCCACAAGTGACCCCATTTTGGGAACTAGACCCCTCAAGAAACTTATCTAGATGTGTGGTGAGCACTTTGAACCCCCAAGTGCTTCACAGAAGTTTATAATGCAGAGCTATGAAAATAAAAAATCATTTTTTTTCCACAAAAATAGCCCCCAATTTTTTTAATTTCTCAAGGGTAACAGGAGAAATTAAAACCCAAAGTTGTGCAATTTTTCCTGAGTACGCTGATATCCCAAATGTTGTGGTAAACCACTGTTTGGGCACATATCAGGGCTCGGAAGGGAGAGAGCACTTTTTGAACGCAAGATAACGCAGTATTAGTAGGTGATCGTCATTGTCTGGCCTTCTTGGGCCAGACAATGATGCAGGCTTAACACCTCCTGCCTTAGCTGCTATTGTGCTATTGCCAGAACCAGCAGATGCACCACCACCATTAGTACCAGTCGCGTCCCCCTGCCCACGTCCGCGGCCTTTTCCACCATACTTCCTCATGTTTGGGAAAATGTACCAAAAATACCAGCAGAGAGATGGTACTGTAGGAGGAGCGTCCAGCTGTGTAAGGTGTATTAAAAAAATTAAATCTGCGTATATATTTTGTTAGTCACAGACGCTCTCCCAGTGTGTATTTGACCATAATCCAACAAGCAGATATACGGTACTGTATCAGAAGTACCCAGCTGTATACGTTTTTTGTGTAACTAACAATCTCCGTATATGTATTTACAGAGTGTCACACACACACACACACGCTGACTCTGTATAGATGTGACTGTAATGCGAATGGCAGATATACAATACTGTATGAGAATTGGACAGCTCAATACGGTGTATGAAGAAATGGAAATGTCCGGATATGTATTTACGGAGTGTCACTCACACACGCTGACTCTGTATAGATGTGGACGGTAGATATACAATACTGTTTGTGAATTGGACAGCTCTATACGGTGTCTATATGGAAAATTGTAAATCTCCATCTAATTTTATTCGGAGTGGCACACACTGTCTCTGTATAGTTTTGACCATAATTAAAAAGCAGATATACGAAACTGTTTGAAAAGCGGACTGCTCTGTACGGTGTAGGTCTGGAAAAATGGAAAATCTCTGTTTGTTTTTCCAGAGTCACACACAGATAGCTTGTATATGTCCCTGATACCAGCCGGTACACGGTAGTGTGTGAGGAGCGTACACCGCTATACGGTGTGTGAAAAAATGAACGCTCGGTAACTGACAAGAACAAAATAATAAAAGTTGGAGTGCTTTGAAAAAAGCAGTTTGAACAGCAGTGTGCACACAGCAATGCAGCTATCAGGTAGCCTTAAAAGGCAGCCTAATCACCACCAGCGCTGCTGCACACAACAAAAAATTCTCCCCTTTCACTGCACACTAACTGTACAGTGAAAAGCGCTATCAGCAGAAGCTATTTTTTTTCTTCCCTGCCTAACGCTCTCGCTATTCAGAATCAGCAGCAGCACCTCTCTCTATTCTAAGATCGGCAGAAGTAAGATGGCGGTCGGCGCTCACGGCCTTTTATAGCCACTGTGACGCCACACAGAGCCAGCCAATCACTTCAATGCCCTTCTCTATGATGGTAGTGGCAGCTGCCCATGTCATCGCGTTGCCCACAGTGTGAGTCCTCCATCATTGGCTGAGAAAAGGCGCTGGAAGCATTATTTGAAACGTGACTTTGGCGCTCGGGTCGGCGACCTCTTGGCCGACCTCACGCTATGATCGGATTTCGATCAGCGAAACCCGACTTTAGCTAAAGTGGGCGACTTTTGAATTTGACCGACTGTCACGCCGCCTCTGCATACTTCCCTGGCCTCTGCTCCCACGCCGCAGCCCACCGCCGCCCGACAGCCACGGCGGTACATTCTGACAGGCTCGCGGCTGATGGGGTCTCTGCGTGCAATGCACCTCCCTCCTGTTACTTGTGCTCCGGCAATGCCCTGACCCGGAAGCACCTACGGACCAATGGCAGACCTGACAGGGCCATATCAGGCCGTTCCTCCCTGAGGGAGGCGCCTGATCATTGTGTTTGCTAGCACACTGGGCCCTGCTTCCTTGTGTGCTCTCTGCAGTCTCGCAGTCCTGTCTTAAGTGATTCCTGCAGTAGCCTCGCAGTCCTGCCTTCCATGGTCCCTGCAGTAGCTCCGCAGTCTGGTACCCCGTGGGTCCTGCTATCCACACTCCAGTCCTTCAGTCCTACTCCAGTCCTGCCTCCGGTGTTCCTGCTCCATCCTGCTATCCACACTTCAGTCCTTCAGTCCTACTCCAGTCCTGCCTCCGGTGTTCCTGCTCCATCCTGCTATCCACACTCCAGTCCTTCAGTCCTACTCCAGTCCTGCCTCCAGTTTTCCTACTCCAGTCCTGCCTCTGGTGTTCCTGCTCCATCCTGCTGTCCACACTCCAGTCCTTCAGTCCTACTCAGTCCTGCCTCCAGTGTTCCTGCTGAATCCTGCTATCCACACTCCAGTCCTGCAGTCCTACTCTGGTCCAGTCTCCAATGATCCCGCTCTGTTGACTACACTTCAGTCCCGCACTCCTACTACAGTCCGTCCTGAGCCGCCCCTCTCGGTAGCGGCTATCGTGGTACCCGAACCCCTGGGCCTGCTCCTAACGATCCCTGCATAGGGGTCGGCTCCACCTGGCAGCTCGCCCGGGGCCCCTCGGTGCCACGGTCCAGAGGGTCCACTCCTGGAGATTTGTCTCCTGACCAGCTGTGGTAAGAGACCCATTTCGCTCAACTCTAGTAAAGAGGGGTTTTATTTACTTTTTTTATTTTGATCACTGTGATAGGGTGATAAGTGTGCTAAGCCAGGTGACCCCTGTCCTTTCATAACCACTGATGATATCACCTGGCCAGCCAATCACAGTAATGCCAATACCAATATGATTAGAGCATTACAGTGATTCGCGGTCAATCATTGCATGCTTATTGGCTGTGTAACAGGTGTCACTCATGCGGTGGGGGGATTCTAGTTTGAAATTGAGCACCGGCTAATGCTCGACAAGGATTGAGCACATCCGATCACCCGAGATACTCAAGTGATAAAAAGGCACCTGGCTCTGATGGTGTATCTCCAATGTGTCTGAAAGTATGTGCTACCCGCTTGCCCCTATACTGACAAATATATACAATGTGTCACTGAAAGAGTGCGTTGTACCTCAGTGTTGGAAAAGTTCCACAATTATCCCTGTCCCCAAGAAAGTGGGATCCTCTGAGTTGAACGACTATAGACCAGTAGCACTCACATCTGTAGCTATGAAAGTCTTCGAAAGAATTATGATGTCCCACCTGACAAAATTCACGCAGAAGCTATGGGACCCGCTTCAGTTTGCCTATAAGGAGAATCGTTCGGCAAATGACACTGTCAATCTGGCACTGAAGTACATTTTGGATCATACAGATGAACTGCACTCATATGTCCGGATTCTTTTCATGGACTTTAGCTCAGCGTTCAATACCATTGATCCGAATTTACTTCATAAGAAAATGGTAGCTCTTGGAGTCCCTCTCAACTTATGCTTGTGGATTTATAACTTCCTGACAACCAGGATACAGAGTGTAAAAGTTGGAACATTCACTTCGGACACCTTGGTCACAAACATCGGGGCACCTCAGGGGTGTGTTTTGTCCCCGTTACTGTTTTCTCTCTATACGAATGATTGCATCTCTTCAGCAGACTCAGTAAAAATCTTGAAATTTGCCGATGATATGACACTGATTGGTCTCATCAGGGGAAATGCTGAAGACTTGTATTGGAGTGAGGTGAAAAGAATATGTGACTGGTGTAAAGCCAATAATCTTGTACTCAACACTAAAAAAACTGCTGAGATGGTTGTGGATTTTAGGAAAGATCAACATGAGATACTTCCAATCTACATCTATGATGAAGTGGTTCTTAGGGTCACAGAGACCAAATTCCTTGGTGTTATCATCTCTCATGATCTTAAATGGGGGAAAAACGTGGATGCTGTTATAAGAAAAGCACAACAGAGGATGTTCTTCCTGCGTCAGCTGAAAAGATATGGTTTGTCTAAGAATCTGATGATCTTATTCTTTAATGCTGTCATCAGATCTGTGATTTGTTCCTCTCTGATAGCCTGGTATGGGGGAGCCACTGCGCATGACAAACTCCGCTTACAAAGGACTTTCAGAACAGCAGAGAGAATTATAGGTTCCCCCCTGCCTAAAATCCAGGATCTTTATGATAAGAGTATTCGATCCCACACATTGAAAATTTCATCCGATCCCTCTCACCCGGGACACTCCTCATTCCAACTACTTCCTTCAGGACGTCGCTTCAGAGTCCCCAAATGCAGCACCAACCGCCATATGAACAGCTTCTATCCACTCTCTGTTCAACAATTAAATCATCATGTGTAGACTATATACTGTATCTGTCTTGTTAGATGTTACTTGTTGTATCTGTTGTTATATATTATGTTGCCTCTTTGCCACAAAGAATTCCTTGTATATATGTAATATGTACTTGGCGATAATAAATTTGATTGATTGATTGATTGATTGTATCACCGAGCACATTCGCTCATCCCTAGTTGCTACTCTAGCAAATAGAAAGAAGAGCCATGGATGCTGGTAGGTAGGAGGCAGTTCTCAGGTCACTCATCTCTACTTTAGTTAATATACAATACACATGTCTGATTACTTGATGCCCTTTGCTTGCTTCCTTCTACTTAACCTGCTCAGATTGGAGGTATGTTTATTTTGCATCGAAGGTGGACACAACAGTAGCATTGAGAGTGCATTGGTAAGTTTAAACCTTGTCTTCATTGCTTTTCCTGTACTGAGGTATCGGAAATGCAAGGAAAGCACTCCCAAACCACTGGAGCTACTATTTTGAGAGCAGGAATGACGTAAATGGGTGTAATCAGGTAAGGAGACTATACATATTAAATGTATCTTCACTTTTCATTATCAGGGTTGAGGATAGTTTTAACCATTGTCATGAGGTGGAGTCACAAGCATTGCTACTGAGTCTGAAAGTTCATTATTATCTAATTGCATTTAATATGTGAGATAATGTGGGAAGGAAACTGGAAGGAAACAGTTAAATGACAAATTCATCTCTTCAATATCTGTATAATACTATTATAAAGGTATTTTAAATCAAAAGTCTTCTACTTTGTATTTGTCTCTGCTTACATCAAATTCTACCTTGACTTTTAATAATTTTACTTGGCAACTTATTTTCTATAGCCTCATCACCAGATTCCAACTTTTCCCATTAGAAAACATCGCTTATGCAAATTATCTAAAACATGTTACATGGTCATAAAGGGTAAACAATTTTCCTTGCTTCATAATGTGCAATGTAATGAATGTAAGCAGTAACTCATTGTCTTGTTTTCTCATTCTAAACACCCACATGAAGATATGTATCACTGGATAGAGGGCTTGTTAAATAACCTCAAAGTGATTTGAATAAGGCTATGATTTGCTTGTTGAAATGAAGTACTGTTCAGAAATAAAAGAGTGAAGTAGAAATAATTAGACCTTCATGAATGCTTTAACCTGGGCCTTCAGTCTTCCTCCATAAGAGGAGAATAACAAATCTTTCAACACAATGGGATTAATCTAGCCTACACAGTTGCAAGATATGAGATTTTTAATTACATTTTATAAGAAAAAACAACAGTTCTCAGCAAAATATGTGTTCGTTACATACTGTAGAAAAAGTCTATGTGACAACCAGCAAAGATTGGTGAATCAAAATTAGAAAACCAGGTGACCGCAGATGTTAAGCAAAATTTAGCAATCATTCTGGTTTGCCCAGGGCCACCACCAGGAATTTCAGGGACCCATACTGACAATTTTTTGGGTCCCCTTGAGATTCCACCCAGACTCTACCCCAGCTCTGCCTCTTCCCATTGAAACACAGTCCAACCACTCACTCTTCGAAAAACTCCACTTCTGCACCAAGTCCTCACCAATCACAAATTAACAGTTCCCTTAAAGATTATTTCAGTCTTCTACCACAACAAGGTAGATTTTATTGGCATGGCCCTACTCTACTCTAACCTATGAAACATTTGATAAAATACCCAATACTCTTTCTAGGTATATTTTTATTTATTTTTCATCAAGGGAATGTGTCACATACATTTTTTCAAATGACCAATAATACCACATACAAGGGACAAATACCATCACACCATGACCAGGCCACATATTACCATGACATAGTGACCAAATAATACCACATACAAGAAAAAATACTGCCACACTGGGGACAGACCAGATATTACCACCACAATGTGACTGAATAATGCTGCATACAAGGGATAAATACCACCAAAACATGACCAGACCACATATTACCATGACATAGTGACCGAATAATACCGCAAACAAGGGATAAATACTACCACATTGTGACCAGACCACATGCACATGTGGTCAAAATTGCTGGTACCCCTAGTTTAATGACAGATAAACCCACAATGGTCACAGAAATAATTTGAATCTGACAAAAGTAATAATAAATCAAAATCAATGAAAATGAACAAATGAACGTCAGACAATGCTTTTCAATGATGCTTCCACAGAATTTTAAAAACATAAAACTCATGAAATAGGCTTGGACAGAAATGATGGTACCCTTGAAAATAATGTGACAAAAGGGACATGTTAAATCAAGGTGTGTCCACTAATTAGCATCACAGGTGTCTACAATCTTGCAATCAGTGAGTGGGCCTGTATAAAGGGCTGATCCACCAAGTATGACTGGGACACATGGTATCAATTATTACCTGTAAATATGCTCGCCATGTATCCACACGGATTAATAATGCCTATCATCAACTTCATAAAGTATCAACAGCAAAAAAGATGATCAAAAGGCAACTTTTATCAATATTATAGAAAAAAAAATTTTTATTGTTAGAAAAACATATTTATTAAAGCCATTACATATCACCAAATCCAGGCACTGGAGCACCTCCTGACCATCACCACCGGTAATTATTATATAATGGGCTTTGTTCCTTATTCTTACAGTGGCCATTATGATAGATCTAAGGGTGGTTTAACACGTGGATAGTCAGGATGTGTGGTCCTTTTTACATATCACCCACCAGTACTCAGTATTATATATTGGGCAGTGTCCTTTGTTTATAGCGGCCATTATGGCAATTGTAGTGGTGGATGCAAAGTAGGAATAGTCATCTAAAATATGGTCTCTATATACTATGTGCTGCTATAATGTACAATCTCAGGGGTTAATTCTGGTGCAATTATTTATATGACATGGCAATATGATTTTTATTTCTTGCCACCTGAGGATTGTTTATTTCTGTTAGTTAGCGACCATTTTTGGGATGGTTATGTAATTAATAGACACACAGTGTGAATTACATTCTATGTGCCGGATATGTGCGTTATTTTCTTGTGTGCAATCACACTATACATATGTGTATATCTATTTCCCCTTGCCCCTTCATTTGGTGATATGTAATGGTTTTAATAAATATGTTTTTATAACAATGAAAATTTTTTTCTAGAATATTGATAAAAGTTGCCTTTTGATCATCTTTTTTGCTGTTGATACTGTATAGAGGGCTACAGATACTCACTGTGCTGTTTGGTGACATGGTGTGTATCATACACAACATGGACCAGAGGAAGCGAAGGAAAGAGTTGTCTCAGGAGATTAGAAAGAAAATTATAGACAAATATGTTAAAGGTTAAAGTCATAAGACTATCTCCAAGCTGCTTGATGTTCCTGTGACTACAGTTGCACATATTTCTCAGAAATTTAAGCTCCATGGGACTGTAACCAACCTCCCTAGATGTGGCCAAAGGAGGAAAACTGATGACAAATCAAAGAGATGGATAATACAAATGGTAAAAAAGAGCCAAGAAAAACTTATAAACAGATTAAAGGTGAACTTCAAGCTTAAGGAACATCAGTGTCAGATTGCACCATCCATAGTTGTATGAGCCAAAGTGGACTTTATGGGAGACGACCAAGGAGGGCACCATTGTTGAAAATAAATCATAAAAAAGCCAGACTGGAATTTGTCAAACTACATGTTGACAAGCCACAAAGCTTCTGGAAGAAAGTCCTATGGACAGATGAGACAAAAATTAAACGTTTTAGAAAAGTGAAACATATCAAGAAAAGAACACTGTCCCTACTGTGAAACATGGAGGAGGCTCTGTTATGTTCTGGAGCTGCTTTGCTGCATCTGGCACAAGGTGTCTGGAATCTGTGCAGGGTACAATGAAATCTCAAGATTATCAAGGGATTCTAGAGAGAAATGTGCTGCCCAGTGTCAGAAAGCTTGGTCTTAGTTGTAGGTCATGGGTCTTGCAACAGGAAAATGACCCAAAACACATAGATAAAAAAACCCAAGAATGGCTAAGAGGAAAACATTGGACTATTCTGAAGTGGCTTTCTATGAGCCCTGACCTAAATCCTATTGAGCATCTTTGGAAAGAGTGGAAACATGCCATCTGGAAAAGGCAACCTTGAAACACGAGACAACTGGAGCAGTTTGCTCTTGAAGAGTGGGCCAAAACACCTGTCAACAGGTGCAGAAGTCTTATTGACAGTTACAGGAATCGTTTGAATGCAGTGATTGCCTCAAAATGTTGTGCATCAAAATATTAAGTTAAGCATGCCATTAGTGATGAGCGAATATGCTCGTCACTACTCGGTATTCGCCCGAGTATCACTGTACTCGGTGTACTCGGAGAGCACTGAGCATTTCCGGGATTACTCAGTGGGAACTCTGGTCTCCACCCTGCATTATTGGCGGTCTTTAGAGACCAAATCTTTTCTGTGGTCTTGCAGTGATTGGCTGGCCGCACAGCATCATCAGTGGTATAAGAGACCAGATGCCACCCTGCTCGGCGCATTCAGCTCCGGATTGAGATAGTGTAGAGAGAGCTGCTGCCGAGATAGGTTCAGATTTGGGGATTTATTAGTCAGTGTGGGTTTGCCATCCTAAACTACTCAAATCTAGCTAAACCAACAGTCCTTCTAAGGACTAATTCCGAAGTATATAGGTTGCAGTGTTAGGTAGGCAGGGGAATGTACGTCACTCTATACATACCAGTGTGAGGCCTGCAGGCACTGTATGTGTGTATATAGATATAATTTCATACATCAAGAGGGTCCATTCCATTACTGTCTGCTGCTGCTGCTACCTATAGCATATATTGACCAGATATATCTAGCCCCACTTATAATTGGTTAGGAAAAATTTTTTTGCCAGGTTAATAGAGATTATTATATTGCATATCAATCCAAAGCCCTTTTTTTTCTGCATTTGCTTTCTGACACTGCACAACACAGCCAAATCCTTTTCCTAGCACAGCATGAAAATCCAGCAATTTTAACCCCTTCACCCCCAAGGGTGGTTTGCACGTTCATGACCGGGCCAATTTTTACAATTCTGACCACTGTACCTTTATGAGGTCATAACTCTGGAACGCTTCCATGGATCCCGGTGATTCTGACATTGTTTTCTCGTGACATATTGTACTTCATGATAGTGGTAAAATTTCATTCAAATAACTTGCGTTTATTTGTGAGAAAAACGGAAATTTGGCGAAAATTTTGAAAATTTCGCAATTTTCCAACTTTGAATTTTTATGCCCTTAAATCACAGAGATACGGCACACAAAAAACTTGATAACTAACATTTCCCACATGTTTACTTTACATCAGCACAATGTTGGAACCAAAATTTTTTTTTGTTAGGAAGTTATAAGGGTTAAAAGTTGACCAGCGATTTCTCATTTTTACAACACCATTTTATTTTTAGGACCACATCACATTTGAAGCCACTTTGAGGGGTCTATATGATAGAAAATACCCAAAAGTGACACCATTCTAAAAACTGCACCCCTTAAAGTGCTCAAAACCACACTCAAGAAGTTTATTAACCCTTTAGGTGCGTCACAGGAATTTTTTTGAATATTTAAAAAAAAATGAACATCTAACTTTTTTTCATAAAAAAAATACTTCAGGTTCAATTTTTTTTATTTTACCAAGGGTAACAGAAGAAATTGGACTGCAAAAGTTATTGTGCAATTTGTCCTGAGTACGCAGATACCTGATATGTGGGGGGGAACCACTGTTTCGGTGCATGGCAGAGCTCAGAATGGAAGGAGCGCCGTTTGACTTTTTCAATGCAAAATTGGCTGGAATTCAGATTGGACGCCATGTCACGTTTGGAGAGTCCCTGATGTACCTAAACAGTGGAAACCCCCTACAAGTGACCCCATTTTGGAAACTAGACCCCCCAAGGAACTTATCTAGATATGTGGTGAGAACTTTGAACCCACAAGGGCTTTACAGAAGTTTATAACGTACAGCAGTCCAATTAAAAAATCATATTTTTGTCCACAAAAATGATCTTTTCACCCCAATTTTTTTTTCCCAAGGGTAACAGGACCCTAAAAGTTATTGTGCAATTTGTCCTGAGTACGCTGATACCCCACATGTGGGGGTAAACCACTATTTGGGCGCATGGCAGAGCTCGGAAGGGAAGCAGCGCCATTTGACGTTTTTGGCTGGAATTGAGATCGGACACCATGTCGCGTTTGGAAAACCCCTGATGTACCAAAACAGTGGAAACCCCCCACAAATGACACCATTTTGGAAACTAGACCCCCTAAGGAACTTATCTAGATGTGTGGTGAGCACTTTGACCCCCCCAGTGCTTCACAGAAGTTTATAATGCCCGGGCGTGAAAATAAAAAAATTCGTATTTTTTCCACAAACATGATCTTTTAGTCACCATTTTTTTATTTTCCCAAGGGTACCAGGAGAAATTGGACCCCAAAAGTTGTTGTCCAATTTGTCCTGAGTATGCTGACACCCCATATGTGGGAGCAAACTACTGTATGGACACACGTCGGGGCTCGGAAGGGAAGCAGTGACGTTTTGGAATGCAGACTTTGATGGAATGGTCTGCGGGTGTCATGTGCGTTTGGAGAGCCCCTGATGTACCTAAACTATTGAAACTCCCCACAAGTGACCCCATTTTGGACACTAGACCCCCCACGGAACTTATCTAGATGTATGGTGAGCACTTTGAACCCCCAAGTGCTTCACAGAAGTTTATAACACTCGGACGTGAAAATTAAAAAATCATTTTTTTCCACAAAAATAATATTTTTGCCCCCAATTTTTTATTTTCCTAAGGGTAACAGGAGAAATTGGACCCCAAAAATTGTTTTGCAATTCGTCCTGAGTAGGTTGATACCCTACATGTGGGGTAAAACACTGTTTGGGCGCATGGCAGAGCTTGGAAGGGAAGGAGCAACATTTGACTTTTTCAACTCAGAATTGGCTGGAATGGAGATCAGACGCCATGTTGCATTTGGAGAGCCCCTGATGTGCCCAAACAGTGGAAACCCCCCAATTATAACTCCAACCCTAACCCCAACACACCCCTAACCCTAATCTGAGCCCTAACCCTAGCCCTAACCCTAGCCCTAACCCTAACCCTAACGGGAAAATGGAGATAAATCCTTTTTTTTTAATTTTATTATTTTTCCCTAACTAAGGGGGTGATGACGGGGGGTTTGATTTACTATTTATGGCGGTTTTTATATTTGGCAGCTGTCGCACGCTAAAAGACGCTTTTTATTGTAAAAATAGTTTTTGCATCACCACATATTGAGAGCTATAATTTTTCCGTATTTTGACCCACCGAGTCATGTGAGGTCTTATTTTTTGCGGGACAAGTTGTCGTTTTTATTGGTACCATTTTCGGGCACGTGACATTTTTTGATCGCTTTTTATTCCCATTTTTGGGACACAGAATGAACAAAAACCGGCGGTTCATGAATTTCTTTTGGGGGGGTGCGTTTACACCGTTCCGCGTGCGGTAAAATTGATAAAGCGGTTTTATTCTTCGGGTCAGTACGTTTACAGCGATACCTCATTTATGTCATTTTTTTATGTTTTTGTCGGTTTTATGCAATGAAAACTATTTTATATAAAAAATAATTATTTTTGCATCGCTTTATTCTGCGAGCTATAACTTTTTTATTTTTTCGCTGATGATGCTGTGTGGCGGCTCGTTTTTTGCGGGACAAGATGATGTTTTCAGCGGTACCATGGATATTTATATGCGTCTTTTTGATCGCGCATTATTACACTTTTTGTTTGGCGGTATGATAATAAATTATTATTTTTTGCTTCGTTTTTTATTTTTATTTTTTAAGGGGTTCGCTAAAGGGGTTATCTAATGGGACAATTTTATAGGGCGGGTCATTACGGACGCGGCGATACCTAATATGTGTACGTTTATTGTTTTTTTTTTTTATTATTTCCAAAAAATGGATTTATTGGGGGAATATTTTTTTTTTTTTCTAATTTATTTGGCGAATTTTTTTTAATTATTTTAATACTTTTTTTTTATTTTTTTTTTACTTTATTAAATAGTCCCAGGTGGGACATCACTGTCCTGTGACAGATCGCTGATCTGTCACATCACAGATCACTGTGACAGATCAGCAATCTGTCACAGGCACTGCAGAAGGCTTCCTCATGCCTGCGCTTTGCAGGCACTGAGGAAGCCAGCTTCCTCAGGCCCCCGAAGGCCCCCGTCGCCATCTTGGATTCGGGGGCCTGGAGGAAAGGAGCCCCCCGCAGCAGCGCTGCACATTGCGCTGCCGTGGGGGGCTCAGGGAAGCACGGAGGGAGCCCCCTCCCTGCCGATGCTTCCCTTTAACCCCCGGTACACCGCGATCATGTTTGATCGCGGTGATCAAGGGGTTAACGTGTCGGGGCGGTCCGTGACCGCCCCTGACACATTGTGCCGGGTGTCAGCTGTGATAATCAGCTGACACCCGGCCGCGATCAGCGGCGCTCACCACGTGGGCGCCGCTGATCGCGCTAGACGTACTATCCCGTCCATGGGCATAGGGGCCCGGGTCCCATGGACGGGATAGTACGTCTCATGTCAGGAAGGGGTTAAAGGGATCCCAAAAAATTACATTTTTTATGTGCGCAGAGAAATCTTTCATTTTTATGTGGTACGGTAGAGTAGAAATTTTTTTGAGTGTCTTACACAATTTTTTCACACCATTTTGCTGAACCCCCCCAAAAAAATACAAACAGGCCACATATTTTACAGTGTGGTATCTCCATGCCAGGCCTCATATATCTATGTGGTCCATGTTTGGTCATTTTAGACTGGTATTCCAGTGTTTTCCTGTCTGTCACTCTAGTTATATAGAGCGCTATTTTAAATTAAAAAAAAAAAAAAAAAAAAAAACAGGCCACATATTTTACAGTGTGGCATACTTGTGACTCGCCTCATATATCCGTGTGCTAAAAATTTGGGCCTAAAATCCATTTTTTTTGCTGTCTGTCACTCTAGTTATATACAGCTCTATTATGCAAATAAAAAAAAAACAGGCCACATATTTGGCAGTGTGGTATCTCCGTGACAGGCCTCATATATCTGCGTGGTCCAAGTTTGGCCATTTTAGGCCAGTATTCCAGTGTTTCCCTGTCTGTCACTCTAGTTATATACAGTACTATTTTGCATTTAAAAAAAACCCACATACTTGACAGTGTGGTATCTCCGTGCCAGGCCTCATATATCTGCGTGGTCCAAGTTTGGCCATTTTAGGACGGTATTCCAGTGTTTTTCCTGTCTGTCACTCTAGTTATCGTATATGCTCATGTATAAGCCGACCCACGTACAGACCAAAGCCCTTTTTTTTCTGCATTTGCTTTCTGACACTGCATAACACAGCTGGGCTGAATTTCCTCTCTTATGTCACTGTATGTGCCAGTTTGCTTTTTGTCCCGTATTAGATTGTCCTCTTTTTGCTCTGTTCTCAGAATATGCCAAAGTGCTGATATAGTGGGAGAAGTCTAGTGATTTCAGGGTATTTTTTGCTATCAGGAGTGTTGGACATTTTTGCAGGGTTTTTTGGCGTGATTGCAGACAGTATCTTTCCTTTCCTGTCCTTTCTAGCTAGTGTGGGCCCTATATTTTGGTCAGCCTATTTTCCTACCTGTGTTCATGTTTTCATCTTGTCTCACCGTCAATACATGTGTGGGGGCTGTCTATTCCTTTGGGGTCTGCTCTGGGGCAGTTTTAGATTTCCCCTTTTCTTGCTTTAGGCTTATTTAGTCCTCCGGCTGTGACGAGGCATCTAGAATCATCATAGGAACGCTCCAAGGCTGCTGTTAGTTGTGTGGTTAGGATCAGGGGTCTGCAATCTGCGTAGTTACCAACCTCTCTGGTTTTCTGTGACTTTGCTTGGTCTTGTTTTCCTCCTCGGTGATCCATTCATAACAGGCACCTGGCCCCCAGCGATGGAGAGGTGAGTATGTAAATTTTTTTAACTGCAGCAGCGGCAGCAACTAATAAGGGGTATTTAGGGAGCATCTTATGGGGCAGAATTAACCCTTGTGCAGCAGCATATGGGGGTATTTATGGAGCATCTTATGGGGCAGCATTAACCCTTGTGCAGCAGCATATGGGGGGTATTTATGGAGCATCTTATGGGGCAGCATTAACCCTTGTGCAGCAGCATATGGGGGGTATTTATGGAGCATCTTATGGGGCAGCATTAACCCTTGTGCAGCAGCATATGGGTGGTATATATGGAGCATCTTCTTGGGCCAGCATTAACTCTTGTGCAGCAGCATATGGGGGGTTATCTATGGAGCATCTTCTTGTACCACCATTAACCCTCAGCTTATACATGAATATGCACATATTCATGAGGTTAATGAGCCGTACCACGTGACCACTGAATGCAGGAAGAAGACAACAGAGGAAGAAGCAGGGGCTGCAGAGACGTGCCAGGAGGGGTGAGTATGGTCTCTGACACCCCCGCTCCCCCTCCCCACCCGGTATATGACTCCCATATAAGCCGAGAGGGGGACTTTCAGCCCAAAAAATGGGCTGAAAATCTCGGCTTATACGCAAGTATATACGGTATATACAGCACTATTTTGCAATAAAAAAACAGGCCACATATTTGGCAGTGTGGTATCTCCGTGACAGTCCTCATATATCTGTGTGCTCCAATTTTGGGCATTTTAGGCCGGTATTCCAGTGTTTTTCCTGTCTGTTACTCTAGTTATATACAACACTATTTTGTATTTTAAAAAAAAAAAACAGGCCACATGTTGAACAGTCTGGTATCACTGTCAGACGTCTGATGTATTTGTGGCCTACAAATTGTGGCAATTCAGGCCTACACTCAAATGTATTTGCTGTCTGTTACCCTATTTCTCTACACTATTTTGGGGTAAAAAATATAGGCCACATATTGAACAGTCTGGTATCGCAGTCAGACATCTGATGTATTTGTGGCCTACAAATTATGGCAATTCAGGCCTACTGTATTTGCTGTCTGTTACCCTATTTCTCTGAGAAATACAGATGCATCTCACAAAATTAGAATCTAATCAAAAAGTTAATTTATTTCAGTTTTCAATACAAAAAGTGAAAATCATATTATATAGAGTCATTACAAACAGAGTGATCTATTTCAAGTGTTTATTTCTGTTCATGTTGATGATTATAGCTAACAGTCAATGAAAACCCAAAAGTAATTATCTCAGTAAACTAACATACCTTATAAAACCAGAGTGAAAAAATAATTTTAGAATCCGAAATGTTTGCCTAATGAAATGTCATCTTCCTCTTGACAATATCCCATAAATTCTCTATGGGGTTAAGGTCAGTCGAATTTTCTGGCCAATCAAGCACAGTGATACTGTTGTTTTCAAACCAGGAATTGGTACTTTTGGCAGTGTGGACAGGTGCCAAGTCCTGCTAGAGAGTGAAATTTCCATCTCCAAAAAGCAGCTTGTCGGCAGAGGGGAGCATGAAGTGCTCTAAAATTTTCTGGTAGACGTCTGTGCTGACTTTGGTCTTGATAAAACACATTGGATATGCACGAGCAGATGACATGGCTTCCCAAACCATCACTGATTGTGGATACTTCACTACCCTCTGCCAACAAGCTTTCTGGAGATGGAAATTTAATTCCCCAACAGAACTTGGCACCTGTCCACACTGCTAAAAGTACCAATACCTGGATTTAATACAACAGTATCACTGTGCTTGATTGGCCAGCAATATCGCCTGAACTTAACCCCATAGAGAATCTATGGAGCATTGTCAAGAGAAAGATGAGAGACACCAGACCCCACAATGCAGACGAGCTGAAGGCTGCTATCAAAGCATCCTGGGCTTACATAGCACCTCAGCAGTGCCACAGGCTCATCGTCTCCATGCCACGCCACATTGATGCAGTAATTAGAGTTGAGCGAAACGGGTCGAAAAAATTCAAAAGTCGCCGACTTTTGGCAAAGTCGGGTTTCATGAAACGAAACCCGACCCTAGGATGAGGTTGGCCACGAGGTCGGCGACTTACGCGCCAAAGTCGCGTTTCAAAAGTTTGTTTTGCGCTCTTTTTCAGCCAATCAGGATCCACGGACACTGTGGGCAACGTGATGACCTAGGCACGGGTCACCACCATCTTTCAGAAGGGCATGCAAGTGATTGGCTTGCTTTGGTGGGCGTCACAGGGGGTATAAAAGGGCGTGCACGCCGACTGCCATCTTACTTCTGCCGATCTTAGTATAGGGAGAGGTTGCTGCTGATTCTGTAGGGAGAGCGTTAGGCAGGGAAGAAGACAAAAAAACTGCTTCTGCTGCTAGCGATTTGGCCTGCACAACACACAAGTCACTGTGTGTGCAGTGCAAGGGGAGGCTATATTGTGGTGTATCAGTGGTGTTGGTTGTTGGGCTGCCTTTTAAGGCTTCCTGACACGCTGGCATTGCTGTTTACCCACTGCTCCGCAAACTGCTTTTTTAAAAGCAATCCAATCTCCCTTATCCTCTAGTCACTTTTGTCACAGCTGTGCCATCGAGCCTGTCACATAGCGCTCAGATATCAGTGGACCTCACACAATCCACAAGTGTCCAGTGTCCAAAAGTGTGCGCAGAGATTCAAAATCTCCATTATCCTCTCGTCACTTTGGTCACAGGCAGCTGTGCCATCGAGCGTGTCACATAGCGCTCAGATATCAGTGGGCCTCACACAATCCACAAGTGTCCAGTGTCCAAAAGTGTGCGCAGAGATTCAAAATCTCCATTATCCTCTCGTCACTTTGGTCACAGGCAGCTGTGCCATCGAGCGTGTCATATAGCGCTCAGATATGAGTGGGCCTCACACAATCCACAAGTGTCCAAAAGTGTGCGCAGAGATCCAAAATCTCCATTATCCTCTCGTCACTTTGGTCACAGCTGTGCCATCGAGCCTGTCACATAGCGCTCAGATATCAGTGGGCCTCACACAATCCACAAGTGTCCAGTGTCCAAAAGTGTGCGCAGAGATTCAAAATCTCCATTATCCTCTCGTCACTTTGGTCACAGCTGTGCCATCGAGCCTGTCACATAGCGCTCAGATATCAGTGGGCCTCACACAATCCACAAGTGTCCAGTGTCCAAAAGTGTGCGCAGAGATTCAAAATCTCCATTATCCTCTCGTCACTTTTGTCACAGGCAGCTGTGCCATCGAGCCTGTCACATAGCTCTCAGATATCAGTGGGCCTCACACAATCCACAAGTGTCCAGTGTCCAAAAGTGTGCGCAGAGATTCAAAATCTCCATTATCCTCTCGTCACTTTGGTCACAGGCAGCTGTGCCATCGAGCGTGTCACATAGCGCTCAGATATCAGTGGGCCTCACACAATCCACAAGTGTCCAGTGTCCAAAAGTGTGCGCAGAGATTCAAAATCTCCATTATCCTCTCGTCACTTTGGTCACAGGCAGCAGTGCCATCGAGAGTGTCACATAGCGCTCAGATATCAGTGGGCCTCACACAATCCACAAGTGTCCAGTGTCCAAAAGTGTGCGCAGAGATTCAAAATCTCCATTATCCTCTCGTCACTTTGGTCACAGGCAGCTGTGCCATCGAGCCTGTCACATAGCGCTCAGATATCAGTGGGCCTCACACAATCCACAAGTGTCCAGTGTCCAAAAGTGTGCGCAGAGATTCAAAATCTCCATTATCCTCTCGTCACTTTGGTCACAGGCAGCTGTGCCATCGAGCCTGTCACATAGCTCTCAGATATCAGTGGGCCTCACACAATCCACAAGTGTCCAGTGTCCAAAAGTGTGCGCAGAGATTCAAAATCTCCATTATCCTCTCGTCACTTTGGTCACAGGCAGCTGTGCCATCGAGCGTGTCACATAGCGCTCAGATATCAGTGGGCCTCACACAATCCACAAGTGTCCAGTGTCCAAAAGTGTGCGCAGAGATTCAAAATCTCCATTATCCTCTCGTCACTTTGGTCACAGGCAGCTGTGCCATCGAGCGTGTCACATAGCGCTCAGATATCAGTGGACCTCACACAATCCACAAGTGTCCAGTGTCCAAAAGTGTGCGCAGAGATTCAAAATCTCCATTATCCTTTCGTCACTTTGGTCACAGCTGTGCCATCGAGCCTGTCACATAGCGCTCAGATATCAGTGGGCCTCACACAATCCAAAAGTGTCCACTGTCCACAAGTGTGTGCAGAAATTCTAAATCTCCCCGTCCTATAGACACCTTGTACCTTGTTTTACATTACTATATAGTTTGTTGGATTTTGTCTACATTTCTACCAAAAATGAGGAAGGCTGGTGGAAGAGGCCGTGGAATTGGGCGGGGGTTGGCAGCTGGTAATGATGGTGTTGGTGGTGGATCTGATGGTAGTGGCAAGAGCAAAATAGGACCGAATGCAGGAGGTGCTGACCCTGCGTCATCGTCTGGCTACATAAGGCCTCGAACGCTTAGTTTTCTAGGAGTTGGCAAACCGCTTTTAAAGGCAGAGCATCAGGAAAAAGTTTTGTCTTACATTGCTGACTCAGCCTCCAGCTCTATCGCCTCCCCTTCTTCAGTTGTAAAAAGTAAAAGCACTGAGTCGTCATTGGAGGCTCATGTTCATGAACCACACCTTTCCTTGTGTCCTTCACCCCAACCAAGATTGAAGGATGACGCAGGCCATACTACTGATTACTCCATGGAGCTGTTTTCACATACCATGCCTGGATTATCAAGTGAAATGGTGAATTACCCAGGTCAAGATGAATCTGACATGGAGTGCACTGATGCACAGCCGCTGATGGATGATTCTGCTGGTACATTCACTCAGAGCACTACATTGTCCTCGCAGTGTACAGAGCCAGATTTTGACCCTGATGAGACTCAGGTGCCCCTTCCCGCACACTATACCACCATACACGGTGACACAGAGAAAGGTGCACATGACATAGAAGAGGAGGTGATGGATGACCCAGTTGTTGACCCAGATTGGCATCCATTGGGGGAAGAGGGTGCTGCTTCCAATAGCTCAGATGAGGAGCATCCACAGCAGACATCAACATCGCAACAGCTGTTATCTGGCAGGCCCGGAGCACTCCAAAGACAGGTTCCAAACATCAAAAGAGTTGCTGGACAGCTTGTCCAGAGGGTCAAAAGATCACAGCGTGCTAGGCCGCAAAATGTCTGCCAAAGTAGGAAGAGTGCAGTGTGGCACTTTTTTGAACAAAATCCTCATGATCAGGCCAAGGTTATCTGTAAGAAGTGCGCAAAGACCTTTAGCCAAGGGAAAAATCTGAAAAATTTGAATACCAGTTGCATGCTTAGACATTTAACCAGCATGCACTTGCAAGCGTGGACACAACACCAAACCTCAAGTGCCACATGTGCAACTGATCACAACGAAGGTAGTCAGCAACGCTACATTGTTTCCCCCACTGTAAGCCCACCGGTTAGCACAGCAGCAAATGTTGAGGTGTCGTTGCAAGACCACAGCAGTCAGGGAATCCCACTGTTATATCAACGAAAGACTGATTCTAGGCCATCAGAAAGAACACCAACTCCATCACCATCATCAACCCTCTCTCAGTCCGCCCTGTCCACCGCTACTTCCACCATATGCAGCTCTCAAGTCCAGCTCACCCTCCCAGACACTATGAGTAGGTCAAGAAAGTACTCAGTCTCTCATCCGCGTACACTGGGTTTGAACGCCCACATTGCCAAACTAATCTCGTTTGAGATGATGCCCTTTCGGTTGGTGGAAAGCACAGCTTTCCGCGAACTCATGGCCTATGCAGTACCACGCTATGACCTACCCAGTCGCCACTTCTTCTCTCGCAAAGCCATCCCAGCCCTCCACCATCATGTGAAAGACCGCATTGTCCATGCACTCAAGCAGTCAGTGAGTGGAAAGGTGCACCTCACAACTGATGCATGGTCCAGTCGGCATGGCCAGGGCCGTTACATGTCCATCACTGCGCACTGGGTTAATGTGGTGGATGCAGGGTCCACAGGGGACAGTGATGGTGGGACAGTGCTGCCTAGCCCACGGTATAGGAAACAGTTGGCTGTAGGCGTTCGACCCTCCTCCTCCTCCTCCTCCAGAAGCGAAAGCTCGTCCACAGAGCGCAGTCGTACGAGCACTCCATCTGCAGCTGCCACTGTTGCACACGATGTGTCCCCCTATCGAGCAGCTAGTGGAAAGCGTCAGCAGGCTGTGTTGCAGATGATGTGTTTGGGCGACAGACACACCGCCGAGGTGCTGGCCGAGTACTTGAAGCGACAAACTGAGTCATGGCTGGGCAGTGTACATCTTGAGGCAGCCAAGGTAGTTAGTGATAACGGCCGTAATTTTGTGGCAGCCATAGCCCTTTCAAAACTCAGCCACATACCTTGCTTGGCTCACACCTTGAACCTGGTGGTGCAGTGCTTCCTCAAAAATTATCCGGAGTTAACAGCCCTGCTCCAGAAGGTGCGAAGACTGTGCGCGCACATCCGCCGGTCGCCTGTACACTCCGTTCGTATGCAGAAGCTGCAGCGATTGCTCCACCTTCCCAACCACCGCCTCATTATCGACATTGCAACAAGGTGGAACTCCACCCTGCACATGGTGGAGCGGCTGTGCGAGCAGAGGCAGGCCATAATGCATTTGTGGGAGGATACACGGCCAGGCACTTTGAGAGCAGACATGGAGTTGACAGGTGTGCAGTGGTCGAAGCTGAAAGACCTTTGTAAAGTCCTTCAGTGTTTTGAGGAATGCACACGGCTGGTAAGCGCAGACGACGCCATCCTAAGCATGAGCATCCCACTTATGCGTCTGCTCATGCAAACTTTGACGCACCTTAAGGAGCAGGCGTCTGCAGCCAATGTTGATGAGGAGGAAGAGGAGGAGGGAATCCTTGATGACATTCAGCCATTGTCTGCTCAGGGACCTCTCCTGGACGAGGTGGAGGAAGAAGAGGAGGAGGAGGAGGATGATGGGGATGATTACTTAGGGGAGGAGGATGCATCTCGTGGGGCAAGTGAAAATGTTGGCGTGGCAAGGTCTGGTACAGGGTTTGTGCGTGACTGGAGGGATGTGGATTTGCCAGAAAGTGCTCCTCCACCCAGCACTCGCAGTGCATCATTGACACCGGGAACATTGGCCCACATGTCAGATTATGCCTTGCGGATACTAAAAAGGGACCCCCGCATTGCCAAAATGATGAACGATGACGACTACTGGTTGGCCAGCATCCTGGATCCACGCTATAAAGGCAAATTACAAAACATCATGCCACAGGAGAACCTTGACCTAATATTGGCTAATAAACAAGCAACTCTGGTAAATCGGTTGCTTGAGGCATTCCCAGCACACAGCAGCGGTGATGGTTCTCACACGAGCCGTACGGGCCGGGGGCAGCTTGGCAGAGGTGTTCGTGGTGCACACAGCAGAAGTGGCGTTGGAGACAGGGGTTTCATGACAATGTTGTGGACTGATTTTTCAAATACCGCTCACACAACTGGTAATACTGCATCGATGGAAAGTGACAGGAGACAGCAGTTGTCAACTATGGTTACAAACTACTTTTCCTCCCATATCGATGTTCTCCCACACAGGTCATTCCCCTTTGACTATTGGGCCGCTAAACTGGACACCTGGCCTGAATTGGCCCAATATGCCTTACAGGAGCTCGCTTGCCGAGCTGCAAGTGTGCTATCGGAAAGAGTCTTCAGTGCAGCTGGATCAATCCTGACAGAAAAAAGGACCCGTCTGTCAACCCAAAATGTGGATGATCTAACCTTCATTAATATGAACCACGCATGGGTTTCCAAGGATTTTGTCCCACCTTCCCCTGATGACACATAGGGTGACAGAAAAATGGCTTGCTTTGGTCCACCTCTTCCTGGTACTTCACCTATTTCGCCTTTTGCATCAGCTGAATGTCCAACATCAACATATGCCACTTTCTAAAACTCCCTAACTGTGCTGCCTCCCCCCCCATGGCCGGGGTCACCACCTAGCGCACGACACCGTGCGAGTGCCGTTGCCCTGGACAGGTGGGTAGGCCGACTCTTGGGCGCGGGCACTGGCACAGGGTCCCTCATAGTGCAATCAAGTGTCTCTGATGGCGGTGGTGCACACCCGCCGTCAGACACACCGCTGTACTATGAGGGGCCCAGTGCCAGTACCGACGCCCACGAGTGGGCCCCCCTTGCTTGGGCAGGGCCCCAGCATTTGCAATCTTTACCTCTCCTTGCTCCTCCGCTTTGTAATCTGGGCCGTCAAATCCATACTGTGCCTGACACCATCTGAGCCTGCCTCCTGAGACATATATTTTGAATGTGTACGCTATCCATACATGTTATCCGGGGATACGGTACCCTTTCTAACCTTTGTGCAATCACGTGCAATCCATACTGGGCCTAACACCGTCTGAGCCTGCCTCCTGAGACATATATTTTGAATGTGTACGCAATCCATACATGTTATCCAGGGATACAGTACCCTTTCTAACCTTTGTGCAATCACGTGCAATCCATACTGGGCCTGACACCGTCTGAGCCTGCCTACTGAGACATATATTTTGAATGTGTACGCTATCCATACATGTTATCCAGGGATACGGTACCCTTTCTAACCTTTGTGCAATCACGTGCAATCCATACTGTGCCTGACACCGTCTGAGCCTGCCTCCTGAGACATATATTTTGAATGTGTACGCTATCCATACATGTTATCCAGGGATACGGTACCCTTTCTAACCTTTGTGCAATCACGTGCAATCCATACTGGGCCTGACACCATCTGAGCCTGCCTCCTGAGACATATATTTTGAATGTGTACGCTATCCATACATGTTATCCAGGGATACGGTACCCTTTCTAACCTTTGTGCAATCACGTGCAATCCATACTGGGCGTGAGAACGGCTGGCGAGCTGTTAAGCAAGCTACAGCACCTGTCCAGACAAGTACAGGGATTCCCTAGCGAGGATACTTATTTGATTGGTTTCAATGTTGGGACAGCAATTTTTGGGGAGCACTATACTCTGGAGAATGATAGATGGGGCACACCATACACTGGAACATTCCAAAGGTGGACATCAGACACTGGAGCAGCATTTACAGGGCCCATTATACACTAGAGCATTAGAAATGGGGCCCATTATGTTTGGAGCATTATTTGGGCCCATAAGACAGTGGAGCTTCATCCATGGGGACCAACATATACTGTAGCATTATGTGGAGCTCATCATATACTGTTTCAAACATTATATGGGACCAATGATTCTGTATGGAGAAATAGATGGGCCTCATCATGAGATGTAAAAAGTGAGGTATTTTTCATTGTACTATACCGCTATTTCTCTGCCGTATCGGAGCATGATGAGTTGTGGTATGTGTCAAAGGGGCGCTCTTTCGCCCAGGGCACATGAAAACCTGCAGCCAGCCCTCCCCCCCCACAACTTTAGCCAAATAACCCCCATTTTTCAGTGCGTAACTTGTATTATGAAGTTAATTAAGGTTGACAAGCTTAAGTAAGAAGAATTGATGCTTTTGGCATTCAAATGGGCACTGTAGGTGTGTTTCCTGTCCTCCTCTCACTGCCGACTTTTATTCCCCATTGACTTACATTGGGTTTCGTGTTTCGGGACGACCCCGACTTTTCCCTATAATCGGACGATCTTGCTCGACCCGACTTTTGGAAAAGTCGGGTTTCACGAAACGAAACGCGACCCTAAAAAACCAAAAGTCGCTCAACTCTAGCAGTAATTGATGCCATAGGAGCTCGACCAAGTATTGAGTGCATTTACTGAATATGCATTTCAGTAGGCCAACTTTTCGGATTTTAAAATCTTTTTTTTAAGCTGGTGTTATAATGACTTTTGGGTTTTCATTGGCTGGAAGCAATAATCATCAACATTAACAGAAATAAACACTTGAAATAGATCACTCTGTTTGTAATAACTCTATATAATATGAGTTTCACTTTTTGTATTGAAGAACTGAAATAAATTAACTTCACATTGTTCATTCTTATGTACAGTACTGTTATGATTGAGTCACCGTAGGAGGCAAAAACAAAAATGCTAGCTAAGTCCAGAAAACCAGAGAGGTTGGCAGCTATCGGATTGCAGACCCCTGATCCTATCACAACAACTAACAGTAGCTGTGGGGGGTTCCTACGATGCCCTAGACCCCTCGATCACAGCCGGAGAATTAAATAGGCCTAAAGAAAGAAAGGGGAAATCTAAACTGCCCCAGAGCAGACCCCAAAGCAATAGGCAGCCCCCAACATATAATGACGGTGAAGCAAGATGAAAACACTAACACAGACAGAAAGATAGACTGAGCAAAGACGGGGCCCAAACTACCTAGACAGGAAAGGACAGGAAGGCTGCTGTCTGCAATCCGTGAAAAACCCTATGAATATAAGAGCCAACAGACTGACAGTGAAAAAGGCCCTGAAGACGCTAGGCTTCAAAAAAGCTATGTCAGTACTCAGGAATATTCTGAAGACAGAGCAACCAGCAAAAGGAGATTCAGCTCATCCCAGCAGGGAGTGGCAGAATCCAGAAAAGCAAGGAAAACAAACACAAAACATAAATGCAAACAGGCAAAGCAGAAAACGTAGCTTTTGGGAAGCGGGAATCAGACTGGTGTCCTAGAAGTCCACAGAGAAATCACCCGCAGGGCAGAAGGGCATCGGCAGCCTTATATCCAGTCAGTGACTCCACTCAGCCAGTCATCCTCATTAGACTCAGGTGCCTGATAATCAGGCTCATTACCTTCCTTTACCAGAATAGGGAGTTCACCAGACCTCAGTGACGAAGGGGAAAATGAACTCACAACACAGTACTATAACCTTCACACCATCCACCCTAATGAAATTCATCATCACACTGTCCACCACTGGCAAACATAGACAGAAAAGGCCCCTGTGCAAGAACAAGGGCCCATTGCAGTGCAATAACTCATCATAATGCCCAATTTCACCTGCTTTGGAGGTGGAAATATGTCCCCTTACCTCTTGAGCCCCTGTGCGGCTGCAGAAGTTGCACCAATGATATGTCCACCCCTTACTGTCCACCTTTATGAACTATAACCAGCACACTATTTGTTTGATACGTATAACAACTATCACATGGTTCCCTCTTATAAACTTTAACTGCCCCATTTCACACTTGAACCTGTACCCTGTCTCAAGCTGTTACCATCTCCATTCTGTCCCCCCAATACTGCTCCTCACACTCAATCCCACAGTTTCTTCTTCACCTTCTGCCCTCACACTGTACATCTTCATGCTGCCACCTCTCCATACAGTCTGCACACACTATAATCCACAAATATTTCTACTTATTCATACTGTGTCCCTTATACACTGTCCCCTTATACTGTCCTCCTAATGCTGCGTTGTCCCTATCTCCACAATGTACCCTCCACAGTTTTCTATCTACATACTATGCCTCCTTCACTCTGTCAGCTCACTGTTTCTCTCTTTGTATTGGGCATCCTTTCATACTATTTCCCCCCTTGTCCCTCCATACTTTGCTTTTAAACTAACCACCTACCCTCTTACAATAATTGTTCCTGGATGCTTTAGTTCCACTGTGTAGTACTTATCTTTTCACTGTCTTTGGCGCCACTGCGGTGCACCAGCTTGATCAAGTGACCACACCATGCTGCTGCACAATCATATCTTAAATTCTCACCCAAAAGATGCAAATCCAATTGAATGCCAAGTGCAGGAAGCTGGTGTTGTACTTTTTATACTAACTATTATCTTAACAACTAGTTTAGAGAACGGACGAATCAAGCTATTGCGGAGTGGCAAAATGAAACCCCCTGAGAAATACCTCAGGCCGCCGCCTGAGGTGAAAGTCTCATCCTGCCTCAAGGAAAATGTGGCCCTGCTGTCCATATACTTTCAATACAGGTGTGACTGTGTGATCATATCTTATCTCAGCCAAATGAATAACAAAAACACCCGTTAGGCAAAAGGTTTTTTATGTTTTATTTATTTTACTCGCTTCTATAGCTCCATTAATTCCACAGAATTTTGCATTCATCATTATGACTCCAATGGGGCTCAAAATCTAAATTCCCTATCAGTATGTCTTTGAAGTGTCATAAGAACCAGATTGCCCACGCAATCATAGAAATAACAATTTTTTAATTTACATAATTAAAAAAAATATATAAGATGTGCTGTCAAGGTATTTTGGTTACATGCCTGTTATATAGTAACATAGTAACATAGTTATTAAGGTTGAAGGAAGACTTTAAGTCCATCTAGTTCAACCCATATCCTATCCTAACTTGCCCCAACATGTTTAACCAGAGGAAGGCAAAAAAAACCCATGTGGCAAACAGTAAGCTTCACATTGGGGAAAAAAATTCCTTCCTGACTCCACATACGGCAATCAGACTAGCTCCCTGGATCAACGCAATATTAAGGAAACTAGTGTATATACCCTGTAATATTTTACTTTTCAAGAAAGGCATCCAGGCCCTTCTTTAATTTTAGTAGGGAATCGCTCATTACAACATCATATGGCAGAGAGTTCCATAGTCTCACTGCTCTTACAGTATAGAATCCGCGTCTGTGATTATGCTTAAACCTTCCTTCCTCCAGACGTAGAGGATGCCCCCTTGTCCCCGTCACAGGTCTAAGAGTAAAAAGATCATTAGAAAGGTCTTTGTACTGTCCCCGCATATATTTATACATTGTAATAAGATCACCCCTAAGCCTTCGATTTTCCAAACTAAATAACCCCAAGTGTAATAACCTGTCTTGGTATTGCAGACCCCCTAGTTCCCTAATAACCTTGGTCGCTCTTCTCTGCACCCGCTCCAGTTCAGCTATGTCTTTCTTATACACCGGAGACCAGAACTGTGCACAGTATTCTAAGTGTGGTCGCACTAGTGACTTATATAGAGGTAAAATTATGTTCTCCTCATGAGCATCTATGCCTCTTTTAATGCATCCCATTATTTTATTTGCCTTTGCAGCAGCTGCCTGACACTGGTCACTAAATGTGAGTTTGTCGTCCACCCATACACCCATACACCCAGGTCTTTTACAGTGACAGTTTTGCCCAGTGTTTTACAATTAAGCACATAATTATACATCTTGTTCGTTTTACCCAAGTGCATGACCTTACATTTATCCCCATTAAAGCTCATTTGCCATTTATCAGCCCATGCTTCTAGTTTACATAAATCCTCCTGTAATATAAAATTGTCCTCCTCTGTATTGATTACCCTGCAGAGTTTTGTGTCATCTGCAAATATTGAAATTCTACTCTCACTGCCCCTACAAGGTCATTAATAAATATGTTGAAAAGAAGCGGGTCCAAAACTGACCACTGTGGTACACCACTGCTAACCGTGACCCAGTCCGAGTGTGCTCCATTAATAACCACCCTTTGTTTCCTATCCCTGAGCCAGTTCTTAACCCACTTACACATATTTTCCCTTATCCCCATTGTTTTCATTTTATGTATCAACCTTTTGTGTGGCACGATATCAAAAGCTTTTGAAAAGTCCATGTACACCACGTCCACTGCATTCCCTTGGTCCAGTCCGGAATAGAGTTGAGCGACTTTTGTTTTTTTAGGGTCGCGTTTCATTTCGTGAAACCCGACTTTTCCAAAAGTCGGGTCGAGCAAGATCGTCCGATTATAGGGAAAAGTCGGGGTCGTCCCGAAACACGAAACCCAATGTAAGTCAATGGGGAATAAAAGTCGGCAGTGAGAGGAGGACAGGAAACACACCTACAGTGCCCATTTGAATGCCAAAAGCATCAATTCTTCTTACTTAAGCTTGTCAACCTTAATTAACTTCATAATACAAGTTACGCACTGAAAAATGGGGGTTATTTGGCTAAAGTTGTGGGGGGGGAGGGCTGGCTGCAGGTTTTCATGTGCCCTGGGCGAAAGAGCGCCCCTTTAACACATATCACAACTCATCATGCTCCGATACGGCAGATAAATAGCGGTATAGTACAATGAAAAATGCCTCACTTTTTACATCTCATGACGAGGCCCATGTATTTCTCCATACAGAATCATTGGTCCCATATAATGTTTGAAACAGTATATGATGAGCTCCACATAATGCTACAGTATATGTTGGTCCCCATGGATGAAGCTCCACTGTCTTATGGGCCCAAATAATGCTCCAAACATAATGGGCCCCATTTCTAATGCTCTAGTGTATAAAGGGCCATGTAAATGCTGCTCCAGTGTCTGATGTCCACCTTTGGAATGTTCCAGTGTATGGTGGGCCCCATCTATCATTCTCCAGAGTATAGTGCTCCCCAAAAATTGCTGTCCCAACATTGAAACCAATCAAATAAGTCTCCTCGCTAGGGAATCCCTGTACTTGTCTGGACAGGTGCTGTAGCTTGCTTAACAGCTCGCCAGCCGTTCTCACGCCCAGTATGGATTGCACGTGATTGCACAAAGGTTAGAAAGTGTACCGTATCCCTGGATAACATGTATGGATAGCGTACACATTCAAAATATATGTCTCAGGAGGCAGGCTCAGACGGTGTCAGGCCCAGTATGGATTGCACGTGAATGCACAAAGGTTAGAAAGGGTACCGTATCACTGGATAACATGTATGGATAGCGTACACATTCAAAATATATGTCTCAGGAGGCAGGCTCAGACGGTGTTAGGCCCAGTATGGATTGCACGTGATTGCACAAAGGTTAGAAAGGGTACCGTATCCCTGGATAACATGTATGGATAGCGTACACATTCAAAATATATGTCTCAGGAGGCAGGCTCAGACGGTGTCAGGCCCAGTATGGATTGCACGTGATTGCACAAAGGTTAGAAAGGGTACCGTATCACTGGATAACATGTATGGATAGCGTACACATTCAAAATATATGTCTCAGGAGGCAGGCTCAGACGGTGTTAGGCCCAGTATGGATTGCACGTGATTGCACAAAGGTTAGAAAGGGTACCGTATCCCCGGATAACATGTATGGATAGCGTACACATTCAAAATATATGTCTCAGGAGGCAGGCTCAGACGGTGTCAGGCCCAGTATGGATTGCACGTGATTGCACAAAGGTTAGAAAGGGTACCGTATCACTGGATAACATGTATGGATAGCGTACACATTCAAAATATATGTCTCAGGAGGCAGGCTCAGACGGTGTCAGGCACAGTATGGATTTGACGGCTCAGATTACACAGCGGAGGAGCAGAGAGAGGTAAAGATTACAAATGCTGGGGCCCTGCCCAAGCAAGGGGGGCCCACTCGTGGGCGTCGGTACTGGCACTGGGCCCCTCATAGTACAGCGGTGTGTCTGACGGCGGGTGTGCACCACCGCCGTCAGAGACACTTGATTGCACTATGAGGGACCCTGTGCCAGTGCCCGCTCCCAAGAGTCGGCCTACCCACCTGTCCAGGGCAACGGCACTCGCACGGTGTCGTGCGGTAGGTGGTGACCCCGGCCATGGGGGGGAGGCAGCACAGTTAGGGAGTTTTAGAAAGTGGCATATGTTGATGTTGGACATTCAGCTGATGCAAAAGGCGAAATAGGTGAAGTACCAGGAAGTGGTGGACCAAAGCAAGCCATTTTTCTGTCACCCTATGTGTCATCAGGGGAAGGTGGGACAAAATCCTTGGAAACCCATGCGTGGTTCATTTTAATGAAGGTTAGATCATCCACATTTTGGGTTGACAGACGGGTCCTTTTTTCTGTCAGGATTGATCCAGCTGCACTAAAGACTCTTTCCGATAGCACACTTGCAGCTGGGCAAGCGAGCTCCTGTAAGGCATATTGGGCCAATTCAGGCCAGGTGTCCAGTTTAGCGGCCCAATAGTCAAAGGGGAATGACCTGTGTGGGAGAACATCGATATGGGAGGAAAAGTAGTTTGTAACCATAGTTGACAACTGCTGTCTCCTGTCACTTTCCATCGATGCAGTATTACCAGTTGTGTGAGCGGTATTTGAAAAATCAGTCCACAACATTGTCATGAAACCCCTGTCTCCAAAGCCACTTCTGCTGTGTGCACCACGAACACCTCTGCCAAGCTGCCCCCGGCCCGTACGGCTCCTGTGAGAACCATCACCGCTGCTGTGTGCTGGGAATGCCTCAAGCAACCGATTTACCAGAGTTGCTTGTTTATTAGCCAATATTAGGTCAAGGTTCTCCTGTGGCATGATGTTTTGTAATTTGCCTTTATAGCATGGATCCAGGATGCTGGCCAACCAGTAGTCGGCATCGTTCATCATTTTGGCAATGCGGGGGTCCCTTTATAGGATCCGCAAGGCATAATCTGACATGTGGGCCAATGTTCCCGGTGTCAATGATGCACTGCGAGTGCTGGGTGGAGGAGCACTTTCTGGCAAATCCACATTCCTCCAGTCACGCACAAACCCTGTACCAGACCTTGCCACACCAACATTTTCACTTGCCCCACGAGATGCATCCTCCTCCCCTAAGTAATCATCCCCATCATCCTCCTCCTCCTCCTCCTCTTCTTCCTCCACCTCGTCCAGGAGAGGTCCCTGAGCAGACAATGGCTGAATGTCATCAAGGATTCCCTCCTCCTCTTCCTCCTCATCAATATTGGCTGCAGACGCCTGCTCCTTAAGGTGCGTCAAAGTTTGCATGAGCAGACGCATAAGTGGGATGCTCATGCTTAGGATGGCGTTGTCTGCGCTTACCAGCCATGTGCATTCCTCAAAACACTGAAGGACTTTACAAAGGTCTTTCAGCTTCGACCACTGCATGCCTGTCAACTCCATGTCTGCTCTCAAAGTGCCTGGCCGTGTATCCTCCCACAAATGCATTATGGCCTGCCTCTGCTCGCACAGCCGCTCCACCATGTGCAGGGTGGAGTTCCACTTGTTGCAATGTCGATAATGAGGCGGTGGTTGGGAAGGTGGAGCAATCGCTGCAGCTTCTGCATACGAACGGAGTGTACAGGTGACCAGCGGATGTGCGCGCACAGTCTTCGCACCTTCTGGAGCAGGGCTGTTAACTCCGGATAATTTTTGAGGAAGCACTGCACCACCAGGTTCAAGGTGTGAGCCAAGCAAGGTATGTGGCTGAGTTTTGAAAGGGCTATGGCTGCCACAAAAATTACGGCCGTTATCACTAACTACCTTGCCTGCCTCAAGATGTACACTGCCCAGCCATGACTCAGTTTGTCGCTTCAAGTACTCGGCCAGCACCTCGGCGGTGTGTCTGTCGCCCAAACACATCATCTGCAACACAGCCTGCTGACGCTTTCCACTAGCTGCTCGATAGGGGGACACATCGTGTGCAACAGTGGCAGCTGCAGATGGAGTGCTCGTACGACTGCGCTCTGTGGACGAGCTTTCGCTTCTGGAGGAGGAGGAGGAGGAGGGTCGAACGCCTACAGCCAACTGTTTCCTATACCGTGGGCTAGGCAGCACTGTCCCACCACCGCTGTCCCCTGTGGACCCTGCATCCACCACATTAACCCAGTGCGCAGTGATGGACACGTAACGGCCCTGGCCATGCCGACTGGACCATGCATCAGTTGTGAGGTGCACCTTTCCGCTCACTGACTGCTTGAGTGCATGGACAATGCGGTCTTTCACATGATGGTGGAGGGCTGGGATGGCTTTGCGAGAGAAGAAGTGGCGACTGTGTAGGTTATAGTGTGGTACTGCATAGGCCATGAGTTCGCGGAAAGCTGTGCTTTCCACCAACCGAAAGGGCATCATCTCAAACGAGATTAGTTTGGCAATGTGGGCGTTCAAACCCAGTGTACGCGGATGAGAGACTGAGTACTTTCTTGACCTACTCATAGTGTCTGGGAGGGTGAGCTGGACTTGAGAGCTGCATATGGTGGAAGTAGCGGTGGACAGGACGGACTGAGAGAGGGTTGATGATGGTGATGGAGTTGGTGTTCTTTCTGATGGCCTAGAATCAGTCTTTCGTTGATATAACAGTGGGATTCCCTGACTGCTGTGGTCTTGCAACGACACCTCAACATTTGCTGCTGTGCTAACCGGTGGGCTTACAGTGGGGGAAACAAGGTAGCGTTGCTGACTACCTTCGTTGTGATCAGTTGCACATGTGGCACTTGAGGTTTGGTGTTGTGTCCACGCTTGCAAGTGCATGCTGGTTAAATGTCTAAGCATGCAACTGGTATTCAAATTTTTCAGATTTTTCCCTTGGCTAAAGGTCTTTGCGCACTTCTTACAGATAACCTTGGCCTGATCATGAGGATTTTGTTCAAAAAAGTGCCACACTGCACTCTTCCTACTTTGGCAGACATTTTGCGGCCTAGCACGCTGTGATCTTTTGACCCTCTGGACAAGCTGTCCAGCAACTCTTTTGATGTTTGGAACCTGTCTTTGGAGTGCTCCGGGCCTGCCAGATAACAGCTGTTGCGATGTCGATGTCTGCTGTGGATGCTCCTCATCTGAGCTATTGGAAGCAGCACCCTCTTCCCCCAATGGATGCCAATCTGGGTCAACAACTGGGTCATCCATCACCTCCTCTTCTATGTCATGTGCACCTTTCTCTGTGTCACCGTGTATGGTGGTATAGTGTGCAGGAAGGGGCACCTGAGTCTCATCAGGGTCAAAATCTGGCTCTGTACACTGCGTGGACAATGTAGTGCTCTGAGTGAATGTACCAGCAGAATCATCCATCAGCGGCTGTGCATCAGTGCACTCCATGTCAGATTCATCTTGGCCTGGGTAATTCACCATTTCACTTGATAATCCAGGCATGGTATGTGAAAACAGCTCCATGGAGTAATCAGTAGTATGGCCTGCGTCATCCTTCAATCTTGGTTGGGGTGAAGGACACAAGGAAAGGTGTGGTTCATGAACATGAGCCTCCAATGACGACTCAGTGCTTTTACTTTTTACAACTGAAGAAGAGGAGGCGATAGAGCTGGAGGCTGAGTCAGCAATGTAAGACAAAACTTTTTCCTGATGCTCTGCCTTTAAAAGCGGTTTGCCAACTCCTAGAAAACTAAGCGTTCGAGGCCTTATGTAGCCAGACGATGACACAGGGTCAGCACCTCCTGCATTCGGTCCTATTTTGCTCTTGCCACTACCATCAGATCCACCACCAACACCATCATTACCAGCTGCCAACCCCCGCCCAATTCCACGGCCTCTTCCACCAGCCTTCCTCATTTTTGGTAGAAATGTAGACAAAATCCAACAAACTATATAGTAATGTAAAACAAGGTACAAGGTGTCTATAGGACAGGGGAGATTTAGAATTTCTGCACACACTTGTGGACAGTGGACACTTTTGGATTGTGTGAGGCCCACTGATATCTGAGCGCTATGTGACAGGCTCGATGGCACAGCTGCCTGTGACCAAAGTGACGAGAGGATAATGGAGATTTTGAATCTCTGCGCACACTTTTGGACACTGGACACTTGTGGATTGTGTGAGGCCCACTGATATCTGAGCGCTATGTGACAGGCTCGATGGCACAGCTGTGACCAAAGTGACGAGAGGATAATGGAGATTTTGAATCTCTGCGCACACTTTTGGACACTGGACACTTGTGGATTGTGTGAGGCCCACTGATATCTGAGCGCTATGTGACACGCTCGATGGCACAGCTGCCTGTGACCAAAGTGACGAGAGGATAATGGAGATTTTGAATCTCTGCGCACACTTTTGGACACTGGACACTTGTGGATTGTGTGAGGCCCACTGATATTTGAGCGCTATGTGACAGGCTCGATGGCACAGCTGCCTGTGACCAAAGTGACGAGAGGATAATGGAGATTTTGAATCTCTGTGCACACTTTTGGACACTGGACACTTGTGGATTGTGTGAGGCCCACTGATATCTGAGCGCTATGTGACAGGCTCGATGGCACAGCTGCCCGTGACCAAAGTGACGAGAGGATAATGGAGATTTTGAATCTCTGCGCACACTTTTGGACACTGGACACTTGTGGATTGTGTGAGGCCCACTGATATCTGAGCGCTATGTGACAGGCTCGATGGCACAGCTGTGACCAAAGTGACGAGAGGATAATGGAGATTTTGAATCTCTGCGCACACTTTTGGACACTGGACACTTGTGGATTGTGTGAGGCCCACTGATATCCGAGCGCTATGTGACAGGTTCGATGGCACAGCTGCCTGTGACCAAAGTGACGAGAGGATAATGGAGATTTTGAATCTCTGCGCACACTTTTGGACACTGGACACTTGTGGATTGTGTGAGGCCCACTGATATCTGAGCGCTATGTGACAGGCTCGATGGCACAGCTGCCTGTGACCAAAGTGACGAGAGGATAATGGAGATTTTGAATCTCTGCGCACACTTTTGGACACTGGACACTTGTGGATTGTGTGAGGCCCACTGATATCTGAGCGCTATGTGACACGCTCGATGGCACAGCTGCCTGTGACCAAAGTGACGAGAGGATAATGGAGATTTTGAATCTCTGCGCACACTTTTGGACACTGGACACTTGTGGATTGTGTGAGGCCCACTGATATCTGAGCGCTATGTGACACGCTCGATGGCACAGCTGCCTGTGACCAAAGTGACGAGAGGATAATGGAGATTTTGAATCTCTGCGCACACTTTTGGACACTGGACACTTGTGGATTGTGTAAGGCCCACTGATATCTGAGCGCTATGTGACAGGCTCGATGGCACAGCTGCCTGTGACAAAAGTGACGAGAGGATAATGGAGATTTTGAATCTCTGCGCACACTTTTGGACACTGGACACTTGTGGATTGTGTGAGGCCCACTGATATCTGAGCGCTATGTGACAGGCTCGATGGCACAGCTGCCTGTGACCAAAGTGACGAGAGGATAATGGAGATTTTGAATCTCTGCGGACACTTTTGGACACTGGACACTTGTGGATTGTGTGAGGCCCACTGATATCTGAGCGCTATGTGACACGCTCGATGGCACAGCTGCCTGTGACCAAAGTGACGAGAGGATAATGGAGATTTTGAATCTCTGCGCACACTTTTGGACACTGGACACTTGTGGATTGTGTGAGGCCCACTGATATCTGAACGCTATGTGACACGCTCGATGGCACAGCTGCCTGTGACCAAAGTGACGAGAGGATAAGGGAGATTTTGAATCTCTGCGCACACTTTTGGACACTGGACACTTGTGAATTGTGTGAGGCCCACTGATATCTGAGCACTATGTGACACGCTCGATGGCACAGCTGCCTGTGACCAAAGTGACGAGAGGATAATGGAGATTTTGAATCTCTGCGCACACTTTTGGACACTGGACACTTGTGGATTGTGTGAGGCCCACTGATATCTGAGCGCTATGTGACACGCTCGATGGCACAGCTGCCTGTGACCAAAGTGACGAGAGGATAATGGAGATTTTGAATCTCTGCGCACACTTTTGGACACTTGTGGATTGTGTGAGGCCCACTGATATCTGAGCGCTATGTGACAGGCTCGATGGCACAGCTGTGACAAAAGTGACTAGAGGATAAGGGAGATTGGATTGCTTTTAAAAAAGCAGTTTGCGGAGCAGTGGGTAAACAGCAATGCCAGCGTGTCAGGAAGCCTTAAAAGGCAGCCCAACAACCAACACCACTGATACACCACAATATAGCCTCCCCTTGCACTGCACACACAGTGACTTATAATATTGCCGATTATAAATGCAGGCTTTGCTATTAAGAAGCTAATGAGACTGCTCGTGTTTACCTGGCATCTTGAGAATTGTTCTGTTTCTATTAATGCTATGGCATTAGCATTTTTTGTAGACTAGAGCTACATTCAGAAACTCCTCCATAATAGTTCAAATAGGTGGTTAATTTTCTTGAAGTTTCCACTTGAATAGCAAAATGATCTTATTTATATATTCAGAGACAAATCGGACACTTTAGAGAAATAGGTCCTTTATAAATGGAAAATTACTGACGGCTGGAGTAGAGAAGCAAAAGCAAATGATAGTCAAAGCTGGAGTGGACATACTGCATATGCTCCTGATTCATCTGCATAAGTGCCTGTGGGAAGGTTAGCTATCATTCAACAAGTAGTTTCTGACACTAAACACTGTTCACAGGATTCTCATTTAATGTCAAAAGTCCATCCCATTCCCGACACTCTGACAATGCTCATTTGTTGTCTTTTTTTGCCTTAAGAGCCTATATCTTGGGGCTGCTTCGGACACACACCGGCAGGTAATCATGGACAGGTTAAGCATTTCTTTAGCCACTATTTTGGCATGACTTGAGACACCTTTATTGCCTGATTACTAAGATACCCTTACCTAATGTCTCTCTTATTAGGCGACATTACCTGAATACACTGCATCTTGATGGCACTAAGCACTTTGAATGTATTTTATATTAATATTTTGCTTGAGGTGCAGTGAATAGGGTTTGCCAGCCTGTCCTTCCATTATAGCAACACTGTATGATGTCCTTCACACATGAGTCTTTTATGTGCCTTTTGCTCTAGTCTGCTTATTTGACGTGTGATATTTTTGAAATAAATGTGGTAATGAAATTTGATATGTCTTCTATATTTTTCTGGACTTTGACTCCATGTATATTGTGTAAGATTTATGATTTTTGGAGTGTCCGAATTAATTGATTTTGGTTAGTGATGGGCGAGCACTAAAATGCTTGGGTGCTCGCTGCTTGAGTCAAGCATATTGGAATGCTTGGGTGCTTGACCCAAGCAACGAGCCCAATGTAAGTTTATGGGAAAACCGAGCATTCAGGCCGTGATCCCCTCAGGGGTCCTTTTAGGGTCTTAAAACATCTGAAATCAATGGGAAAAGTGCTCAAATGACATGGGAACATCATGGGGATAACCCCTGGAAGCATTTCTGACTCCCAGTTCACAACTGTGAACAATTTTGTTAGAGTATTACAACACTTTTACAGGCGCAGACAAACACATACAAAAACGAAACCAAAATGGATTTTCCTGGGAAATATGCTAAAGAACATCCTTTCCAGGGTAATTATTTGTATGTAAGGCAAAATAAAGAACCCCCCCAAAAAAATGTATCTCCAACACTTGGGCTGTATTCACACTTAGTGTTTTTGATGTGTTTTCCCACTGTAACATTGCTTTCAACCAATACAAATGCATTCACTAGGAAATTTCATTTTAACATTTAACAACCTTAGCTGGCCATGTGGAGTGTGACACATTATCAGACACATCCTGTTTCATTTATGAAGGAGGGACTCTGAGCTGGCTATGTATTGTTGTTCCCATTATTAAACAGTGGGTCTCCCATACTGTTATTGCATATGTAGTGAGTGGCAGGGCTGCAAAAAATTAGGATGCATCCCAATACTTCTTTGACGAGACGTACAGGACGGCCTACAAAATAGTGTTCCCATTATAAGAAAATGGGTCTCCCATAGTGTTTGCGTATGCATTTCATGCAAGGCCCGCCTTGCCTCAAGGTTACAAGCACCCCAATAACACTTGTAACAGACGTACTGGATGGCCACATGAAACCAATGTTCCCATTATTAGGATTTTTGGATTCCCAGAAAGTTTGCCCATGAAGTGAATGCAAGTACTGCCCTGTCCCAAAGTTACATGCACTCCAATAACACTAGGACCAGATGTCCTCGATGGCCACATGAAACCAAAGTTCCCATTATTATAATTTTTGTACTCCCAGAAAGTTTGCCCATGAAGTGAATGCAAGTACTGCCCTGTCCCAAAGTTACATGCACTCCAATAACACTAGGACCATACGTCCTCGATGGCCACATGAAACCAAAGTTCCCATTATTTTGATTTTTGTACTCCCAGAAAGTGTGCCCATGAAGTGAATGCAAGGCCTGTATAAAAAGAAAATGGTATAAAACCAAAGTCAGCTCACCAACTAGACCATCGGGTGCACGGAACTCCATCCTGATGCGATGTCATCTTGCAATACGAGAAAAAAAAAAGTTTGTTCCAGCTCCATTAAAAAATTTAATCCTTTAATGATTGCAAAAAAGTTTTCACACGATTAAAAACTGCACAGACAGTGTGCAAATCTGAGTGCAAGCGACATGTTTCGATCTATAACAGATCTTTCTCAAAGCTCTGCACTTACTGACATACAGAAACATTTAAACCCTGCACTTGCAAATCAGGAGGAGCTCAACAGCATTACAATTATTCTACAGGTGTGTGATTTCACTGACTCTGACTAATAATAGATTCTTGATCTGCTTTAGCAGTAGTGTTTTAAGACAGACAAAATATATAACAACAATATATACATAATAAAATATCCCCTATTAGCTTTAATAGTGAAACATTATTTCATTGCGTTTGTTCATGCCGCTGGGCGCTCTGGTGTTCAGGTAGTAGATCCAGAAGGCTTCACGTGTGAGGAGACGTCTTTTGTCATCTCCTCCACGTTCAGACCTCTGGATCTGTTCTATGCCACTGATTTGGAATGATGGCAGATTGCCTCCATGTGCTGAGATAAAGTGCCTTGCCGCTCCTGATATGTTGCGGTTTAGAGTGTTTTTGTTGATATCCCTAAGATGCTCTGTAATGCGCATTTTTATCTTTCTCGTGGTGCAGCCTATATATGATAGGTTGCATATGGAGTAATTTATTTTGTATACTACATTTTTTTAATTACAATTGATGTATTTTTTAATGTTAAATTCTTTTGTTTTTTCCTGATTTGTGAAGGTTTTTGTTACTAGCGCCTATTTACATGTGGTACAGTTTTTGCTACCACATTTGTAAAAAGCCTTGAGTTTCCAGCCAAGTTCGTTTTTTTCTAGAGCTATACACACTATTTGATACATAATTTCCTATAGTTTTACCTCTTCTTGTCACCACATTTACTCCTTCATTTAATATATCTGCCAAGATTTTATCCTCATATAGGATTGGCAAAAATGTATTTATGATGTGTTTGGTTGTTCAAACTGTGCACTATATTGCAAGGACACATAGGATTTATTATTGTTTTTATTTTTATTCTCTTTCTTGTTTTTATTTTCTTTATGGTTTTCCTTTTTAGTGGTTGTGGAGGTTATTAGTTCCTCTCTAATTCTTGTATCTGCTATGTGTTTTGCTCTATTTAGCATCCAGGTGGGATATTTACATTGTTTTAATTTTTCAGTAACCATATTGAACTCAGACTGCACATAAATTTCATCGCTACAATTTCTTTTATGTCTAATGAACTCTCCAACTGGAACTGCTTTTATTGTATGTTTTGGATGATTACTTGTTCCGTGCAATATAGTATTGCCACTGAGAGGTTTTTTGGGTGTTTTTGTAATAATGATTTAATTGTTTATACCTTTCAGAATCAAATCTAAAAATACCATGCCCTGCCCCAAAGTTACACGCACTCCAATAACACTTGGACCAGACATCCTGGATGGCCACATGAAACCAAAGTTTCCATTATTTTTCATTTGGTACTGCCATACTGTTAGCTCATGCATTGAATGCAAGGCCTGCCTTGCCACAAAGTTGTTTTCCAAATTTAAAGGAGCTGGTCTTCTATACTTGTAATGCCCACATGCAAAGTGTATGGGCTGACAAACATTTCCGCCTGGGGGGTATACCTCAACATACTGTATAAACATTTTTGGAACGGGCATCATAAACACCCTTGAAAAAAATTAATTGGCTGATGCATCATGGAACACGTTCATCCTGGTGATCTAGTCATGGTGTTGGTATAGACGTGGAGGCTGGCCTCTGAAAAATGTTTTCCCAGTTTAAAGGAGCTGGTCTTCTATACTTGTAATGCCCATATACAAAGTGTATGGGGTGACAAACATTTCCGCCTGGGGGGTATACGTCAACATACTGTATAAACATTTTTGAAATGGGCATCATAAACACCCTTGAAAAAAATTATTTGGCTGTTGCATCAAATTCAAAAAGATTTAAATAAACTGGAGAAGTGGGCAGCAACAAACAGAATGGTTTTTAACAGGGAGAAATGCAAAGTACTACATCTGGGCAATAAAAATGGAAAAAGCATATATAGAATGGGAGGAATAGGGCTAAGTGACAGCACATGTGAAAAAGACTTGGGTATACTAATAGATCACAGACTGAATATGAGTCAACAGTGTGATGCAGCAGCAAAAAAGGCAAATGCAATTCTAGGATGTATTAACAGAAGCATACAGTCTAGATCACGTGAAGTCATTATTTCCCTCTACTCCTCTTTGGTCAGACCTCATCTGGAATATTGTGTCCAGTTTTGGGCACCACATTTTAAAAAAGACATCAACAAACTGGAGCAAGTTCAGAAAAGAGCGACCAGAATGGTGACCGGTCTGCAAACCCTGTCTTATGAGGAAAGGTTGCAGGATTTGGGAATGTTTAGTTTGCAAAAGAGAAGACTGAGAGGAGACTTAATAGCTGTCTACAAATATCTAAAGGGCTGTCACATTGTAGAAGGATCAACTTTATTCTCATTTGCACAAGGAAAGACTAGAAGCAATGGGATGAAACTGAATGGGAGGAGACACAGATTAGATATTAGAAAAAACTTTTTGACAGTTAGAGTGATCAATGAGTGGAACAGGCTGCCACGAGAAGTGGTGAGTTCTCCTTCAATGGAAGTCTTCAAACAGAGGCTGGACAGACATCTGACTGGGATGATTTAGCGAATCCTGCTTTGAGCAGGGGGTTGGACCAGATGGCCCAGGAGGTCCCTTCCAACTCTACGATTCTATGATTCTATGATTCTATCACTGAACATGTTCACTCTGGTGATCTAGTGGTGGTGTTGGAAGAGATGTGGATGATGGCCTCTGAATTTTTTTGCCCAGTTTAAAGGTTTCCTATACTTGTAATGCTCATACACTAAGTGTATGGGCTGACAAACATTCCCCCCTGGGGTGTACACATCAACATACTGTGTTAACATTTTTTTAAAGGGAATCAGAACAATCCTTTAACACAATAAGTTGGCTGTTGTATCATGGACCACGGTCACCATGGTGATTTCTAGTAGTGGTGGATGATGAGGATGAGGAGAAGGAGAAGGATGACACCAAATAGCCAAAATCAGGAAGCGTATACCTATGTTTGGGTGTGAAGAGGTGCATGGGTATATATCTCCCAAAAAAGACACTGGATTTGAGGTTATGTTTTGCTGTTATCAATCGGTGGTGTAGAGAAGTCTTGCCCAATACAGCCCTTGTTCATTTTTATAAGAGTACGCCTGCCAGCATTTTCAGTTGACAGGCAGATGCACTTATCAGTTATAATTCCACAAGAGGCCCTAAAAACTCACTCTGACAAAATGCTAGTAGCAGGGCAGGCCAGGACCTCTAATGTGTAGAGAGCCAGTTCAAGCCACATGTCCAGCTTGGATGCCCAATAATTAAAAGGCACAGAGGAATCATGGGGGACATTGGTATGGTCAGCAATGTACTCCCTCAACACCTTTCCAAACTTTTCACTCCTTGTGAGACTACCCAGCTCCTCTGGGCCAGGGCGATGGGAGGGTCTGAGAAAACTGTCCCAGAACTTTGCCAGTGTTCCCTTGCCTCTGCTGGATTAGAGTGGTGTCTCTCACGCCTCAACCCCTTGGTTGTTTAACAAACTGTGACCTCTGCCGCCAGCGTTTTCAGATGGACTTTTTTTTAATAATTCCCCAAGAATGGCCCTCTGGTACTGCAACATTTTAGTGCACCTATCTGCTTCTGGAAAAAGAAATTTAAAGTTCTCCTTGTAGCGTGGGTCTAGAAGTGTCACAAACCTATAATGACTGTCACCCCAAATTTTGATAATGCAAGGGTCACGAGAAAGGCAGCGCAACATAAAATCTGCCATTAATGCCAGACTGCTTGCAGGCAATACATCTTTTTCCTCACCAACAGGACAACTGACCATGCTGTCCTCGTCCTCCTCCTCCCTGTCCTCAGGCCATTCACGCTGAACAGGGTATGACAGTTGTGCTTGTAGTACAGTCTATAGCGCATGGAAGTATCTCCTGTTCTTGCTCCTCCTCTTCCTCATTGTCAACCAATCCACTTTGAATGATAAAGGCTGGGCTGAGTGTAAACACTCTGTATGGTTCCTTGCTCCATCTCATCGTGCTCCGCCTGCAATGCATCCTCTTTGGTGGAGTCTGATAAGGAGCAGGAGGAACAGAAGCTGGCTAGTACCCACACAAGCTTTGTCCCATATCTTCTATGTGGATGGGCTCAAGAGGGGAATGGAGAGGAAGAGATGAAGGAGATGGAGAGTAGTCATCATGGTGGAGACAGGGAAGTGTTTGCTGTAGGGTCCTTGGCACATATGACTGACTATGTATTGCTGCCTTTCCCGTGACCCTCGCGCTACATTAATCTTGCCAAAAAACAGTACTGGTTGCTCACCCTGCTAGACCTGTGCTACAAGGAGAACTTTGAATCTCTTCTTCCAGAGGCAGAGAGGTCTTCTAAAATTGTGCAATTCCAGAAGGTTATTGAGGAAAATATGTTGAAAAAAATTCCATCAGACAATGCTAGCGGCAGGGGGCAAGCTTCCTTGGCCAATCAAGGAGGAGAGGCCAGGGAGACACACAGCAGAGGCAGTGGTACACTGTGAAATGCATCTGGGCCAATTTCATGACACCCTTCTAGCATCAATGCCTTGATGAAGGGGTATTTTTAACAAGAAGGAAAAAAATTTTAAAGATGGTCAAGCAATACCTGATTGATAAAATCAGTGCACTCCCTAATTCCTCTACGACTTTCAGCTATTGGGTCTCAAAGCTGAACACCTGGCATGAGCTGTCCCTCTATGCCTTTGAAGTGTTTTGCTGCCCTATCACTAGCCTTTTGTCTGTGAGGGTATATATTGCCACCATGATCGTCATAACATACAGGTGCTTTCGGCTGTCAGCAGAAAGTGCAGACAGGCTAACTTTGATAACAATGAACAAAACTTTAATTAGACGTGACTTTTCAACACAACCAGATGAGACCAGCACATAAATTGTTTTTAATGTTCAATATTTGAATGAGGCCTGCCAATTGTTGCCTTCTAGGGTCTATGGATGACTGAATGAACCTAATTATAATTTTGACCTGGCTTTTCACTTTGTGCAAAGCCTTTATGAGTGTAGAAGTACCATAACTGCATTTTTTATTATTTTTATGGGGATCTTCAGTTGGTGCCTTCAAGGGGGCATGGATGACACTGCTTATAATTATTGACAGTCTTTACATTGTGTGCACAGCTTTTATGACTATAGGAGTTACACTTAGTGTTGAGCTTTCCGATACCGCAAGTATCGGGTATCGGCCGATATTTGCCGTATCGGAATTCCGATACCGTGTACCGATACTTTTTTCGTATCGGATACTGGAATCGGAAGTCCAAAATGCAATGAGCCACTTTTGTGGCTCTGATTGGCTGCCGAAATGATGTCATCATGATGCGCTGTCTGTGCGCATCATGATGTGCCGTCAGTTCGGGCCTTCGGGGGGGCTGTGCCGACTGTCCGGGGGTCTGTACCGGCCTACCGGTGGTCTGTGCAGGCTCCGGTGGTCTGTGCCGGCCTGCCGGGGGGCTGTGCCAGCCTGCCGGTGGTCTGTGCAGGCTCCGGTGGTCTGTGCCGGCCTGCCGGGGGGGCTGTGCCGGCCTGCCGGTGGTCTGTGCAGGCTCCGGGGGTCTGTGCCGGCCTGCCGGTGGTCTGTGCAGGCTCCGGTGGTCTGTGCCGGCCTGCCGGGGGGCTGTGCCGGCCTGCCGGTGGTCTGTGCAGGCTCCGGTGGTCTATGCCGGCCTGCCGGTGGTCTGTGCAGGCTCCGGGGGTCTGTGCAGGCATCGTCCGATGGGACTACAAGTCCCATCGGGCGATGCCTGCTACCATGACAGTGATTGACACATTAGCCAATGATGGGACAGTAGTAGTCCCATCATCCGGCTAATGTGTTGAATGTAAAAAAAAAAAAAAATTACATGCTACATACATGCTACATACATGCTACACACATACAACATGCATACTACAAATATACTACATGTAACATACATACTACATACATGCTACATACTACATGCATGCTACATACTACATACATGCTACATACATACTACATACATAATACATATATACTACATGCATGCAACATACATACAACATATATACTACATGCATGCAACATGCATACTATATATATATACTATATATACTACATGTAACATACATACTACATATATACTACATGCAACATGCATACTACATACATGCTACATACATGCTACATGCATACTACATACATAATACATATATACTACATGCATGCAACATACATACAACATATATACTACATGCATGCAACATGCATACTACATATATACTATATATACTACATGTAACATACATACTACATATATACTACATGCAACATGCATACTACATACATGCTACATACATAATACATATATACTACATGCATGCAACATACATACTACATATATACCACATGCATGCAACATGCATACTACATATATACTGCATATATACTACATGCATGCAACATACATATATACTACATACAATGCATACATATAGACATACAGTACATGTAACATAGAGTACATACTCACCGTCACTTGTCACTTTGATCCCTGAAGCCATTGTCGCCTGAGGAATAAATATCAAAATAAAAAAACACCAATATACTTACCCTGATCCGCAGAAGTCCACGAGGGTCCCACGTCCATCTTGCGTGGAGAACAGCAGCATCAGCTGATGCTACCGTTCTCTACCAGCTCCAGGAATACAATGACGGAAGGTAGGTATCCTTCCGCACTGTATTCCTCCACCACTGTAAAAAAAAAGTCCCTAGTCTCACTTTATGCCATTGCTGCGTGGGAATTTCCCACGCAACAATGGCATAAAGTGAGAAAAAAAACTTAATTCTGACAAGTTCTCGCTACACCGTATTGCGATCAGGTTAATCCTTTTTTTAATGATAGATCGGGCGATTCTGAATAGGTGTATGTTTGATTTTTTTTATTATTCTTTTATTTTGAATGGGGCGAAAGGGGGGTGATTTGAACTTTCATATTTTTTAATTCTTTTATATATTTTTAAATTTTTTTTTTACTTTTGTCATGCTTCAGTAGACTCCATGGGAGAGTAGAAGCTGCCATGACCCGATCGCCTCTGCTACAAGCAGGTGATAATCAGTTCACCTGTGTGTAGCTGAATTACTCACTTGCTATGATCACCGACCACTGGGCGGCACTCATGTCAAGCCGGCAGCGACAACCATAGAGGTCTCCAGGAAACTTCTGGTTGTCATGCCAACCTATTGGTGACTCGCGATCACGTGATGGGGTCAACAGTGGGCGGATTTCCGGCACGACTGCCAGAAGCGCATGTTACATGCCACTGTCAGCACTTGACAGCGGCATTTAATGGGTTAGTAGCCACGGGGGGGGGATCGAGTTTCCACCCGTGACTATTCCGGGTACATGTCAGCTGTTCAAAACAGCTGATATGTGTTGGGAAAGATGTGGATTCACCGCCGGAGCCCGCAATAAAGGGAGGGAGGCTGACATCGGCATAAATGTACGCCGGATGTCGGAAAAGGGTTAAAGTGGAGTAAAAGTGTGACATCATTGTTCTCAGTGGTGATCTGGGAGTCAGAGATGCTTCCAGGGTCTTCCCCATGCTGTTTTCCTTCCATTTAGCATTTTTTCTAACCTTTACAACATTTTCTATGTCCCTTATACCTCCATGTAGTGTTTGCTGGAAAAATGCTCGGATTTCCCCTTGACTCCCATTATACTCGTTACTCAAAACAAGCGCCCTAGCATTAGAAATTGCTCGATTTGAGTAACAAGCATCCAAGCAATTTAGTGCTTGTTAATCTCTAATTGTAATGCCAAAATTTCCATAATTAAAATGATTACATTACTAACTTGGCTGCATACAGCTGCTTCTCTTTTTGCATATTGGGGTAGAAATTACAGGAAAACACATAATAAATTATGCATGCATATACACATTACATTTTTATACACGTTGCACACAAATATGCATAAACAATATAATGCTTTTCATATTTGTGCACAATGTGTTGAAAAAGTAATTGTGTGTATGCTTGCCTAATTTAAAATGTGAATGTAATGTATATGAAGGTCCCTATTTTATATGTGTGTGTACAATATGTGTGTGCTTTAATGAGAATCTGTGATTATACCATTTTTCTATTTTTCTTCTTTTACATCATACTATTTTTGTCTTTAATGTTTCCATTTTCTTTTACTGCAATTTAATTGCTACAAAGCACTCACCATGCACTGCATCTCTGTAAGCTTATTAACCACATATCTCTAATAGGACATTTGTTGGAACTATTGTTTCACATGACATTACTCAGCCATTACCATTTGGATTATTTCTATGTTGTACTGTAGATTCTCTAACGTTGCACCTTTCCACAAACACCTATTATTTAGCCGACAAACCATATTGATGTTTCTGTCCTATTGATTCATTATTGCTCTCAAGGAGTCATCCGCTTATTATGTTTTTAACATGTTTTGTCTTTTACAGGGCAGTGATTGAAGACAGAGACAATGAGGATGGTATTGTTACTATAATGGGATATTTAGTGCCTTCCTGCCTCCTTTGTGTGTCTCTCTCTTTCCTGAATTACAGGTGCTTCTCACAAAAAGCTAATTTATTTCAGTTCTTCAATACAAAAATTGAAACTCAAATATTATATATAGTCATTACAAACAGAGTGATGTATTTGAAGTGTTTATTTCTTCTTATGTTGATGATTATGGCTTACAGCCAATGAAAACTCAAAAGTTAGTATCTCAGTAAATTAGAATACTTTATAACAGCAGCTTGAAAAATGATTTTAAAATCCAAAATGTTGGCCTACAGAAATGTATGTTCAGTAAATGCACTCAATACATGGTCGTGGCACCTTTTGCATCAATTACTGCATTAATGGCATGGAGGTGATCAGCCTGCGGCACTGCTGAGGTGTTATGGAAGCCCAGGTTGCTTTGATAGCAGCCTTCAGCTCATCTGCAATGTTGGATCTGGTGTCTCTCATCATCCTCTTGACAATACCCCATAGTAGAGATGAGTGACTTTGCCTTTTTTAGGGTCGAGTCGGGTTTCACAAAAGTCGAGTTGAACGAAATCGGCTGACTATAGGGAAAAGTCGGAGGTCCGACTGAAACACGAAACCCAATGCAAGTCAATGTGGAAGCAAAGTCGGCAGGGAGTGGAGGACAGTAAACACACCTACAGTGCCCATTTCAATGCCAACAACATCAATTCTTATTACTTAAGCTTGTCAACCTTAATTGACTTTATAATAATAGTTACACATTGAAAACTGGGGGTTATTTGGCTAAAGTTGTGGGGGGGTAGGGATGGCTCCAAGTTTTTGTGTGCCCCGGGCCAAAGAGTGTCAGTGCGCCCCTTTAACACATACCACAATTCATGATGCTCCGATACGGCACAGAAATATAGGTATAGTATAATGAAAAATACTTCACTTCTTACATGACATCACTGATATCTATTTTAAATTCTACAATAGCTCAAAAAACGAACAGTATATTACTCCATACAGAATTATGGCCACCACATGGTGCACCATACAGAATAATGAGCCACATATATTTCTCCATACAGAATAATTGGTCCCATATAATGTTCCATACAGTATATGATGAGCTCCACATAATGCTACAATATATGATGGTCTCCATGGATGATGCTCCTGTGCGTTATGGGCCCAAATAATGCTCCATAAATAATGGGCCCCATAGATGGTGCTCCAGTGTCTGATCTGCCCCATTTAGAATGATCCTGTATATGATGGGCCCCATTGATGATGCTCCAGTGTATGATGGGCCCAAATAATGCTCCATATATAATGAGCCCCATTTCTAATGCTCCAGTGTATAATGGGCCCAGTAAATGCTGCTCCAGTGTCTGATGTCCCCCATTTGGAATTCTCCAGTATATGATGGGCCTCATGGATGATGCTCCAGTGTCTTATGGGCCCAAATAATGCTCCATATATAATGTGCCCCATTTAGAATGAACCCAGGCATGGTATGTGAAAAGAGCACCATGGAGTAATCTGAAGTGTGGGCTGCTGCATCCTTCACTTTTGGTGTGGGTGAAGGACCCAAGGAAAGGGGTTGCTCCTGACCAGAAGCCTACACTGACGGCTCAGTGCTTGCTCTTTTTGAAACTTCAGAATAGAAGGCGATAGAGCTGGAGGCTGTTTCAGCAATGTAAGACAAAACCAGTTCCTGATGCTCTGGCTTTAAAAGCAGTTTACCTACTCCCAGAAAAGGGAACTTTACAGGCCTTCATGTGCCAGACGATGCCGCAGGCTCAACACCTCCTGCCTTAGCTGCTATTGTTCTTTTGGCATAACCAGCAGATGCACCACCACCACCATCAGTAAAAGCTGTCCCCCCCGCCCACGTCCACGGCCTCTTCCACCATACTTTCTTATGTTTGGGAAAATGTACCAAAAATACCAGCAGATATATGGTACTGTATGAGGAGCGTACTACTCCCAGAAAAGGGAACCTTACAGGCCTTTTGGAGCCAAACCATGATGCAGGCTCAACACCTCCTGCCTTAGCTGCTATTGTTCTTTTGGCATAACCAGCAGATGCACCACCACCACCATCAGTACCAGCTGGCCCCCCACGCCCACGTCCGCGGCCTCTTCCATCATACTTACTAATTTTTGTGAAAATGTACCCAAAATACCAGCAGATATATGGTATTGTATCAGAAGCGTACAGCTCTATACAGTCTAGGGATAATTGTAAATCTCCGTATATATTTCATGAGTCATACAAAAAAGCTCACAGGCTCAGTATGGATTACAAAATAATATAAAAAGTTGAAAAAGGGTACAGTCTCACCAGATACAAGGTATATATAGTATAGTTTAAACATTCTGAATCTCCATATATATTTCAGGCAGCAGACACAAACGCTCTCAGGCCCAGTATGGATTAGACAAGAATATAAAAAGCAGTAAGTGGGTAATGTATCAGAAGTGTACAGCTGTTTACAGTGTTGGTGTAATCTTAAATCTCCAAATATATTTCTGGAGTAACAGACAGACATTCACAGGCTCATTATGGATTACACCAGAATCAAAATAGCATAAAAGGGTACTGTATCAGAAGCGTAGAGCTGTATACAGTGTTGGGCAAATTTGAAATCTAGGTATATATTTCCGGAGTCACCCTCAGACGCTCACACAGTCTCGATTTGAACATAATACAAAATGTTGAAAAAAAGGTACTGGATAACAAGATAGCAAGTATATATATTATAGGGTACAATTTAAATCTCCGTATAGATATTCCTGTAGTCACTAGTGTTGAGCATTCCGATATTCGCTGTATCGGAATTCCGATACAGAGTACCGATATTTTTTCTAAATCGGATACCGGAATCGGAAGTCCCCATAATGTAATGAGCCACTGTTGTGGCTGTGATTGGCTGCTGAAATGATGTCATCATGATGCACGGTCTGTGCGCGCATCATGATGCGCGGTCTGTGTCGACTGCGGTGGGCCTGTACCGACTGCGGGGGACCTGTACGGGCCTGCCGGGGGCCTGTGCCAGCTGTCGGGGGTCTGTGCGGGCCTGCTGGGGGCCTGTGCCTGCTGTCGGGTGTCTGTACGGGTCTGCCGGGGGGTTGTGGCGGCTGCCTGGGGTCTGTACGGGCCTGCTGGGGGCTTGTGCCGGCTGCCGTGGGTCTGTACGGGCCTGCCGGGGGCCTGTGCCGGCTGCCGGGGGTCTGTAGGGGCCTGCCGGGGGCTTGTGCCGGCTGGCAGGGGTCTGTACAGGCCTGCTGGGGGCTTGTGCCGGCCTGCCAGGGGCTTGTGCTGGCTACCGGGGGTCTGTACGGGCCTGCCGGGTGCCTGTGCCGGCTGCCGGGGGTCTGTGCGGGCCTGCCGGGGGTCTTGTGTGTGTGCAGGCATCGTGCGATGGGACTACAAGTCCCATCGGGCGATGCCTGCTACAATGACAGTGATTGACACATTAGCCAATGATTGGACAGTAGTGCGCCAGATGGTGACCCCAGCCCTTGGGGGGGCAATCCAGTTAGGGAGGTGTACAAAATGGCATATGTTGATTTGTAGGCTATACATTCAGCAGCTGCAAATGTTAGAATTTGACAAGTCTGAGGAAGAGGAGGACAAAAGCGAGCCAAATTTCTGGCAACCTATGTGTCATCAGGGGAAGGTGGAACAAAATCCTTTGAAACCCATGCATGGTTCATTTTAATGAAGGTTAGATCATCAACATTTTGGATCGACAGACGGATCCTTTTTGTGTCAGGATTGATCCAGCAGCACTGAAGACTCTTTCAGATAGCACATTAGCAGCAGGGCAAGCAAGCTCCTGTAAGGCATATTGTGCCAATTCATGCCAGGTGTCCAGTCAACAGGCCCAATAGTCAAAGGGGAATGACCTGTGAGGGAGAACATCGATATGGGAGAAGTAGTTTGTAACCATAGTTGACAACTGCTGTCTCCTGTCACTTGCAATCGATGCAGTATTAGCAGTCGGTGAGCGGTACTTGAAAAATCAGTCCACAACATGGTCATGAAACGTCTGTCTCCAACGCCACTTCGACTGTGTGCACCACGAACACCTCTTCCATTTTGCACACTTTGGCTCGTGGGAGAACCAGCACCGCTGCTGTGTGCTGGGAATGCTTCAAACAAATGGTTTACCAGAGTTGCTTGTTTGTTAGCCAATATTATCTCTAGGTTCTCCTGTGGCATGATGTTGTGTAATTTGCCTTTATAGCGTGGATCGAGGATGCTGGCCAACCAGTAGTCATCATCCTTCAACATTTTGGCAATGTGGGGGTCCATTTTTAGGATCCGCAAGGCATTATCACACATGTGGGCCAATGTTCCTGGAGTCAATGATGCACTGGCAGTGGTCAGTGGAGGAGCACTTTCTGGCAAATCCACTTCCCTCCTGTCATGCACAAACCCTGTACCTGACCTTGCCATGCCAACATTTTCTCTTGCCCCCAGAGAAACATCCTCCTTCCCCAAAATAATCATCCCCCTCATCCTCCTCCTCTTCCTCTTCTTCCTCCACCTCGTCCAGGACAGTCCCCTGACCAGAAAATGGCTGACTGTCAGCAAGGCTTCCCTCCTCCTCCTCCTGTTCCTCCTCTGCTGCAGATGCCTGATCCTTAATGTGCATCAAAGTTTGCATGAGCAGACGCATAAGTGGGATGCTCATGCTTATGATGGCGTCGTCTGTGCTTACCAGCCATGTGCATTCCTCAAAATACTGAAGGACTTTTTCAGAGGTCTTTCAGCTTTGACCACTGCACACCCGACAACTCCATGTCTGCCCTCAAACTGCCTGCCCGTGTATCCTCCCACAAATGCATTACAGCCTGCCTCTATTCACACAGCCTCTCAACCATGTGCAGGGTGGAATTCCACCTTGTTGCAACATCTATGATTAGGCGGTGCTTGGGGAGGTGGAGCAATCACTGCAGCTTCTGTATACAACTGGAGTGTACGGGTGAGCGACGGATGTGTGAGCACAGTCTTTGCACCTTTTGGAGCAGGGCTGTTAACTCCGGATAATTATTTAGGAAGCACTGCACCACCAGGTTCAAAGTGTGAGCCAGGCAAGGTATGTGTGTGAGTTTTGCAAGTGCTATGGCTGCCACTAAATTCCAGCCGCTATCACTGACTACCTTGACTGGCTCAAGATGTTGACTGCCCAGCCATGTCTCAGTTTGTCACTGCAAGTAGTTGGCCAGTACTTCTGCGGTATGTCTGTTGTTGCCCAAAGACATAATCTTTAAAACAGCCTGCTGCCGCTTACTAGAGTTGAGCAACTTTGGTCGGATCGGGTTTCATGAAACAAAATTTGTTTCAGGTGAAACTGGTCCGACTAGAGCAAAAAAAGTCGGAGTTTCGTCCGAAACCCGACCCCAATGCAAGTCAATGGGGAATAAAAGTCGGCATTGAGTGGATGAATGTCATCCGCTCAATGCCGACTTTTATTTCCAATTGACTTGCACTGGGGTCGGGTTTCGGACAAAATTCTGACTTTTTTTGCCCTAGTCGGACCAGTTTCATCTGAAACAAATTTTGTTTCATGAAACATGATCCGACCAAAGTCGCTCAACTCTACCGCTTACCACAAGCTGTTCGATAGTGGGACACCTCGTGTGCAACACTGGCAGCTGCGGATGGAGTGCTCGTGCGACTGCACTCTTTCGACGAGCTTTCGCTTCTGGAAGAGGAGGGTCGAACGCCCACAGCCAACTGTTTCCTATACCATGGGCTAGGCAGCACAGTTCCACCACCGTTGTCCCCTGTGGAACCTTCATCCACCACATTAACCCAGTGCGCAGTGATTGACACGTAACGGCCCTGGCCATGCCTACTGGTCCATGCATCTGTTGTGAGGTGCAGCTTTCCACTCACTGATTGTTTGAGTGCATGGACAATGCGGTCTTTCACATACAGGTGGAGGGCAGGGATGGCTTTTCTAGAAAAGAAGTGCCGACTAGGTAGGTCAAAGCATGGGACAGTGTAGGCCACGAGCTCTCGGAAAGCTTCGCTTTCAAGCAAATGGAAGGGCATCATCTCTAATGAGATCAGTTTGGCAATGTAGGCGTTCAAAGCAAGTGTACGCGGATGAGAGGATGATTACTTTCTTGTCCTACTCATAGTGTCTGCTAGGGTGAGCTGACATGAGAGCTGCATATGGGTAAACTAGCGGTGGACCAGACGGACTGAGAGGGGGTTGGTGATGGTGTTGGTGGTGATGGTCTAGATTCAGTGTTTTGTTGCAAAACCATTGTGACTCCCTGACTGCTTTGGCCTTGCGACGACACCTCAACATTTATTGCTGGTGGTGTGCTTACCAGGGGCGGTGGTCTTACAATGGGGGAAGCAATGGAGCGTTGCTGGCTACCTTCAGTCAGAGCAGGTGCACATGGCACCTGAGGTTTTGCAGCCCGTCCACGCTTGCAAGTGCATGGTGGTTAAATGTCTAAGCATGCAATTGGTATTCAAATTTTGGAGATTTTTCAATCGGCTAAAGGTCCTTCTGCACTTACAGATAACCTTTGCCTCATCAGTAGGATTTTGGACAAAGAAGTGCCACACTGCACTCTTCCTACTATGGTATAAATTTTCAGGGCTTGCACGCTGTGTTAATTTGACAATCTGGCCAAGCTGCCCTGCAACTCTTTTGGTTTTTGATCCACGTTTTTGGACAGCTATGAGTCTGCCAGATAACCGCTGCTGCGATGTCGATGCCTGCTGCGGATCCCTCTCTTTATCTGAGCTATTGCCAGCGGCAACCTCTTCCTCCAATGGATGCCAATCCGGGTCAACATCTGGGTCATCCATCACCTCCTCTTCAATTTCATCTGCATCTTCCTCTGTGTCACAGTTTAAGGTGGTATAGTATGCGGGAAGGGGCATCTGAGTTTCATCAGGGTCAGATTCTGGCTCAGTAGACTGCGAGGGCAATGTAGTGCTGTGGGTAAAAGTATCAGCAGAATCATCTAGCAGTGACTGTGCATCAGTGCACTCCACATCAGATTCATCTTGCATTGGGGAATTCAGGATTTGACTGGATAACCCAGGCATGGTATGTGAAAAGAGTTCTATGGAGTAATCTGAAGTGTGGGCTGCTGCATCCCTCACTTTTGGTGGGGGTGAAGGACACAAGGAAAGGTGTTTTTCCTGACCAGAACCCTGCACTGATGACTCAGTGCTTGCATGTTTTGAAATTTCAGAAGAGGAGGCAACAGAGCTGGTGGCTGGTTCGGCAATGTAAGCCAAAACCTGTTCCTGATGCTCCGGCTGTAAAAGCGGTTTTCCTACTCCCAGAAAAGGTAACCTTACAGGCCTTCTTGTGCCAGACGATGATGCTGGCTCGACACCTCCTGCCTTAGCTGCTATTGTGCTTTTGGCATAAACAGCAGATGCACCACCATCATCAGTACCAGCTGCCCCCCCCCGCCCACGCTCGCGGCCTCTTCCACCATACTTCCTCATGTTTGTGAAAATGTAACAAATATACCAGCAGATATATGGTACTGTATGAGGAGCGTACAGCTGTATAAGGTGTAGGTAAAAATTGAAATCTCTGTATATTTTTCCTTAGTCACAGATGCTCTCCCAGTGTGTACTTGAAAGTAATCCAACCAGCAGATATATCGTACTGTATCAGAAGCGGACAGCTCTCTGCAGTGTATGTAAAAATGAAAATCTCCGTCTATTTTTTTACGGAGTCACACCAAGATAGCATGTATTTATCCGTGATACCAGCCGGTACACGGTAGTGTGTGAGGAGCGTACAGCTCTATACGGTGTATGTATGGAAATTTTTAAATCTCCGTTTATTTTTTTACAGAGTCACACACACGCTGTCTCTGTATAGATTTGACCGTAAGACAGATGGCAGATATACGATACTGTTTGAGAAGCGGACAGCTCTATACGGTCTATGCAAAAATGGAAATGTCCGTCTATGTATTTACGGACTCACTCACACACACGTGCTGTCTCTGTATAGATTGGACCGTAATCCAAACAACAGATATACGATACTGTTTGAGAAGCCGACAGCTGTGTATGGTGTATGTATGGAAAATTTTAAATCTCTGTATATTTTTTTACGGAGTCAAACACAGACAGCATGTATTTGTCCATACCAGCCAGTACATGGTAGTGTGTGAGGAGCATACAGCTCTATACGTTCTATGAATGGAAAAATGAAAAAAAATTTCCGGAGTCACACACAGACGCTGTCTCAGTATGGATTTTACCATAATCTAAACAGCAGATACACGGTACTGTATCAGAAGCGGAGAGCTCTATACGGTATATGTATGGTAAAATGAAAATCTCCGTCTATCTTTTTACGGAGTCTCACACAGATAGCATGTATTTGTCCGCGATACCAGCGGTAGTGTGTGAGGAGCGTACAGCTCTATACGATGTATGTATGGAAATTTTTAAATCTCAGTCTAATTTTTTCTGGAGTCACACACACGCTGTCTCTCTATAGATTTTACCATAATCAAACAGTAGATATACGATACTGTTTGACAAGCGGACAGCTCTACATGGTGTATGTATGGAAAATTTTAAATCTCCATCTATTTTTTTACGGAGTCACACACACACGCTGTCTCTGTATAGATTTGACCGTCATCAAACAGCAGATATATGATACTGCTTGAGAAGCAGACAGCTCTATACGGTGTATGGAAAAACTGAAATGTCTATATATGTATTTACAGAGTCTCACACACACACATGCTGTCTCTGTATAGATTTGACCGCAAAGCAAACAGCAGATATACGATACTGTTTGACAAAAGGACAGCTCTATACGATTCATGTATGGAAAATTTAAAATCTCCGACTATTTTTTTACTAAGTCATACACAGATTGCATGTATATGTCCGTGATACCAGCCGGTACATGGTATTGTGTGAGGAGCGTACACCTCTATACGATGTGTGAAAAAATGAACGCTCTGTAACTGTCCAGAAAATAAGAATAAAAGATTTTTGCTTTGAAAAAAACAGTCTGCACAGCAGTGTGCACACAGCAATGCAGCTATCAGGTAGCCTTATAAGGCAGCCTAATAACCACCAGTGCTGCTGCACACACAAAATCCTCCCCTGTCACTGCACACTTACTGTACAGTTGAAATCGCTATCAGAAGAAGCACAGATTTTTTTTTCTTTGTTGCCTAACGCTCTCCCTATTGAGAAGCTGCGGCAGCAACCTCTCCCTATGCTAAGATCAGCAGAAGTAAAATGGCGGTCGGCGGTCAGGGGTTTTATAGCCACTGTGACGCCACACAAAGCAAGCCAATCACACGAATGCCCTTCTCTAAGATGGTGGTGGCCGCTTCCTATGTCATCGCGTTGCCCACAGTGTGCGTCATTGATGATTGGCTGAGAAAAGGCGCTGGAAGCATTATGGGAAACGCGACTTTGGTGCGCGGGGCGGCAACCTCATGGTCTACCTCACGCTATGGTTGGGTTTCAATCGGCGAAACCTGACTTTAGTGAAAGTTGGCCACTTATGAATTTGACCGACCCGTTTCGCTCAACTCTACCCCATAGATTATCTATGGGGTTAAGGTCAGGTGAGTTTTGCTGGCCAATCAAGCACATTGATACTGCTGTTTTTAAACCACGTATTTGTACTATTAGCAGTGCGGACAGGTGCCAAGTCCTGCTGAAGAATGAAATTTCCATCTCCAAAAAGCTTGTCGGCAGAGGGAAGCATGAAGTGCTCTAAAATCTCCTGGTAGATGGCTGCGCTGACTTTGGTCTTGATAAAGCACAGCAGATGACATGGCTCCCCAAACCATCACTGATTGTGGAAACTTAATACTAGACCTCAAGCAGCATTGATTGTGTGCCTCGCCACTGTTTCTCCAGACTCTGGGACATTGATTTTCAAATGAAATGCAAAATTTACTTTCAGCTGAAAACAACACGTTTGACCACTGAGCAACAGTCCAGTTCTTTTTTTTTCTTGGCACAGGTATGATGCTTTTGGCATTGTCTATTGGTCATGAGTGGCTTGACACAAGGAATGCGACACTTGCATACATGTCCTGGATATGTCTGTGTGTGGTGGCTCTTGAAGTGATGACTCTAAGGGCTCATACTCACTTGCGAGAGCCTTTCAAGGCTGCGGTTATCCCAGTTGTTTGTGTACCTTTTTCTACCACACTTTTTCCTTCCACTCAACTTTCCATTAATATGCATGGATACTGCACTCTGTGAACAGCCAGCTTCTTTAGCAATGACCTTTTGTGGCTTACCCTCCTTGTGGAGTACGTCAGTGACTGTCTTCTGGACATTAGTCAATTCAGCAGCCTTCCCCATGATTGTGGAGCCTACTGAAACAGACTAATGGAACTTTTGAAATGCTTAGGAAGCCTTTGCATGTGTCTTTTGTTATTTATTCTAATTTACTGAGATAATAACATTTGGGTTTTCATTGGCTGTAAGCCATGATCATCAACATTAACAGAACTAAACACTTGAAATAGATCACCTTTGTTTGTAATGACTACATATAATATACGAGTTTCACTTTTTTTATTGAAGAACTGAAATAAATTAATTTTTTGATAATATTCAAATATGTATCAGATATGGTGAAGTCTTTGTGATATTCATTTTCTATGTTTATAGGGTTATAAAATAGCAAATTTGGTGCTTTTAGCCTATGTAAGATTAGGAAAATCTCTCTTTAGAACCAGATACATGCACTTATTTACTTGTGTCATGTGACCTTTGCAGCAATGGTGTGATTATATGGCGTCATTATGCGCTGTTTGAAGCTCGTGTGCAGAGTTGCGGACAAGTGACTGTTTCCTGTTGACGTCGATGCCATGTAATCACTGGATGATGCCGACACCACATCTTGAATTGGATGATGTGTGGACTCATGCGCATATGGAAAACACTGTCTTAGGCTGATGTTCTTACATATAGTATGACTCTGAGAACATCTGTAATTAGTCTAGAGTTACCTGGATGGCGTGGATGCCATCTGGTGATTGGATAATCGAGACAAGGCCCTTTTTCCTAACTTTTTAATGTTTTATGTGATTTGTACATTAATACATTGAAATTGTATATTCATGGTGCTGCATACAAGGCATTTTTGTATCTTTAGACGAGGTAAATGTTTGATCTATACACTGACTTCCATGGATATGTTAGGTTTTTGATAAGGTTCACCTATGTAATTTTTAAGGTTCTGAATGGGTGGAGATGTTCTCTGATTGGTTTCTCTGTAATGATGTGTACTATTTAAACCTGAAATGTTACACCATTTTGAATGCTTGAAAAGGACCTATAGCTTGTTAAAATGTTACATACTGTATATTGAAGAATAAATGGAATTTTGAAGTTTTTTTCACCTGATTTTGGATGCTATGTTCCTCCTTTATTGAGGCTTTTCTCGAAGTAGGCTCTTTGGGACTTTTTTGACAGTGCGTCTATACTTGGGCCTGAGTGCCCTCTACAATTGTCCACAATAGGAGTGCTGCGAGCCACCAAAATGAAGCAAAATATATGTACCCTAGACATATTTACACGTATACAAATATATACATGATAAAATCCAGAGTCAACATAAACCATATATAGTAGCAATTAAGATACTAATCCTGTAATAACAGATAATAACCTATAGGTGGAAAATAGCAGTGTTGGGGTGGCAAGATATAACAAACTATATACAGCTCTGGCAAAAATTAAGAGCCACTGCAAAATTTTAAGTTTGTCTGAAATTTCTCTTTATAGGTATATTTTAAAGTAAAATGTAAATTGCTCTTTTATTCTATAAGCTACTGACAACATGTCTTCGAATTTCCAAGCACTAGAGTTGAGCGAAATGGGTCGGTCAAATTCAAAAGTCGCCGACTTTCGCTAAAGTAGGTAAGCTGCTTTTAAGGCCGGAGCACCAGGAACAGGTTTTGGCTTACATTGCCAAAACAGACTCGAGCTCTATCGCCTCCTCTTCTGAAGTTTCAAAAATTGCAAGCACTGAGTCATGAACAACACCTTTCCTTATGTCCCTCATCCCCACCAAAAGTGAAGGATGCGGCAGGCCACACTTCAGTTTACTCCTTGGAGCTCTTTTCACATGCCATGCCTTGGTTATCAAGTCAAATCCTAAATTCCCCAGTCCAATATGAATCTGACATGGAGTGCACTGATGAAAGCCACTGCTAGATGATTCTGCTGGTACATTGACCCAGAGCACTACATTGCCCTCGCAGTCTACTGAGCCAGAATCTGACCCTGATGAAACTCAGGTGCTCCTTCCTGCATACTATACCACCTTACACGGTGACAGAGAGGAAGGTGCAAATGAAATTGAAGTGGAGGTGATGGATGACCCAGTTGTTGACCAGATTGGCATCCATTGGGGAAGAGGGTGCCGCTGGCAATAGGTCAGAAAAGGAGAAGGATCCGCAGCAGGCATCGTCATCGCAGCAGTGGTTATCTGACAGGCCCGCAGCTGTCCAAAAATGTGGTAAAAAACAAAAATAGTTGTAGGACAGCTTGGCCAGATGGTCAAATTAGCACAGCGTGCAAGCCCTCAAAATTTATACCATAGTAGGAAGACTGCAGTGTGGCACTTTTTTGATCAAAATCCTATTGATGAGGCAAAGATTATCTGTAAGAAGTGAGGAAGGACCTTTAGTTGAGGGAAAAATCTCTGAAATTTGAATGCCAGTTGCATGCTTAGGCATTTAACCACCATGCACTTGCAAGCGTGGATGAATTACAAAACCTCAGGTAGCACATGTGCACCTGCTCCGACTGAAGGTAGCCAGCAACGCTCCATTGCTTCCCCCACTGTAAGGCCAGCAGTAAGCACACCAGCAGCAAGAGGTGTCGTCGCAAGGCCAAAGCAGTCAGGGATGCACAATGTTTTTGCAACGAAAGACTGAATCTAGGCCACCACCACCACTATCACCATCACCAACCCCCTGTCAGTTTGTCAGGTCCACCGCCAATTCCCCCATATGCAACTCTCAAGTCCAGCTCACCCTACCAGACATTCTGAGTAGGACAAGAAAGTACTCATCCTCTCATCCACGTACACAGGCTTTGAATGCCTACATTGCCAAAATTATCTAATTAGAGATGATGCCCTTCCGTTTGGTTGAAAGCAAAGCCTTCTGAGAGCTTATGGCCTATGCTGTCCCACACTATGACCTACCCAGTCGGCACTTCTTTTCTAGAAAAGCCATCCCTTCCCTCCACCTGCATGTGAAAGACCACATTGTCCATGCACTCAAACAATCAGTGAGTGGAAAGCTGCACCTCACAACAGATGCATGGGCCAGTAGGCATGGCCAGGGCCATTACGTGTCCATCACTGCGCACGGGGTTAATAAGGTGGATGCAGGGTCCACAGGGGAAAGCGATGGTGGGACAGTGCTGCCTAGCCCACAGTATAGGAAACAGTTGGCTGTTTTGGGCTTTGACCCTCCTCCTCCTCCAGAAGCGAAAGCTCGTCAACAGAGCGCAGTTGCACAAGCACTCCATTCGCAGCTGCCCGTGTTGCACACGAGGTGTCCAACTGTCGAACAGCTAGTGGTAAGCGTCAGCAGGCTGTTTTAAAGATGATGTCTTTGGGCGACAACAGACACACCACAAAGGTATTAGCCAAGTACTTGCAGTGAGAAATTGAGTCATGTCTGGGCAGTCTACATCTTGAGCCAGGCAAGGTAGTCAGTGATAACAGCAATAATTTTGTGGCGGCCATAGCACTTGCAAAACTCACACACATACCTTACCTGGCTCACACCTTGAACCTGGTGGTGCAGTGCTTCCTAAATAATTATCCGGAGTTAACAGCCCTGCTCCATAATGTGCGAAGACTGTGCTCGCACATGCGTCGCTCGCCCGTACATTCCATTCGTATGCAGAGGCTGCAGCAATCGCTCCACCTCCCCAAGCACTGCCTAATCATAGACGTTGCAACAAGGTGGAACTCCATATGCACATTGTTCAGAGCCTGTGCGAACAGAGGCAGGCTGTAATGCATTTGTGGGAGGATACACGGTCAGGCAGTTTGAGGGCAGACATGGAGTTGTCGGGTGTGCAGTGGTCAAAGCTGAAAGACCTCTGAAAAAGTCCTTCAGTATTTTGAGGAATGCACATGGCTGGTAAGCGCAGACGACGCCATCATAAGCATGAGCATACCACTTATGCGTCTGCTCATGCAAACTTTGACGCACATTAAGGATCAGGCGTCTGCACCGGTGGAGGAAGAGGAGGAGGAGGGAAGCCTTGATGGCAGTCAGCCATTGTCTGCTCAGGGAACTGTCCTGGATGAGGTGGAGGAAGAAGAGGAAGAGGATGAGAAGGAGGGGGATGATTATTTTGGAAAGGAGGATGCTTCTCGAGGGGCAAGAGAAAATATTGGCTTGCCAAGGTCAGGTACAGGGTTTGCGCGTGACTGTAGGGATGTGGATTTGGCAGAAAGTGCTCCTCCACCCACCACTGTCAGTGCATCATTGACACCTGGAACATTGGCCCACATGTGTGATTATCTCTTGCGGATCCTAAAAAGAGACCCCTGCATTGTCAAAATTATGAAGGATGACAATTACTGGTTGGCCAGCATCCTCGATCCACGCTATAAAGGCAAATTACAGAACATCATGCCACAGGAGAGCTTAGAGCTAATATTGGCGAACAAACAAGCAACTCTTGTAAACCGTTTGTTAGAGGCATTCCCAGCACACATCATTAGAGGCATTCCCAGCACACAGCAGTGGTTCATGTTCTACCACGAGCCATACTGGGCCAAATGGAAGAGGTGTTTGTGGTGAACACAGCCGAACTGGCGTTGTAGACAGGGGTTTCATGACCAGGTTGTGGACTGATTTCTCGAGGACCGCTCACACGACTGTTAATACTGAATCGATAGCAACAGACCGGAGACAGCAGTTGTCAACTATGGTTCAAAATTACCTCTCCTCCCCTATCGAAGTTCTCCTTCACAGTTCATTCCCCTTTGACTACTGGGCCTCTAAACTGGACACCTGGCCTGAATTGGCACAATATGCCTTACAGGAGCTTGCTTGCCCTGCTGGTAGTGTACTATCAGAAAGAGTCTTCACTGCTGCTGGATCAATCCTGACAGAAAGAAGGACCCGGCTGTCGACCCAAAATGTGGGTTATCTCACCTTCATTAAAATGAACCATGCCTGGGTTTCAAAGGATTTTTTACCACCTTCCCCTGATGACACATAGGTTGCCAGCAAAATGCCTCGCTTTGTCCTCCTCTTCCTCCGACTTCTGCAATTCCTTCATTTGCAGCTGCTGAACGTCCAGCCTACACCTCAACATATGCCAGTTTTTCCACCTCCCTAACTGACCTGTAACCGCCCCCAAGGTCGGCGTCAGCACCTGGCGGACCCAGGCAAGTGCTGGAGCCCTGAGCAGGTGGGGGGGCCCACTCATGGGCGACGGCACTGGCACAGGGCCCCTCACAGTGTGCAAAAGTCTCTGATGGTGGAGGGGCCCACTCGCCGTCACAGACACCATCCTACTATGAGGGGCCCTGTGGCACTACCGTCACCCACGAGTGGGCCCCCCCTGCTTGCTCAGGGCACCAGCAATTGCAATGATTACCTCTCCCTGCTCCACTGCTGTGACCTGTTCCTCGTTTCCTGACAGTGACAATCAGATCAGAGAGCATGATGATGTCACGTCTGTACACCCTCTGCCTGAACAGTCCAAGTTCAGAGAGCTGGAAGATGGCGACACTGAGGAGTGTAGAGTAGAGCAGTACCCAGCGAGGAGAGGTTTTTCATTTTTTTAATGTTTGGAGCAATATATGGGGAGCATTATACACTGGAGAATTATATATGGGGCCCATCATACACTTGAGCCTCATAGATAGGTCCCATTATACACTGGAGCATCACATGGGGCCTATTATATATGGAGCATTATATGGGCTCATCATACACTGGAGCATTATAAATGGGGCCCATCATACACTGGAGCATCATCCATGGGGCCCATCATACACCTGCGCATTATAAATCGGGCCCATTATATATGGAGCATTATACACTGTTTGCATATTTATTTTTTTTATATCAGGTAATTTTTTAATAAACATTTTCAAAAATTGAAAAACAGGTAGTCATATACAGGATATTTCCCAAATAGTGTATTACATAAACACAATAGAACCCCACAAAAATCCCTCCAAACTCACCCCCCACCCTCACCCGAAAAAACACCTCTCGTCTCTCCCGATGCATTTGGTCTCTAAAAGTTACAATTTTTGGGTTATAGCCTCCTCAACGCTCTCATCCATGTTAATCTAGGAGGCGCCAAGTTGGGTGTGTCCAACCAAGGTGCCCACATACCTTCCCATTTCTTAGTTGTTCTTCTCTTTTGATACACATATTTTTCCATATCTATATTATTATTAACTGCATCGGTAACTTCCGTGATTGTGGGTACAGAAGATCCCTTCCAGTGAGTCGCCACTCTTTTACGAGCTTCATATAATATTCATGAGACTGCCAGCTGGTGCTCCTCCAAAAGCAGCAAACTCTTCACTCACCCCAGCAGAGCCATTTTGGGGTCTAGTACCATTTGACATTGATAGACAGTATTAAGTAAATCATTCACACCTCCCCAAAACCTACGTAACCGGGGACAGTTCCAGTTCATGTGTATCAGATCCGCATTTTGCATTCCACATTTCCAACAATCTGCCTCTCTAGCATAGCCCATTTGCAAAAGCCGTACAGGGGTTTAATAAACTCAATGAAGCAAATAAAGATGCGACACTCTCTGCGCCTCACTAACCGAGACTTTCGTGACTTCTTGCAATGCATCCTCCCATTCATCATCTGTTAAATCACCTACATCAACTTGACACTTATTCTTCAGCGTCTCCAAACTTGCCACTCTCTTTTCCAACATGGTTGCATATGTCATGGTTATAATAATATCTCTTGATCCTCCTCCCATCACTACTCTATCCAACAGCGGAGTTTTAGCTGGATTACCTAGTGGAGCGAGTCGCTGTTGTGCTTCACAAGCATGTCTCAGCTGGAGATATTGAAAAAATCTTTTATTAGGGATGGAAAATGTCTGTTTGAGATCCTCAAAAGATCGAAACTCCCCTTCAGAATAAAGCTGTGATACTAGTTTAAGCCCTCTCCTCTCCCATAGCTCAAAACCCTCTAATTTATTTAGCTCTGTACATGTCAAGTTTCTCCAGATCAGGGAATGCGCCGTGACTCCCTGTAATCCCAATATTTCTTTGGCCATGTTCCATATCTTATCCATGCACTTCATTATCGGACTATTGATAGCTTGACCCTAACGAACAGCCCTGAGTCTAGTGCCTGCACCAGTAATTCCTTTCCCACTACGCATGTAAGCATACATCTCGTGGAACTTCGCATGAAGGAATACTCCTCCCCCCATCCTCTGAAATGCTGCAACTGCGCTGCAAGATAATACAGAAATGGGTCAGGAACCACTAATCCCCCCAGTTCTTTAGATGTACACAAAACCTCCAACCGAATTTTAGGAACACTCCTCTTCCAGATAAGCTCTCTAAATATTCTGTTTATCTGATAAAAGATTCGACCAGGAATCCAAATGGGCGCATTGTGGAGTGCCTACAAAGCTTTTGGCATGAGAACCATTTTTACCACGTTTGCCTTTCCCACCATACTCAGTGGTAACTTGCACCAGTCCTTTATTTTTTGATGAAATTTCGCAAGTAGCGAGGTAATATTTAAACACTCAAAATCTTGTATATTATACCCAATATGAATTCCCAAGTATTTAAGCTCTTTGACTACATTTAATCGTCCGGCCTATTCCAAGGAGTTCTCGGGAGCATCTCCCACCCGCATAATTGAAGATTTTGCCCAGTTAAACCAGAGATCACTGTGAAGGATCCAAAGACATCCATTGCCACCCTCAGAGAAGAGCATGTCATCAACATACAACGCTATTTTTTCTTGCATAGACTCACAACCAAACTCCTTAATTTCAGGTGTCGCCCGAATTACTACTGCCAAGGGCTCAATTGCCAGAGCAAACAGTAGGGGAGACAGGGCCCTGTCTGGTCCCTCTGTGTAAGTTAATTGTATTTGAGATCTCCCCATTAATTCTAATTTTGGCCTCTGGACTCGAATACAGCAGCTGTATCCAGGCAATAAAATGTTTACGGGAACCCATCTTGGCTAATTTAGCCCACAGATATGGCCATTCAATGCTGTCAAATGCTTTAGCAGCATCCAAAGATGCAACAGCCCTAGGTTCCTTTCCCTTTGATGGGATCTGTAAATTTAGATACAACCGCCGGATTGTTGTGAGTTCATTTTCCCCTTCACCATCGATGTCTGATGAACTCCCTCTTCTGGTGAAGGAAGGTAGTGAGGCTGATTACAAAACACCTGATCTGGTAGATGATGACTGGGTAACAGGAAATTCTGACTGGATATAAGGCAGCCGAAGCCCTTCTGAGTCGCTGGTGATTTCTCTGCTGGATTCTTGGAGACCAGTCTGATTCCTGCTTCCCAAAGATAAGTTTTTGCTCTGCTAGTGAACTTATTAGTTTTGTTTTGTTTACCTTGTTTTCTGGAGTTCAGCCATCCCCGGGGTCGGGGGTGTGCTGAGTTCCATTTTTGTCTCTCATCAGTTTTTCTTTTTGCTCTGTCTTCAGAATTTACCTGAGTGCTGTTATAGTCTTTTTGGAGTCATAGCGACTTCAGGGGGTGTTTTTCCTATCAGATGGTTGGGACATTTTTTTGGTAGGGCTTTTTGCGGATTGCAGACAGCAGCTTTTCTATCCTGTCCTTTTTAGTTAGCTTGGGCCCAATCGTTTGCTCAACCTATCTTTCTATCTGTGTTAGTGTATTCATCTTGCTTCTTTATATGTTGGGGGCTGCCTATTGCTTTGGGGTCTGCTCTGGGGAAGTTTAGATTTCCCCTTTCTTTCTTTAGGCCTATTTAGTTCTCCGGCTGTGATCGAGGGGTCTAGGGCATCGTAGGAACCCCCCATGGCTACTGTTAGTTGTTGTGGATAGGATCAGGGGTCTGCAATCCGATAGCTACCAACCTCTCCGGTTTTCTGGACTTAGTTTGTATTTTTGTTTTTTCCTCCTTCGGTGACTCATTCATAACAGAATCATCAGCCATACCGCAGATCCTAGGGTACTCAATAGCAGGAAAGAATTGTAAAAAAAAAAAAAAAAAAAAGAAAAAAGAGTTGTCAGAATTTTTTTTTTGTGTATATTTTTTCCTTTATGTCTCTGAGGCCGTAGGGGGAATTTTTTTTTTCTTTCTCAATGGAGATGAAGCAATTGTCTGATCGTGTGGAGCAGTTCACAGCTGAAGTGCGGGGAATTTCCACCCATCTTGCTCACTCACATGCCGCTGAACCAAAGAGCCCTACTCCTGATGTGTTTTTTGGGATCGGTCTAAATTTTTGAATTTTAAGAATAATTGTAAATTATTTTTTGCCTTGAAGCCTAATTCGTCGGGGAGCTCTGCGCAGCAGGTTAAAATTGTCATCTCTTTGCTGCGCGGCGATCCCCAGGATTGGGCATTTTCTTTGAAACCTGATGATCCTATTCTTAATAATGTGAACGCATTTTTTCAAGCCTTGGGGTTGTTGTATGATGAACCTAATGCTATTGATCAGGCTGAAAAGTCCCTGTTGGCATTGAGCCAGGGTCGGGATTCTGCAGAGTTGTACTGTCAAAAATTCCAAAAGTGGGCAGTCCTTACTACTTGGAATGATGGTGCCTTGGCAGCTCTCTTTCAGAAGGGTTTGTCAGAAACCGTAAAAGATACTATGGTGGGATTTCCTGTTCCCTCTGGTCTTGACGATTCTATGTCATTAGCCATTCAGGTTGATCGGCGTTTGCGTGAACGCAAAACCACACGAGAGGTGTTGCCACCTGTTGAACAAATGTCTGAACCTATGCAATGTGATAGAATTTTGTCTAGGGCGCAACATCAGGAGTTCAGAAGGCGCAATAAGCTGTGTTTCTTCTGTGGTGATGCCTCGCATATTATTTCTGTCTGCCCTAAACGAGAGAAACGTTTTGCACACACATTTGCTGTGGGTGGTGTTCAACCTAAGTTTCTTCTGGCAGTTACTCTGATCTGCTCCCTGTCCACATTTTCTGCCAAGGCTTTTGTGGATTCGGGAGCGGTTCTGAACCTGATGGACTTGGATTTTGCTAAACATTGTGGATTTCCTATGAGACCTCTGCGGACGCCTATCCCTTTGAGGGGTATTGATGCTACTCCTTTGGCAAAGAATAAACCTCAGTTTTGGACCCAGGTGGTAATGCGGGTCGCCCCAGACCATCAAGAGAATTGCAGACTTTTGGTGTTGCATAATTTGCATGATACCATTGTTCTGGGGTTTCCCTAGTTGCAAATCCATAATCCAGTTTTGGATTGGAAATCTGTGTCTGTGGTGAGTTGGGGTTGTCGGTGTGCCCTTAGTGATGCTCCTGTTTTCTCCACCTCTCCCCAGTCGCATGATGTTCCTGACTATTTGGCTGATTATTATGATGTAATTAGTGAGAATGAGTCTGCGTCTTTGCCTCCTCATAGGAGTTATGACTGTGCAATTGAGCTGAGCCCTGGGTGTAAATTTCCCAAGGGTCGACTTTTCAATTTATCTGTACCCGAACACGAGGGTATGCGATCCTATATTAAGGAGTCATTGGAGAAGGGTCATATTATACCATCCTCTTCACCCTTAGGTGCTGGGTTTTTTTTCGTGGGTAAGAAAGATGGGTCATTAAGGCCTTGTATTGACTATTGTTCCCTCAACAAAATTACTGTTAAATATCAGTATCCGTTACCCCTGATTTCTGATCTATTCTCCAGAGTTAAAAGTGCTTGCTGGTTTACAAAGCTTGACCTCAGGGGGGCGTATACGAGTATATACTCGTGTATAAGTCGACCCGTGTATTATTCGACCCCCCTAATTTACCTAAAAAAACTGGGAAAAATGTATTGACTCGCGTATAAGTCGAGGGTGGGAAATGCAGCCTTAGTGGGAGACAGCAGGAGGCTGAGAGACACAGCGGGAGGCTGAGAGAGAGAGAGGCAACTTATGACAGGCTAACAAGCCTTTCACTTTATTTTTTTTTAATACAGTATTTCATAACCTCATAGCAGGCTCCGTACGGGCCGTGCTAGAGGAAAACCCAGCCACTCACCTCACCTCCGCTCTTTTCAGCACACAGCTGCGTATCAGAATCAGAGCAGGGAGGGGGTGGGGGTGGGAATGCAGGACAGAGGAATTGAAAGTTAGAGCGGTAGAGCCGGAGGGGGAGGCGGGCCAGAGTGGCCAGAGCAGCCAATTGCATTTCTCCTAAGTTCTCTGACTGGTCATTCACCAGTCAGAGAGAAAGCTTCAGCGCTGCAGAGCTGGAGGGGGAGGCGGCCCAGAGCGGCCAATTACATTTGTCGTACCTTCTCTGACTGGTGATTCACCAGTCAGAGAGAAAACTACAGCTCTGCAGAGCCGGCGGGGGAGGCGGGCTGAACCGCGGCTACTCATAAAGAAGACATGGCGCCGGAGCAATGCGGAGGACATCGCCGTGTGCTGGCAGTGTGCTGGCCCGACTGCCGCGTCCCCGCAACACCTCCCGAAAAGTAAGTTTGACTTAAAAACTTGCTTGACTCACGTATAAGTCGAGGGGGGTCTTTTTCAGCCCATTTTTTGGGCTGAAAAACTCGACTTATACGCGAGTATATATGGTAATCTTATTCACATTAAGCATGGGGATGAATGGAAGACGGCGTTTAATACTCCGGAGGGACATTTTGAGTACCTGGTGATGCCTTTTGGGCTCACTAATGCCCCTTCTTTCTTCCAGTGCTTCATGAACAACATTTTCTGAGACTTGGTGGATAAATTTTTGATCATCTATCTGGATGATATTTTGATCTTTTCCAAGGATTGGGGCCCTCATGTGGAACATGTTCGGACTGTGTTCCGGATTTTGAGGGAGAATTCCCTGTATGTCAAGGGATCGAAATGCCTTTTTGTTGTACAGAGGATTTCATTTTTGGGATTTATTTTCCCTCCGTCAACTATTGAAATGGACCCGGCCAAGGTACAGGCCATTTATGATTGGGTTCAGCCCACTTCTTTGAAGGCCCTCCAGAAGTTTTTGGGTTTTGCTAATTTTTATCGGAAATTTATAGCTAATTTTTCTGGTATTGCCAAACCATTGACTGATTTGACTAAGAAGGGTGCTGATTAGGGATGGGCGAATCCTGAAATACTCGGAATCGCTAGACTGTAACGAGTCCGAGACGGAAACTCGCTACTCGTTGCGAGTCTAGCGAGTCCAATGTTAATGAATGGGGATGCGAGTATTTCAGCGATTCCTGTGCTGGGGAGAGAGAGAGATATTACTACAAGCAATTCTAGTTTCTTAGCGATTTTGTGTCCCCCTGCTGACACAAAATCGCTAAGAAACTAGAATTGCTTGTATTAAACTCTGAAAAAAAAAAAAAATAGGAGTCTTAGTGATTTTGTGTCCCCCTGCTGACTAGTGTTGAGCTTTCCGATTGGCTGCCGAAATGACGTCATCATGATGCGCTGTCTGTGCGCATCATGATGCGCCGTCAGTTCGGGCCTTCGGGGGGGGGCTGTGCCGACTGTCCGGAGGTCTTTACCGGCCTGCCGGTGGTCTGTGCCGGCCTGCCGGTGGTCTGTGCAGGCTCCGGTGGTCTGTGCCAGCCTGCCGGGGGGCTGTGCAGGCTCCGGTGGTCTGTGCCGACCTGCCGGGGGGCTGTGCCGGCCTGCCGGGGGGCTGTGCAGGCTCTGGTGGTCTGTGCAGGCTCCGGTGGTCTGTGCCAGCCTGCCGGGGGGGGCTGTGCCGGCCTGCCGGGGGGCTGTGCAGGCTCCGGTGGTCTGTGCAGGCATCGTCCGATGGGACTACAAGTCCCATCGGGCGATGCCTGCTACCATGACAGTGATTGACACATTAGCCAATGATGGGACAGTAGTAGTCCCATCATCCGGCTAATGTGTTGAATGTTAAAAAAAAAAAAAAATTACATGCTACATACATGCTACATACATACAACATGCATACTACATATATACTACATGCAACATACATACTACATATATACTACATGTAACATACATACTACATATATACTACATGCAACATACATACTACATACATGCTACATACTACATACATACTACATGCATGCAACATACAACATATATACTACATGCATGCAACATGCATACTACATATATACTATATATACTACATGTAACATACATACTACATATATACTACATGCTAAATACATGCAACATACATACTACATACATGCTGCATACTACATGCATACTACATACATACTACATACAACATATATACTACATATACTACATGTAACATACATACACTCTACATGCTACATACATGCAACATACTACATACATGCTACATACATGCTACATACATACAACATGCATACTACATATATACTACATGTAACATACATACTACATGTTACATACATACTACATATATACTACATGCAACATACATACTACATACATGCTACATACTACATACATACTACATACATGCAACATACAACATATATACTACATGCATGCAACATACAACATATATACTACATGCATGCAACATGCATACTACATATATACTATATATACTACATGTAACATACATACTACATATATACTACATGCTACATACATGCAACATACATACTACATACATGCTGCATATTACATGCATACTACATACATACTACATACAACATATATACTACATATACTACATGTAACATACATACACTCTACATGCTACATACATGCAACATACTACATACATGCTACATACATGCAACATACATACTACATACATGCTACATACATACAACATATATACTACATATATACTATATATACTACATGCTACATACATACACACTACATGCTACATACATGCAACATACATACTACATACATGCAACATACATACTACATACATACTACATACTATATGCATACTACATACATACTACATACATACAACATATATACTATATATACTACATGTAACATACATACTACATATATACTACATGCTACATACATGCAACATACATGCTACATACTACATGCATACTACATACATACAACATATATACTACATGTAACATACATATATACTACATGCTACATACATACTACATACATACTACATACATGCTACATACATACCACATGCATGCAAGATGCATACTACATATATACTGCATATATACTACATGCATGCAACATACATATATACTACATACAATACATACATATAGACATACAGTACATATAACATAGAGTACATACTTACCGTCACTTGTCACTTTGATCCCCGAAGCCATGGTCACCTGAGGGTTAAATATCAAAATAAAAAAACACCAATATACTTACCCCGATCCGCAGAAGTCCACGAGGGTCCCACGTCGATCTTGCATGGAGAACAGCAGCATCAGCTGATGCTACCGTTCTCTACCAGCTCCAGGAATACAATGACGGAAGGTAGGTATCCTTCCGCACTGTATTCCTCCACCACTTTAAAAAAAAAAAAAAAAAAAAAGTCCCTAGTCTCACTTTATGCCATTGCTGCGTGGGAATTTCCCACGCAGCAATGGCATAAAGTGAGACTAGGGACTTTTTTTTTTGCAGTGGTGGAGGAATACAGTGCTGATGCTGCTGTTCTCCACGCAAGATCGACGTGGGACCCTCGTGGACTTCTGCGGATCGGGGTAAGTATATTGGTGTTTTTTTATTTTGATATTTAACCCTCAGGTGACCATGGCTTCGGGGATCAAAGTGACAAGTGACGGTAAATATGTACTCTATGTTATATGTACTGTATGTCTATATGTATGTATTGTATGTAGTATATATGTATGTTGCATGCATGTAGTATATCTGCAGTATATATGTAGTATGCATGTTGCATGCATGTAGTATGTATGTAGCATGTATGTTGCATGTAGTATATATGTAGTATGTATGTTGCATGTAGTATATATGTAGTATGTATGTTACATGTAGTATATATAGTATATATGTAGTATATATGTTGTATGTATGTAGTATGCATGTAGTATGTAGCATGTATGTTGCATGTATGTAGCATGCAGTATATATGTAGTATGTATGTTACATGTAGTATATGTAGTATGTATGTATGTATGTTGCATGCATGTAGTATGTAGTATGTATGTTGCATGTAGTATATATGTAGTATGCATGTTGTATGTATGTAGCATGTAATTTTTTTTTTTTTTACATTCAACACATTAGCCGGATGATGGGACTACTACTGTCCCATCATTGGCTAATGTGTCAATCACTGTCATGGTAGCAGGCATCGCCCGATGGGACTTGTAGTCCCATCGGACGATGCCTGCACAGACCCCCGGAGCCTGCACAGCCCCCCGGCAGGCCGGCACAGCCCCCCGGCAGGCCGGCACAGACCACCGGAGCCTGCATAGACCACCGGCAGGCCGGCATAGACCACCGGCAGGCCGGCACAGCCCCCCGGCAGGCCGGTACAGACCACCGGAGCCTGCATAGACCACCGGCAGGCCGGCACAGCCCCCCGGCAGGCCGGCACAGACCACCGGAGCCTGCATAGACCACCGGCAGGCCGGCACAGCCCCCCGGCAGGCCGGCACAGACCACCGGAGACTGCACAGACCACCGGCAGGCCGGTACAGACCCCCGGACAGTCGGCACAGCCCCCCCGAAGGCCCGAACTGACGGCGCATCATGATGCGCACAGACAGCGCATCATGATGACGTCATTTCGGCAGCCAATCGGAAAGCTCAACACTAGTCAGCAGGGGGACACAAAATCGCTAAGACTCCTATTTTTTTTTTTTTCAGAGTTTAATACAAGCAATCTAGTTTCTTAGCGATTTTGTGTCAGCAGGGGGACACAAAATCGCTAAGAAACTAGGATTGCTTGAATTAAACTCTGAAAAAACTAGGATTGCCATTGATTTGTATTGGACTCGTTACTGTGCGAGTAATCGCTTGGAAACTCGCAGAGTACCGACTCCTGCGAGTCCCCTACTACTCGCAGAGTAACGAGTCCTAACGAGTAGATTCGCCCATCCCTAGTGCTGATGTGCTGAATTGGTCTCCGAAGGCTGTTTCTTCCTTTCAGGAGCTGAAGCGAAGGTTCACTTCTGCTCCGGTTTTGCGGCAACCTGATGTCTCACTCCCGTTTCAGGTAGAGGTGGATGCTTCTGAGATTGGTGCAGGAGCTGTTTTGTCCCAAAAAGATCCTGTAACATCTAAAATGAATCCCTGTGCTTTCTTTTCCCGAAAGTTCTCCCCATCCGAACGTAACTATGATGTGGGGAATCGGGAACTGTTAGCTATGAAATGGGCATTTGAGGAGTGGAGACATTGGTTGGAGGGAGCTACACATCAAGTCGTGGTCCTTACTGACCACAAGAATTTGATTTACCTGGAGTCGGCCAAACGCTTGAATCCTACACAGGCTAGGTGGGCCTTATTTTTCACATGTTTTGATTTTGTGGTCTCTTTTCTTCCGGGCACTTAGAATGTCAAGGCAGACGCCCTCTCTAGGAGTTTCTTTGCTGATTCTCCTGTTGTGACCAAGCCTGCTACCATCTTAGGTGAGGGGGTAGTTCTTTCGGCCATCTCGCCCGATTTGAGACGTGCTCTGGAAGAGTTTCAGGAGGACAAACCTGAGCGTTGTCCCATTGGAAAATTGTATGTTCCTGACCAGTGGAGGAAGAAAGTGATGTCTGAAGTTCATTGCTCTGCATTGGCTGGTCATCCAGGTATTTTTGGTACTAGAGATTTGGTGAGTCGGTCTTTTTGGTAGCCCGCCTTGTCTCGTGATGTCAGGAATTTTGTACAGTCCTGTGGGACTTGCTCTCGGTCTAAACCTTGTTCTCGCTCTAGTGGGTTGTTGATGCCTTTGCCGGTGCCCAGGAGGCCATGGACCCATATTTCAATGGATTTTATCTCTGATATGCCTGTCTCTCAGAGAATGACTGTTATTTGGGTGATTTGTGATAGATTCTCTAAGATGTTCCATCTTGTACCACTCACTAAGTTGCCATCTTCCTCAGAGTTGGTGCCCTTGTTTTTGCAACAGTTGGTTCGCTTGCACGGGATTCCTGAGAACATTGTATCTGACAGAGGAGTTCAGTTTGTGTCTAGATTTTGAGGACAAAAGATAAGTTTTTGCTCTGCTAGTGAACTTATTAGTTTTGTTTTGTTTACCTTGTTTTTTGGAGTTCAGCCATCCCCGGTCGGGGGTGTGCTGAGTTCCATTTTTGTCTCTGATCAGTTTTTCTCTTTGCTCTGTCTTCAGAATTTACCTGAGTGCTGTTATAGTCTTTTTGAAGTCCTAGCGACTTCAGAGCCTGTTTTTCCTATCAGACGGTTGGGACATTTTTTTGGTGGGGTTTTTTGCGGATTTCAGACAGCAGCTTTTCTATCCTGTCCTTTTTAGTTAGCTTGGGCCCCATCGTTTGCTCAACCTATCTTTCTATCTGTGTTAGTGTTTTCATCTTGCTTCACCGTCATTATATGTTGGGGGCTGCCTATTGCTTTGGGGTCTTGTTATGATTGAGTCACCGTAGGAGGCAAAAACAGAAATGCTAGCTAAGTCCAGAAAACCAGAGAGGTCGGCAGCTATCGGATTGCAGACCCCTGATCCTATCACAACAACTAACAGTAGCCGTGGGGGGTTCCTATGATGCCCTAGACCCCTCGATCACAGCCGGAGAATTAAATAGGCCTAAAGAAAGAAAGGGAAAATCTAAACTGCCCCAGAGCAGACCCCAAAGCAATAGGCAGCCCCCAACATATAATGATGGTGTAGCAAGATGAAAATACTAACACAGACAGAAAGATAGACTGAGCAAAGACGGGGCCCAAACTACCTAGATAGGAAAGGACAGGAAGGCTGCTGTCTGCAATCCGTGAAAAACCCTATGAAAATAAGAGCCAACAGACTGACAGTGAAAAAGGCCCTGAAGACGCTAGGCTTCAAAAAAGCTATGTCAGTACTCAGGAATATTCTGAAGACAGAGCAACCGGCAAAAGGAGTTTCAGCTCATCCCAGCAGGGAATGGCAGAATCCAGAAAAGCAAGGAAAACAAAAACAAAACATAAATGCAAACAGGCAAAGCAGAAAACTTAGCTTTAGGGAAGCAGTAATCAGACTGGTGTCCTAGAAGTCCACAGAGAAATCACCCGCAGGGCAGAAGGGCGTCGGCAGCCTTATATCCAGTCAGTGACTCCACTCAGCCAGTCATCCTCATTAGGCTCAGGTGCCTGATAATCAGGCTCATTACCTTCCTTTACCAGAATAGGGAGTTCACCAGACCTCAGTATCGAAGGGGAAAATGAACTCACAACAGTACCTCCCCCTTGAGGAGGGGTCACCGAACCCTCAGCCACGCCACCAGGGCGATCAGGGTGAGCCCGATGAAAGGCACGCACCAATCTTTTGGCATGAATATCAGAGGCAGAGACCCAGGAATTATCCTCCTGACCATAACCCTTCCACTTAACCAAATACTGGAGTCTCCGTCTAGCCAGATGGGAATCCAGTATTTTCTCCACCTCATATTCCATGTTACCTTCAACCAATACAGGGTCTGGAGGTGCCACCCCAGGAACAACTGGTTCAACAAACCTCTTCAACAAGAACTTATGGAACACATTATGGATTTTAAATGTGACAGGAAGAGCCAAATGAAAAGAGACCGGATTAATAATCTCCAAAATCTTGTAAGGTCCAATAAATCTAGGCTTAAACTTAGGAGAAGCCACCTTCATAGCAATATTTTTTGATGATAACCACACCATATCACCAATCTTAAACTGGGGACCAATGGTCCTATGTCGATTGGAAAACCGCCTGTCCTTTTCCTGGGAGAGAGATAACTTATCCACAACTTGGTCCCAGATCTGGTGCATTCTTTCCACCACAGTGTCAACACCTGGGCAGGCAGAAGGCTCCACCTGCCTTGAAGAAAATCGAGGATGAAACCCAAAGTTACAAAAAAAAGGTGACATCAAAGTGGCAGAACTAGCTCTATTATTTAAAGCAAATTCGGCCAAGGGCAAAAATGAAAACCAATCATTCTGATCAGCGGAAATAAAACATCTCAAATACGACTCCAAGGTCTGGTTTGTTCTCTCTGTCTGCCCATTGGTCTGAGGGTGAAAAGCAGAGGAGAAGGACAACTGAATTCCCAGCTTGGAACAGAAAGTCCTCCAAAATCTAGACACAAACTGAACTCCTCTGTCAGATACAATGTTCTCAGGAATCCCGTGCAAGCGAACCACCTGTTGCAAAAACAGGGGCACCAACTCAGAGGAAGATGGCAACTTAGGGAGTGGTACAAGATGAACCATCTTAGAGAACCTATCACAAATCACCCAAATAACAGTCATTCTTTGAGAGACCGGCATATCAGAGATGACATCCATTGAAATATGGGTCCATGGCCTCCTGGGCACCGGCAAAGGCATCAACAACCCACTAGAGCGAGAACAAGATTTAGACCGAGAGCAAGTCCCACAGGACTGCACAAAATTCCTGACATCATGAGACAAGGTGGGCCAACAAAAAGAGCAACTTACCAGATCTCTAGTACCAAAAATACCTGGATGACCAGCCAATGCAGAACAATGAACTTCAGACATCACTCTCTTCTTCCACTGGTCAGGAACATACAACTTTCCACTGGGACAACGCTCAGGTTTGTCCTCCTGGAACTCTTGCAGAGCAAGTCTCAAATCGGGCGAGATGGCAGAAAGAACTACCCCTTCGCCTAAGATGGTAGCAGGCTTGGTCACCACAGGAGAATCAGCAAAGAAACTCCTAGAGAGGGCGTCTGCCTTGACATTCTTAGTTCCAGGAAGAAAAGAGACCACAAAATCAAAACGTGTAAAAAACAAGGCCCACCTAGCCTGTCTAGGGTTCAAGCGTTTAGCCGACTCTAGGTAAATCAAATTCTTGTGGTCAGTGAGGACCACAACTTGATGTTTAGCTCCCTCCAACCAATGTCTCCACTCCTCAAATGCCCATTTCATGGCCAACAGTTCCCGATTCCCCACATCATAGTTACGTTCAGATGGAGAGAACTTTCGGGAAAAGAAAGCACAGGGATTCATTTTAGATGTTACAGGATCCTTTTGGGACAAAACAGCTCCTGCACCAATCTCAGAAGCATCCACCTCTACCTGAAACGGGAGTGAGACATCAGGTTGCCGCAAAACCGGGGCGGAGGTAAATCTTCGCTTCAGCTCCTGAAAGGAAGCAACAGCCTCCGGAGACCAATTCAACACATCAGCACCCTTCTTAGTCAGATCAGTCAATGGCTTGGCAATACTAGAAAATTTTGCTACAAATTTCCGATAAAAATTAGCAAAACCCAAAAACTTCTGGAGGGCCTTCAAAGAAGTGGGCTGAACCCAATCATAAATGGCCTGTACCTTGGCCGGGTCCATTTCAATAGTTGACGGAGACAAAATAAATCCCAAAAATGAAATTCTCTGTTGTCCAAAAAGGCATTTCGATCCTTTGACATACAGGGAATTCTCCCTCAAGATCCGGAACACAGTCCAAATATGTTCCACATGAGAATCCCAACCCTTGGAGAAGATCAAAATATCATCCAGATAGATAATCAAAAATTTATCGACAAAGTCTCGGAAAATATCGTTCATGAAGCACTGGAAGACAGAAGGGGCATTAGTGAGACCAAAAGGCATCACCAGGTACTCAAAATGTCCCTCAGGAGTATTAAACGCCGTCTTCCATTCATCCCCCTGCTTAATGCGGATAAGATTATACGCCCCCCTGAGGTCAAGCATGGTAAACCAGCAAGCACCTCTAACTCTAGAGAATAGATCCGAAATCAGGGGTAACGGATACTGATATTTAATAGTAATTTTATTGAGGGCACGATAATCAATACAAGGCCTTAAAGAACCATCCTTTTTTGCCACAAAAAAAACCCGGCACCTAAGGCTGAAGAGGATGGTCTAATATGACCCTTCTCCAATGCCTCCTTAATATAGGACCGCATAGCCTCGTGCTCGGGTACAGATAAATTGAAGAGCCGACCCTTAGGAAATTTACACCCCGGGCTTAGTTCAATTGCACAGTCATAACTCCTATGAGGAGGCAAGGACGCAGACTCATTCTCACTAAATACATCATAAAAGTCCGCCAAATAGTCAGGAACATCATGCGACTAAGGGGAGGTGGAAAAAACCGGAGCCTCACTAAAGGCACACCGACAACCCCAACTCACCACAGACACAGACTTCCAATCCAAAACTGGATTATGAATTTGCAACCAGGGAAACCCCAGAACAACGGCATCATGCAGACCATGCAACACCAAAAATCTGCAATTTTCTTGATGGTCTGGGGCGACCTGCATGACCACCTGGGTCCAAAACTGAGGTTTATTTTTAGCCAAAGGAGTAGCATCAATCCCCCTCAAAGGGATAGGCGTCTGCAGAGGTGTCATCGGAAATCCACAACGTTTAGCAAAATCCAAGTCCATTAGGTTTAGCGCTGCTCCCAAATCCACAAAAGCCTCGGCGGAAAATGTGGACAGGGAGCAGATCAGAGTAATTGCCAGAAGAAACTTAGGTTGAACACCACCAACAGAAAACGTGTGTGCAAAGCGTTTCTCTCGTTTAGGACAAACAGAAATAATATGCGAGGCATCTCCACAGAAAAAAACACAGCTTATTACGCCTTCTGAACTTCTGACGTTGCGCCTTAGACAAAACTCTATCACATTGCATAGGTTCAGACGTCTGTTCAACCGGTGGCAACACCTCTCGTGCAATCCTGCGTTCACGTAAACGCCGATCAACCTGAATGGCTAATGACATAGAATCGTCCAGACCAGAGGGAACAGGAAATCCCACCATAGTATCTTTTACGGCTTCTGACAGAGAGCAGCCATGGCATTATCATTCCAGGTAGTAAGGACCGCCCACTTTCGGAACTTTTGACAGTACAACGCTGCAGAATCTCGACCCTGGTTTAATGCCAACAGGGTCTTTTCAGCCTGATCAATAGCATTAGGTTCATCATACAACAACCCCAAAGCTTGAAAGAATGCGTTCACATTAGTCAGAATAGGATCATCTTGTTTCAAAGAAAACGCCCAATCCTGGGGATCGCCACGCAGCAAAGAGATGACAATTTTAACCTGCTGCGCGGAGCTCCCTGACGAGTTAGGCTTCAAGGCAAAAAATAATTTACAATTATTTTTGAAACTCAAAAATTTAGATTGATCCCCAAAAAATACATCAGGTGTAGGGATCTTTGGTTCAACAGCATGCGACCGAGCAAGGTAGGCGGAAATTCCCAGCACTTCCGCAGCGAGCTGCTCCACACGATCAGACAATTTCTTTATCTCCATTGAGAGAAAAAAAATTCCCCCTATGGCCTCAGAGATATAGAGGAAAGAATATACACACTCTTTTTTTTTTTTTTAAACACAATTCTTTCCTGCTATTGAGTACCCTAGGATCTGCAGTATGGTGGGTGATTCTGTTATGATTGAGTCACCGTAGGAGGCAAAAACAGAAATGCTAGCTAAGTCCAGAAAACCAGAGAGGTCGGCAGCTATCGGATTGCAGACCCCTGATCCTATCACAACAACTAACAGTAGCCGTGGGGGATTCCTACGATGCCCTAGACCCCTCGATCACAGCCGGAGAATTAAATAGGCCTAAAGAAAGAAAGGAGAAATCTAAACTGCCCCAGAGCAGACCCCAAAGCAATAGGCAGCCCCCAACATATAATGACGGTGAAGCAAGATGAAAACACTAACACAGACAGAAAGATAGACTGAGCAAAGACGGGGCCCAAACTACCTAGATAGGAAAGCACAGGAAGGCTGCTGTCTGCAATCCGTGAAAAACCCTATGAAAATAAGAGCCAACAGACTGACAGTGAAAAAGACCCTGAAGACGCTAGGCTTCAAAAAAGCTATGTCAGTACTCAGGAATATTCTGAAGACAGAGCAACCGGCAAAAGGAGATTCAGCTCATCCCAGCAGGGAATGGCAGATTCCAGAAAAGCAAGGAAAACAAAAACAAAACATAAATGCAAACAGGCAAAGCAGAAAACTTAGCTTTAGGGAACCAGGAATCAGACTGGTGTCCTAGAAGTCCACAGAGGAATCACCCGCAGGGCAGAAGGGCGTCGGCAGCCTTATATCCAGTCAGTGACTCCACTCAGCCAGTTATCCTCATTAGGCTCAGGTGCCTGATAATCAGGCTCATTACCTTCCTTTACCAGAATAGGGAGTTCACCAGACCTCAGTGACGAAAGGAAAATGAACTCACAACAGGGTCTGCTCTGGGGCAGTTTAGATTTCCCCTTTCTTTCTTTAGGCCTATTTAGTTCTCCGGCTGTGATCGAGGGGTCTAGGGCATCGTAGCAACTCCCCACGGCTACTGTTAGTTGTTGTGGATTGGATCAGGGGTCTGCAATCCGATAGCTACCAACCTCTCCGGTTTTCTGGACTTAGCTTGTATTTTTGTCTTTTCCTCCTTCGGTGACTCATTCATAACACCAGATATTAATTGCAGTTGATATCTCTGGCATAAAAACAGTTTGATCTGGATGAATAATACTAGATATTACTCTAGACAGCCGCATTGCCAGAATCTTTGCACAAATCTTGACATCAATGTTTTAAAGGGAGATAGGCCTGTATGACTCTGGAAGACAAGGATCCTTATCAGCCTTGGGGATCACCACTATGATTGCTTCATTCACGGACCGGGGCAAGTGCCCATCTTCCCTAGCCGCCTCAAACACCTTCAACACCTGTGGAAGTTGAAGTACTATTTGAGTACTGTTTATATACCTCCACAGGCAGCCCATCAGACCCCAGTGTCTTATTCCCTGCCATAGAATTCTGAACCTCCTCTAATTCCTCCAGACTAATTGGTGCCTCCAGCCCAACAGCTTCCGATTCTGACAGAGTAGGAAGAGACACTAGCACCAGATGTATTATATATATTGCTGAGTGATACCTTCCGATATCGGGAAATATCGGATCGGATTGGATCGGACCGATACCCCAAAAATATCGGATATCGCCGATTCTGATACCGGAAACTAATGCAAGTCAATGTGACACAAATATCGGAATGAAAATAAACACTTACTTTCCTTGTAGGTTAATTCTACATGAAGGAAAACAACTAAAAATCATGTAGAATGTATTGGGGGAGGTGGAGGAGACATTAAAGGCATAGAGGTTTAGCCCAATCAAATGGAATAGCAGGAATTAATTTTTTTTTAAGACGCTCGGAGTTACAAAGATATTGACTATGTTCAACGGGTTGTCCGGGCTTTTCACATAATCTCAGTGCATATCTGGGCTGCAGAATGCTGACAATAAGCAATTTACGTTCTGTGGCTAGTCTGCACGGTTTCCAAGATATCATCTCTTGCTTCTAAGATAAACGTCCGGGGGGGGGGGGGGTGTTCTGGCATTGAAATGAGAACTGGTCGTTTCCTCCTCTCCCCCACTAGTTTCACTTTCCATAGATCACTGTTCAGCTTGTGACTGGGGGAGAAGCAGCTGGGTGGTCTGCTCGCAGCCAATCACAGCCATGCTATTAGTTAGCATGCCTAACATGCATAACAGGATGTGCCCTCACTTCTCAGGATTCCTCATTGGCTGAATAAAATCAAAGTATCGGAATTCCGTATCGGAACTCCGATACAGCGAATATTGTCCGATACCCGATATTGCAGTATCGGAATGCTCAACACTAGTTATATATAACATATATATAATAATTCTATTACCTTATATATAGTGATGACCAAGCAGATAAATTACTATATAAACTACCACCAGTGTCTAGTGAAGGTAGTGATTACAAACTGATATGAATTTAAAAACAACCAATAGAGTTGAGCGACTTTTGTTTTTTTAGGGTCGGGTTTCGTTTCGTGAAACCCGACTTTTCCAAAAGTCGGGTCGAGCAAGATCGTCCTATTATAGGGAAAAGTCAGGGTCGTCCCGAAACACGAAACCCAATGTAAGTCAATGGGGAATAAAAGTCGGCAGTGAGAGGAGGACAGGAAACACACCTACAGTGCCCATTTGAATGCCAAAAGCATCAATTCTTCTTACTTAAGCTTGTTAACCTTAATTAACTTCATAATACAAGTTACGCACTGAAAAATGGGGGTTATTTGGCTAAAGTTGTGGGGGGGGAGGGCTGGCTCCAGGTTTTCATGTGCCCTGGGCGAAAGAGCGCCCCTTTAACACATACCACAACTCATCATGCTCCGATACGGCAGAGAAATAGCGGTATAGTACTATGAAAAATACCTCACTTTTTACATCTCATGACGAGGCCCATCTATTTCTCCATACAGAATCATTGGTCCCATATAATGTTTGAAACAGTATATGATGAGCTCCACATAATGCTACAGTATATGTTGGTCCCCATGGATGAAGCTCCACTGTCTTATGGGCCCAAATAATACTCCAAACATAATGGGCCCCATTTCTAATGCTCTAGTGTATAATGGGCCCTGTAAATGCTGCTCCAGTGTCTGATGTCCACCTTTGGAATGTTCCAGTGTATGGTGGGCACCATCTATCATTCTCCAGAGTATAGTGCTCCCCAAAAATTGCTGTCCCAACATTGAAAACAATCAAATAAGTCTCCTCGCTAGGGAATCCCTGTACTTGTCTGGATTCCTCGTCGTCCCCATCTTCCATCTCACTGCACAGTATTTCAACTTTGCAAGTGCTGTGATCCTGAGCAAGCAGGGGGGCCCACTCGTTGGCGACGGCACTGGCACAGGGCCCCTGATAGTACGGTGGTGTGTCTGATGGCGGGTGGGCCGAACCTGCACTTTCATCTGCAGCTTCCTCTTTGTCACCGTGTAAGATGGAACTGTATATGGGAAGGGTAACCTGAGTTTCATCAGGGTCAGATTCAGGTCGTGTAGCATGCGAGGGGAATGTAGTGGTCTGGGTCAATGTACCAGCAGATTCATCGAGCAGTGGCTGGGCATCAGTGCACTTGTGTCGCCCCCAGGCGTACGGTCGCCACAGTGGCATTACCTTCTTCCTAGGGAGTGTGATGTCATGCTTGGGAGCAACGAACGATCTCTCTAGCAGGTTAACTGATTGGGCGGCGTTATTCCCACGAGTCATGACCCTCCAAACAGCGTTCATGAAGGCAAAGTGTTTGGTTTACGTGGGCAGTATGGTTGCAAAGCTGAACCTTAAAGGAATGTCCAGAAGGGCACCACCAGGAGTGGAGCCTACGGTTAAATTCGACTCCACCTGGGAAACCTCAACCATGCCAGCTACAGAACAGATGCACACATTGCAAGCTTAATTCCGTTAACGAACGAGACTCCGTCATGCCCCGCGGTCCGAGTCCGGCTTACTAGAGGGACACGTGAGGCTCTGGCACATGAGATTGGCCAATAACTGGTGTGTCATGCCCTTACATGTCCGTGGCTGCATGTGCGCTACACTGAAAAGGCCAGCGTTTGTCGCTTACAGGTGCAGATAACCCGCTGAACAACGTTAGTGATGGGGATCACTGATTACAATTATTACCCGCGAACAATGATTTCCCAGTAAGTGCAGGTCAACCGCAGTTCCGGAATTAGGCCTAACCGTCATTCCTGAAAAAATGAAAAACTTACGTGTGCAAACCACAGGTGCTGTAGCTTGCTTAACAGCTCGCCAGCCGTTCTCACGCCCAGTATGGATTACACGTGATTGCACAAAGGTGAGAAAGGGTACCGTATCCCCAGATAACATGTATGGATAGCGTACACATTCAAAATATATGTCTATACATCAGGAGGCAGGCTCAGACGGTGTTAGGCCCAGTATGGATTGCACGTGATTGCACAAAGGTTAGAAAGGGTACCGTTTCCCCGGATAACATGTATGGATAGCGTACACATTCAAAATATATGTCTATACATCAGGAGGCAGACGCCTGCTCCTTAAGGTGCGTCAAAGTTTGCATGAGCAGACACATAAGTGGGATGCTCATGCTTAGGATGGTGTCGTCTGCGCTTACCAGCCGTGTGCATTCCTCAAAACACTGAAGGACTTTACAGAGGTCTTTCAGCTTCGACCACTGCACACCTGTCAACTCCATATCTGCTCTCAAAGTGCCTGGCCGTGTATCCTCCCACAAATGCATTATGGCCTGCCTCTGCTCGCACAGCCGCTCCACCATGTGCAGGGTGGAGTTCCACCTTGTTGCAATGTCGATAATGAGGCAGTGGTTGGGAAGGTGGAGCAATCGCTGCAGCTTCTGCATACGAAAGGAGTGTACAGGCGACCGGCGGATGTGCGCGCACAGTCTTCGCACCTTCTGGAGCAGGGCTGTTAACTCCGGATAATTTTTGAGGAAGCACTGCACCACCAGGTTTAAGGTGTGAGCCAAGCAAGGTATATGGCTGAGTTTTGAAAGGGCTATGGCTGCCACAAAATTACGGCCGTTATCACTATCTACCTTGCCTGCCTCAAGATGTACACTGCCCAGCCATGACTCAGTTTGTCGCTTCAAGTACTCGGCCAGCACCTCGGCGGTGTGTCTGTTGCCCAAACACATCATCTGCAACACAGCCTGCTGACGCTTTCCACTAGCTGCTCGATAGGGGGACATATCGTGTGCAACAGTGGCAGCTGCAGATGGAGTGCTCGTACGACTGCGCTCTGTGGACGAGCTTTCGCTTCTGGAGGAGGAGGGTCGAACGCCTACAGCCAACTGTTTCCTATACCGTGGGCTAAGCAGCACTGTCCCACCACCGCTGTCCCCTGTGGACCCTGCATCCACCACATTAACCCAGTGCGCAGTGATGGACACGTAATGGCCCTGGCCATGCCGACTGGACCATGCATCAGTTGTGAGGTGCACCTTTCCGCTCACTGACTGCTTGAGTGCATGGACAATGCGGTCTTTCACATGATGGTGGAGGGCTGGGATGGCTTTGCGAGAGAAGAAGTGGTGACTAGGTAGGTCATAGCGTGGTACTGCATAGGCCATGAGTTCACGGAAAGCTGTGCTTTCCACCAACCGAAAGGGCATCATCTCAAACGAGATTAGTTTGGCAATGTGGGCGTTCAAACCCAGTGTACGCGGATGAGAGACTGAGTACTTTCTTGACCTACTCATAGTGTCTGGGAGGGTGAGCTGGACTTGAGAGCTGCATATGGTGGAAGTAGCGGTGGACAGGGCGGACTGAGAGAGGGATGATGATGGTGATGGAGTTGGTGTTCTTTCTGATGGCCTAGAATCAGTCTTTCATTGATATAACAGTGGGATTCCCTGACTGCTGTGGCCTTGCAACGACACCTCAACATTTGCTGCTGTGCTAACCGGTGGGCTTACAGTGGGGGAAACAATGTAGCTTTGCTGACTACCTTCGTTGTGATCAGTTGCACATGTGGCACTTGAGGTTTGGTGTTGTGTCCACGCTTGCAAGTGCATGCTGGTTAAATGTCTAAGCATGCAACTGGTATTCAAATTTTTCAGATTTTTCCCTCGGCTAAAGGTCTTTGCGCACTTCTTACAGATAACCTTGGCCTGATCATGAGGATTTTGGTCAAAAAAGTGCCACACTGCAATCTTCCTATTTTGGCAGACATTTTGCGGCCTAGCACGCTGTGATCTTTTGACCCTCTGGACAAGCTGTCCAGCAACTCTTTTGATGTTTGGAACCTGTCTTTGGAGTGCTCTGGGCCTGCCAGATAACAGCTGTTGCGATGTCGATGTCTGCTGTAGATGCTCCTCATCTGAGCTATTGGAAGCAGCACCCTCTTCCCCCAATGGATGCCAATCTGGGTCAACAACTGGGTCATCCATCACCTCCTCTTCTATGTCATGTGCACCTTCCTCTGTGTCACCGTGTATGGTGGTATAGTGTGCGGGAAGGGGCACCTGAGTCTCATCAGGGTCAGAATCTGGCTCTGTACACTGCGAGGACAATGTAGTGCTCTGAGTGAATGTACCAGCAGAATCATCCATCAGCGGCTGTGCATCAGTGCACTCCATGTCAGATTCATCTTGGCCTGGGTAATTCACCATTTCACTTGATAATCCAGGCATGGTATGTGAAAACAGCTCCATGGAGTAATCAGTAGTATGGCCTGCATCATCCTTCAATCTTGGTTGGGGTGAAGGACACAAGGAAAGGTGTGGTTCATGAACATGAGCCTCCAATGACGACTCAGTGCTTTTACTTTTTACAACTGAAGAAGAGGAGGCGATAGAGCTGGAGGCTGAGTCAGCAATGTAAGACAAAACTTTTTCCTGATGCTTTGGCTTTAAAAGCGGTTTGCCAACTCCTAGAAAACTAAGCGTTCGAGGGCTTATGTAGCCAGACGATGACGCAGGCTCAACACCTCCTGCATTCGGTCCTATTTTGCTCTTGCCACTACCATCAGATCCACCACCAACACCATCATTACCAGCTGCCAACCCCCGCCCAATTCCACGGCCTCTTCCACCAGCCTTCCTCATTTTTGGTAGAAATGTAGACAAAATCCAACAAACTATATAGTAATGTAAAACAAGGTACAAGGTGTCTATAGGACAGGGGAGATTTTGAATTTCTGCACACACTTGTGGACACTGGACACTTTTGGATTGTGTGAGGCCCAATGAATATCTGAGCGCTATGTGACAGGCTCGATGGCACAGCTATGACCAAAGTGACTAGAGGATAAGGGAGATTTTGAATTTCTGCACACACTTGTGGACACTGGACACTTTTTGATTGTGTGAGGCCATTGAATATCTGAGCGCTATGTGACAGGCTCGATGGCACAGCTGTGACCAAAGTGACTAGAGGATAAGGGAGATTTTGAATTTCTGCACACACTTGTGGACACTGGACACTTTTGGATTGTGTGAGGCCCAATGAATATCTGAGCGCTATGTGACAGGCTCGATGGCACAGCTGTTACCAAAGTGACTAGAGGATAAGGGAGATTTTGAATTTCTGCACACACTTGTGGACACTGGACACTTTTGGATTGTGTGAGGCCCAATGAATATCTGAGCGCTATGTGACAGGCTCGATGGCACAGCTGTGACCAAAGTGACTAGAGGATAAGGGAGATTTTGAATTTCTGCACACACTTGTGGACACTGGACACTTTTGGATTGTGTGAGGCCCAATGAATATCTGAGCGCTATGTGACAGGCTCGATGGCACAGCTGTGACCAAAGTGACTAGAGGATAAGGGAGATTTTGAATTTCTGCACACACTTGTGGACACTGGACACTTTTGGATTGTATGAGGCCCAATGAATATCTGAGCGCTATGTGACAGGCTCGATGGTACAGCTGTGACCAAAGTGACTAGAGGATAAGGGAGATTTTGAATTTCTGCAGACACTTGTGGACACTGGACACTTTTGGATTGTGTGAGGCCCACTGATATCTGAGCGCTATGTCACAGGCTCGATGGCACAGCTGTGACAAAAGTGACGAGAGGATAAGGGAGATTTTGAATTTCTGCACACACTTGTGGACACTGGACACTTTTGGATTGTGTGAGACCCAATGAATATCTGAGCGCTATGTGACAGGCTCGATGGCACAGCTGTGAGCAAAGTGACTAGAGGATAAGGGAGATTTTGAATTTCTGCACACACTTGTGGACACTGGACACTTTTGGATTGTGTGAGGCCCACTGATATCTGAGCGCTATGTCACAGGCTCGATGGCACAGCTGTGACAAAAGTGACTAGAGGATAAGGGAGATTGGATTGCTTTTAAAAAAGCAGTTTGCAGAGCAGTGGGTAAACAGCAATGCCAGCCTGTCAGGAAGCCTTAAAAGGCAGCCCAACAACCAACACCACTGATACACCACAATATAGCCTCCCCTTGCACTGCACACACAGTGACTGGTGTGTTGTGCAGGCCAAATCGCTAGCAGCAGAAGCAGTTTTTTTTTCTTCTCAGCAGGACAAAAAAAAAAAATTGGGATTGCTTTTAAAAAAGCAGTTTGCGGAGCAGTGGGTAAACAGCAATGCAGGAATGTCAGGAAGCCTTAGAAGGCAGCCCAACAACCAACACCACTGATACACCACTATATAGCCTCCCCTTGCACTGCACACACAGTGACTGGTGTGTTGTACAGGCCAAATCGCTAGCAGCAGAAGCAGTTTTTTTTTCTTCTCAGCAGGACAAAAAAAAAAAATTGGGATTGCTTTTAAAAAAGCAGTTTGCGGAGCAGTGGGTAAACAGCAATGCAGGAATGTCAGGAAGCCTTAGAAATGACGAATCCAAAGGGAGTTTGTAGCTATATTCCGCGCTGCCGCTTTAGACAAATTCCAGGAGAATGCTGTTTGATTGCAGTGGTTTTATTCTACGCGTTTCAGGGGTCTCATGCCCCCTTCATCAGGAAATACCACAAATACATACAGGTATCACAGACATAAATAGGTTTAAAAGGATGCTGGATTTCAAAAAAATGAGTGCCAGCAAGTCAGATGGTGCAGTGTCAAAGTTCAATGACACCACATGATAAACAGTTAACCTAAGATATATTACAAAAGAATACGTATTTTAAAAGATTTTTTGATTAAACTTTCGTTTACAAAACAGATGATAAAGTCAAATTTACGATTTAAACAAAAAAAAAAAAAAAAGGGAGGGGGGAGTTTATTCCTGTTTAGAGGTGGATACCTTACAAGTGGACTATCGTATGGAAACAGCAAACCGCTTTTTTTTTCATTGAAAGCATTGCAATATTTATACAAAAAGGGGAAAAAAGTAAAAACATAATTTTAATTCTTTACCAATAAAAAATATATAATTTTAGTTAAATTCTAAAAAACTAATTATATAAAATTATTTTTTAGTATAGAGGAAATGGGTTAAAAAATAATAAAGGATGCTAAAAGCAGCAACACACGAGAAGCTGCACAGCAGTCAGCGCTGCTCAGAATGAGAACTCAAACAGCATGGATTCATTACTTCACTAATACAAAGATCATGGGCAAATTTTAGATTTAACATGAAGCACATAAAAAAGGGGGTTAATATCAGATGCAGCAACACACAGGACACTGTGCAGGAGCCAACTACTGCTCAAAGAAAAAACGCAGGATAAAGTGGCAGAGTGAATGGGTGGCTTCATTAATAGATAAGATCGCAGGCAGTTTTTGTGTTCAACACGTGACACATAAGTCTTTTCACTGTGAAGGAGTGGCAGTAACATTCTTGCACTGTTCACTAATCTCTATGACTAGGCAATGTATGCATGGGAGCTGAGTTAAAGGAGAAATAAGATACTATTATCAGCCGGGGTCATTCTTTCATGTCAGACTAGTAGAATTAGTAGCGCTTACCCGGGCTTAATTAACGAAAAAAAAAAAAAGTTTTTTTTTTTTTTTTTTTCTTCTTTAATTAAGCCCGGGTAAGCGCTACTAATTCTACTAGTCTGGCATGAAAGAATGACCCCGGCTGATAATAGTATCTTATTTCTCCTTTAACTCAGCTCCCATGCATACATTGCCTAGTCATAGAGATTAGTGAACAGTGCAAGAATGTTACTGCCACTCCTTCACAGTGAAAAGACTTATGTGTCACGTGTTGAACACAAAAACTGCCTGCGATCTTATCTATTAATGAAGCCACCCATTCACTCTGCCACTTTATCCTGCGTTTTTTCTTTGAGCAGTAGTTGGCTCCTGCACAGCGTCCTTTGTGTTGCTGCATCTGATATTAACCCCCTTTTTTATGTGCTTCATGTTTAGTGTTGAGCATTCCGATACCGCAAGTATCGGGTATCGGCCGATATTAGCGGTATCGGAATTCCGATACTTAGTTCCGATACTTTTGTCATATCGGATTCCGGAATCGGAATCGGAATAGGAAGTTCCCATCATGCTATGAGCCTGCTTGCTTTGATTAAGCCAATGGGAATCCTCCGAAGTGTGGGCACATCCTGTTAGGCATGTAGGCATGTTAACTATTGGCATGGCTGTGATTGGCTGCCGAAATGATGTCATGATGCACTATAAAAGCCACCGCAGCCGCCATTTCTGGTCACTCTGCTGTGAATTCAGTTAGGGACAGGCTGCTGTAGAAGACTGTGAGGGACAGTTAGAAATAGCGATTCCACCAAACATCTAGTGCTTTACCCAGGCTACATAAACCACCACTGTAGCCTTCTTTGCCCTAGCAGCAGTGTTCACAGCTGTCTGCAAGGGCTGTGTGAGTGCAGCTCACGCTGTGGAGTGGGTCCTGCAGCCACGTCAGGCTGTAGGCCACCCAGTGTGATCACTGCTGCCTCATACATCTTTTATTTTTTGAGCTGCATTTTTTACATAATTTCAATCTAGTGTGCTTCCATCCGTATCCATATACGTTGGTTGCAAACACTAGTAGTAGACAGCGGAGCCTTTCTGCAGCCTTTCAGTGCTAGTGTCCACTTTGCTGCACTGTTCACGGCTGTCTGAGAGGTCTCTGACTGTGTGTGAGTGCAGCTCACGCTGAGTAGTGTGTCCTGCAGCTACGTCTGGCTGTAGGACGCTCAGCGTGCGTCAGTGCCTCACACATATTTTTATTTGAGTGCAGCTCATTTTTTCTTCTATTAGTGTGCATCCATCCGTCTCCATCTACGGTGGTTGCAAACACTATAAAGGAGTACACAGCGGAGCCTTTCTGCAGCCTGTCAGTGCCAGTGCCCACTTAGCTGCACTGTTGACGGCTGTCTGAGAGGCCTCTGACTGTGTGTGAGTGCAGCTCACGCTGAGTAGAGTGTCCTGCAGCTACGTCTGGTTGTAGGACGCTCAACGTGCGTCACTGCCTCACACATATTTGTCTTTGAGTGCAGCTCATTTTTTCTTCTCCTATTAGTGTGCATCCATCCGTATCCATCAACATTGGTTGGTTGCAAACACTATATAGGAGTAGATAGAGGAGCCTTTTTTTCTGGCTTGTGCCCTGCCGGCGCAGCCAGATTAGTATTACCCAATTTTTTTGGAGCCTCATCTTTTGCATTGTAGGTTACCTGCCTGCATTGTAATAGCTCCAAAAAGTTGGTGATACTATCAGTTTCAATTCTTTGTTCACATACTTTGAGTTTGTTTCCAACAAAGAAACCACAAAAAAAGTTCACCAAACACTACATTTTGAACTTGTGTAGGCCACATCAGCTCCTATTAAAGTCTAGTCCACACACACACACACTTCATAAAATTAGTGTTTCTTGTACCTGTAACCAGCTGTTCAGGAATAAGCACACTAAGGCCCCCCTTTGTACTTTTTTGCCTATCTTAAGCAGTCTTGCAAGATGAAGAAGGCAGGGAGTAAGGCGCGTGGGCGTGGGCGTGGGCGTGGAGTTTCAGCAGGGAGAGGACGTGGGGATTCTGCAGGGAGAGGACGTGGGGATTCTACAGGTAGAGGACGTGGGGATTCTGGGCCTGCTGCGGGCACCAGTGGATCAGCATCCCCCAGTTTTAGCAGGCAACAGTCCTTTATGCGCAGCTTTGTAGGACCTCAACGTACCCCACTGCTGCGGGAGGAACAAACTGAAGCCGTTGTCGGATGGATGGCAGCTAACGCATCGACTTCAATTACTTCCGCATCCTCTCAGGGTCAGAGCACCGAAGAGCAACCATCTGTCTCTTCACCACCTGCCAAAGTGCCCAGGCAGTCAGAGAGACATGGACAGGAGCCATCACAGTCTCTACTTCTGTTCTCGGAATCTGTTGGCTTGGAAAGAGGGGGCCAGCCAAGCAGCATTCCTGAATGTGAAGAAGAGGGAGTATGCAGTGATGCGCAACTTCTTTGTCCCTCTGAATCTGAAGAGGCGAGTGGGCCAGTGCCTATGGTCAGCACACCTCAGTACGCATCAGATGATGACGAGACTCAGTTGCCACTTTCTGGTGCGTACGGTGCTGGCGAGACAACCCCGGAGAAGCAGCTGTTTGAAGAGGGGAGGGAAGATGATGAGGTCCTTGACCCATCATGGCGTGAGCAACAGGAAGGTGGTGGGAGCAGCTCGGAGGAAGAGATTCCCCTACCGGCCAAAACAGGAGGCAGAGGGAGGGGGAAGACTTGGTTGCCTGTACCCTCCACTTCGGCACCCGTTAGGAGCATTCCTCCTTCCAAAGGCAAACCGGGCGCTCACAAGAGTTGCAGTGCGTGGTCCTTTTTGACACAGTTGCAGATGACATTTGCTTTGTCAAATGCAAGCTGTGTCATCAGAGAGTCAAAAGAGGGAGAAATGTCAGCAACCTCAATACCACAAATATGTGGAAACATGTGCGCACCAAGCACGAGTTGGAGTTGCAGAGACACCCTGAAGACGTAGGCCAACGTACAGCACCACCTACCACCTCTTCAGTTCGTGTTGGGCCCTCTTCCTCCAGCTCACACACTGCTGGTTCGGCTTCCTCACAGGATCGCCAAGGAAGAACCTCTGCCACTGTTGTCCGGAGACCCTGTCAGATTACACCCATAGCAGCACGTTCCCATCCATCACAGCCATCGGTAGCACAGGCATGGGATAAAAGGCGCCCTTACTCGGCAAACCATCCCCGAGCACAGTCTCTGAATGCTGGCATTGCCAAACTTCTGGCAGTTGAAATGCTGTCATTCAGGCTGGTGGACACTGACACCTTCCGGGACTTAATGGCATTGGCAGTCCCCCAATACAACGTGCCCAGCCGCTTTTATTTCAGCAGGCGAGCCGTCCCTGCCCTGCAGAAACATGTTGAGGGCAAAATAAAACATGCGCTACTAAACGCCGTTAGTAGCAAGGTCCACCTGACCACCGATGCGTGGACCAGTAACCATGGACAGGGACGATACCTTTCCCTCACTGCCCACTGGGTCAATGTTGTGGAGCCGGGTACGGATCTGGAGAGTGGCGCTGTACGTGTTCTTCCAACGCCACGGATTGCAGGACTCCAGTCTGTACACATAGACTCCTCCTCCTACTCAAGTTCCTCAGAAACAGCAGAGCAGGAGCCTGTTACGACCGATATGAGCACAGCCGTGGCCAAACGTCAACAGGCTGTACTCAAATTAATTTCTTTGGGGAATCGAAGCCACACAGCGCAGGAGCTCTGGAATGCTATCAAGCTGGAGAGCGATGTGTGGTTTGGGCCAGCGAATCTCCAGCCGGGCTTGGTAGTGTGTGACAATGGCCGAAATCTGGTGGCAGCTCTTGGCCTAGGCAACCTCACACACATCCCATGTCTGGCACATGTTCTTAACTTGGTCGTGCAGAGCTTTCTGAGGGACTATCCGGATCTTGCTGCACTGTTGCACAAGGTCCGCATAGAGTGCGCTCACTTGCGACGTTCCAGCACGGCAAGATCGCGCCTCGCTGCTCTGCAGCGACGATTTGGCCTTCCGGAACATCGCATCATATGTGACCTACCCACCCGGTGGAATTCAACGTTACATATGTTGGAGCGGTTGTGTGAGCAGCAGGCAGCAGTCATGGAGTACCAGCTGCATCAGGCGCAAACAAGTCGCACTGTGCGCCGTTCACACTTCAGCACCATTGAGTGGGCCTCTATGAAGGACATCTGCCTCGTTTTGCGTGCCTTCGATGAATCAACGCGGATGGCGAGTGCAGATGATGCACTAGTCAGCATGACTGTCCCCATTATCTGCCTGCTTCAACAAACACTGCAAGCACTAAGGGATGAGGTTTCAGAAGAGGTGGAGGATGAGGAGTCCCAAATGCCATCTGCTTCTGGACAGTCTGCGCTACGTGTTTCCTCACAAAGGCCTAGGCAGGGGACACTTTGTGAGGAGGATGAGGAGGAGTCGATGGAGGAGGAAGACATCTCTCCAGAGGAGGGAGGTACACAAACCTCTACTCAGTATGTACAGCGAGGGTGGGGTGATGCAGAGCAGGCCGAGGTCACGCCTCAAACAGGGGACAGCGGTTCTTTGGCAGTTGGGAGTCTGCAGCACATGGTTGATTTCATGCTGCAGTGCCTGAGAAACGACCGCCGCATCGCCCACATCCTCGTCTCGGCTGATTATTGGGTGTACACCCTCCTAGATCCTCGCTACCGGGACAGCGTACAAAGGCTCATACCAACGTTGAACCGGGAGCGTAAAATGCGGGAGTACGAAGAGTCACTGGTGCAGTCCATAATGTTTTCCATTCCACCCGACAGCATTGTTGCTAGTGCTTTACAAAGCAGCTCTGTGCGTCGAGGCAGTGGAGGAAACTCTGCACAAAGAGGGAGCAGAGGCAGCGCCGCAGCACAAGGCAAGACCACTATGGCCCAAATGTGGCAAAGTTTTGTGTGTCCACCACAATTGTCTACACCATCAGCGACGCCTCGAGTCAGCAGGAGGCAACGCTTCCGTCAGATGGTGTCAGACTACATGTCTTGCCCTGTCGCTGTACTCCCAGATGGCTCTTCCCCCTTCAAGTTTTGGGTCTCTAAGCTGGATACATGGCCAGAGCTTAGCCAGTATGCATTGGAGGTGCTGGCTTGCCCTGCTGCCAGTGTATTATCGGAACGTGTCTTTAGTGCCGCAGGTGCTGTACTAACAGACCGTCGCACGCGACTATCTTCCGATAATGTTGACCGGCTGACTTTTCTGAAAATGAACAAGGCCTGGATCTCCAAAGACTTTGCCATTCCTCTTACAGACTAAATTAGTGGTTGGCAACTGTATCCAGGTCTGCTGGTGTGTTCATTTTTCTACCACCTGAACTATAATCCCTTTGCTTCAACACAGCCAGTTGTAGTTCGGAAGTGCCGTCCACACGGAAAGAGATACTTGCTCCCGTGTCTCAGTGGGGTTCAGTAACGTCAGCTGATCCCCTGCTGTGTGGATGGCAGTCTCTCCTGCTGTAAACTCATTCAAAATACAGTAGGCCTCTGCCTACACCCTCCTATTTCCTGGGCTTCAACACAGCCAGTTGTAGTTCGGAAGTGCCGTCCACACGGAAAGAGATACTTGCTCCCGTGTCTCAGTGGGGTTCAGTAATGTCAGCTGATCCCCTGCTGTGTGGATGGCAGTCTCTCCTGCTGTAAACTCATTCAAAATACAGTAGGCCTCTGCCTACACCCTCCTATTTCCTGGGCTTCAACACAGCCAGTTGTAGTTCGGAAGTGCCGTCCACACGGAAAGAGATACTTGCTCCCGTGTCTCAGTGGGGTTCAGTAATGTCAGCTGATCCCCTGCTGTGTGGATGGCAAAGTCTCCTGCTGCCTACACAGTCGTACCACTACTGATTTTTAACCGTGCTCCAATTAGGCCTGTGGCTCCACTGTCTCTCGTATTTCCCCTGTCCTCCAACCCTGCCAGTTACAGCTCCGAAGTGGCGTCTGCACAATCCACACTTGTTCCTGTGTTACAGGTGTTCAGTCCGGTCAGTTAATCCCCTGATGTGTGTCCGGCAATGTCGCCTGCTCTGTCCACATTCCCATTATGGGAATGTGGACAGAGCAGGCGACATTGCCGGACACACATCAGGGGATTAACTGACCGGACTGAACACCTGTAACACAGGAACAAGTGTGGATTGTGCAGACGCCACTTCGGAGCTGTAACTGGCGGGGTTGGAGGACAGGGGAAATACGAAAATCAGTGAAGCCACAGGCCTAAGTGGAGCTTGGTTCAAATTAGTAGTCTACAACCGATCTTAAAATTTCTTCAATGCAGCCTCAGCCTGCTCCGTGCTTGTCCCTGGGCTTCAACACAGCCAGTTGTTGCTCGGAAGTGCCGTCTTCACAGAGTAAAACACTAGCTCCTGTGTTTGTGGGGTTCAGTAACGTCAGCTGTTCCCCTGCTGTTTTGATGGCAATCTGTCCTGCTGCCTCCCAATTGACAGCACATCAGGCCTCAGCCTGCTAAGTGCTTGTCCTGGGCTCCAACATCGCCAGTTGCTGCTCATAACTGACTTTGGCACGGGTACTCCCTCCTGCCCAGCTTGGTTCCAGCCCTGCCTGCTGTTTCCGGGAAGTGTCAATGTCAGTTTGCCACCCCAAGTTGCCATGTCGTGTTGCGGTTGGGTTAGCCGAGGCTAGGGTGCCAGCAGTTTAGGTGCTTCCTATGTGGACTGCGGGTTCTGGTAAGAAAGGTTTGTTCCATAGTGCCAGTAGGACAAGCACCCCCTGTAGGACTGTGTGATTCGGTAACTGCGGCCAGCTTGCGGCATGCCAACTTTGCTTTTCAGGGGTAACTTCTGATACCCCTCCGGGTTCCAGCACCGTCAGCTGGTTCTCATCAGAGCCTTTGGCCTAGGTGCCTCCATCTCGGTATCCGAGTTCCGGCAATGTCTGCTGGTCCTTGGTAGTGCTTTGTAGCACAGGTACCTCCTGCTTAGTAACCGGGTTCCAGCACCGTCAGCTGGTCCTCGGTTGTGCCATTGGCTCTTATTCCTTCTGCTGCCCCTCCGGGTGCCAGCACTGTCAGCTGGTCCTCGCTATTTCCATTTGCTCTTGCAGCTTATGCTACCCCTCCGGGTTCCAGCACCGTCAGCTGGTTCTCGTCAGAGCCTTTGGCCTAGGTGCCTCCATCTCGGTATCCGAGTTCCGGCAACGTCTGCTGGTCCTTGGTAGTGCTTTGTAGCACAGGTACCTCCTGCTTAGTAACCGGGTTCCAGCACCGTCAGCTGGTCCTCGGTTGTGCCATTGGCTCTTATTCCTTCTGCTGCCCCTCCGGGTGCCAGCACTGTCAACTGGTCCTCGCTATTTCCATTTGCTCTTGCAGCTTATGCTACCCCTCCGGGTTCCAGCACCGTCAGCTGGTTCTCGTCAGAGCCTTTGGCCTAGGTGCCTCCATCTCGGTATCCGAGTTCCGGCAACGTCTGCTGGTCCTTGGTAGTGCTTTGTAGCACAGGTACCTCCTGCTTAGTAACCGGGTTCCAGCACCGTCAGCTGGTCCTCAGTAGTGCCATTGGCTCTTGTTCCTTCTGCTGCCCCTCCGGGTGCCAGTACCGTCAGCTGGTTCAAGAGGACAAAGAACAGGAAGACAACCACCAAGATGCAGAACAACATGAGAGAGAAGACAAAGAAGCATAAAAAAAACAAAGCAGAAGAACATTAAGCATAAGACTAATACTCTGAGCAAATGATATTATCTTATTTATAAGCAGAAGAAGACTAAGCAGTGTATGGGGGTGAGTCCGTTCCTCCTCGTGGTGCCCCTGGAAAAGGCCTGCTGCTGCAGGCCAAACTGAACGCGGACAAATCCTGTTGTAAATCTTTTGTGACAGGCAGAACGGAAGGTGTAAACTTCTAACTTTTCTAGATAACAACTACAGGAATGCCTGACACAAACAAGAATATGATGAAGAAGAATAGGAAGAAGATGAAGAAGCTGAATATGTAGAATAATAATTGTTGAATAAGAAGAATATGAAGAATGTAAGAAAAGGAAGAAGAAGAAGAAGAAGAAGAAGAAGAAGAAGAAGAAGAAGAAGAAGAATGTAAAAAAAGGAAGTAGAAGAAGAAGAAGAAGAATGTAAAAAAAGGAATAAGAAGAAGAATGTAAAAAAAGGAAGTAGAAGAAGAAGAAGAAGAATGTAAAAAAAGGAAGTAGAAGAAGAAGAAGAAGAATGTAAAAAAAGGAAGTAGAAGAAGAAGAAGAATGTAAAAAAAGGAAGTAGAAGAAGAAGAAGAAGAATGTAAAAAAAGGAAGTAGAAGAAGAAGAAGAAGAATGTAAAAAAAGGAAGTAGAAGAAGAAGAAGAAGAAAGAAGAAAGAAGAAGAAGACATACATGTCTGGCAAAATATAAATGAGGCTAACATAGTCAATATCTTTGTAACTCCTAACATCTTTAAAAAAAAAGTTTAATTCCTGCTATTCCATTTGATTGGGCTAAACCTCTATGGCTTTAATGTCTCCTCCACCTCCCACAATACATTCTACATTATTCTTAGTTGTTTTTCTTCATGTAGAATTAACCTACAAGGAAAGAAAGGGTTTTTTTTAATTCCGATATTTTGGCCCCATTGACTTGCATTGGTTCCCGGTATCGGAATCGGCGATACCGATACTTTTTTTAAGATCGGCCGATCCATTCCGATCCGATATTTTCAAGTATCGGCTGGTATCGCTCAACTCTATTCATGTTAAACCTAAAATTTGCCCATGATCTTTGTATTAGTGAAGTAATGAATCCATGCTGTTTGCGTTCTCATTCTGAGCAGCGCTGACTGCTGTGCAGCTTCTCGTGTGTTGCTGCTTTTAGCATCCTTTATTATTTTTTAACCCATTTCCTCTATACTAAAAAATAATTTTATATAATTAGTTTTTTAGAATTTAACTAAAATTATATATTTTTTATTGGTAAAGAATTAAAATTATGTTTTTACTTTTTTCCCCTTTTTGTATAAATATTGCAATGCTTTCAATGAAAAAAAAAGCGGTTTGCTGTTTCCATACGATAGTCCACTTGTAAGGTATCCACCTCTAAACAGGAATAAACTCCCCCCTCCCTTTTTTTTTTTTTTGTTTAAATCGTAAATTTGACTTTATCATCTGTTTTGTAAACGAAAGTTTAATCAAAAAATCTTTTAAAATACGTATTCTTTTGTAATATATCTTAGGTTAACTGTTAATCATGTGGTGTCATTGAACTTTGACACTGCACCATCTGACTTGCTGGCACTCATTTTTTTGAAATCCAGCATCCTTTCAAACCTATTTATGTCTGTGATACCTGTATGTATTTGTGGTATTTCATGATGAAGGGGGCATGAGACCCCTGAAACACGTAGAATAAAACCACTGCAATCATACAGCATTCTCCTGGAATTTGTCTAAAGCGGCAGCGCGGAATATAGCTACAAACTCCCTTTGGATTCATCATTTCTTTGGTCACTGAAGACCTGTGGATCTGCAGCAGATGCTACCTACACGCTCTTATCTCATCCTAACCAGGTGAGCATATTTCATGATATACTGTCTTTTGTAACGTGGATAAGACCCTATTGCGCTTTTTTGTCTCCCCCTTTTTTTGCAATAGGAAGCCTTAGAAGGCAGCCCAACAACCAACACCACTGATACACCACTATATAGCCTCCCCTTGCACTGCACACACAGTGACTGGTGTGTTGTGCAGGCCAAATCGCTAGCAGCAGAAGCAGTTTTTTTGTCTTCTTCCCTGCCTACCGCTCTCCCTACAGAATCAGCAGCAACCTCTCCCTATACTGAGATCGGCAGAAGTAAGATGGCGGTCGGTGTGCACGCCCTTTTATACCCCCTGTGACGCCCACCAAAGCAAGCCAATCACTTGCATGCCCTTCTGAAAGATGGTGGTGACCCCTGCCTATGTCATCACATTGCCCACAGTGTCCGTGGATCCTGATTGGCTGAAAAAGAGCGCAAAACAAACTTTTGAAACGCGACTTTGGCGCGTAAGTCGCCGACCTCGTGGCCGACCTCATCCTAGGGTCGGGTTTCGTTTAATGAAACCCGACTTTGCCAAAAGTCGGCGACTTTTGAAATTTTTCGACCCGTTTCGCTCAACTCTAACAACCAACCATAAGACCAATCAACCAGAAAATACCAGACAAGAAATAGATAATCAATAACCTTTATTATATTGGTGGTTTCATATAAAAATCAATTAAAAACAATGTGCACGTTTGGGGACAGTTTCTACAAAGATTTGTAAAATAATAAAAATTGGACCCAATTATATGTACCATATGTTAATATGCATTCCTCATATATTAAAAAATGAGAACAAAATTATTTTGCATAAAAAAAATCAATAAGCAAAAAAAAGTGCATGTGCATAAATAAATAAATCAATTGAAACATCAATCCTTCTTGATGAAGGAAATATTCCGAAACGCGTTAAAGGGACGTGGTGACCCTTAAAGGTACATGATCTAATTTTTGCATTCCTCTATAGTGCACTTTATATAAAAGTCACTGTGGTTTTTTTTGCACATGATATGTGAGCACATGATTGTTACCCTGCACAATGCACACTGCACTTTATATGGCAGTAAATTAATGAAATTATCATTGTTTCAATTGGTTTATTTATTTATGCACACGCACTTTTTTTGCTTATTGAATACTTTTTTATGCAAAATATTTTTTTTCTCATTTTTTAATATATGAGGAATGCATATTAACATATGGTACATATAATTGGGTCCAATTTTTATTTTTTTTTTATTATTTTACAAATCTTTGTAGAAAATGTCCCCAAACGTGCACATTGTTTTTAATTGATTTTTATATGAAACCACCAATATAATAAAGGTTATTGATTATCTATATCCTGTCTGGTATTTTCTGGTTGATTGGTCTTATGGTTGGTTGTTTTTAAATTCCGACAGAGTAGGCAGACCAGCAGTCCCCAAAAAGCTACTGAGCAACTCGTCAGATAACCAGCCCTACGAATTATATAATGTCTCAAAAAACTCGCTAAAAGTTGCTAGAACTCCCACAGAAGATCTTTCTAGTTCCCCATTTTTGTTTTTTATCTCTGCTACCATTGCAGGGCCAGATTGAGTCTTGATCAGGGTAGCTAGTAGATGTCCAGTTCCCTCCCCCTCCCCGAAATAGGCCTGCCGCCGGAAGTATCTTTTATCTGCAGCTTTTGAAAGCTTATGTTGGGCTGATCGTTTTTCCGCATCTTTTAATGCGTTAAAATGTATATCCGACGGAGTTTTCAAATATGGCAATTCTGCAGAGATAGCTTCCTTCTGTAAAAGTTCCTCATATTCTCTAGACTTAGTTGTAACTCTGTTCACTTCCGAGGTCAACAGTCCTCTCAGATAAGCTTTAGACATATCCCATATTATTTCCCTGGGGGCTGTACCCTCATTAATAGCAAAAAATTATTTTAGCAAGTCAGGGATCCTAGCATCTGCTTGAATAATAGGTAACCAGAATGCGTTAAATGACCATGGTGCCCGTTCCCCTCTCCCGCCATTTTCCCAATTAAATGTCACCATAACAGGGGAGTGATCTGACAAGGCCCTAGGTTGATACTTGTTTGCATAATTATTACTAGGCAAGTTGTATTTGAGAGGATTCTTTTTATTATTGAACAACAACTATGTTCTCAATCAACCGAAAAGACTCATAAATATCAAAGCTTAATATTTTTTGAAGTTGGAGTGGTTTTTTTTTAGATTTGGCTATCTTAGGAGGATATCTGTTTGTGCATGTAACTATTACTGTGCAGAATTATTAGGCAACTTAATAAAAACCAAATATATACCCATCTCACTTGTTTATTTTCACCAGGTAAACCAATATAACAACACAAAATGTAGAAATAAACATTTATGACATTCAAAACAAAAAAAAAGCCACCAACATAGCGACCTTTCTTTACGATGATACTCAAAAGCTTTCCATCCATACATTCTGTCAGTTGCTTGATCTGTTTACGATCAACATTGCATGCAGCAGCCACCACAGCCTCCTTGACACTGTTCCCAGAGGTGTAATGTTTTGACTCCATGTAGATCTCACATTTTATGAGGGGCCACAGGTTCTCTATGGGGTTCAGATCAGGTGAACAAGGGGGCCATGTTGTTTTTTTTTCTTCTTTTAGACCTTTACTGGGCAGCCATGCTGTGGAGTATTTGGATGCAGGTGATGGAGCATTGGCCTGCATGAAAATCATGTTTTTCTTGAACGATACCGACTTCTTCCTGTACCACTGGTTGAAGAAGGTGTCTTCCAGAAACTGGCAGTAGGTCTGGGAGCTGAGCTTCACTCCATCCTCAACCTGAAAAGGTCCCACAAGTTCATCTTTGATGATACCAGCCCATACCAGTACCCCACCTCCACCTTGCTGGCGTCTGAGTCAGAGTGGAGCTCTCTGGCCTTTACTGATCCAGCCTCGGGCCCATCCATCTGGCCCATCAAGAGTCACTCTCATTTCATCAGTCCATAAAACCTTACAAAAAACTGTCTTAACATATTTCTTGGCTCAGTCGTGACGTTTTATCTTATGTTTCTTGTTCAAAGGTGGTCGTTTTCCAGCCTTCCTTACCTTGGCTATGTCCCTGAGTATGGCACACCTTGTGCTTTTTGTTACTCCAGTAACGTTGCAGCTCTGAAATATGGCAAAACTGGTGGCAAATGGCATCTTGGCAGCTTCACGCTTGATTTTCCTCAATTCATGGACAGTTATTTTGAGCCTTTTTTTATCAACACGCTTCTTGTGACCCTGTTGGCTATTTGCCATGAAACGCTTGATTGTTCAGTGATCACGCTTCAAAAGTTTGGCAATTTCAAGACTGCTGCATCCCTCTGCAAGACATCTCACAATTTTTGGCTTTTCAGAGTCTGACAAATCTCTCTTCTGACCCATTTTGCCAAAGGAAAGGAAGTTACCTAATAATTAAGCACACCTTATATAGGGTGTTGATGTCATTAGACCACACCCCTCCTCATTACAGAGATGCAAATCACCTGATTTACATAACTGGCATTTGGCTTTCAAGCCTATACAGCTTGGCGTAGGACAACATGTATGAAAAGGATGATGTGATCAAAATATTAATTTGCCTTATAATTCTGCACACAGTGTATAGGCCCATCATACACTGGAGCATCATCCATGGGGCCCATCATATACTGGAGCATCATATGGGGCCCATCATATACTGGAGCATCATATGGGGTTCATTATTTATGGGGCATCATATAGGGTATGGAGCATTATATGGAGCACCTATGGGGCCTATTCTGTATGGAGCATTATATGGAGCCCATTCTGTATAGAGCAATATATGGGGCACATCAAATACTGTATGGAGCTTTATATGTGACTCATTATACTGCATGGAGCAATATGTGGGGCTCATTCTACTCTATGGGGACCGTCCTATACTGTATGGCACATTATATGGGGACCATCATATACTGGAGCATTATGTGGAGCTCATCATATACTGTATGGAACATTATATGGGACCAATTATTCTGTATGGAGAAATATATGGGGCTCATTATTCTGTATGGCGCACTATGTGGTGGCCATAATACTGGTATGGAGGAATATACTGTCCAGTTTCTGAGCTATTGTGGAATTTAAAATAGATATGAGTCATGTAATGTAAGAAGTGAAGTATTTGTCATTGCCGTATCGGAGCATCATGAATTGTGGTATGTGTTAAAGGGGCCCACTGACACTCTTTCGTCTGGGGCACACGAAAACCTGGAGCCAGCCCTACCCCCCCAGATCTTTAGCCAAATAACCCCAAATTTTCAATGTGTAACTATTATTGTAAAGTAAATTAAGGTTGACAAGCTTAAGTAATAAGAATTGATGTCGTTGGCATTGAAATGGGCACTGTAGGTGTGTTTACTGTCCTACACTCCTTGACGACTTTGTTCCCTATTGACTTGCAATCGGCTTCGTGTTTCAGTCGGACCTCCGACTTTTCCCGATAGTCGGCCGATTTCATTCGACTTGACTTTTGAGAAAGTCGGGTTTAATGAAACCCGACTCGACCTTAAAAAAGTCAAAGTTGCTCATCTCTACCAAGCACTAAATTTTGTGTTTATTTTTTAGAAAATGAGAAATGGTAAAAATAGTGAAAAAATGCAGTCCTTGCAGACCTCAAATAATGCTAAGAAAACAAGTTCATAATCATTTAGAAACAACAATCTTAATGTTTTAACTCAGGAAGAGTTCAGAAATCAATATTTTGCTGAAAAACCATTAATTTTAATCACAGCTTTCACGTGTCTTGGCATGCTTTCCACCAGTCTTTCACACTGCTCTTGGGTGACCTTATGCCACTCCTGGTACAAAAATTTAAGCAGTTCTTCTTTGCTTGATGGCTTGTGACTATTCATTTTACTCTTGATTACATTCCAGAGGTTTTCAATGGGGTTCAGGTCTGGAGATTGGGCTGGCCATGACAGGGATTTGATGTGGTGGTCCTTTATCCACAAATTGATTGACCTAGCTGTGTGGCATGGTGCATTGTCCTGCTAACAAAAAACAGTCCTCAGAGTTGGGGAACTTTGCCTGAGCAGAAGGAATCAACTGTTTTTCCAGGATAACCTTGTATGCCTAATTCCAGCCTTGCTGAAGCATCCCCAGATCATCACCGATCCTCCACCAAATTTCACAGTGGGTACAAGACATTGAGCCTTGTACGCCTCTTCAGGTCTCCATCTAACCATTATATGACCAGGTGTTGGGCAAAGCTGAAAATTATACTCATCAGAGAAGATTACCTAACTCCAGTCTTCTATGGTACAATCCTTATGGTCCTTGACAAACTTCAGTCTGGCTCTCCTTTGCTTCTCATTGATGAAAGGCTTTTTTCTAGCTTTACATGACTTGTGCCAGCCCTGCCTCTAGGAGCCTGTTACGAACTGTTCTTGCTGTGCACTTTACCCGAGCTGCCATTTGCCATTTCTTTTGTAGGTCACTAGATGTCAACCTGCAGTTGCTGAGTGACATTCAAATAAGATGACGGTCATCCTGGTCAGTGAATAGTCATTTTCGCCCTCTGCCAGTGTGTAGCTTCGTTGTCCCCAATGTCTGCTGCTTGACCTTGTTGTAATGGACTGCCATCTTAGAAATTTTAAGGATGGAGGCAATATGAACCTCACTACATCCCTGTGCTTGTAAAGCCAGAATTGAGCTTTGGTAGAGAACATCTAAGGATGACATCAGAGAGTTATTGTAGCAACTGGAAAAGCATTGATAAGAGACTGTTGCTGGAATTGGCTGTGACACATCACTGGGTGGAGTCGGTAGAGAAGCATTGTATGAAAGTCAGACAATGACGACAGTGGGTAGTGTTAGCAACTGTTCGTTATGGGACTATGCCAGGAATGACTATGACGAGTCAGTCGGTGGTCAGCTGGCAGCAATGTGAAATGCGTTACCAGGGGACATGTGGAGATTAAATTGAGTATAGGGACACAGTGTGTAGAAAAGCGTTAAAAATAAATCTGATATTCTGATGGGGTGGAGGGGTTAACCGTAAAACCTGTAGTGCCAAGAGTTTTTATGGAATAAAACTTTATATTCCTGTAGGACTAGGGATGTGGTGACGAGTGACAGGTTCAATTACTATTTATGTTGGTCCACTGTCTGTATACTTATTGGCTTAAAGGGAATCTATCACCATGAAAATGCAGTCCAGTCTGCAGGCACCCAGTTATAGAACAGGGGAAGCTGAGCAGATTAATACATCATTTTGTGAGAAAGATTCAGTATAATCTGGATTTTCATTGTTTAAGGCTCTGGTCTTTCTGGGTTTTGTGGTACAGTGAGCAGTTCTATTACTGACATGGGTTCCTCCAGGTGTGCGTGCATTACTGTCTTACTGTGTTATCCCTCACGCAAGTTGCATACTGCATGATGGTTTGGAAATCAACAGTTTATGTAAGACTTTGTAAAAGCAAGGTAAACTTTACTTCTGGTGTAATATAAATATAGTAGGTAGCAGATACAAAGCTTGGCTTTCACATCACAGACATATTAAATCAATGTGTTGGCACCTCACTTGTTAGCAAGAACATTTCAGCAAGACAGCATGCCTGATTTAAATGCTTCATCCTTTCTATATGTCCTTCACTGACCCCAGTCCATTTCCAGGTGTCATACATCCCTCAACCTGGCAAGTCCAGTATTTCTTCACTAAGTCTCCCAGGTCCGGTCTACTCATTCAGACCCGCTTCACTCATACTGTCCCAGGGTTACCCATAACCCACAGTTATACCTCTTTAGGCTACTGGCTAAACCCTCTGAAGTTCATCTTTTTTTTGTCTTTTTCATTTCCCTAGATCCTGGATTCTGCCTATAATTTGATGCAAACTGGCATTTTTGCCAGTTACAAAACTTGCTATCTTAGAAAAGCCTTGCTATGCACATTTGCAAAAACGGCGTGAAAGTGCAATAAGGACTGCGCTTGCTTCTGGTGGAGTACAAGGTTCTTTATTCAGCCAACGCGTTTCCTGAGCCTACTGGCTCACTTCATCAGGGCAGATTACATTGAAAGATGGTGAAACATTCTTATAGAGAAAAAAATGGCGCCAATACAGGGTTAAATGACATCAGCAAAGGTCAAAGAAAAAAAAAAAAAAAAACTCAAAAACAATGAAATTTTATTAACATAAAAACACCACAATAAAAGTGTATTAAAATGAGAAAAAATATATAAAATTATGCAAAAATAAAAATAAAACAGAGTGCTATGGATCACGGGGTAAAAAGTGGCTAAGGTTAATGAAAAAAAGGGGGGGGGAGGGGTGAGACCTCAAGGACTATTAGAACCTGACTCACGAAGTGCAGATGTATGCTGTAAAGTGCAAGTACCAGGTATTAGTCCACTAAACCATTGGATTTAGCTGGAGTGGTTTAAGAAAGAATTTAAGAAATTATTTGTTTTATAGAAATCAAAATTCAGCAAAATAACTTGAAGTGGTATTAGAACCTGACTAATAAAGTGCAAGTGCAGGTTGTAAAGTACGAGGTATTAATCCACTGAACCATTAGAATAAACAGAAGTGGTTTGAAGAACATAAAAGGAATTGTTTGTCAATTTATTTTATAGGAATCAAAATTCAAAAAAAAAAAAAACAGTTTCAAATGGTATTAGGACATGGCTCACAGCAGGCTATAAGGTGCAATTACAAGGTATTAGTCCACTCGACTATAAGACTGTAATGATGTTTTTTGTATGTATTAGTACATTATACCATTAGACTTAAATGATGTTTTTTTGTAAAGAAATTGTCTTTTCATTTTATTTTGTAGAGAGAAAATCAAAATCGGACATCAGAGAAAAAAAAAAAAAAGACATAAAATTGGGTAAAATGTAATAAAAGTGTATGAAAATCACAATAAGGATAAAATCAAATAAAAGAATCATTGATAATATTGAGGCCATAGGGGCCAATTGTCTTCAATTTATAGATCCAATAGACCTCTTTTCTGTTTAATGCTTGGGTTCTATTGGAAACGTGTTCAGGGATGTGTTCTATAGGAAAAATGATGGCTTTAGAGAAATCTCTTTGGTGAAATGAATGAAAGTGTCGTGACAGACCATGTTGTTGATATCCAATTTTAGTGTTGTGTCTATGTGATTTCATTCTACAATGAAGGGGTTGTCTGGTTCTCCCAACATATAATTTAGGACAAGGACACAGGATAACATAGATAACAAAGGCAGACACACAGGACAGGTGATTAGTGATGGTGAATTTTTCTGAGGTGAATGGATGTGAAAAGATGAAAGTATTATGGGCAATATTGCTGCAAAGGCTACACCTGGGTCTCTGGCATCTAAAAATGCCTGGTGTCAAGCCGGTATGATTGTCGGGAGTACATTGGCCCAATCTGCCTAGGGGCCAGATGATTTTTTAGTGATCTGGCCTTCCTAAATGTAACAGTAGGTTTGTCAGGCAAAACTTTATTAAGTACAGGATCTTTTTGGATAATGTACCATAGGTCCCCTAGTATATTTTTAATCTCCTTATGTTGGGAGTTGTAGGTAGTAATAAAATTGGCCTGATAGTTAGCATGTGTATCTTTTTCTTTAGATCTCCCACTTAAAAGAATTTGCTGGTTAAAATTTTTTGAAACATTATTAAAAGTAGAATGAATAAATTGGGAAGGGTATTTTTGAGCCAGGAATCTTCCCTTGAGGACCTCAGCCTGATTATTAAAATCCTCATCTTCTGTACAATTCTTTCGGATTCTCTGAAATTGATTATGAGGAATGTTAAAAAGCCATTTAGAATAGTGGCTGCTCTTAAAATGGACATAACTATTGGAGTCTACCTTCTTAAAAAAGGTTTTGGTATAGATTTTGGAGTTTTTTATATAAAAAGTGATATCAAGGAAGTCCATCTGGGTATTACTAATGTGGGGGGTGAACTCCAAACCCCATATGTTGTTCTGTATGGAAGAAGTAAAGACATCAACTGGAATAAAACTGGTGTCAAAGATTAAGAATAAATCATCAATGTATCTTTTATATAAAACCACGCCCTCTAGAAATGAATCAATGGTAATAAAAGTATTCTCGAAGACCCCCATAAAAAGATTAGCATAAGTTGGCGCGACCCGTGATCCCATAGCGGTGCCTCTGATCTGATGATAAAAATACCCCAGAAAAGTAAAAAAGTTATTATGTAAAATAAAATCCATCCCATTAAAAATAAAATCCTTTTGAGGGTCAGACAATCGACTGTCAGTAAGTAGAAATTTTTTAAAACAGCTCAAACCCAGTTGGTGATCAATATTGGAATACAAAGCAGATACATCAAATGAAATAAAAACATAAGAATCTTTCCAAGGTATATTGTTAGTTAGGTTGATCAATTGTGTAGAATCCTTTAAAAAACTGGGGAGCTGTAGGACATGAGGCTGCATGATTCTATCTATAGAATGTACTCACATAGACACAACACTAAAATTGGATATCAACAACATGGTCTGTCACGACACTTTGATTCATTTCACCAAAGAGATTTCTCTAAAGCCATCATTTTTCCTATAGAACACATCCCTGAACACGTTTCCAATAGAACCCAAGCATTAAACAGAAAAGAGGTCTATTGGATCTATAAATTGAAGACAATTGGCCCCTATGGCCTCAATATTATCAATGATGCTTTTATTTGAGTTTATCCTTATTGTGATTTTCATACACTTTTATTACATTTTACCCAATTTTATGTCTTTTTTTTTTTTTTTTTCTCTGATGTCCGATTTTGATTTTCTCTCTACAAAATAAAATGAAAAGACCATTTCTTTACCATTTGAAGTTGTTTTTTTTTTTTTTTCCCCCTGATGTCCGATTTTGATTTTCTCTCTACAAAATAAAATGAAAAGACAATTTCTTTACCATTTGAAGTTGTTTTTTTTTTTTGTTTTTTTTTGAATTTTGATTACTATAAAATAAATTGACAAACAATTCCTTTTATGTTCTTCAAACCACTTCTGTTTATTCTAATGGTTCAGTGGATTAATACCTTGTACTTTACAACCTGCACTTGCACTTTATTAGTCAGGTTCTAATACCACTTCAAGTTATTTTGCTGAATTTTGATTTCTATAAAACAAATAATTTCTTAAATTCTTTCTTAAACCACTCCAGCTAAATCCAATGGTTTAGTGGACTAATACCTGGTACTTGCACTTTACAGCATACATCTGCACTTCATGAGCCAGGTTCTAATACTCCTTGAGGTCTCACCCCTCCTCCCCCCTTTTTTTCATTAACCTTAGCCACTTTTTACCCCGTGATCCATAGCACTCTGTTTTATTTTTATTTTTGCATAATTTTATATATTTTTTCTCATTTTAATACACTTTTATTGTGGTGTTTTTATGTTAATAAAATTTCATTGTTTTTGAGTTTTTTTTTTTTTTTTTCTTTGACCTTTGCTGATGTCATTTAACCCTGCATTGGCGCCATTTTTTTCTCTATAAGAATGTTTCACCATCTTTCAATGTAATCTGCCCTGATGAAGTGAGCCAGTAGGCTCAGGAAACGCGTTGGCTGAATAAAGAACCTTGTACTCCACCAGAAGCAAGCGCAGTCCTTATTGCACTTTCACGCCGTTTTTGCAAATTTGTCCTAGGACCCTGTGCAGATTTGCTGCTGCTTCTCATGCGTTTATGGGTGTTGTGACTTCCTCACAACCCCAATAGGTGAGCACCTTCCTTTTTTCTCTGTTATTGTGTTTTTTTATACGGATTTACACAGTGGATGCGCCCTGTATTTCTCCTTTCAATTTGCTATGCACATTGGCACACACACATGCACACTCACTCCACACCCCCATGTCTGTGTCTTCTTCACGCATGACTGCACCACTTTTGCTTTGTGTATAGTGTGTTTTCAGAAAGTTTATGAGCCTCAAATAGTTCTGGCCAAACTTTGATAGTTACTCTTTGATTTAACAATATGGGCCTAATTTATTAAGCCTTAATAATGGATGTGCAGGAGTAAGATGCACCTAATACATTAAAAGAGGCATGCCATTTAATGGAATAAGATCCATCTTTCAACTGGTGTGTGCCTACGCCAGAAATTTTACTCCAGTCAAGGACTGAAGTCCGATTTCTGGCATTAGGTATGCCACAAATTTTCATGAATGTATCTGCTATCCTATACCTTGCCCTGGCTCTTTTCACTTTCGCAGAGCTGATGTGTAAATGTCAAAAGTCACAACATTTTTGCACAGCTTCATGTTTCAGAAAAATGTTGCGACATTTGAATGTGTTGTATGCCAGAAAACTGTTAAAATGCCTTTATGAATCAGGCCCTCTGCCTTTCACTAAAAAATATTATTTTCAAACAGACAAAATTTGCAGGAAATATTATATTTCACTCTAAACTCAAACATTGTTCAATAGCCTAAATGATTCTGATTGTAAAGACAGCTTCATCAAAATTCAAAGAAATTTATAACAGCATATTTTATCTTGCTTCATTAACTTTAATAGACGCATGTTGAGGGAGAACACAGAAGTGCAGACAGAACGCTTTTTAATTATGTTTCACAGCTTGCAGATATTACAACATTTTAGCAGGCTTGAAGAGGATTTTGTTTGCTAGTCAAACCATCTCTGGACATGCATTCATTGTAAGTGTTATATATTGTTAACAGTTTGGAAAATTGTGCATTTTGGTATATATTAAGGTTATCCCATGAATACTTTTGTGGATACCATCTCTTCCACCTTTTGTCAGCTATCCAAATCTACTGCCTCCTTCACAGAGGCTATTAAAGAGTTGTCTCTAAAGGCAAGCAGCTTCTTCCATTTTAGTCTGTAGGAGTTACAAAAAGCGGCTAGCATTTAATAAAAAGAAAAACGCGGACGGCACCGGTTACCATTGTAGACTCAGGTGGTGTGTGGTGTCCGGAACGCTGATTGCTGGCAGCTACAGGTGCTGGTCCAAGAAAACCACAGCGATGAATGAATCCAGCCCTTGTTCCACTCCTGTTATCACTCCCCCTGCCGACATCTATTGCATGTGCCAATAAACCAGCGATATTTCTTCACCAGCCCGTTGAGTGCGGTCCTTCTGTCTTCTACTGGATTCATTCAGAGGCTAGCATTTGTTTCAGACTTCTCTCTATTTATGCTATGAGGAGAAGAGCTATCTTGAATTCAAAAATGTTTTTTTTTTTAAATTTGGGTTCCACGCTTCTTGAACATTCATGGCAAATGCGCTTTTAATGTGTTGTTCTAGCCTATAACTCTAAGCAAATACTTTCATACTGATCTGTAAAATTCTACATTGAGTAGTTGAACTTTAAGATTTTATATTTTTATGTTCTATACAGATGTTCCATTTGGAAGATTTTCAGCATTTTGCAATATACAGTTGTGGCCAAAGGTATTGACACCCCTGCAATTCTGTCAGATAATACTCAGTTTCTTCCTGAAAATGATTGCAAACACAAATTCTTTGGTATTATTATCTTCATTTAATTTGTCTTAAATTAAAAAACACAAAAGAGAATGAAGCAAAAAGCAAAACATTGATCATTTCACACAAAACTCCAAAAATGGGCCAGACAAAAGTATTGGCACCCTCAGCCTAATACTTGTTGCAGAACCTTTAGCCAAAATAACTGCGACCAACCGCTTCCGGTAACCATCAATGCGTTTCTTACAATGCTCTGCTGGAATTTTAGACCATTCTTCTTTGGCAAACTGCTCCAGGTCCCTGATATTTGAAGTATGACTTCTCCAAACTGCCATTTTTAGATCTCTCCACAGGTGTTCTATGGGATTCAGGTCTTGACTCATTGCTGGCCAGTGGCCACCTTAGAAGTCTCCAGTGCTTTCTCTCAAACCATTTTCTAGTGCTTTTTGAAGTGTGTTTTGGGTCATTGTCCTGCTGGAAGACCAATGACCTCTGAGGGAGACCCAGCTTTCTCACACTGGGCCCTACATTATGCTGCAAAATTTGTTGGTAGTCTTCAGACTTCATAATGCCATGCACACAGTCAAGCAGTCCAGTGCCAGAGGCACGGTAGACACAGGAACATTCAGGTCTTTGGAGATGGACTTGTAGCCTTGAGATTGCTCATGCTTCCTCACAATTTGGTTTCTCAAGTCCTCAGACAGTTCTTTGGTCTTATTTATTTTCTCCATGCTCAATGTGGTACACACAAGGACACAGGACAGAGGTTGAGTCAACTTTAATCCATGTCAACTGGCTGCAAGTGTGATTTAGTTATTGCCAACACCTGTTAGGTGCCACAGGTAAGTTACAGGTGCTGTTAATTACACAAATTAGAGAAGCATCACATGATTTTTCGAACAGTGCCAATACTTTTGTCCACCCTCTTTTTTATGTTTGGTGTGGAATTATATCCAATTTGGCTTTAGGACAATTCTTTTTGTGTTTTTTCATTTAAGACAAATTAAATGAAGATAATAATAACAAAGAATTTGTGTTTGCAATCATTTTCAGGAAGAAACTGAGTATTATCTGACAGAATTGACAGAATTGCAGGGGTGTCTATACTTTTGGCCACAACTGTATGTCAAATGTAGCACTGCATGGTTTAATAAAAAATGTACAACATGCAATTCACCATATTCACAATAAAAAAAGTTCACATAATACAGAATACAATCTAAAAAAGCTATGTTGCAAAGTGACCTAGAACAAAAACAGCAATAGAGTAGTAAAATAACAGCAGTTGCTCTTCACCTTTCATTGCTGAGACTATGACAGCATGGCATTCCTTGTTTTAGATATTGATACAGATCAGTCTAATAATCAAAACTAACTCAATATGTGGCATTATATTTTTATAAAACCACTACTTCAGAGCTAAAATAACACTTTGACCTCAGTTTAGTTTGCACAATACAAGCAAAAGCAAAACACTTTCATAGAAATAGAATAAATATACTGCTAGGTATTCTTAAAAAAAAGTAATTAATTGAAAATGCAGCAATACATTTCTCAGTCCGTGAGTAGAAATGAAAGATAAGTAAATACAAATTTGCCAGATTTTCAGATTTTTCTAGTAAATATATAATACCATGAATAGATTTGCTGTGTATCAAAAGCTTCTTCATTGTTTTATGGCTTTCTCTCCTTATCTCCATGGCTAAGCTGTGCTTGTTGTCATCCTCTCAGGATTCACACTCATCACAGAATGGAGGCTGCATTTCTTGCTTCTGCTTTTTTACAGGCTATGATAATTCCTTCTGATTGTTAAACTATAGCGTTTGATGTGAAAGCTGCAAGCATTATGGTAAAAGCCTGGTTGTAAAGGGTAGGATTGGGACAATCCTCACACATGATGGTTGTCATAGAGAGTTGTATACATGTCCTAAAGCTGTGTTTAGGCAAACGGATCCAGACGTTCCTGGAAAATTAGTTACTGCTACAGCCTTAAAGTGTACTAATGCTATGTACCATATATACTGATGTATAAGCCGAGATTTTCAGCCCATTTTTTGGGCTGAAAGTCCCCTTCTCGGCTTATACGCGAGTCATTTACCGGGGGTGGGCAGGGGAGGGGGAGCGGCAGTGTCAGAGACCATACTCACCCCCTCCTGGCACGTCTCTGCAGCCCCTGCTTCTCCCTTGGTCTTCTGCTTCCTGCATTCAGCGGTCACGTGGTACCGCTCATTAAACTCATGAATATGCGCACATTTATGAGTTTAATGAGCAGTACCACGTGACCGCTGAATGCAGGAAGCAGACGACCGATGGAGAAGCAGGGGCTGCAGAGAAGACCATGCGCCAGGAGGGGGTGAGTATGACAGGGGGGCAGAGAAATATTCACCTGTCCCCGTTCCATCATCATGCACCGCTGTGTCTCCAGGTCCTCCTGCTGTGACATTCAGGTCAGACGGTGCGATGACATAGTCAGTGTGTGCCTTCTGATGAATGAACATCACTGCAGAGACCCGGGAGACACAGCGGTGGATGGCGATGGAACAGGGGCCGGTAAATATCGCCGGTTCCGGGGACTCCGGACACCGGCACCTGGCCCCCAGCGATGGAGAGGTGAGTATGTCATTTTTCTTTTAATTGCAGCAGCAAATAAGGAGTATTGATGGAGCATCATATGCATCAGCATTATCCCTTGTGCAGCAGCATATTATGGATGGTATTTATGGAGCATCTTATGGGGCAGCATTAACCCTTGTGCAGCAGCATATTATGGGGGGTATTTATGGAGCATCTTATGGGGCAGAATTAACCCTTGTGCAGCAGCATATGGGGGTAGTTATGGAGCATCTTATGGGGCAGAATTAACCCTTGTGCAGCAGCATATGTTTGGTATTTATGGAGCATCTTATGGGGCAACATTAACCCTTGTGCAGCAGCATATGGGGGATATTTATAGAGTATCTAATGGGACAGCATTAACCCTTGTGCAGCAGCATATGGGGGGTATTTATGGAGCATCATATGGGGCAGCATTAACCGTTGTGCAGCAGCATATGGGGGGTATTTATGGAGCATCTTATGGGGCAGCATTAACCCTTGTGCAGAAGCATATGGGGGTATTTATGGAGCATCTTATGGGGCAGCATTAACCCTTGTGTAGCAGCATATGGGGGTATTTATGGAGCATATTCTTGGGCAAGCATTAACCCTTGTGCAACAGCATATGGGGGTTTTTATCTATGGAGCATCTTCTTGGACCACCATTAACCCTAGGCTTATACGTGAGTCAATAAGTTTTCCCAGTTTTCTGTGGCAAAATTAGGGGGGTCAGCTTATACACGAGTATATACGGTACTTAGACTATTTGGCTCCCCATAGTTAAACTTCAGTATAGCTGTCTACTATTAACTCTCATAAGTTTTCTAAGTTTGGCACAGATGAGCTTAATTCTATTTTATCTCCAGGGAAGATTGGTACTCCACAGCAAGTGGAGATGTTCCCTGAATTGTTCATTGGTTATGAACATAAAAAAGCAGGGAATGTAATGTATCTGGGATACATTGATGATAAAGTACCCAAATGAAATCTGACACCACAGCCACAGGCACTGAAATGAGTGTTTTAAACACCAAATGAGGAAGGTGTCTTTAAACTTTTCCCAGTAGTTGAATAATAATGCATTGCTGTATCACCAGCATGGAGCTCACAAGTGAAGAGTTAAACACAAAGAGGTGCTCATTCTACAGTAGATAGGTCCAGATTAAAAACATATGTAACATGCACAAGTGTGAACAAGTCGGTAAGACAATGCTCACACCACCCAATGGCTTAGCCACAACAAGAAAACACAAAATAACAAATTTGAAAAAATACTCTGCAATAAAAACATGACAGTAATCAGCAAGTGCTGTATAACAAATACAGGGTATTTAGTCGATATGTTTTTTGCAAAAAATATATACCAAGCTGCTTCACCACGTCACGGTAACCCTTCACGAAGCAGTCCCTTTCTAATGTATTTAAAACCTGAACATCTGAACAGTGTCTAAAATGAACAGGATTCTGACAGGCACTTCTTAGTATGGGCCTGTGGTGCAGGAAAGCTCTTTTATGTGCATGTTACACAGGAGAGGGGTGGGGTCTCCCAAACCATGCTGAGCATGGAAAAAACGGATTAAAAACATATGTAACATGCACAAGTGTGAACAAGTCGGTAAGACAATGCTCACACCACCCAATGGCTGAGACACAACAAGAAAACACAAAATAACAAATTTGAAAAAATACTCTGCAGTAAAAACATGACAGTAATCAGCAAGTGCTGTATAACAATTACAGGGCATTTAGTCGATATGTTTTTTGTAAAAAATATATACCAAGCTGCTTCACCACGTCACGGTAACCCTTCACGAAGCTGTCCCTTTTCTAATGTATTTAAAACCTGAACATCTGAACAGTGTCTAAAATGAACAGGATTCGGACAGGCGCTTCTTAGTATGGGCCTGTGGTGCAGGACAGCTCATTTATGTGCATATTACACAGGGGAGGGGTGGGGTCTCCCAAACCATGCTGAGCATGGAAAAAATGGATTAAAAACATATGTAACATGCACAAGTGTGAACAAGTCATTTTTTCCATGCTCAGCATGGTTTGGGAGACCCCACCCCTCCCCTGTGTAACATGCACATAAATGAGCTGTCCTGCACCACAGGCCCATACTAAGAAGCGCCTGTCCGAATCCTGTTCATTTTAGACACTGTTCAGATTTTAAATACATTAGATAGGGACTGCTTCGTGAAGGGTTACCATGACGTGGTGAAGCAGCTTGGTATATATTTTTTGCAAAAAACATATCGACTAAATGCCCTGTAATTGTTATACAGCACTTGCTGATTACTGTCATGTTTTTACTGCAGAGTATTTTTTCAAATTTGTTATTTTGTGTTTTCTTGTTGTGTCTCAGTAGATAGGTCCAGGCAGAATTTTTTACAAAGTCAGCATTAGAATTTTCCCTGAGATTTTGGATAACCACCAGAAACATGACTCAAAAAACCCAATTGGTCGCACAAGATTTGGATGGGAAAGAAAAAAGAAAGAAGGGTACTGAATAAGATGCATTTCAGTAAATTGGCAATCACTCTTAATTAGTGATAAGCGAAACCGTGGATGTTCGGGTTTGGCCGAACATCTAAAAAATGTTTGGTTTAGGTACCAGAACGGTACATGAACCCAGATCCCATTCAAATGAATGTGGGGCCAAAACTGACAGCGTGGCAAACACAAACTCTTATCAGCTGTAAAATCATTATCACCGGTCAGAGAGCTGCAGTTCCCTCCACAACCATAACGCTCACCTATCCAATGTGAAGATAATACAAATCTGTCCCACAAAGATCTGGATGACTTGGATAGCGGTAACAGCAGTGATGCGATCTTTCTCACAAAGCAAGTGATGCTGTAAATGAGGTCATCAGGGTTCATCACCTATGAACCCAAGTGACCTTTCTCTCTGGAGCTCAGCGCTGCACACTGCAGGAGCATGATTATGCTCCTGTCTCAGTGTGAGCCAGCTGGTGTGGCTAGCAGTTGCATCACTGATGTGATCACTATCCAAACTACCCAGATCTTTGTTGGATAGTAAGGGCTATCTTCTCATCAGACAGGTCAGGGATATGGTTGTTAATTATTTTTCTTCTTTTATAGGGGACATGGGCATTGTTGGCTTAGGCATAAAGGTGAGTATAACTTTGCTATTTTATTTTGATTTCAAATAAAGGAGTCTGTGTCATTGTTTCAATTCAAAGATTTTATTTTGGCTGTTTTTTTCCACAATCTAACTATGGCGTTAGTAATGGTTGTGTCTTTTAGATGCCCCTCCATTACTATCCCCTGTGCTTGATGTCAGTGGCCATAAAACAGCTGACATCAACCCCAAACCTAATACTCTACTTTCCACCACAAGTGGGAAAAGTGGGCATGCGGGAAAAACTGGATAAAGCACTAGAATTGGCACATCTAATAAATGTTCCTTTTCTAGGGCAGTTGTGGGCTACTATTTTTAGGGTGTGGGCATAATATCCATGGCCTTTTACCAGTGTGAGAATACCAGCCTCTAACTGTCTGTTTTAGCTTGGCTGGTTGTCAAAAATGAGGGGGAACCCATGCCATTTTTGTAAATTATTTGCTTAAATAATTTTTAAAATGGAGTGTGTTAGGCGTCGAGTTCCCACCACTGCACAGAAGGAATCTAAAGCCATGTCCTCTGCAGTCTCCCATTCTTCTTCAGCAGCAGAGGTTCCTGCTCAGCAGAGACATTGGTCCCAGCGTCTTGCTCAGGCTCCCTGTTCTTCTCCCGGTTCCATTTCACCCTCCATTTTCTCTCCGGGGAGAAGAACATTCGTGCCGACGCTCTCTTCCGCTCCGTAGTGTCATCAGAGCAGGAGGAGCCTCGATTAACTGTCCCTTCTGAGAGCCTGAGGATCGTGGCCCTGGTTTCTCTTGAGTCTGTACCCCTGGGCAAGTCTCTTGTGCCACCTAATTTGCGATTGGAGGTTCTCTCTTGGGCTCACTCGTCCAGGGTGGGTGGACATTTTGGGACCAAGAGGACATCTGAGTTTCTGCCGTAGACGTATTTGTGGCCGCATATGGCCTGTGATGTCAGAGACTATATCCGGGCGTGTGTCTCCTGCGCCAAGAAAAGGTCTTCTTGACATCGGCCTGCTGGGCTACTTTGCCCCCTGCCGGTGGCAGACAGGCCCTGGGAAATGGTTGGGATGGACTTTTTGGTGGGTTTACCCAAGTCCCATAGCTGCACAGTCATCTGGGTAGTCACTGACCATTTTTATTAAACGGTGCACCTGGTGCCCCTTTCGCAGGTACCTTCTGCACGGGTCTTGTTAGTGTTGTTCATTAACCCTCCGTCAGGCGCAATATAGATTCTCCTCAGTTCATGCGCAATGTGCCTGACAAGCACAGGTCAGAAAACCACCTATAGTAGCTACATATTTCAATTTCAGGACTATAGAAGTAGTCAGTGACCTTCATAGGAATGTATTAAAAGAGATTACACCAAATCAGATGCAAAAAAAACATTTATTAACCATAAACTTATTAAAACTAAAAGTACCACTTTTCGGTAGTACCGCCAAATAGGCTCCAGTTATCTTTACTTAACTATTGCTTAAATATAAAATTATGGAAAAAAACGTAAAGGATATTGCACTTAGATGTTACTTAATTATTTTCTACTCATCTTCAGTGGTTTCAATTGCAGCAGAAGCAGCACAGGTACACTTAGAAAAGCAAGGCTGGCAGACGAAAGTTGCATGGGAAAGGCAGATTGATTCTTTACATATTTTGCAGTCATATTTAGAAAGCCTTCTGAAACCAGATACAAATGAGCAGGTAGTACAACTGCGTCTTTTAGAAGGTGGTAGAGTCGGTGTTTGTTCTGGAACGTCCTTGGGACGTCCTTTGTATTTTTATCTTTGCCCAAATAATAAGCTAGATCTGTGTCTGTTTCCTCTGTATCAGTGTCATCACCATCCTGCTCTGTTCCAGAATCAGTGTTACATTCTGCTACCTCATCTTCAGATGAAATGTCACTAGATTCCTCTAAATCCTCAGTTACTGCTGGTTCTTCCTCATCATCTTCTAACAAAAAAATCTTCATTTCTTCTAAATGAAGGGGTTTAGATGAATCATACTGTTTTCTGGCCATTGCAGCAGAAAATCTGAAGCAAGAGAGAAAGAGTATGTGTTAGGGCGCAATGTGCCTTAGAAGCCACCCTCCTTTTGTCTAAGAAAACAGTACTTATGTACACTAACTTAGCATTAATCCTTCATAAAACAAGCTAAATACACAATCGTGATGAATAAAAAAAGAAAATACTAACCTTTCAATTTGTGTTGAAATCAGGCGCAATGTGCCTGAGAAGCCAAAGTGTTGATATCTGCTCACTAGAAGGTCTGCTGAGTCACTGTGATATCAGGTTTCACAGAGCCTGTAGAGTCAGGAGATAACTAGGAGGGGTGGGGTTTTCTGATAAGTGGGCAAGGAGAGAGAAGTGAAACTAATTACTGTGTGCCTGTCAGATCTATTGCACCTGACGGAGGGTTAAGCACATTTTTCACCTACACGGTTTGCCTGACAAAATTGTCAGTGACCGGGGTCCTCAGTTTGCGTCTCTGTTCTGGAGAGAGCTTTGTCACCTACTCAGCTGAATTTCTCTTCAGCATATCATCCTGAGATGAATGGGTTAGTAGAGAGGGCCAACCAGACCATGGTCACATAATTGGGGCATTTTGTTTCAGCCAGGCAGTATGATTGGGCATCCTTGCTACCGTGGGCAGAATTTGCACTGAACAATGCCATAGCCGACTCTACTGGACAGACCCCATTCCCCCTTAACTACGGCCAGCATCCACATGTCCCTGTGCCCATGCCCATGTCGTACACTGACTCTAGGGTGGCAGACTGGGCGGTAGAGGCACGTGACATTTGGGACCCAACACAGGTTGCCATCCGGGCCTCCAAGTAGAGAATGAGGGTGTTCGCTGATGCACACCAGCACCCCAATCCGACTTTTGCTTCTGGCGACTTAGTGTGGCTCTCAGCCCATAACATCAGGCTGCAAGTTGAGTCCACTAAATTTGTACCTCGCTATATAAGTGCCTTCAAGGACCTGGAACAGGTCAACCCTGTGGTTTATTGTCTGGCCCTTCCCCCATGCCTAGGTATAACCGACACCTTTCATGTATCCTTCTTAAAACCTATTCACATGTCCTGGTTTTCCGAGTCATCTGCCAGGACATTGGGTTTAAAATAAGGAAGAGGAACAGCATCCGGTCTGGGTGAAAAATTGTATCAAAAATTTATTCTGCCAGTATAAAATACAACGTTTCGGCCATATTGTGGCCTTTTTCAAGTATACTTTTCATATACTTGAAAAAGGCCACAATATGGCCGAAACGTTGTATTTTATACTGGCAGAATAAATTTTTGATACAATTTTTCACCCAGACCGGATGCTGTTCCTCTTCCTTATTTTGGACTATTGTTCATTTGGGTCCATGAACCTTTGAACTGGCATCCAATCCTCCGTTGTGCTGTCGGCTGCTTTTTGCTGAGGACATTGGGTTTAGTCCACGGACGAATTTGAGGTGAATGCTATTGTGGGATGCAAGGTGGTACTGTCACGTAGTGACTTGTCCTGTGTGACGCAACCAGCAGGTCGGTCATAGACCGCTCCTGGCACTTTAACCCCCAAAACAATGCAATCAAACATGATCACAGCATTCCGGAGCCGGCAGAGGGGCTGACAGCTCCTCTGCCTTTGGAATGGAGACCCCGCAGCATGACGCAGGGTCCCGATCACAGTGCGCAGTGCATGTCAGGAAGTCTCTGAGGTCAGTATGCACAGAGTACAGCACTGACAGCTTATATGGCATTCAGATCTGCATGCCATATAAGAGATCAGCCTGCACAAAATGAGTGTCCCATAGTGGGACAAAGTGGAAAAGTAGGAATGAAATGTAAAAAAAAAATAATAATTGTTAAAGTATTTTAAAAAAATATAAAAATCAATATTAATTCCATCAATCTATTCTATTATCTCTAAACACGTTTTTTCGGTGATTACTTTGTATCTCCATTCATACTGCACCCACACACACAAATGATACACCATTTTTAAAGGTAAACTTGCCCCCTTCAGCAAGAAAATAGCCAAAAAAACCACACATCCACGATTTGATCACAAATACAGTTTAAACATTAATTTTCATAAACCTGCAGTAAGGAAAAATGACCTGCAGGTGGCACCACAGTACCCCAAAGCACACTACCACAAAGCTGCTTACAGACATCACAAACAAATCCAAACATTTGCCTTGGGGGCTTTACAGCTTGCCGAACTGCTTACCCAGCCTATTTTAGCCAAATTGGAGGATTGCAAAATTCACTGCAGGTGAGGCACATATGCATACACATTTGTAAACATGCACTGCCTATTGAATTGCACACTTGCTCCGGTCATACTCCACTCACACTAACAAATGATACACCATTTGAAAGGTCAAATTACCTGCAGGTGGCAGCACACTACCCCAAAGCACACTACCACAAAGCTGCTTACAGACATCACAAACAAATCCAAGCATTTGCCTTGGGGTCTTTCCAGCTTGCTCAAGTGCTTGCCCAGCCTATTTCAGACACATTGAAGGGTTGCACACTTTACTGCAGGTGAGTCACTTATGCATACACATTTGTATATATGCACTGCTTTTTCAGTGATTACTTCGCCCCACACACACAAATAGTAAGTCACATATGCAAACACATTTGTAAACATGCACTGCTTTTTCGCTGATTACTTCTCCCCACACACACAAATGATACACCGTTTGAAAGGTAACCTTGCTCCCTTCAGCAAGAAAAGAGCCAAACAAACCACATATTTGCTATTTTATCACTAAATAGAGTTGAAACATTCATTTTCATAAACCTGCAGAAAGACACAATGACCTGCAAGTGGAACCTCAACCGGAAGACATTTTTTGGCCTCTACTTATCAAACCAATTTATTGTATTACCAATCTACATATATAAATACCAGTCTGTGTTCATCATCTCATGAAATACATTAACATTTGACCAGCTTGCTTTTTCTGAAATTGCCTGCGCCCCCGACGACCAATGTGCAAAAATTTTGCATTGGCCAAGCTAGTAAATAAATATTTTAACCCTGCTATTCTGTTCGTTACCACTATACATTTGTTATGTTCCGGTCATTTTTCTTTTCAAATAATTTTATTGGTTTTCAGTCATTAAACAGGGTAAGGGAAGGAAGGTAGGAAGGGAGGAAAGGGAATGGGAAGTAAAGAAACTTGTACAGGTACGGAAAAAATTTAAAACTAGAGAACCCAAAATAGGCATTAAATAGCATAAAGCGAATAACAACATAAAAGGAAAAGAAAATCGCCAATCCTTATTATGGGGTAACATTCTTGGAAGGAGATACAACATCCCAGTACTACAACGGCCATGTTTAGGCCTCAAAATATAATACCTCTTAATAGGTCTATTTGATATGGAATTGGTTGTTCCAAGTCTTCCATTTTTTTGTATATTTGTGGATGTGATTGTTGTTAATCGCAAATCTGCGTTCTAAATCACTATGTTGGCCGATTTTATCAAGTATGTTCGAAAACTTAGGAACCTCGACTTTCTTCCACCATTGTGCTAACATGGTCTTAGTCACTAAGAGGATGTGGATGATAATATGTCTTACCGAATCATCAAATTGTTCCATGTCTAATGAAAGAAGTGCTCTTTCAGGCGTAATTGTGAAGTCCTTAGCAATGAGGTTAATGTTTTGTGTGACCTGGAACCAGAGGTTTTTGATCTTTGAACAACCCCAAAATATATGGTAGAGGTTCCCTTGATGTCCACAGCCTCTCCAGCACAAGGAAGATAATTCTGTATTAAAATGTGATAACCTTGTCGGGGTATAGTACCACCTATTTAACAGTTTAAAATAACCCTCGTGAAGACCCATTGATATGTTGGAATTGTAAGTGAATTTGATGGCATCGTTCCAATTCTCAAGACGGATATCAGCACCTAAATCGGACTCCCATCTCTTCATGTATATATTTTTGTGGCTCGTTAGGTCCTTGACGACAGATCTATACAAATTATGCAGACTCCAGAGGTTTTTATTTTTAAGGTTGCACAACAGTGAAGTTAGCATTTCATAATTTAAAGTCTTCCCTTTTATGATTTTCAAAATTCTGTCTTTCAACATGGTGTAAAAGACCAGCTCAGATGATGGTAGATTATATTTAGCCTTGATCTCACTGAATTTCAAGAACTCCACTCCACTAAAAACATCCCCACCTTTTTGATTCCAGATTTCCCCCATACCTCCGGCTTCGGGAGATCATTCATCAGTGCAAATGAAGATAGGGGTAGTTTTAAGATTTGCTTTGCTTTTTTTATATTTTTAGTCGGCTTAATGAGTTCCCTCCAGGCTGAGATTATCGGCCGGAATATAGGATGCGATGAGTTTGCACTGTGCTTTTGCAGAAGGCAGTAAAAGAAAAGCTTTCACGTGGAACCTCTATCACTAGCATCTCTCTCCAAGCAATACCAAGCCGGATGTGTCATGTTTTCCATAAACCAGTGCCAGCTCTGTTTAATAAGTGAGGCCTGATAATAAGCGTATATGTTGGGCAGTCGTGCGCCCCCATGTTTTTTTATTTTTATAAAGTAAGTCTGCAGATATTCTTGCTTTCTTACCTTTCCAAATAAATAGTCGGATGAGCTCTTGAATTTTATCAATGGATTGGCGTGGAAAGCTAACTGGCAAAGACCTAAATATGTATAAAATTTTGGGAAGGATAAAGGCTTTGACTGCTAGTATCTTCCCAAAAATGGAAGTCTCTAACTGAGCCAAAAAGGAAAGATTGCCTGTAATAGTCTTTATAATGCTGTCTAAATTGGCCCTAACTGTGGCTTGGATTGATCATGCTATTCTAATCCCTAGATAGGCAATCTCTTTTTCCTCCCAAATGAACTGGGTTTGAGTCTTTATTTCATTAATTTCGGATTGTTTCATGTTTAGAGTTATAAATTTGGATTTGTGTGGGTTTATCTTAAAATAGGATGCTCTAGAGAATTTTTCTAGTTCATCTGAAAGGGCTTTAATGGAATTTGCGGGATCAAGAAGTGTGAGGAAGAGATCATCTGCGAATAACCCAATTTTAAAATTTCGTGATGGCATTTCAAAGCCTTTAATATCATTGTTTAATCTAATTTTTTCAGCTAGGGGCTCTATGGCAAGCACAAATAGAAGGGGAGACAGGGGGCACCCCTGTCTTGTGCCATTAGTAATGTCGAACGAGTCAGAAAGGAAGTTGTTTGCATAGATCCTGGCACTAGGACTCGAGTATAGGGCAAAGACTGTTGATAGAAACTTCTCGTCAAAGCCAAATCTAGCGAGAGTTGTCTTTAAATATAGCCAGTTTAGTCTATCGAACGCCTTCTCGGCGTCCAGTGCCAGAAAAGTTTCGGTTCTTGAATTGTTAGCTAAATTTATCAGGTTCAACACCCTTCTAGTCCCATCTGAGGCCTGGCGGCCCTCTTTGAACCCTATTTGATCATCCACCAACAGACGTGGAAGGATGTTTTTTAGTTGGTTTGCGATGATCTTTGAATAGATTTTAATATCGCTGTTTATGAGCGAGATTGGCCTATAGTTCTGTATCCTCTTGGGGTCTCCCCCCTTCTTTGGAATCATGACAATTGTTGCCTCTAACATCTCCTTTGGGAAGGAACCGCGAGAGGATGCCAGACCAAAGACGGAAGCCAACTGTGGAGCCAGAATTTTTGAAACGGATATATAGTATTCCCCAGAGAAGCCATCTGGCCCTGGTGATTTTTGGGACTGCAGTTTCTTGATAACGTCAACTATTTCACTCTCTGTAAAAGGGCTATTGACATAATTCAAGTCCAGCTCATCAACTCTTGGTAAATCGATACTCTGTAGAAAAGAATCCACAAAATTCGAGTTAACCACCAGTGTTTGGGGGTCATCTTTCAAGTTATAAAGATTTTTAAAGAAATCTGCAAACGAGTTGACAATGTCCCTAGGGTGAATTTTGGGATCACCCGAGGGAGATACAATCTTAATTATCCTTTTTTTGATTCTTTCTCTTTTTAATTTCCTCATCATAAACTTGGTAGGCTTGTTGAGAGATGTATACGATTTATACCTAGATGCTTTGATGGCTGCATCGTATTCCTGGTAGATTTTAGATCTCAGACTCTGTCTGAGTCTCAAAATCTCAGCCTGGATGGTTTGGGAAGGAACTTTCAAGTTGGTTTGTTTTTTCTAGATCATTAATTTGGGCCTGTAGGTTTGTAATTTTTTCCCTATTTCTCTTCTTATGTTTAGAGAGGATCTGTATAAGGCATCCCCTCAGGACCTCCTTATTGGCATTCCAGACCGTGAACTGATTTACGTAGTTTAAGAGAACATTTTCTATCTCTTGCTTGTACTCTGGTATATATAACAAGGCTGGGTTAAGTCTCCAGCGGAATGGCTTGTCAGAGGGAGGAACCATGAGGAACTCAGCGAGAACCGGGGTATGATCCGAGATGGTCTTTTGCATGAACCGTATATCTTTAATTTTGGTTAAAGTAAATATATTAGTAAGTAGTAGATCGATTCTAGATGCTGTCTTATGTACATCTGAAAAGTGAGAATACTCACGAGACGATGTGTTCAAGCAACGAAAAGCATCATAAAGCTCAATTTGAATTAACCAGTTTTTCAAAGCTGGAACCTTGTGGCGAACTAATGAGGATGAATCTATGCTGCTGTCTGGGACAATATTAAAATCGCCTAGTAAGATCAGATCACCTGTTTTGACTTTGTCTATTTTTTTGATTAGCTTGTTCAAGAAACGAATGTGTCCCTTGTTAGGTGCGTATACAATCACTATTGTGCATTGCCTTTCATGGAGTAAGCATATGAGTATATGAAACCTGCCCAACGAGTCTGATATCTCTTTGATGAGCTGAAAAGGAACAGTGCCACCTACCAGTGTAATGACTTGTTCCCGTCATTTTTGACCGGACCTAATAAAGTCTTGATTTTTAGCTAATTTAAGTGTTTTAATTGAATAATTTTTGCAGAATTATATTGTTTGTGAACCTGGTTGTTTATAAACAAATGAAAAATGGAAAGAAAATCTTATTTTTTATTTTTTTGTGTCAAAACATTAAACATGGCTTTATTGGAATATTTATGCATATTGCATATTTAATGATGATCCTTCAGAACTCTGATGTCTGTATATGTCTTCTCTGCTCTCTCCAGCTGGACTGAAAATGAAACTGGATAGACTACTATGGCAATTGTCTGCTGATAAGATAAAATAACACACCCTCCACCCTTTAGGATAAGAGCTCAGAGTACAGCAAACACACTTTTCGGACAGAATGTATTGGTACTCTTTCAGGTCAGCATTTCACAGAAATTAGATCAGGGAACACAAGTGAAAAAAGAGAATATGTTCATTTACAATATGAAATGTTGAGAACTGAATTGAACTATTTTACATGAACAGCAGGGTAAAAATATTTGGCACATAACTTTACCGGAAGGTAATCCATCAGCAGTATTGTAATGAGAAAATGTATGTATGTGTAAATCTGCATGGACCAAAAGGACCTAAATAAATTGATAAATAGTAGTAGATGTAATATATAGTCAAAAATGAGATTATAGCTCCTTTATTTTACTCATAAAATGGCTGGAGATCACTATAAAAGGCTATCGGTCATTTTTGACCGAACAGTACAAGTGTATGAAAAATCGTGGAGCAAAAAGTAAACAAAAAAAAAAAAAGTACCCATAGTAAGAACCCCTCAAATGAAGAAAAGTCAATCAACCTTAATTTCAGAACCGCATCTTGAATATTTGAAAAAATATTAAAGTTCAAAATCGGTCGTTTTTGACCGAACATAAAAAAATCAAAACAATAAAAGTACACATATTTAGTATCACTGCGTCTGTAATACCCTACTTATACAATTGTCCCATGAGTTAACCCCTTTAGTGAACACCATTAAAAAAACAGCAAGGCAAAAAAACAACGATTTATCATCATACCGTCGAACAAAAAGTAGAATAAGACACAATCAAAAAGCTGGATATAAATAAAAGTGGTACCACTGAAAACATCATCTTGTCCTGCAAAAAACAAGCCACCATATAACTCCATCACAGGAAAAGTAAAAAAGTTATAGTTCTCAGAATAAAGCAAAAAAAATTATAAAATGAGGTATTGCTGTAATCGTACTAACTCGAAGAATAATACTGCTTTATCAATTTTACCACATGCGGAACAGTATAAATGCCCCCCAAAGAAATTCATGAATTGCTGATTTTTGTTCATCTGCCTTCCAAAAATCGTAATAAAAAGTGATAAAAAAAGTCATGTGCCAGAAAATGGTAACAATAAAAACATCAACTTGTCCCACAAAAAGCAAGACCTCAAATGACTCTGTGGGCCAAAATATGGAAAAATTATAGCTCTCAAAATGTGGTGATGCAAAAACTATTTTTTGCAATAAAAAGCGTCTTTTAGTGTGTGACAGCTGCTAAACATAAAAACCAGTCATAAAACCCCACTATAAATAGTAAATCAAATGCCCCTTTATCACCCCCTTAGTTAGGGAAAAATAATAAAATAAAAAAATGTATTTCCATTTTCCAATTAGGGTTAGGATTGGGGTTAGGGTTAGGGTTGGAGTTAAGATTAGGATTGGGACTAAAGTTAGGGTTGGGGCTAAAGTTAGGGTTAGAGTTGGGGCTAAAGTTAGGATTACGGTAACAGTTAGTATTAAGTTTAGGGTTGGGATTAGGGCAAGAGTTTGGATTAGGGTTAGGGTTGGAGTTAGAATGGAGTGGTTTCACTGTTTAGGCACATCAGGGGCTCTCCAAATGCAACATGCGGCTGATCTCAATTCCAGCCAATTCTGCGCTGAAAAAGTCAAAGTGTGCGCCTTTCCTTCCAAGCTCTGCCATGCGCCCAAGCAGTGGTTTTCCCCCATATATGGACTATCAATGTACTCAGGACAAGTTGTACATCAACTTTTGGGGTCCAATTTCTCCTGTTACCCTTGGTAAAATAACAAAAATTGGACCTGAAGTAATTTTTTTGTTAAAAAAAGTTAAATGTTCATTTTTTTTAAACATTCCAAAAATTCCTGTGAAGCACCTGAAGGGTTAATAAACTTTTTGAATGAGGTTTTGAGAATCTTCAGTGGTGCAGTTTTTAGAATGGTGTAACTTTTTGGCATTTTCTATCTTATAGACCCCTCAAAGTGACTTCAAATGTGATGTGATCCCTGAAAAAATGGTGTTGTAAAAATGAGAAATCGCTGGTCAAATTTTAACCCTTATAACTTCCCAGCAACAAAAAAATTAGGTTTCAAAATTGTGCTGATGTAAAGTAGATGTCATGATCTCAGTGCGGGTATGACTTGCACACATGGGGTTAATGTCTGGAACCAGTGCTGATGACTGGCATTTCTGGGGTTAAAGGTTGTGATCCCAGTGCAGGCTTACCTGCACACCGTGGGCTATGATTGTGGCCTCTCCCTGGTTCTGGGAGAGGCTTCTTATAGCCTCAGGACGCTCCCATCCCCATCAGTTATACTTTCACCCTTGGCATTGTGTGGTGACCCCTGAGTGTGTTTGTGCTGTGTTCTGGTTGCTTGATTCTCTATGTACGATTTGGTCTGTTCTCTGGATATTGCTTTGGATTCTGCTTGGTACCTTCTATGTCTGTTTGGTTTTGACTTCTGCTTGGCCCTGACTATCCACTCTGTCTCATCCCTGGTACTTTACTGATATCTCTGTGTATGACCTCCATTTTGCCTGACTCAGAGTATTCTTGTATAGTGTCCTGCCATCTCTGAAAGCAGGATGCTAAGCCCCGCCCCTTGCAGTCACAAGACTGTAGGTCCTGTGACTGCTTGCTAAACTTCAGCGTCCACAGGTCCTGTGTATCTGTACTTTCCGGCTGTACCTGACCCCGGGCCCCCCTACAGTGCGGGTGAGTCCCTGCTCAGCGGAGGCTGCACGCCGGCACTGACAGGATCCAGACAGTAGACATGTGGGAATTGTTGCTTATTAAGTTTTTTTGTGTGCCATAGCTCTGTGATTCAAGGCCATAAAAATTCAAGGTTGGAAAATTGCAAAATTTTCAATATTTTCGCCAAATTTCCATTTTTTTCATATATAAACGCAAGTCATATCTAAGAAATTTTGCTACTAACATGAAGTACAATATGTCACAAAAAAACATTTCAGATTCAGTGGGATCCGTTAAAGAGTTCCAGAGTTATTACCTCATCAATTGACAGTGGTCAGAATTGTAAAAACTGGCCTGGTCATTAAGCTGCAAATTGGCTCTGTTACTAAAGGGTTAGATGCTTTTATTGTTTAGGTCGATGCAATTACAGCAATACCATATTTATATTGGGTTTTTGTTTGGCAGCTGGCACACACTAAAAAGACACTTTTTATTGTAAAAACTAGTTTTTGCATCCCCATATTTAGAGAGCTATAATGTTTCCAGATTTTGTCCGACAGAGTGATGTGATAGCTTGTTTTTCTTTATTGGTATCATTTAATGGCACAGGACAAAATACATTATACATATTTTTTGTGCCATTCCACGTATGGTAAAGTTGATAAGGCAGCTTTATTGCTTGAGTCATTACAATTACAGCGACACCCCATTTATATTCTTTTATGTTTTGATGCTTTTACAAAATAGACACTATTTTCAAGAAAAAAATAATTATTTTTGTAATGCTCTATTCTAAAAGGTATAACTTTTTATTTTTCCGCTGACAAAGTTTGTTTTTCATTTCCTCAACAAAAATTACAAAACCATTTTTTTTAGGGCCCACATCACATTTAAAGTGACTTCGAGGAGTCTATATGATAGAAAATACCCAAAAGTGACACCATTCTAAAAACTGCACCCCTCAAGGTGTTCAAAACCAGATACAAAAAGTTTATTTACCCTTCAAGTACTTAACAAGCCTTTTTAGAATGTGGTAGGAGAAAATGACCTTAAAACTTACTTACACAAAAATGTAGTTTTAAACCTAAATTTTTCTTATTTTCATAAGGATAACAGGATAAATTGCACCATATAATTTTTGTGAAATTTCTCCTGAGTACACTGATAACCAATATCTGGCGGGAAACTACTGTTTGGGCACACAGCAGAGATTGGAAGGGAATTAGTGCCATTTTGCTTTTTGAAAGCAAATTTTGCTGAAATAATTAGTGGGTGCTATATCGCATTTGGAGAGCCCCTAATGTGACTAAACATTGAAACCCCCCCACAAGTGAAACCATTTTGGAAACTAGACCTCTATGGAAACTTATCTGGCTGTGTGGTGAGCACCTTAAACCCCCAGATGCTTTTCAGTAGTTTATAACTAGTGATGAGCGAATACATTCGTCACTAGTGTTGAGCGATACCATCCGATATTGAGAAATATCGGATCGGATTGGATCGGACCGATACCCAAAAAGTATCGGGTATCGCCAAAACCGATACCGGAAGTCCCATGCAAGTCTATAGGACAGAAATATCGGAAGTAAAAAAAACCCTTTCTTTCCTTGCACATCCAGTTTGGAAGGAGAGAAGAGTGTGGGCGGTGCATGGGCGGACACTGTGCGTGTCTGTGTGTGCAGGCGGGGTCTGTACGGGCCTCTCGGGGGTCTGTGCGGGCCTGCCGGGGGTCTGTGCGGGCCTGCCGGGGCTCTGTGCAGGCTGCCGGGGCTCTGTGCGGGCCTGTTGGGGGTCTGTGTGGGCCTGCTGGGGCTCTGTGCGGGCTGCCGGTGCTCTGTGCGGGCTGCCGGGGCTCTGTGTGGGCCTGCCGGGGCTCTGTGCGGGCTGCCGGGGCTCTGTGCAGGCTGCCGGGGCTCTGTGCAGGCATCGTCCGATGGGACTACAAGTCCCATACATACATACATACTACATAGATACTACATACTACATACATACTTCATATATACTACATTCATACAACATGCATACATACTACATACATACTACATGTATACTACATTCATAAAAACATACATACTACATACATACTACATATATACTACATACATAAATACATACATACTACATAAATACTACATATATACTACATACATACTACATACATACTACATACAATACATTCATACATTCATACAATACATACATATAGACATACAGTACATATTACATAGAGTACATACTCACCATCACTTTTCACTTTGTTCCCCGAAGCCAGTGTCATCTATAAAAAATAATAAAATAACAAACAACCGATATACTCCCTGATCCGCAGAAATCCACGAGTGTCCCACGACGATCTCCCATGGAGAACAGCAGCATCAGCTGATGCGACCGTTCTCTAGGGGCCCCAGGAATACAATGAGGGGAGGTAGGTATCCTTCCACACTGTATTCCTCCGCCACTGTAAAAAAATAGTCCCTAGTCTCACTTTTGGCATTGCTGTGTGAGAAAGTTCCCACGCAGCTTTTGCCATAAAGTGAGACCAGTGAACTATAGTAACCTCTCAGTGATTCAGTGCAGGAGATCGTTGTGGGGCACTCGTGGATTTCTGCGGATCAGGGAGCATATGGGTTGTTTTTTATTTTAATATTTTTTACAGTGAGAATGACACTGGCTTCGGGGATCAAAGTGACAAGTGATGGTGAGTATGTACTCTATGTTATATGTACTGTATGTCTATATGTATGTATTGTGTGAATGTATGAATGTATTGTGTATGTAGTATGTATGTTGTATGTCTGTAGCATGTTTATGTATGTTGTATGTATGTTGTATGAATGTAGTATGTATGTAGTATGTAGTATGTAGGTATGTAGTATGTAGTATACATGTAGTATGTATGTATGTTGTATGAATGTAGTATATATGAAGTATGTATGTAGTATGTATGTATGTTGCATGTATGTAGTATGTACTATGTATGTATGTTGTATGAATGTAGTATATATGAAGTATGTATGGAGTATGTAGTATGTAGTATGTTTGTATGTTGTATATATGTAGTATGTATGTAGTATGTATGTATGTTGTATGAATGTAGTATATATATAGTATGCATGTATGTTGTATGAATGTAGTATGTATGTAGTATGTATGTATGTATATTGTATGAATGTAGTATATATGTAGTATGTATGTATGTTGTATGAATGTAGTATATATGAAGTATGTATGTAGTATGTATGCATGTATGTTGTATGAATGTAATATATATGTAGTATGTATGTAGTATGTATGTATGTTGTATGAATGTAGAATGTATGTAGTATGTATGTATGTTGTATGAATGTAGTATATATGAAGTATGTATGTAGTATGTATGTACGTATGTTGTATGAATGTTGCATATATGTAGTATTTATGTAGTATGTATGTATGTTGTATGAATGTAGTATATATGAAGTATGTATGTAGTATGTATGTATGTATGTTGTATGAATGTAGTATATATGTAGTATGTATGTTGTATGAATGTAGTATATATGAAGTATGTATGTAGTATGTATGTAGAATGTATGTAGTATGTATGTTGTATGAATGTAGTATATATGAAGTATGCATGTAGTATGTATGTATGTATGTTGTATGAATGTAGTATATATGTAGAATGTATGTAGTATGTATGTATGTTGTATGAATGTAGTATATATGTAGAATATATGTAGTATGTATGTTGTATGAATGTAGTATATATGTAGTATTTATGTAGTATGTATGTATGTTGTATGAATGTAGTATATATGAAGTATGTATGTAGTATGTATGTATGTTTTATGAATGTAGTATGTATGTAGTATGTATGTATGTTCTATGAATGTAGCATATATGAAGTATGTATGTAGTATGTATGTATGTTGTATGAATGTAGTATATATGTAGTATGTATGTAGTATGTATGTATGTTGTATGAATGTAGTATATATGAAGTATGTATGTAGTATGTATGTATGTTGTATGAATGTAGTATATATGTAGTATGTATGTAGTATGTATGTATGTTGTATGAATGTAGTATATATGAAGTATGTATGTAGTATGTATGTATGTTGTATGAATGTTGTATATATGTAGTGTGTTTTTTTTTACATTCAACACATTAGCCGGATAATGGGACTACTACTGTCCCATCATTGGCTAATGTGTCAATCACTGTCATTGTAGCAGGCATCGCCCGATGGGACTTGCAGTCCCATCGGACGATGCCTGCACAGACCCCCGGCAGCCCGCACAGACCCCCGGCAGCTCGTATCGACCCCCATCAGGCCCATACAGACCCACAGCAGCCTGAACAGAGCCCCAGCAGGCCCGCACAGAGCCCAGGCAGGCCCGTGCAGACCCCCGGCAGCCCGCACAGACCCCCGGCAGCCCGTACAGATCCCCAGCAGGCCCGTACAGACCCCCGGCAGCCCGCACAGAGCCCCGGCAGGCCCGCACAGACCGCGCATCATGATGCGCACAGACCGCGCATCATGATGACATCATTTCAGCAGCCAATCACAGCCACAACACTGGCTCATTGCATTATGGGAACTTCCGATTCCGGTGTGCGATATTGTAAAAATATCGGTACTCGGTAACGGAATTCCGATACAGTGAATATCGGCCGATACCCAATATTTGCAGTATCGGAATGCTCAACACTATTTGTCACTATTCGTTACTCGCACGAACAGTACGCTATCCAGGCTATTAGTTACTTGGCATGTAATTTGCTATTCGCCACAGTATATTCAAGTGACCCGCCCATCATGTTTGGTGCTTTATTTTTAGCCAATGAACATGCTGAGCTTGCTACCCAATCACAGTAGTGCCAGCGCCATCTTTGGTGTAGCATTACTGTGTTTGTCTGGCCTTACAGCGTCATAGAGGATATTTAATCACTCCTGGCAACATATTGCACACATTACAGCTGGAAACAGCATAGTGTGAGTCTAGTGTGAGCATAGGGAGAGTTAAAGTAGCTTATAGTGAGAGTTTTTGATTAAAAAAGCTCTTTTAAGAGCTAATGACTGTTCACTGTTAGGTGGAGATAGCGTAGGGAAAGATTTAATCTGAGGGAAAGGCAGGCACCTGGGTGTTATCATTGCAAGTACATGCTGCAGATCTCTGCTAGTTTGCATTGTGTTGTATAGTGTAGGAACAGACTGTGGGATTATGGAGAGATAGGCAGAGTTTCATCCACTTCCATAATAAACAAAACAGCTCTTTTTAGAGGCAAATAATATTACTTAGTGGCAGCATATATTAAACATTTTTTTGGGGAGCTACATCATATTCCTGCATACCAGCATATGAAAAAACTTTTTCAACAGTTAAATAATATTCCTCAGTGCCAGCATATAGTAAACATCTTTTTTTAAAAGCTAATTGCTAAATAATATTTCTCACCTATTGCTGAAATAGCTAATATTTATCTAGCAGTTGTGAGATTGGAGCAAAACCTGCTGAGCTACACAAATATCATTATTTACCAGTAATTTGCCTGAGTCTGCTGTTGGCATGTGCCATAAAGGCGATACAAAAAACAACAACATTTTATATTTGTTAAATAAATAGCATATCTAGCAGTTGTGCGACTGGAGAAAAGCCTGCAGAGATATGCAAACGTCACAATTTACCAGTGCCAATAATTTTCCTTACTCTGCTGTTGGCATGTGTCAGAAAGGCGATATAAGAAGAATACTAATTTTCTATTGGTTAAATAAATAGTTTATCTTTATCGAGCAGTTGTGCGATTAGTGCAAAGCCTGCAGAGATACGCCAACATCACAGTTCAAAAGTGCCAATAATTTTTCTTAATTTGCTGTTGCCATGTGCCAGAGAGGTGATATAAAAACAAGAGCAAACAATACTCTAAAAAAGCATTTACAAATATTGTAGGGTTAAATTCATCATCCATCCAGTATTACGTGGTCGGGGTACAGTTTTGTGATCTATAAAACTGAAAAAGCATTAAAAATGTTTGCAGGCTTACATTTCTAAACTATACAGTTTAACAAGTTATGAAGTACATTTCTGTGAAATTTAACACTCCAAAAAAGTGTCAAAAAATTAGCTGGATTACATTTCTCTCACCCATACACTTCTGTGGTCTGGGGTACATTTCTGTGATGTTATGTAACACTTCTAAAAAGTGTTAAAAAAAAGTCAGGATTACAGTTCTCATCCATACACTACTACATGGTCTGGGGTACATTTCTATGATCTATAAAACTGAACAAAAGCATAAAAAAATGTTTTAGGCTTGAATTTCTCAGCCACACAGTATTACGTGGTCTGTGGTACATTTCTGTGATATGTAACACTCCCATAAAATATTAAAAAGTTTGCTGGATTACATTTCTTACTCATACACTATTCCATGAACTCATGTACATTTCTGTGATTTATCATATGGAATACAAGCTTAAAATTTTTTTGCAGCCTTACATTTTTTAGTCATTCAGTATTACGTAGTCTGGGGTTCATTTCTGTGATGTATAGAAATTCAAAAAGTAGTGAAACGTTTTTCTGAATTGAATTTCATAGTCATCCATACACTTTTGTGTTCTTTCTCTTATTTTGCGATGGTTTTAAACTTCCACAAATGCTTTGATTGCTGCAGGTGACCAATTTTTTATAAATGGTTTCAAGAGACCTAGCAATTATAGAATGATTAAGGCCTATAGGTTCCTGTTCCATTTTGCAGCACAGTACACCACTTTTGAAGCCAGATCAGTGCAAACAGTTGGTCAGTTGGATATCAGATAATACTTCCAGCAGGCTTGGCAGCGTTTCTCAGTCTTCTGCATTGTCCTGTCTCACCAGCCAATAGTCTGGATCACTTAATACTTACCCTGATCCTCCTTCCTCTCATGTTGCGTCCCAGGAGACTAGTGATGCCACACTAGTACACTCTGAAGAGCTCTTTACATCATAATTTCTTGATTGTGGCCTCTCAATCTGCATGCTAACAGGAGGTCATACTATTTATTTTTGCACAAACCCTACAGCAGCCATGGCCACAAGAAGATGACGGTGGGTAAAGGCAAATTTTGGCTAAGGAGGAAGATGATGATGAGACACAGTTGCTGCTAAGTCTTGTTGGGAAGGAACAAAATCAGGAGGAAGAAGGTGTGGTGGTGGAAGATGAGGTGGTGGATAACGAAGTCACCGACCCAACCTGGGAAGCTGGCATGCAGAGCAAGACCTGTAGCGCTGAAGGGGAAGGATCGACAGCACAGACAGGAAGAGGCAATGGGATGACCAAAGGGAGAAGGCAGGCAACTATTGCTCAGAGCACTGACACTCTTGAATTTCTCCATCAAAGAGTTAGGTCCTCCCTAGTCTGGGACTTTTTCAAAGAGAGTTCTGAGACAATCAAAATGGCCTGGCCACTAAAAACCTAACCAACACCTGTATGATCAGGTACATGTAATCTAAACATCTGACTTTGTAGGCCGAACACCTGGGTCCACAATTCGTGCCATCAGGTGACAAAACTACTTCTTTCCCTATGTTAGGTGCTTCCCAATCCCCTGTCCAAAACACTGGCACAGATGCCTCATGCCCTGCACGTATCCTTGTACATTCCAACTTACCATCATCAGGCAATTCCTAATCCTATTCCTAGCACATCATTCAGCTGTACCTACCACAGGCCTTGGAGCGAAAGAGAAAGTTGGCAGCCAACCACCCACAGGCTCAAAGGCTAAACAGACAAATACCCAGGCTGCTTGCCATGGAAATGTTGTCTTTCAGCTTGCTGACACAGAGGATATCCATCAACTCATGGAGGCAGCCATCCCTTGGTTCTCAGTCCCAAGATGCCACTTTTTTCTCACGGTGGGGGTTACCTATCTTTTATCAGCACATATCCAGGGACATCACCCGTGCCCTTACCAATGCACTTACTAAGATTGTTTACTTAACAACTAACATGTGAACAAGCACTTGTGGCCAGGGATGCTACGTTTCCCTAGCAGCACACTGTGTCAGCAATGTGGAGGCTAGAGCAGAGTCACACCATGGCATTGCACATATGCTCCTGATGCCAAGGATTGCTGACCCTACTTCACTCAGAGTTTCCTACAACTCCTATAACAGTTTCTGCAGCCCCTCCTGTTCCTCCTCATCCTCCATCTCTGATGCACTATCTCAGAGCACGTCATCCTCATCAGTCAGAAGATGGAAGCTCTGCAGCACTGCCTCAGTGAAACAGCAGCAGGCTCAGTTGAAACTAATTTGACTAGGAGACAAACTGCACACTGCGGCAGAGTGTAAAGGAATAACAGACCAGACTGATCTGTGTTTTTTGCTGCTAAACCTTCACCCAGGCATGGTCAATGTGATAATAGGCGTAACCTGGTGGAGGATGTGAAGTTTGGCAAGAGGTCACACATACCATGCTTGGCACATGCTCAACTTGGTAGTTTAGCGGTTCCTGAAAACAAAACCTGACCAGATTTGATAGAACTTCTGGTCAAGGTATGCTCCATCAACAATTTTACACCATTTGTTTTAGTGTGCTTTTCTATGTTTCAGTCAGTATAGACTAAGTAGCCACCGGGCGGCTTTGGTCCTGACTAGAGTTGAGCGAAACGGGTCGGTCAAATTCAAAAGTCGCCAACTTTAGCTAAAGTCGAGCTTCGCCGATTGAAACACGACCATAGCGTGAGGTCGGCCATGAGGTCGCCGACCCGAGCACCAAAGTCGCGTTTCAAATAATGCTTCCAGCACCTTTTCTCAGCCAATGATGGAGGACGCACACTGTGGGCAATGCGATGACATGGGCAGCAGCCACCACCATCTTAGAGAAGGGCATTGAAGTGAATGGCTGGCTTTGTGTGGCATCACAGTGGCTATAAAAGGCCGTGACCGCCGACCGACATCTTACTTCTGCCGATCTTAGAATTGGGAGAGGTGCTGCTGCTGATTCTGAATAGGGAGAGCATTAGGCAGGGAACAAGAAAAAAAAATAGCTTCTGCTGATAGCGCTTTTCATTATACAGTTAGTGTGCAGTGAAAGGGGAGGATTTTTGTTTTGTGCAGCAGCGCTGATGGTGATTAGGCTGCCTTTTAAGGCTACCTGATAGCTGCATTGCTGTGTGCACACTGCTATTCAAACTGCTTTTTTCAAAGCACTCCAACTTTTATTATTTTGTTCTGGTCAGTTACCGAGCATTAATTTTTTCACACACCGTATAGCGGTGTACGCTCCTCACACACTATCGTTTACCGGCTAGTATCACGGACAAATACAAGCTACAGTATCTGTGTTTGACTCTGGAAAAAAAAGGAGATTTTCCATTTTTCCAGACCTACACCGTATAGAACTGTCCGCTTTTCAAACAGTTTCGTATATCTGCTGCTTGATTACGGTCAAAACTATACAGAGACAGCATGTGTCACTCAGTATAAAAATAGACGAAGATTTAAAATTTTCCATACATACACTGTATAGAGATATACGCTCCTCACACACTACCGTGTACCGGATGGTATCACGGACAAATGCAAGCTATCTGTATGTGATTTTGGGAAAAAAAGAGAGATTTTCCATTTTTCCAGACCTACACCGTATAGAGCTGTCCGCTTTTCAAACAGTAACGTATATCTGCTGTCTGATTACGGTCAGATCTATACAGAGACAGCGTGTGTCACTCTGTATAAAAATAGATGGAGATTTACAATTTTCCATACAGACACCGAATAGAGCTGTCCGATTCTCAAACAGTATTGTATATCTGCCGTTCGCATTACAGTCACATCTATACAGAGTCAGCTTGTGTGTGTGACACTCCATAAATACATATACGGAGATTGTTAGTTGCACAAAAAACATATACAGCTGTACACTTCTGATACAGTACTGTATATCTGCTTGTTGGATTATGGTCAAATACATACTGGGAGAGAGTCTGTGACTAACAAAATAAATACGTAGATTTAATTTTTTTAATACACCTTACACAGCTGGACGCTCCTCATACAGTACCATCTCTCTGCTGGTATTTTTGTTACATTTTCCCAAACATGAGGAAGTATGGTGGAAGAGGCCGCGCATGTGGGCAGGGGGGCGCAGCTGGTACTGATGGTGGTGGTGGTGCATAGGCTGGTTCTGGCAAAAGCACAATAGCAGCTAAGGCAGGAGGTGTTGAGCCTGCGTAATTGTCTGGCCCAAGAAGGCCTGTAAAGTTCCCTTTTCTTGGAGTAGGAAAACCGCTTTTAAAGCTGGAGCTTCAGGAACAGGTTTTGGCATACATTGCCGAAACAGCCACCAGCTCTATTGCCTCCTCTTCTGAACGTTTGAAGCCCGCAAGCACGGAGTCATCAGTGCAGGGTTCTGGTCAGGAAAAACACCTTTCCTTGTGTCCTTCACCCCCACCAAAAGTTAAGGATGTGTCAGCCCACACTTCAGATTACTCTATAGAGCTCTTTTCACATACCATGCTTGGGATATCCAGTCAGATCCTGAATTCCCCAGTCCTAGATGAATCTGACGTGGAGTGCACTGTTGCACAGCCACTGCTAGATGATTCTGCTGGTACATTGACCCAGAGCACTACATTGCCCTCACAGTCTACTGAGCCAGAATCTGACCCTGATGAAACTCAGGTGCCCCTTCCCGCATACTATACCACCTTACACGGTGACTCAGAGGAAGGTAAAGAGGAAGGTGCAGATGACTTTGAAGAGGAGGTGATGGATGACCCAGTTCTTGACCCGGATTGGCATCCATTGGGGGAGGAGGGTGGCGCTAGCAATAGCTCAGATAAGGAGAAGGATCCACAATGTTACACCGCTCCGCCATACTCACCCGGCCTCCGCTCCCACGCCGCAGTCGCCCTCCGCTCCCACGCCGCAGCCTCTCTCCACCCGACGGCCGCGGTGGTCACCTGAGACAGGCCCGCGACCGATGCCTTCCCTGCATGCTATGCGCATGCGCCATAGGCCGCGGCCGCGCCTCCTTCCTGCTTCTTATGCTCCGGCTGTGCCCTGACCTGGAAGCACCTTTGGACCAATGGCTGACCAGACGGGGCCATATCAGGCCGCTTCCCCCTGAGGGAGGCGCCTGATCGTTGTGTTTCCTGACACTCTGGCCTCGCTCCATCGTGCACACTCTGCTCCTGCAGTTCCAGTCTCGGCTGCTCCTCACAGCAGCTTCTCAGTCCTGCTACCCATGTTCCTGGTTACCTACTCCAGTCCTGCCTTCAGTGTTCCTGTCGTCCTACTCCAGTCCTGCCTTGTGTTCCTGCCGTCCTACTCCAGTCCTGCCTTCAGTGTTCCTGCCGTCCTACTCCAGTCCTGCCTTGTGTTCCTGCCGTCCTACTCCAGTCTCAGTCTTACTCCGGTCCATCCTGAGCCGCCCCTCTTGGTACCGGCTACCGTGGTACTCGAACCCCTGGGCCTGCTCCTAACGGTCCCTGTATAGGGGTCGGTTCCACCTGGCAGCTCGCCCGGGGTCCCTCGGTGCCACGGTCCAGAGGGTCCACTCTCGGAGCTCCCGCTCCTGACCACCCACGCTAACACACAACAGGCATTGACATCGCAGCAGCGGTTATCTGGCAGGCCCGCAGCTGTCCAAAAACGTGGAACAAAAACTTAAAGAGTTGCAGGACAGCTTGGCCAGATGGTCAACTTAGCACAGCGTGCAAGGCCAAAAAATGTAAACCATAGTAGGAAGAGTGTAGTGTTGCACTTCTTTGTCCAAAATCCTACTGATGAGGCAAAGGTTACCTGCAAGAAGTGCGGAAGGTCCTTTAGCCGAGGTAAACAACTCAGAAATTTGAATACCAGTTGCATGCTTAGACATTTAACCAACATGCACTTGCAAGCGTGGACGGACTACAAAACCTCAGGTATCACATGTGCACCTGCTCCGACTAAAGGTAGCCAGCAACGCTCCATCGCTTCCCCCACTGTAAGACCACCACCACTGTTAAGCACACCACCAGCACTAAATGTTGAGGTGTTGTGGCAAGGCCAAAGCACTCTGGGAATCACAATGGTTTTGCAACGCAACACTGTATCTAGGCCATCACCACCAATACCATCACCAACCCCCTCTCACTCCGTCCGGTCCACCGCTACTTCCCCCATATGCAGCTCTCCCATCCAGCTCATCTTATCAGACACTCTGAGTAGGACAAGAAAGTACTTATCCTACATTGCCAAACTAATCTCATTAGAGATGATGCCCTACCGTTTGTTTGAAAGCGAAGCTTTCCGTGAGCTCATGGCCTATGCAGTCCCACGCTATGACCTACCCAGTCGGCACTTCTTTTCTTGAAAAGCCATCCCAGCCCTCCACCTGCATGTGAAAGACCGCATTGTCCATACACTCAAGCAATCAGTGAGTCGAAAGGTGCACCTCACAACAGATGCATGGTCCAGTAGGCATGGCCAGGGCCGTTACATGTCCATCACTGCACACTGGGTTAATATGGTGGATGCAGGCTCCACAGGGGACAGGGGTGGGGGAACAGTGCTGCCTAGCCCACGGTATAGGAAACAATTGGCTGTAGGCTTTCGACCCTCCTCCTCCATAAGCGAAAGCTCGTCAACAGAGCGCAGTCGCACGAGCACTCCATCCGCAGCTGGCAGTGTTGCACACGAGGTGTCCCACTATCGAACAGCTAGTGGTAAGCGTCAGCAGGCTGTGTTAAAGATGATGTCTTTGGGCGACAACAGACTCACCGCGGAGGTACTAGCCGACTACTTGCAGCGACAAACTGAGTCATGGCTGGGCAGTCTACATTTTGAGCCAGGCAAGGTAGTCAGTGATAACGGCCGTAATTTTGTGGCAGCCATAGCCCTTGCAAAACTCACACACATACCTTGCCTGGCTCACACTTTGAACCTGCTGGTGCAGTGCTTCCTTAATAATTATCCAGAGATAACATCCCTGCTCCATAAGGTGCATAGACTGCTCGGACATCCGTCTCTCGGTCGTACACTCTAGTCGTATGCAGAAGCTGCAGCGATTGCTCCACCTCCCCAAGCACGGCCTAATCATAGACGTTGCAACAAGGTGGAACTCCACCCTGCACATGGTTGAGAGGCTGTGCGAACAGAGGAAGGCTGCAATGCATTTGTGGGAGGATGCACAGGCAGGCACTTTGAGGGAAGACATGGAATTGTCAGGTGTGCAATGGTCAAAGCTGAAAGACCTCTGTAAAATCCTTCAGTGTTTTGAGGAATGCACACGGCTGGTAAGCGCAGATGATGCCATCATAAGCATGAGCATCCCACTTAAGCGCCTGCTCATGCAAAGTTTGATGCACATTAAGGATCTGGCGTCTGCAGCAGAGGAGGAACAGGAGGAGGCGGAGGAGGAGGAGGGAAGCATTGCTGACAGTCAGCCATTGTCTGGTCAGGGAACTGTCCTGGATGAGGTGGAGGAAGTAGAGGAGGAGGAGGAGGATGAGGGGGATGGTTATTTTGGGCAGGAGGATGCTTCTCAGGGGGCAAGAGAAAATGTTGGTGTTCCAAGGTCAGGTACAGGGTTTGTGCGTGACTGTAGGGATGTGGATTTGCCAGAAAGTGCTCATCCACCCAGCAGTGGCAGTGCATTATTGACACCTGGAACACTGGTCCACATGTGCGATTATGCCTTACGGATCCTAAAAAGGGACCCTCGCATTGCCAAAATGATGAATGATGATGACTACTGGCTGGCCAGCATCCTCGATCCATGCTACAAAGGCAAATTACACAACATCATGCTACAGGAGAGCCTAGAGATAATATTGGCTAACAAACAAGCAACTCTGGTAAACCGTTTGTTTGAGGCTTTCCCAGCATACAGCAGCGGTGCTGGTTCTCCCACGAGCCATAGTGGGCACAATGGAAGAGGTGTTCGTGGTGCACACAGCTGAAGTAACGTTGGAGAAAGGGTTTTCATGACCATGTTGTGGACTGATTTCATCAAGTACCGCTCACACGACTGCTAATACTGCATCGATTAAAAGTGACAGGAGATAGCAGTTGTCAACTATGATAACAAACTACTTCTCCTCCCATATGGATGTTCTCCCTCACCGGTCATTCCCCTTTGACTATTGGGCCAGTAAACTTGACACCTGGCCTGAATTGGCACAATATGCCTTACAGGAGCTTGCTTGCCCTGCTGCTAGTGTGTTATCTGAACGAGTATTCAGTGCTGCTGGATTAATCCTGACAGAAAAAAGGACCCGTCTGTAGACCCAAAATGTTGATGATCTAACCTTCATTAAAATGAACCATGCATGGGTTTCATAGGATTTTGTCCCACCTTCCCCTGATGACACATAGGTTGCCAGAAAACTTCTTCGCTTTTGTCCTCCTCTTCCTCGGACTTACCCAATACCGACATTTGCAGCTGCTGAATGTCTGGCATACACATCAACATATGCCATTTTTTAAACCTCCCTAACTGGGCTGCCCACCCCCCCCTCAAGGACTGGGGTCAACACCTGACGCACCCGGGCATGTGCCGTTGCTCTGAACAGGTGGATGGGCCCACTGATGGCCAACGGCACTGGCACAAGGCCCTTCATAGTATAATACAGTGTCTGTGACGGTGGGGGGCCCACTCGCCATCAGACACACCAGCGTACTATGAGGGGCCTGTGCCAGTACCGTCGCCCACGAGTGTGCCCCCCCTGCTTGTTCATGGCCACAGCACTTGCAAGTTGCAATACTTACCTCTCCCTGCTCCATTGCTGTGTAGTCAGGGCAGTTAAATCCTTCACAGGGACGGCCACTGGAAATTTGGTGTATTGATCAATGATGTTTAAGATGTAGCTATGGCCTGCCCTGCTGGCCTCTACCTTCAGATGATCAATGGCTACCATTTGTAATGGACGTCAACTTACAAGCGGATGCAGTGGTGCTTTATGATCAGCTTTCACTGTTGTGATAGTCACAGACGTGTGACATACCTGCCACCATTTTTCAATGTCTCCTCTCATGCCAATCCAATAGAATCGCCTACGGCCTGTGGCTTCTGTCTTTTGCACTCCAAAATGACCAGACATTTCATGATAGGCAGCGAGGACCATGTCTACATCTGTCCTTGTGATCACAATTTGATGGAGATGAGTAGCGGTGATGTGATCCACGCTACTGCGATAATGCAATCCTTTCTTCACAAAGAACCGTTTTCACTGTCTCCACAAACACAGTAATTGAGGATCTGCTTCGCCTTCAACATCTACCGGGAGATTTTCCCACGATGTGTAATTCCCAAATTTCTGCAAATACTCGACTTTCCGCCTCTACTTGTATCCATGTAGTTTCCAGTAGCGGAGAGTCTGGACTGGCTTACTGAGATTGAAATATATATGAAGATTTAAAAGTACCACAACACTGTATACTGGTGTACGCTTTGAATACCTTTCCCTTTTTCTACTTTTTAAATTCTGGTGTAATACATACTGAGCCTGTGAGTGTCTGACTCCGGAAGTATAGACGGAAATTTGCAATCACCCCTAGACTGGATACACCTGGTATGTGCTGATACAGTACCTTTGTTCAAAATTTTTTATTACGGTATCATCCATAGTGAGTGAGCGTGTGTGGTTTAAGCCTTCTATATATACGGTGAATCGGAGATACCAATTTTTACCCTATACTCGATACAGCTTGTATCTTGTTATACAGTACCTTTGTTCAACATTTAGTATTACGGTCAAATCCATACTGAGTTAAATTTCTGTGTCGTTTAGGTTTACGATTCCATCGATAGACGGAGATAGACTGATGGTCACCCATATCCATCTGAAATTTCTGGGTTTTTGCTTCCCACATGGAAAACTCCATATCCAGATCACGATTGAGGGCCATCAATTCATCCCCCGTCATATCCTTTTTGAGTGAATTTTGTAAATCCTCAATTTCAATATCGAGTAGCAATAGTTTTCTTATTCAACTGGATAAGTAGTTCCATAAAACCATTGGAACACCCACTAGCCAAGTCCTCCCATTTTTGTTGTACATCTGCATCTTCAACCAGAAAGGTGGGAAAGACTTGAACCCGTAGGCCGCGTGGAATCAGACCCTTCTCAATGTATTTATTCAAGAAGGCGCAATTCCACCAAACCTTGGTGCGTCTATTCAGAAGAGACTTGAGCCTCCTGCCTGCATCTCTAACATCCCCTCCACTACTAGCCACACTGGTTCCAGTATTAACATTAAAAACTTTATCAATAAGTGATAGCCATGCCTGCTCCCGTGCCTTATAATCCATGTGGGGTTTTGACCGGGTTGCTGTGAGAAACACAGAAATAATTAGGATAAAACAATTACCCTCAGAAAACATATTAATTCATATTATGCCAGTGCACATATAAACCCCAAATAAGTAAGGAGTAGGACGACTCAAAGAGAATTAGAAAAAGCGGAGAAAACTGAGTCCAGAGCTACATGCAAATACACATCTTTATTGAAAGGCATTATAATGGGAGCAGTACAATAGACACGGAAGTTTTAAAATATAGAGTACATGAACGAGTGTCAAAGGTAGCCAGGAACAAGATGAGAATCCTGTGCGGCAGTGTCAGTGGCGACAGCGGGTAAATGTAGATAAAAAGTCACTTCATTATAATAAAGGCATGATGCAAAAAAGACATATATAAAAAGTTGCAGAAAAGGTCTCTATAGTACACTAGAACCTTGTTAGAAAAGGGAGTATAATACTCCTACACAGTATAGTGAGAGAAACCATCCACCACAATATTGCACACTTGCCCATTATGTAAGTAATAAATTTCATATCCTACCCATCATGTCAGCCAAGGAGCATGCTGCCGTTCAGGAACAGACCCCAATGTGCATTTCGCGGTGAAACCGCTTCCTCAGGGGGGCGTGGCTTAAGCAGTGACACTGCCCAGTTAAATACCTATTTGACAAGGTCACGTGAATAGCGCGGTCCTTTCAATAATGCCTTTCAATAAAGATGTGTATTTGCATGTAGCTCTGGACTCAGTTTTCTCTGCTTTTTCTGACTACGGGACTATGTTTACGGAGATTTCAGTTGTACCCTATAATATATATACTTGCTATCTTGTTATCCAGTACCTTTTTTACAACATTTTTTATTATGGTCAAACCCAGAGTGAGTGAGCGTCTGAGGGTGACTCCGGAAATATATACCGAGATTTCAAATTTGGTCAACACTGTATACAGCTGTACGCTTCTGATCAGTAACCTTTTTTGCTATTTAGATTCTGGTGTAATCCATAATGAGCCTGTGAACGTCTGTCTGTTAGTCCGGAAATATATTTAGAGATTTAAGATTACCCCAACACTGTATACAGCTGTAGGTTTGTGTTACATTACTCATTTACAGCTTTTCATATTCTTGTGTAATCCATGCAGGGCCTGAAAGTGTTTGTGTCTGCCTCCTGAAATATATACATTGTTAGGGCTGGCGGAACGCAACAGATTATAAAGTAGAAGTGGGTGCATTCACAGCCTTGGGTCCACCGTGCAGAGGTGGAACACTGCTGCTAGACAATGGCAGAAGAATAGAGCGGCGTGAAAACAGTCACATGTGGGTTACGTCACCCAGTGTGAACAGGAGCGGATACTGTTACTTCACAGAACCGCACAGCTGCTGAACGTGGATGCCGGAGCCTGTTGATCTCACAGAACTCGGCAAAAGAGCACGCAGGAAATGGCCACAGAACTCTACCCCAAGGACACGGGGTTAGAGTCCCTCTAGGCCCACTGGGCGTGCGGCATCTCTGCCACGAACGCTGCTATAGACACTGGCTATGGAGTATGGATCACTTGCACTGTGGCGTGCCGAGTCACTGATGATGGCTAATGCCTGACTCAGACTCTGACCTACCTACACCTAAGCCTGGGCGCTAGCAGGCTAGGCTGCACAACACATGCGTACCAAGGGTAGGGGTTTCATAATGAGTCAGTCACCAGAGACATTCATACGTGCATTCATCACTCACTCCTTATAGTCTGAAAATACAGTCTATCCTAGCACATGGCCGAACGGTTATGCAAACCTTTTATAGCCGTGAGCATCCAGGACCTTCCTGGCTTCTCGGATCGGCCAATCCGAACAGGAGCAGGACCTGAGCATGTGACCTTTGATCTCCAATGAGAGATCACACCACAGGCATGCTCAGTGGCCCGATATGAGGACTTAGTCCCTGGAGAATCTCGCTGCTGAACAGAATGTATTGCCGTAGCTGTGCCAGAGGTGGCAGAAGCAAGCAAACCCACAGAGCTGGTCTGGGCAGAGCGCCGAGACCGACGAGTTTGCTGAGCAACCTCCTCTGTGGCTGGAGAGGAATGGGAGACCGCCAGAAGTAAGGCTCGAGATTCGCGGTGTGCAGCGACCGGAACCCGACGCCTAACATACGGAGACTCAGAATGTTTACACTATACTATATATACCTTGTATCTGGTGATACTGTACCCTTTTTCAACTCTTTATTTTATTGTGTAATCCATACTGAGCCTGTGAGCGTCTGTGTATGACTCATGAAATATATACCGAGATTTACTGTTATCCCTTGACTGTATAGAGCTGTATGCTTCTGATACAGTACTGTTATGATTGAGTCACCGTAGGAGGCAAAAACAGAAATGCTAGCTAAGTCCAGAAAACCAGAGAGGTTGGCAGCTATCGGATTGCAGACCCCTGAACCTATCAACACAACTAGCAGTAGCCATGGGGGGTTCCTACGATGCCCTAGACCCCTCGATCACAGCCGGAGAATTAAATAGGCCTAAAGAAAGAAAGGGGAAATCTAAACTGCCCCAGAGCAGACCCCAAAGCAATAGGCAGCCCTCAACATATAATGACGGTGAAGCAAGATGAAAACACTAACACAGACAGAAAGATAGACTGAGCAAAGACGGGGCCCAAGCTAACTAGATAGGAAAGGACAGGAAGGCTGCTGTCTGCAATCCGTGAAAAACCCTATGAAAATAAGAGCCAACAGACTGACAGTGAAAAAGGCCCTGAAGACACTAGGCTTCAGAAAAGCTATGTCAGTAGTCAGGAATATTATGAAGACAGAGCAACCAGCAAAAGGAGATTCAGCTCACCCCAGCAGGGAATGGCAGAATCCAGAAAAGCAAGGTAAAACAAAAACAAAACACAAAAGCTAACAGGCCAAGCAGAAAACTTAGCTTTAGAGGAGCAGGAATCAGACTGGTGTCCTAGAAGTCCACAGAGAAATCACCCGCAGGGCAGAAGGGCGTCGGCAGCCTTATATCCAGTCCGTGACTCCACTCAGCCAGTCATCCTCATTAGGGTCAGGTGCCTGATAATCAGGCTCATTACCTTCCTTTACCAGAATAGGGAGTTCACCAGACCTCAGTGATGAAGGGGAAAATGAACTCACAACAGTACCTCCCCCTTGAGGAGGGGTCACCGAACCCTCAACCATGCCACCAGGGCAATCAGGGTGAGCCCGATGAAAGGCACGCACCAATCTTTTGGCATGAATATCAGAGGCAGAGACCCAGGAATTATCCTCCTGGCTATAACCCTTCCACTTAACCAAATACTGGAGTCTCCGTCTAGCCAGACGGGAATCCAGTATTTTCTCTACCTCATATTCCATGTTACCTTCAACCAATACAGGGTCTGGAGGTGCCACCCCAGGAACAACTGGTTCAACAAACCTCTTCAACAAGGACTTATGGAACACATTATGGATTTTAAATGTGACAGGAAGAGCCAAACGAAAAGAGACCGGATTAATAATCTCCAAAATCTTGTAAGGTCCAATAAATCTAGGCTTAAACTTAGGAGAAGCCACCTACATAGCAATATTTTTTGATGATAACCACACCATATCACCAATCTTAAACTGGGGACCAATGGTCCTATGTCGATTGGAAAACCGCTGGGCCTTTTCCTGGGAGAGAGATAACTTATCCACCACTTGGTCCCAGATCTGGTGCATTCTCTCCACCACAGTGTCAACACCTGGGCAGGCAGAAGGCTCCACCTGCCCTGAAGAAAATCGAGGATGAAACCCAAAGTTACAAAAAAAAGGTGACATCAAAGTAGCAGAACTAGCTCTATTATTTAAAGCAAATTCGGCCAAGGGCAAAAATGAAAACCAATCATCCTGATCAGCGGAAATAAAACATCTCAAATACGACTCCAAGGTCTGGTTTGTTCTCTCTGTCTGCCCATTGGTCTGAGGGTGAAAAGCAGAGGAGAAGGACTACTGAATTCCCAGCTTGGAACAGAAGGTCCTCCAAAATCTAGACACAAACTGAACTCCTCTGTCAGATACAATGTTCTCAGGAATCCCGTGCAAGCGAACCACCTGTTGCAAAAACAGGGGCACCAACTCAGAGGAAGATGGCAACTTAGGGAGTGGTACAAGATGAACCATCTTAGAGAACCTATCACAAATCACCCAAATAACAGTCATTCTTTGAGAGACCGGCATATCAGAGATGAAATCCATTGAAATATGGGTCCATGGCCTCCTGGGAACCGGCAAAGGCATCAAAAACAACCACTAGAGCGAGAACAAGATTTAGACCGGGAGCAAGTCCCACAGGACTGTACGAAATTCCTGACATCATGAGACAAGGTGGGCCACCAAAAAGAGCGACTCACCAGATCTCTAGTACTAAAAATTCCTGGATGACCAGCCAATGCAGAGCAATGAACTTCAGACATCACTCTCTTCTTCCACTGGTCAGGAACATACAACTTTCCACTGGGACAACGCTCAGGTTTGTCCTCCTGGAACTCTTGCAGAGCAAGTCTCAAATCGGGCGAGATGGCAGAAAGAACTACCCCTTCGCCTAAGATGGTAGCAGGCTTGGTCACCACAGGAGAATCAGCAAAGAAACTCCAAGAGAGGGCGTCTGCCTTGACATTCTTAGTTCCAGGAAGAAAAGAGACTACAAAATCAAAACGTGTAAAAAACAAGGCCCACCTAGCCTGTCTAGGGTTCAAGCGTTTAGCCGACTCTAGGAAAATCAAATTCTTGTGGTCAGTGAGGACCACAACTTGATGTTTAGCTCCCTCCAACCAATGTCTCCACTCCTCAAATGCCCATTTCATGGCCAACAGTTCCCGATTCCCCACATCATAGTTACGTTCAGATGGAGAGAACTTTCGGGAAAAGAAAGCACAGGGATTCATTTTAGATGTTACAGGATCCTTTTGGGACAAAACAGCTACTGCACCAATCTCAGAAGCATCCACCTCTACCTGGAACGGAAGTGAGACATCAGGTTGCCACAAAACCGGGCGGAGGTAAATCTTCGCTTCAGCTCCTGAAAGGAAGCAACAGCCTCCAGAGACCAATTCAACACATCAGCACCCTTCTTAGTCAGATCAGTCAATGGCTTGGCAATACTAGAAAATTTTGCTATAAATTTCCAATAAAAATTAGCAAAACCCAAAAACTTCTGGAGGGCTTTCAAAGAAGTGGGCTGAACCCAATCATAAATGGCCTGTACCTTGGCCGTGTCCATTTCAATAGTTGACGGAGACAAAATAAATCCCAAAAATGAAATCCTCTGTACTCCAAAAAAGCATTTCGATCCTTTGACATACAGGGAATTTTCCCTCAAGATTCGGAACACAGTCCGAATATGTTCCACATGAGCATCCCAATCCTTGGAGAAGATCAAAATATCATCCAGATAGATAATCAAAAATTTATCGACAAAGTCGGAAAATATCGTTCATGAAGCACTGGAAGACAGAAGGGGCATTAGTGAGCCCAAAAGGCATCACCAGGTACTCAAAATGTCCCTCCGGAGTATTAAACGCCGTCTTCCATTCATCCCCCTGCTTAATGCGGATAAGATTATACGCCCCCCTGAGGTCAAGCTTGGTAAACCAGCAAGCACCTCTAACTCTAGAGAATAGATCCGAAATCAGGGGTAACGGATACTGATATTTAATAGCAATTTTATTGAGGGCACGATAATCAATACAAGGCCTTAAAGAACCATCCTTTTTGGCCACAAAAAAAACCCCGGCACCTAAGGGTGAAGAGGATGGTCTAATATGACCCTTCTCCAACGACTCCTTAATATAGGACCGCATAGCCTCGTGCTCGGGTACAGATAAATTGAAGAGCCGACCCTTGGGAAATTTACACCCCGGGCTTAGTTCAATTGCACAGTCATAACTCCTATGAGGAGGCAAGGACAAAGACTCATTCTCACTAAATACATCATAAAAGTCCGCCAAATAGTCAGGAAAATCATGCGACTGAGGAGAGGTGGAAAAAACCGGAGCCTCACTAAAGGCACACCGACAACCCCTACTCACCACAGACACAGATTTCCAATCCAAAACTGGATTATGAATTTGCAACCAGGGAAACCCCAGAACAACGGCATCATGCAGACCATGCAACACCAAAAATCTGCAATTTTCTTGATGGTCTGGGGCGACCCGCATGACCACCTGGGTCCAAAACTGAGGTTTATTTTTAGCCAAAGGAGTAGCATCAATCCCCCTCAAAGGGATAGGCGTCTGCAGAGGTGTCATCGGAAATCCACAACGTTTAGCAAAATTCTAGTCCATTAGGTTTAGCGCTGCTCCCGAATCCACAAAAGCCTTGGCGGAAAATGTGGACAGGGAGCAGATCAGAGTAATTGCCAGAAGAAACTTAGGTTGAACACCACCAACAGAAAACGTGTGTGCAAAGCGTTTCTCTCGTTTAGGACAAACAGAAATAATATGCGAGGCATCTCCACAGAAAAAACACAGCTTATTACGCCTTCTGAACTCCTGACGTTGCGCCTTAGACAAAACTCTATCACATTGCATAGGTTCAGACGTCTGTTCAACTGGTGGCAACACCTCTCATGCAATCCTGCGTTCACGTAAACGCCGATCAACCTGAATGGCTAATGACATAGAATCGTCCAGACCAGAGGGAACAGGAAATCCCACCATAGTATCTTTTACGGCTTCTGACAAACCCTTCCGAAAGAGAGCAGCCAAGGCATTATCATTCCAGGTAGTAAGGACCGCCCACTTTCGGAACTTTTGACAGTACAACTCTGCAGAATCTCGACCCTGGTTCAATGCCAACAGGGTCTTTTCAGCCTGATCAATAGCATTAGGTTCGTCATACAACAACCCCAAAGCTTGAAAGAATGCGTTCACATTAGTCAGAATAGGATCATCTGGTTTCAAAGAAAACGCCCAATCCTGGGGATCGCCACGCAGCAAGGAGATGACAATTTTAACCTGCTGCACGGAGCTCCCTGACGAGTTAGGCTTCAAGGCAAAAAATAATTTACAATTATTTTTGAAACTCAAAAATTTAGATCGATCCCCAAAAAATACATCAGGTGTAGGGATCTTTGGTTCAACAGCATGCGAACGAGCAAGGTAGGTGGAAATTCCCAGCACTTCCGCAGCGAGCTGCTCCACACGATGAGACAATTGCTTTATCTCCATTGAGAAAAAAAAAAATTCCCCCTACGGCCTCAGAGATATAGAGGAAAGAATATACACACTCTTTTTTTTTTTTTTTAAACACAATTCTTTCCTGCTATTGAGTACCGTAGGATCTGCAGTATGGCGGGTGATTCTGTTATGATTGAGTCACCATAGGAGGCAAAAACAGAAATGCTAGCTAAGTCCAGAAAACCAGAGAGGTTGGCAGTTATCGGATTGCAGACCCCTGAACCTATCAACACAACTAGCAGTAGCCATGGGGGGTTCCTACGATGCCCTAAACCCCTCGATCACAGCCAGAGAATTAAATAGGCCTAAAGAAAGAAAGGGGAAATCTAAACTGCCCAAGAGCAGACCCCAAAGCAATAGGCAGCCCCCAACATATAATGACGGTGAAGCAAGATGAAAACACTAACACAGACAGAAAGATAGACTGAGCAAAGACGGGGCCCAAGCTAACTAGATAGGAAAGGACAGGAAGGCTGCTGTCTGCAATCCATGAAAAACCCTATGAAAATAAGAGCCAACAGACTGACAGTGAAAAAGGCCCTGAAGACGCTAGGCTTCAAAAAAGCTATGTCAGTACTCAGGAATATTCTGAAGACAGAGCAACTGGCAAAAGGAGATTCAGCTCACCCCAGCAGGGAATGGCAGAATCCAGAAAAGCAAGGAAAAACAAAAACAAAACACAAAAGCTAACAGGCAAAGCAGAAAACTTAGCTTTAGAGGAGCAGGAATCAGACTGGTGTCCTAGAAGTCCACAGAGAAATCACCCGCAGGGCAGAAGGGCGTCGGCAGCCTTATATCCAGTCCATGACTCCACTCAGCCAGTCATCCTCATTAGGGTCAGGTGCCTGATAATCAGACTCATTACCTTCCTTTACCAGAATAGGGAGTTCACCAGACCTTAGTGACGAAGGGGAAAATGAACTCACAACACAGTACCATATATCTGTTGGTATTTTGGGTCCATTTTCCAAAACATGAGTAAGTATAGTGGAAGAGGATGAGGATGTGGGCATGGGGTGCCACCTGGTACTGATGGTGGTTGTTTTGGTGCATCTGCTGGTAGTGCCAAAAACACAATAGCAGCTAAGGCAGGAGGTGTTGAGCCTGCGTCATAGTGTAGCTCCGGAAGGCCTGAAACGCTCCATTTTCTGGGAGTAGGTAGACTTCTTTTAAAGCCGGAGCATCAGGAACTGTTTTTGTCTTACATTGCTCAAACAGCCTCCAGCTCTATCGCCTCCCCTTCTGAAGTTTCAAAAAATGCAAGCACTGAGTCATCAGTGCAGGCTTCTGGTCAGGAGCAACCCCTTTCCTTGGGTCCTTCACCCACACCAAAAGTGAAGGATGCGGCAGCACACACTTCAGATTACTCCATGGAGCTCTTTTCACATACCATGCCTGGGTTCATTAAAAATGGGACCATCATATACTTGAGCATTCCAAATGGGGGACATCACAAACTGGAGCAGCATTTACGGGGCCCATTATGCACTGGATCATTAGAAATGGAGCCCATTATATATGGAGCATTATTAGGGCCCATCATACACTGGAGCATCATCCATGAGGCCCATCATATACTGGAGCATTCCAAGTGGGGACATCAGACACTGGAGCAGCATTTATGGGGCCCATTATACACTGGAGATTTAGAAATGGAGCCCACTATATATGGAGCATTATTAGGGCCCATCATACACTCGAGCATCATCCATGAGGCCCATCATATACTGGAGCTTTCCAAATGGGGACATCAGTCACTGGAGCAGCATTTACGGGGCCCATTATACACTGGAGAATTAGAAATGGAGCCCATTATATATGGAGCATTATTAGGGCCCATCATACACTGGAGCATCATCCATGAGGCCCATCATATACAGGATCATTCCAAATGGGTGACATCAGACACTAGATCAGCATTTTCGGGGCCCATTATACACTGGAGCATTAGAAATGGAGCCCATTATATATGGAGCATTATTTGGGCCCATAAGACACTGGAGCATCATCCATGAGGCCCATCATATACTGGAACATTCCAAATGGGGGACATCAGACACTGGAGCAGCATTTACGGGGCCCATTATACACTGGAGCATTACAAATGGAGGCCATCATATATGGAGCATTATTTGGGCCCATAAGACACTGGAGCATCATCCATGGGGCCCATCATATACTGGAGCATTCTAAATGGGGCAGATCAGACACTGGAGCAGCATCTATGGGGCACATTATACCTTGGAGCATTAGAAATGGGGCCCATTATATATGGAGCATTATTTGGGCCCATAAAACACTGGAGCATCATCCATGGGGACCATCATATACTGTAGCATTATGTGGAGCTCATCATATACTGTATGTAACATTATATGTGACCAATTATTCTGTATGGAGAAATATATAGGGCTCATTATTCTGTATGGCACACAATGTGGTGGCCATAATACTGTATGGAGTAATATACTGTCTTTTTTTGAGCTATTGTACAATTTAAAATAGATCAGTCATGTAAGCAGTGAAGTATTTGTCATTGTACTATACCTATATTTCTGTGCTGTATTGGAGCATCACGAGTTGTGGTATGTGTTAAAGGGGCACACTGACACTCTTTGGCCCAGGGCACACGAAAACCTGGAGTCAGCCCTACCCCCCACAACTTTAGCCAAATAACCCGCAGTTTTCAATGCGTAGCTATTATTATGAAGTAAATTTAGGTTGACAAGCTTCAGTAATAAGAATTTATGTTTTTGGCATTGAAATGGGCACTGTAGATGTGTTTACCGTCCTCCACTCCCTGCCGACTTTGCTTCCCCATTGACTTGCATTGAGTTTCGTGTTTCAGTCGGCCTCCGACTTTTCCCTATAGTCGGCCGATTTCGTTCGACCCGACTTTTGCGAAAGTCAGGTTTCATGAAACCCGACTCGACCCTAAAAAAGGCAAAGTCGCTCATCTCTGGTCCTGACACATACTGATGATGGGTAAGCATATATAATTATGGCTCATTATTAATTTTGTCCTGCCCAGTTCCAACTTTGGAGGATTGCTATTCATACTGGCATATATTCATACACTTTATTCCCATAGCAGTATTTTGATTGTGTATGGCACTTTAGCACTTTATGCGGACATGTAATCAGTGACATAGCCTTCATTACTTGATCCTTTGCTGTAACATTGTATGTACTATTTGGTTTTGGCATATATGTTAAAAAATTATATATTTTTATACAATTTGGACTTCATACTCCTTGCGATCTCAGTGGTTTTCAACCCCTCTATACTTTGCCTGTTTCTGGAATCCAGTGTGCCGAGCATGGCGTCACGGGTCTAATATAAACCTGATGATGCTATGCGGCCAGCCAGTAACAGTAATGCCACAACCAAAATGGCTACAGCATTACAGTGACTGTCAGGCAATCCCCACATTTTCATTCGCTGTCTAAAAAGCACCAAACATGTGGGGTGGGGACTCGAGCCGCCGTTCAAGAATTAAAATATACTCGCCAAGGAACGAGCTTACCAAACACACTGTTGCTATAGCAAGTAATGGGTTGGGACGAGTACAGTCGCTCAACACTAGTTATCAGTAGTGTTGAGCGATACCTTCTGGTATCGGGAAATATCAGATTGGATTGGATCGGATCGATACCCAAAAAGTATCGGATATCGCCGATTCCGATACCGGAAACCAATACAAGTCAATGGGACACAAATATCAGAATGAAAATAAACCCTTTCTTTCCTTGTAGGTTAATTCTACATGAAGGAAAACAACTAAGAATAATGTAGAATGTATTGGGGGAGGTGGAGGAGACATTAAAGGCATAGAGGTTTAGCCCAATCAAATGGAATAGCAGGAATTAATTTTGGTTTTTTAAGACATTCTGAGTTACAAAGATATTGACTATGTTAACCTTTCTTATATTTTGTCAGATATGTATCTTTCACTACTTCCATGCTCTTCACCTTCTATTTTACCCTTCTATTTTACTTCTCCCACACTTTCTCCTTCATGATCCTCAGGAGGAGCAGCATCTTTTTCATCAACTTCTTCACCTTATTCATCTTCTTCTTCACCTTCTTCCTATTAGTCTTTTTTTTACATTCTTCATATTCTTCTTATTCAACTATTATTCTTCTTCATATTCTACTTCTTCATCTTCATCCTATTCTTCTTCTTCATCATATTCTTATTTGTGACAGGCATTCCTGTAACATAGTAACATAGTAACATAGTTATTAAGGTTGAAGGGAGACTTTAAGTCCATCTAGTTCAACCCATATCCTATCCTAACTTGCCCTAACATGTTGATCCAGAGGAAGGCAAAAAAAACCCATGTGGCAACAAGTAAGCTTCACATTGGGGAAAAAAATTCCTTCCTGACTCCACATACGGCAATCAGACTTGCTCCCTGGATCAACGCAATATTAAGGAAACTAGTGTATATACCCTGTAATATTATACTTTTCAAGAAAGGCATCCAGTCCATTCTTAAATTTTAGTAGGGAATCACTCATTACAACATCATATGGCAGAGAGTTCCATAGTCTCACTGCTCTTACAGTAAAGAATCCGCGTCTGTGAGTATGCTTAAACCTTCTTTCCTCCAGACGTAGAGGATGCCCCCTTGTCCCCGTCACAGGTCTAAGAGTAAAAAGATCATTAGAAAGCTCTTGGTATTGTCCCCGCATATATTTATACATTGTAATAAGATCACCCCTAAGCCTTCGATTCTCCAAACTAAATAACCCCAAATGTAATAACCTGTCTTGGTATTGCAGACCCCCTAGTTCCCTAATAACCTTGGTCGCTCTTCTCTGCACCCGCTCCAGTTCAGCTATGTTTTTCTTATACACCGGAGACCAGAACTGTACACAGTATTCTAAGTGTGGTCGCACTAGTGACTTATATAGAGGTAAAATTATGTTCTCCTCATGAGCATCTATGCCTCTTTTAATGCATCCCATTATTTTATTTGCCTTTGCAGCAGCTGCCTGACACTGGCCGCTAAATGTGAGTTTGTCGTCCACCCATACACCCAGGTCTTTTTCAGTGACTGTTTTGCCCAGTGTTTTACAATTAAGCACATAATTATACATCTTGTTCGTTCTACCCAAGTGAATGACCTTACATTTATCCCCATTAAAGCTCATTTGCCATTTATCAGCCCAAGCTTCTAGTTTACATAAATCCTCCTGTAATATAAAATTGTCCTCCTCTGTATTGATTACCCTGCAGAGTTTAGTGTCATCTGCAAATATTGAAATTCTACTCTCTATGCCCCCTACAAGGTCATTAATAAATATGTTAAAAAGAAGCGGGCCCAAAACTGACCCCTGTGGTACCCCACTGCTAACCGTGACCCAGTCTGAGTGTGCTCCATTAATAGTTGTTGTAGTTGTTATCTATAAAAGTTTGAAGATTACACCTTCCGTTCTGCCTGTCACAAAAGATTTACAACAGGATTTGTCCGCGTTCAGTTTGGCCTGCAGCAGCAGCCATTTTCCAGGGGCACCACGAGGAGGAACGGACTCACCCCCATACACTGCTTAGTCTTCTTCTGCTTCTAATTTAGATAATATCTTTTGCTCTGATTTTTAGTCTTATGCTTAATGTTCTTCTGCTTTTTGTTCTTCTGCTTCTTGGTCTTCTGCTTCTTGGTCTTCTGTCTCTTGTTGTTCTGTATGTTGGTGGTTGTCTTCATGTTCTTTATCCTCTTGGTCATCTTCTTCAGGGTTATCTTTTTGGTCTTCTTTGGGGTGGCCTTCAGGGTCATCGTCTTCAGGGTCATCGCCTTTGGGTTCGTCGTCTTCTTCGGGGTGGTCTTCAGGGTTGTCGTCTTCAGGGTCATCGTCTTCGGGGTCGTCGTCTTCTTTGGGGTGGTCTTCAGGGTCGTCGTCTTCAGGGTATTCATCAGGGAGATGCAGAGTGATTACCAAAGACCATTTAAAAAAACTTGAACTTGGAAATGTAGCAGAAGGTACAAGAAAGCTGAGGAACTGCCGAGAACCAGCTGACGATACTGGAACCCGGATGGGTGGCAGAAAGAACAAGAGCCAATGGCACTACCGAGGACCAGCTGATGGTACTGGAACCTGGTTACTAAGCAGGAGGTACCTGTGCTAGAAAGAACTACCATGGACCAGCAGACGTTGCTGGAACTCGGATACCGAAAAGGAGGCACCTAAGCAAAAGGCACTTCCGAGAACCAGCTGATGGTACTGGAACCCGGATGGGTAGCAGAAGGTACCCATGAAAAACAAAGTTGCAAAGCCGCGAGCCAGCCGCAGTTACCGAAACCCACAGTCCTGCAGGGGGTGCTTGTCCTATTGGCACTACGGAACCAGCATTTATTGCCAGATCCCGCAGCCCACATAGGAAGCACCTAAACTGCAGGCACCATAGAGTCGGCTAACGTGACCGAAATACGACAGGACAACGTATTGGTGGCAAAGTGCCGTTGACACTACCCGGAAACAGCTGGCATGCTGCAACCAGACTGGGCAGGAGGGAGTACCCGTGCCAAAGACACTGCCGAAATCCAGCTGATGGTGCTGGAACCCAGATGGGTAGCAGAAGCTACAAGAGCCAATGGAACTAACGAGGACCAGCTGATGGTGCTGGAACCCGGAGGGGCAGCAGAAGGAACAAGAGACAATGGCATTACCAAGGACTAGCTGACGGTGCTGGAACCCGGTTACTAAGCAGGAGGTACCTGTGCTAGAAAGCACTACCAAGGATCAGCAGACATTGCTCGAACTCGGATACTGTAAAGGAGGCACCTAAGCCAAAAGGCACTGCCAAGAACCAGCTGACGGTACTGGAACCCAGATGGGTAGCAGAAGGTACCCATGAAAAACAAAGTTGCAAGGCCGCGAGCCGGCCACAGTTACCGAAACCCAACAGTCCTACAGGGGGTGCTTGTCCTATTGGCACTACGGAACCAGCCTTTATTGTCAGATCCCACAGCCCACATAGGAAGCACCTAAACTGCAGGTACCATAGAGTCGGCTAACCCGACCGCAACACGACAGGACAAAGTTTTGGAGGCAAAGTGACGTTGACACTACCCGTAAACAGCTGGCGTGCTGGATCCAGGCTGGGGAGGAGGGAGTACCTGTGCCAAAGACACTGCCGGAAACCAGCTGGCGGTGCTGGATTCCAGGGTAAATACTACAAACAGAGTGGAGACAGAGGCCTAATTGGAGCAAGTTTAAAATCTGTAGTTGTGTGAGTGTGGACAGAGCAGGAGAAATTGCCGGACACACAGCTGGGGATCAGCTGACATTACTGAACCCCAATATCACTGGAGCATATGTTTACTGTGCAGATGGCACTTCTGAGCAGCAACTGGTGGTGTTGGAGCCCAGGGTCAATAGTACAAACAGATTGGAGGCAGAGGCCTATTTGGAGTAAGTTTAAAATCTGTAGTTGTGTGAGTGTGGACAGAGCAGGAGAAATTGCCGTACACACAGCTGGGGATCAGCTGACATTACTGAACCCCATTAACACTGGAGCATATGTTGACTGTGCAGATGACACTTCTGAGCAGCAACTGGCGGTGTTGGAGCCCAGAGATTACAGTTCAGGTGGTAGAAACATGAACACAACAGGAGACCTGGATACTGTTGCCAACCAATTATTTAATCTGGAAGAGGACTGGCAAATTCCGGCGAGATCCAGGCCTTGTTCATTTTCAGAAAAGTAAGCCGGTCAACGTTATCGGAGGATAGTCGCATGCGACTGTCTGTTAGTACACCACCTGCGGCACCAAAGACGCGTTCCGATAATACACTAGCAGCAGGGCAAACCAGCACCTCCAATGCATACTGGCTAAGCTCTGGCCATGTATCCAGCTTAGAGACCCAAAACTTGAAGGGGGAAGAGCCGTCTGGGAGTACACTGAGAGTGCAATACATGTAGTCTGTCACCATCTGACGGAAACGTTGCCTCCTGCTGACTGGAGCCATCTGTGATGGTGTAGACATTTGTGGCGGGGACACAAAACTTTGCCACATTTGGGCCATACTGGTCTTGCCTTGTGCTGAGGCGCTGCCTCTGCTCCCTCTTTGTGCAGAGCTTCCTCCACTGCCTCGACGCTCAGAGCTGCTTTGTAAAGCTCTAGCAGCACTGCTCTCGGGTGGAATGGAGAACATGATGGAATGCACCAGTGTGTCTTGGTACTCCCGCATTTTACGCTCCCGGTTCAACGGTGTTATGAGGCTTTGTAAGTTGTCCTGGTAGTGAGGATCTAGGAGGGTGTACACTCAATAATCAGCCGTGTTGAGAATGTGGGCGATGCGGCGGTCATTTCTCAGGCACTGCAGCATGAAATCAACCACGTGCTACAGACTCCCAACTTGCCAAGAAACGCTGTCCCCTGCTTGAGGCGTCATCTCTGCCTGCTCTGCATCACCCCACCCTCACTCTACATACTGACTACTAGAGCATTGTGTACCTCCCTCCTCTGGAGAGATGTCTTCCTCCTCCATTGACTCCTCCTCATCCTCCTCACAAAGTGTCCCCTGCCTAGGCCTTTGTGAGGAACCACATTGCGCAGACTGTCCAGAAGCAGATGGCATTTGTGACTCCTCATCCTCCACCTCTTCCACAACCTCCTCCCTTAGTGCTTGCAGTGTTTTTTGAAGCAGGCAGATAAGGGGAACAGTCATGCTGACTAGTGCATCATTTGCACTCGCCATCCGCGTAGAATCATCAAAGGCATGCAAAACGTGGCAGATGCCCTTCATAGAGGCCCACTCAGTGGTGGTGAAGTGTGAACGGCGCACAGTGCGACTTGTTTGCGCCTGAAGCAGCTGGTGCTCCATTACTGCTGCCTGCTGCTCACACAACCGCTCCAACATACAGTATGTAACGTTGAATTCCACCTGGTGGGTAGGTCACATATGATGCGATGTTCCGGAAGGCGGAATCGGCGCTGCAGAGTTGCAATGCGTGATCTTGCCATGCTGGAACGCCGCAAGTGAGCGCACTCTATGCAGATCTTGTGCAGCAGTGCATCAATATCCGGATAGTCCCTCAAAAAACTCTGCATGACCAAGTTGAGCACATGTGCCAGACATGGGATGTGAGTGAGGTTGCCTAGGCCCAGAGCTGCCACCAGATTTCGGCCATTGTCACACACTACCAAGCCTGGATGGAGATTCGCTGGCACAAACCACATGTCGCTCTCCTGCTTGATGGCATTCCAGAGCTCTTGCGCTGTGTGGCTTCGATTCCCCAAAGAAATTAATTTCAGTACGGCCTGTTGACGTTTGGCCATGGCTATGCTCATATTGGTCATAACAGGTAAGCGTTCACGGGTCCATGTGAAGGTAGACCGTGACGGCTCCTGCAGCGCTGATTCAGAGGAATTGGAGTATGAGGAGGAGTCAATGTGTACAGACTGGATTCCTGCAATCCTTGGAGTTGGCAGAACACGTACAGCGCCACTCTCAAGATCTGTACCCAGCTCCACAACATTTACCCAATGGGCAGTGAGGGAAAGGTATCATCCCTGTCCATGGTTACTGGTCCACCCATCGGTGGTTAGGTGGACCTTGCTACTGATGGCGTTTAGTAGCGCATGTTTAATTTTTCCCTCCACATGCTTTTGCAGGGCAGGGACGGCTTGCCTGCTGAAATAAAAGCTGCTGGGCACGTTGTATTTTGGGGCTGCCAATGCCATGAAGTTACGGAAGGTGTCAGTCTCCACCAGCCTGAATGAGAGCATTTCAAGGGACAGTAGTTTTGCAATGCCAGCATTCAGAGCCTGTGCTCGGGGATGGTTTGCCGAGTATGGCCGCCTTTTTTCCCATGCCTGTGCTACCGATGGCTGTAGAGTGGCCTGGGAGTGTGAGGATAACAGAGAACGTGGTGCTGTGGGTGGAATTATACTGGGTCTCTGTACAACAGTGCCAGAGGTTCTTCCATGGCGATCCTGTGAGAAAGCCGAACCAGCTGTGAGTGAGCTGGAGCAAGAGGCTACAACACGAGCTGAAGAGGTGGTAGGTGGTGCTCTAGGTTGGCCTACATCTTCAGTGTGTCTTTGTAACTCCACCACGTGCTTTGTCCGCACATGTTTCCACATATTTGTGGTATTGAGGTTGCTGACACTTTTCGCTCTTTTGAGTTTCTGATTACACAGCTTGCATTTGACAAAGCAAATGTCATCTGCAACTGTGTCAAAAAAGGACCACGCACTGCAAGTCCTGGGAGCACCCGTTTTGGGTTTTGGAAGATGAATGCTCCTAATGGGTGCCGAAGTGGAGGCTACAGGCAACCAAGTCTGCCCCCTCCCTCTCCCTTCTGTTTTGGCCGTTCGGGGAATCTCTTCCTCAGAGCTGCTCCCACTACCTTCCTGTTCTTCATGCCATGATGGGTCAAGGACCTCATCATCTACACTAGCCTCTTCAAACACCTGCTTCTCCTGGGTAGTCTCGCAAGCACAGTACGCAGCAGAAAGTGGCACCTGAGTTTCATCATCAGATGCGTACTGAGGTGTGCTGACCATAGGCACTGGCCCACCAGCCTCTTCAGATTCAGAGAGACAAAGCTGTTGCGCATCACTGCATACTCCCTCTTCTTCACATTCTAGAATGCTGCTTGGCTGGCCCCCTCTTTCCAAGCCAAGAGATTCAGAGAACAGAAGAAGAGATGGCTCCTGTCCAGGGCTCTCTGACTGCCTGGGCAATTTGGCAGGTGGTGAAGAGACACATGGTTGCTCTTCAGTGCTCTGGACCTGAGAGGATGTGGAAGTAATTGAAGTCGATGCGTTAGCTGCCATCCATCCGACAATGGCTTCAGTTTGTTCCTACCACAGCAGTGGGGTACGGCGAGCTCCTGCAAAGCTGTGCATAAAGGACTGTTCCCTGGGAAAACTGGGGGATGCTTAGTCACTGGTGCCCGCAGCAGGCACAGAATCCCCACTTCCTCTCCCTACTGAAACTCCACGCCCACGTGCCTTACTCTCTGCCTTCTTCATCTTGGTAGACTGATAAAGATAGGCAGAAAAGTACTAAGGGCTTAGTGTGCTTATTCCTGAACAGCTGCTAACTGGTATAAGAAACACTAATTTTATAAAGTGTGGACTACACTTTAATATGATCACTCACAAATGAAAATTATAACATGGAGGACCGTGAAATTACATATGAGGAACAAAAAGAAAGTCCTCCAATAAGAATAAAAAATTTTATTTTTATTTAAACATATGACATGAGATAAAACAGAGTCGGCAAACCACACTTGAAATGTAATAGCGACAAAGCACACAGCCTCTGGGTGAAAAACACTTTTTCAAAAATAAGGTAAAATGTAATTTTACACATAAATGCAAACTGGCAACAAATAGTCACATAAATCTCACAGAGCACATATTTTTAGTAAATAAATAACTTGCATTAAAAGGCATACATATATTTTCTGGACATTGCTGGTTTCTCACATTCAATCGTTCCCCATATGGGAAATAACCCACAGTACACAATTATAATAAAATTATTTTGTAAATTTACAAGGAGTAGATGAATGTGAAAAATACACCTTATGCAAAAAATGTACACAGATAATTCAAAACATTACTAGTTTCTCACATCTCATCCTTCTCCAAAAGGTTGTAAAAAATAGTATATGTAAATTCATAAGGAGAGTAAGGATGGATGTGAAAAAATACCTCATGGCTCCATTAGTAGCATGCTGATAAGAATTGTTACCAGAAAGAATCACCCACGGACCCCCTGACTCGTGTTTCGATATGAATATCTTCCTCAGAAGGAAGGGGGGAGTGCCACTGATCGCGGCTGGGTGTCAGCTGATTATCACAGCTGACACCCGGCACTATGTGTCAGGGGCAGTCATGGACAGCCCTCGACACATTAACCCCTGGCACACTGCGATCAAACATGATCGCAGTGTACCAGGGGCATAGGAGAGAAGCGCGCAGGGAGGGGGCTCCCTCCGTGCTTCCCTGCGACCCCCGAAGCAACGCAATGTGCTCCGTCGCTCCGAGGGTCCTCCTCCCTGCAGGCCCTGTAATCCAATATGGCCGTGGGGTCCTTCGGGGGCCTGCAGGAAGCCTTGTGCAGCGCCTGTCAGATCGCTGATCTGTCAGACAGCTGTCTAAACTGTCAGATCAGCGATCTGACATCTTATAGTGATGTTCCCCCCCCTGGGACAATATAATAAAGTAAAAAAAAAAGTGTAAAAATAATTTATAAAAAAAAAATCGCTAAATAAATTAAAAAAAAAATTCCCCAATAAATTCATTTTTTTGGAAATAAAAAAAACAAAACAATAAAAGTACACATATTTAGTATCGCCACGTCCGTAAAGACCCACCCTATAAAACTGTCCCACTAGTTAACCCCTTAAGTTAAACCCTTAAAAAGAAACGAATCAAAAAACAATTCTTTATCATCATACCGCCGAACAAAAAATGCAATAACGCGTGATCAAAAAGACGGATATAAATAAATATGGTACCGCTGAAAACGTCATCTTGTCCTGCAAAAAAAGCCACCATACAGCGTTATCAGCAAAAAAATAAAAAAGTTATAGCTCGCAGAATAAAGCGATTCAAAAATAATTATTTTTTATATAAAATTGTTTTCATTGCATAAAAAGCGCCAAAACATAAAAGAAAGACATAAGTGAGGTATCGCTGTAATCGTGCTGACCTGAAGAATAAAACTGCTTTATCAATTTATCCACAAACAGAAATGTGTAAACGCACCCCCCATAAGAATTTCATGAAATGCTGGTTTTTGTTCACTCTCAGTCCCAAAAATCGGAATAAAAAGCGATCAAAAAATGTCACGTGCCCGAAAATGGTACCAATAAAAATGTCAACTTGTTCCACAAAAAATAAGACCTCACATGACTTGGTGGGTCAAAATATGAAAAAATTATAGCTCTCAAAATGTGGTGATGCAAAAACTATTTTTACAATAAAAAGCGTCTTTTAGTGTGCGACAGCTGCCAAATATAAAAACCGCCATAAATAGTAAATCAAACCCCCCGTTATCACCCCCTTAGTTAGGGAAAAATAAAAAAATAAAAAAATGTATTTATTTCCATTTTCCCATTAGGGCTAGGTTTAGGGCTAGGGTTAGGGTTAGGGCTAGGGTTAGGGCTAGGGATACGCCTAGGGTTAGGGCTGAGATTAGGGTTAGTGGTGTGTTGGGGTTAGGGTTGGAGTTAGAATTGGGAGATTTCCACTATTTTGGCGCATGAGGGGCTTTCCAAATGCGACATGGCGTCCGATCTCAATTCCAGCCAAAAAAGTCAAATGGCACTGCTTCCCTTCCGAGCTCTGCCAAGCGCCCAAATAGTCGTTTACACCAACATATGGGGTATCAGCATACTCAGGACAAATTGCACAACAACTTTTCGGGTCCTGTTACCTTTGGGAAAATAAAAATTGGGGGTGAAAAGATCATTTTTTTGGAAAAAATATGATATTTTAATTGTACGGCTGTACGTTATAAACTTCTGTGAAGCCCTTGGGGGTTCAAAGTTCTCACCACATATCTGGATAAGCTCCCTGGGGAGGTCTAGTTTCCAAAAGGGGGCCACTTGTAGGGGATTTCCACTGTTTAGGCACATCAGGGGCTCTCCAAACGTGACATGGCGTCCAATCTGAATTCCAGCCAATTTTTCATTGAAAAAGTCAAACGGCGCTCCTTCCCTTCTGAGCTCTGCCATGCACCAAAACAGTAGTTCCCCCCACATAGCAGGTATCAGCGTACTCAGGACAAATTGCCCAATAACTTTGGCAGTCCAATTTCTCCTGTTACCCTTGGTAAAATAAAAATAATTGGACCTTAAGTAATTTTTTTGTGAAAAAAAGTTAAATGTTCATTTTTTTAAACATTCAAAAAATTCCTGTGAAGCACCTGAAGGGTTAATAAACTTCTTGAATGTGGTTTTGAGCACCTTGAGGAGTGCAGTTTTTAGAATGGAGTCACTTTTGGGTACTTTCTATCATATAGACCCCTCAATGTGACTTCAAATGTGATGTGGTCCGTAAACATAAAATGGTGTTGCAAAAATGAGAAATCGCTGGTCAACTTTTAACCCTTATAACTTCCTAACAAAAAAAAAATTTAGTTCAAAAATTGTGTTGATGTAAAGTAAGCATGTGGGAAATGTTATTTATTAAGTTTTTTGTGTGCCATATCTCTGTGATTTAAGGGCATAAAAATTCAAAGTTGGAAAATTGCAAAATTTTCAAAATTTTAGCCAAATTTCCATTTTTTCACAAATAAACGCAAGTTATTTGAATTAAATTTTACCACTAACATGAAGTACAATATGTCACGAGAAAACAATGTTAGAATCACCAGGATACATGGAAGCGTTCCAGAGTTATGACCTCAAAAAGGGACAGTGGTCAGAATTGTAAAAATTGGCCCGGTCATGAACATGCAAACCACCCTTGGGGGTAAAAGGGGTTAAAGGGACAAATAATTACACACCTATAGTGAATATAAATAAGAGGGTGCAATACTATATAAACCAATGAATCAATATAAACAAATAAACAGGAAAGAATGTGCTGCAAAATGCATGGAGGTTCTAGAGATCAACAAAAAAAGAGGAAATACAAATGCATATGGGATGCACATACTTGATCAATAAGAATAAGTAACAATTTTATTGACATCAAACCAAAACATGCAATGAATAAAAACATTAAAAACATGGTAACAACAATGCAACATCCCAGTGTCCACTAGGGCCTGACTGACCAAATGTGTGTATAAAAATGGCATGGAGAAATACATTTTACAATCAGTAAATATTTGCTCCAAATGCCGGAATCACCTTTCTTAAGAGAAATAATAGCCAAGAAATACACAAAACACCATAGGACCAAAATAGACAGAAGCAAAGATTGGGCATCCCCAAAGTTGATATTGAAACCAAAAATAATAAAAAGGTCTCTTATAGGTAAACACCCTGTTGTGTCCCACGAATGGGTACAACCTGTAATGTATATTCTCTGTGTTGAGTTTTTTCATTCAATCAGCAAAATTCCCTGCTGTTGCTAGGTAGAATTAGACTGTTTAAAGATTTTCCCTATGTCTCTCCCATAGTTGGGCTCTGTATTAGGTTGCTTCTCATTTCTTCTTCAGTTTAGTCTACAACAGCCATTACTCAATATGCATGTGTAGTCCCCTGTACAGATTACTCGTTTTCACCTACTGTTCATTGTAACTAATGCAAGATTTTGGAAGAAAATAGCAAGTTTCTTCTGTTTTTTCTACAGTTGCAGTGCTGGTCAAGTTAAACCGTCTGTGGATGCCTGGTGGTGTGAGTATGAGTTATACCATTATCTAAGAAGCTGATAATTAGAATGCTTGGGATTTGCAGCCATTAGGAAGAGGCAGAATAGTAAAAAGGAATAGCTTGACCAGGAATAGTATACAGTTGTAATCCAATAAGGTGACTGTTTATAAGGATAACGCAAATCCACAACCACAGCAGGTTATATGGGTTGCAGACATTCTCTGTCCTCTTCACCTCATAAAATTGCAAAGTGAAATATATAACCTGTTACTAAGAACAGTTCACATCTTGTAATCCAGAGAAAGGATTATCTATAAGCTAATGAGATGCAGAAGTTTTCATAGACTTGTAACACATTCTCTGTGCTCCTCACCAAAGTTATTTGCAACTTTGTATTGTACTCCTTGACAACCAGGAGCAGAACAGCCCCCATCCTTCACTCCTGCATGCAATGTCTGAGGCTAAAAGAACCCTTTCACTGCCAGTTCTGCAGCAGCAAGAAAGGGAAACAGAACTTCTCACAGTTCGCAGTGAAAGATCCAAATGATTTACCAGACCTACATGGAAGGTCAAAGAGGTCAATCCACCAAAAGTGAATTGCTATATCACACAACTTTCCTATGGGAAAGGGTGTTGAATCAAGTGACTGTCAGATCTGTGCTCGGCACTAACGAGTTACCACCAGAGGGAGCCCTTGAACAATTGCACTTTGCATACCAGTCTTACAAAGACACCTGCAAAAATACATCTCTAATCTGCTTAAATTAAATACACCAGAGTCTCTAAAGGAAAACAAGGACTTCCAACAGCTCAATACCGAACGAAAATGCACTGTGCATGACATTGTGGACAAAACAGAAGCTAAAGGTCTTCAAGCAAGCACTAGGTGGGAGCCAAGCAGGCAGCCTCAATTTGTGCGAACTCAACACGGAAGACCCACTTAAGCGCACAAGAGACTACGTGCTGAGCCAAGCCAATGAACCCCTGGCCACCAACAACATTCCCATCAGTACCAACCCCTCTCCAAAGCATCAAGATGTCGATCCGACTGCAGCCCCCAACTTTCAAGGTCAGTCTAATGTGCCACAAATATTCAAACCCGAAACTCCTTCATGCTTCAATACACAGCCAGACTCTACACCTCAGCAATATGCCAATGTCTACATGCAGCCTAACATGCTGGCAAGGCACTACACTCTTGACAAATGTGTGGTTCCGGCCCCACATACAACAGAGATTGTATATAACAAACTGGTTGCAGGTCTGGATGCCTACGCCACTACGTATCTTCCCATGTTCCTGAACCAAGAAGCTACGACCCATGCTAGCAGCATCACTCAGTCAGTAAATGTTCCTCCAAAGTCAGAAAGAACAGACATGTCCAACTTTTTGAGGTACATGATAAGAACTCACCAACACCAGTCTCACAAGGTTCAACGACCAGCCCGAGAACTATAGAAGGTGGAAGTGTGTCTTCAAAACCACAACTAGTGACCTCGGCATTACTGCTGCTGAAGAGGTGGACCTGCTAATCAGGTGACTGGGCTCACGATCTACAGAGCGAATTAAGAGACTCAGATCCGTTCATATTAGTGACCCAGTGACTGGTCTCACAACCGCATGGGACAGACTAGAGAAGGGTATCGGCAGTCCTGAAGCAATAGAAGATACGATGTTCAAACAGTTACAAGACTTTCCTAAAATATTAGGCAAGGATGCCTCAAAATTCCTAGAACTTAACAACTTGCTGTCCGAGCTTCAGCTGGCCAAGACAGACACACATCTACCTTGCCTCAGCTACCTGGACACCGCTCGTGGGGTGAAACCTATAGTCGCCAAGTTACCCTACAACATACAAGAAATGTGGACCTTACAAGGGTCAAACTACAAAAGACAGTACCAAGTCTCTTTTCCTCCATTCTCCTATTTCTGTGACTTCATCAAGGAGATTGCAAAGTGCAAAACCGACCCCAGCTTCTGCCATGAAGAACCTAGCGGCTCTGCTTCATCTTCTAATTATGAGAGTTCACGCTCTCATGACAGAAACCGCAATGGTCTGGTGTCTGCAAAAAAGACAGAAGTTCTGTCTACACCGACATCGGTGCCAGACAAAGGCAATGAAGGTGAGAAGGTGGAAAATCCAAACTGCCAGTGGACAATTCACAAACTGCCACATCACATGAGGAAGTGCATTGGCTTCAGGAAGAAACCCCTTCAAAAACGAAATGAGCTCTTGAAGAAGTTTGGAGTATGCTTTAGGTGCTGCACCTCTACCGAACATCTTGCTAAGGACTGTGTCATCGCCATCAAGTGTCTAGAGTGTGACAGTGAAGACCATGTACAAGCACTCTATCCATCACAGCCTAACTCTGCGCCCACACCTTCTCCCACCACAAGCCATGGCGGGGAGAGTACCGACCATGTAACAAGCAATGTTGCAGTATCTTCCTCATGCACTGAAGTCTGCGGAGAAGGTCTTCGAGACAAGTCCTGTGCTAAGATTTGCTTGGCAAGGGTGTATCCCAAGAGTCATCCAGAGAAGGCAGTCAAGGTGTACATTAGTCTGGTCGACCAGAGCAACAAATCACTAGCCAGGTCAGAACTCTTCAACTTGTTCGACTTAAAAGGAGAAGTCTATCCCTACACCTTGAGCACCTGCAGCGGCATTATAAAAACCTCTGGAAAAAGGGCCATTGGCCTCATAATAACTTCTCTTGAGAAGAGCGCCATGGAGATGCCACTACCCATGCTTGTTGAGTGTAACCAAATACCATTCAATAGGGAAGAAATCTCAATGCCAGAAGTCGCGCTTCAGCACCCTCATCTCAGAAAGATAGCCAAAGATATGCCACCCTGGACGACAAGGCAGACATCCTAATTCTCCTTGGCAGACACACTATACAACTGCACAAGATGCATCAACTAATCTATGGACTACCCAATGAACCATACGCCCGGTGCCACAAGCTAGGCTGGATCATCATCGGCAATGTCTGTAGTGACCAGACAAAGAAACCAAGCAACATCTCCTCTTACAAAGCCCTTATCATGTCAGATAACCACAACTTGTCCCCCCTGCCATATCCACGTCACTACTGGGTGAAGGACAAGTCAAACAACACTAAGTAGCAACAACAACCATCTGACAATTCAAGTCTGCTTTATCTTCGAGACTACCACCTCGAGACAACAGCACTCGATCCTACAACCAAGGACAACAACTCCCCACCTACAGAGGAAGACAAGGTGATCATCAGGGTCACAAGCATCATGGCCACCAAAGACAACTGTAACAGCTGGGTAGCTCCCTCTGTTATGAATGGGTCACCGAGGAGAATAGCAGGTCCATGCTAAGCCACAGAAAACAAGAGAGGTTGGTAACTAAGTGGACTGCAGACCCCTGATCCTATCCACACAACTAGCAGTAGCCGTGGAGCATACCTACGATGATCCTAGATGCTTCGGCACAGCCGGAGAGCTAACTAAGCCTAAAGCAAGAAAGGGGAAATCTAAACTGCCCCAGAGCAGACCCCAAAGGAATAGATAGCCCCCAAACATATATTGTCAGTGAAACAAGATGAAAACACAAATGCAGGTAAGAAAATAGACTGAGCAAATGATGGGGCCCACACTGACTAGACAGGACAGGAAATGAAAGACACTGTCTGCAATGACGCAAAAAACCCTGCAAAAAGTCCAACACGTCTGATGCACAAAAAACACTGAAGTCGCACGACTTCGCCCCCACTATATCAGCACTATAAGGGCACTATAAGATATATTCTGAAAGCAAAGCAAAAAGAGACCAATATAAAAGGGGACAAAACAAACTGGCACAAGCAGTAACATATGGGCGGTGATTCAGCACAGCCCCAGCCGGAGCTGGCTGACCCGCACAAAGCAGAGATAGACAAAACCAAATCAAATGCAAACAGAAAAGCAAATGAACCACTCAGCTGAACCATGCAGGGACAGAGCAGGAGACATCAGTCCTCTGAAGGCACAGGAAGAAAATCACCAGCAGGGATAGAGGGAGTCGGCTGTCTTAAATCCCAATCTGAAATCCCAGATCTCCAATCTCCATCCTCATTATCAGGTGGCAAGCCTCTGTCAATCAATTCAGCTCCACTACCTCCAGTAACCACCAGAGGGAGCCCAGAAAGAAAACTCGAAACCCCTTTGTCAATCTGACCAGCTCCACTACCTTCAGTAATAACAAGAGGGAGGCCAGAAACAGAATTAACAACAGTATCCCCCCCCTTGAGGAGGGGTCCCTGATCCCTCATCCATGCCACCAGGCCATTCAGGATGGGCCCGGTGAAAAGCACGAACCAATCTTTCGGCATGAATGTCAGAAGCAGAGACCAAAGAATTATCCTCCTGGCTATAACCCCTCCGCTTGACCAAGTACTGGAGTCTCTGACTAGCCAAACGAGAATCCAATATTTTCTCTACCTCATACTCCAAATTGCCTTTAACCAATATAGGGTCAGGAGGTGCCGCCATAGGAAATACTGGCTCCACAAACCTCTTCAACAAAGATTTATGAAACACGTTATGAATCTTAAACGTAACTGGAAGAGCCAAACGGAAAGAAACGGGATTAAGGATTTCCAAAATCTTATAAGGTCCAATAAATCTTGGCTTGAATTTTGGAGACGCAACCTTCATAGGAATATTCTTTGAAGACAACCAAACCATATCACCCACTTTAAATCAGGGACCAATGGTCCTATGCCGGTTGGATAAAGAGTAATCGGCTTTTTCCTGAGAGTGGGACAACTTATGCACCACTTGGTGCCAAATCTGCTACATTCTCTCTACCACAGAATCCACACTTGGGCAGGCCGAAGATTCCACTTGCCCTGAAGAAAGTCGAGGATGAAACCCAAAGTTACGGAAAAAGGGCGACATCTTAGTGTCAGAACTAGCTCTATTGTTTAGCGCGAATTCGGCCAAGGGCAAAAATGAGACCCAGTCATTCTGATCAGCAGATATGAAACATCTCAAATAGGACTCCAAAGTCTGGTTTGTTCTCTCAGTCTGCCCATTGGTCTGAGGATGAAATGCAGAGGGGATAGATAACTGAATTCCCAGCTTGGAACAAAAAGCTCTCCAAAATCTGGAAACAAACTGGACTTCTCTGTCCGACACAATGTTCTCAGGAATCCTGTGCAACCGAACCACCTGCTGTAAAAACAAGGGCACCAACTCAGAAGAAGATGGCAACTTTGGGAGTGGTACAAGATGGACCATCTTAGAAAATCTATCACAGAGCACCCAGATAACAGTCATTCTCTGAGAGACAGGAAGATCAGAAATAAAATCCATTGAGATATGGGTCCATGGCCTCCTGGGCACGGGCAGGAGTCTCAACAACCCACTAGAACGAGAACAGGGCTTGGACCGAGAACAAGTCCAAGAGGACTGCACAAAATTCCTGACATCACGAGAAAACTAGACAGAGACAGCGTGAGTCAGTCCCTATACAAATAGACGGAGATTCACAATTTTCCATACAGACACCGTATACTGGTGTACGCTCCTCACACACTACCGTGTACCGCCTTGTATCACAGACAAATAGAAGCTATCTGTGTGTAGCTCTGGAAAAAAAGTCAAGGAGTTTTTCCGTTTTTCCAGACCTACACCTTAGAGTGCTGTCCGCTTTTCAAACAGTTTCGTATATCTGCTGTTTGATCACGGTCAAAACTAGACAGAGACAGCGTGTGTCAGTCCCTATACAAATAGATGGAGATTGACAATTTTCCATACAGACACCGTATAGCAGTGTACGCTCCTCACACACTACCGTGTACTGCCTTGTATCACAGACAAATAGAAGCCATCTGTGTGTGACTTTGGAAAAAAAAGCAGAGAAGTTTATCTGTTTTTCCAGACCTACACCTTAGAGTGCTGTCCGCTTTTCAAACAGTTTCGTATATCTGCTGTTTGATTATGGTCAAAACTAGACAGAGACAGCGTGTGTAAGTCCCTATACAAATAGATGGAGATTGACAATTTTCCATACAGACACCGTATAGCGGTGTACGCTTGTCACACTCTACCGAGTACCGCCTTGTATCACGGACAAATAGAAGCTATCTGTGTGTAACTCTGGAAAAAAAGCCGAGGAGTTTTTCCATTTTTCCAGACCTACACCTTAGAGTGCTGTCCACTTTTCAAACAGTTTTGTAAATCTGCTGTTTGATAACGGTTAAAGCTAGACAGAGACAGCGTGTGTCAGTCCCTATACAAATAGACGGAGATTGACAATTTTCCATACAGACACCGTATAGCGGTGTACGCTCGTCAAACACTTCCGTGTACTGCCTTGTATCACTGACAAATAGAAGCTATCTTTGTGTGACTCTGGAAAAAAAAGCCGAGGAGTTTTTCCGTTTTATTAGACCTACACCTTAGAGTGCTGTCCGCTTTTCAAACAGTTTCATATATCTGCTGTTTGATCACGGTCAAAACTAGACAGAGACAGCGTGTGTCAGTCCCTATACAAATAGACGGAGATTGACAATTTTCTATACAGACACCATATAGCGGTGTACGCTCCTCACTCACTACAGTGTACCGTCTTGTATCACCGACAAATAGAAGCTATCTGTGTGTGACTTTGAAAAGCGGACAGCACTCTAAGGTGTAGGTCTGGAAAAACGGATAAACTCCTCTGCTTTTTTTCCAAAGTCACACACAGATAGCTTCTATTTTCGACAGTTTCGTATATTTGCTGTTTGATAACGGTCAAAACTAGACAGAGACAGTGTGTGTCAGTCCCTATACAAATAGATGGAGATTGACAATTTTCCATACACACACCGTATAGAGCTGCCCGATTCTCAAACAGTATTGTATATCTGCTGTTCGAATTACAGTCACATCTATACAGAGTCAGCGTGTGTGTGACACTCCGTAAATTCATTTACGGAGATTGTTATTTACACAAAAAATGTATACAGCTGTACACTTTCGATACAGTTACGTATATCTGTTTGTTGGATAACGGTCCAATACATACTGTTGTGAACTCATTTTCTGGTTTACCTCTGGCTTCTGGTGAAGGTGGTGGAGCTGGCTGGGTTGACAGAGGAGTTGTGAGTTCTCCATCCGGGCTCCCTCTAGTGGTGACAGTAGGTAATGAAGCTGATCTAAATGGCAGAGACCTGCCACCTGAGGAGGAGGACTGTGAGTGGACATCAGGAGTCTCTGACTGGATTTAAGACAGCTGACTACCTAATTTTGTGCTGGTGATTTTCCTGCCCTGAGGTTCTGGTTTCCAGTTCTGTTACTGCCTTCTCAAGCTAAGTGTGCTCTGCTGTTTTTTCATATGAGATTTGGTCTGGTTTACTCAGTTTTTGTGGTCATCCAGCCCCTGCTGGGGCTGTGCTGAATTTCCATTCTTATGTCTCTGTTTATGCCAGTTTGCTTTTTTGTCCCTGATCAGATTGGTCACTTTTTGCTCTGTCTTCAGAATATACCAGAGTGCTGATATAGAGAATTGAAGTCTAGCGACTTCAGGGTTTTTGTTATCAGAAAGTGTTGGACATTTTTTGGCAGGGTTTTGTGCATGATTGCAGACAGCATCTTTCCTTTCCTGTCCTTTCTAGTTAGTTTGGGCCCCATCATTTGCTCAGCCTATTTTTCTATCTGTATTTGTGTTTTCATCTTGTCTCACCGACAATACATGTTTGGGGGCCGTCTATTGCTTTGGGGTCTGCTCTGGGGCAGTTTAGAATTCCCCTTTTCTTGTTTTAGGCTTATTTAGTTCTCCAGCTGTGATGAGGCGTCTAGGATCATCGTAGGTACACTCCACGGCTACTGCTAGTTGTGTGGATAGGATCAGGGGTCTGCAATCTGCTTAGTTACCAACCTCTCTGGTTTTCTGTGGCTTAGCTTGTTTTTGTTTTTCCTCCTCGGTGACTCATTCATAACAGAATCACTAGCCATACCGCAGATTCTAGGGTACTCAAAAGCAGGAAAAAAAAAATTGTAAAAAAAAGTGTCAGATTTTTTTTTTATATGTATTTTTTCCTCTTTTTCTCTGGGGCTGTAGGAGGATTTTTTCCTTAATGGAGATTAAGAAATTGTCTGATCGTGTGGAGCAGCTCGCTGCTGAAGTGCGGGGAATTTCCGCCTATCTCGCTCAATCACTTGCTGTTGAACCAAAAATCCCTACTCCTGATGTGTTTTCTGGGGATCGGTCTAAATTTTTGAATTTTAAGAATAATTGTAAATTATTTCTTGCATTGAAGCCTAACTCATCGGGGAGCTCTGCGCAGCACGTTAAAATTGTCATCTCCTTGCTGCGCGGCGATCCCCAGGATTGGTTGTTTTCTTTGACACCTGAAAATCCTATTCTGACTAATGTGGATGCATTTTTTCAAGCCTTGGGGTTGTTGTATGATGAATAGTGTTGAGCATTCCGATACCGCAAGTATCGGGTATTGGCCGATATTAGCTGTATCGGAATTCCGATACTTAGTTCCGATACTTTTTTCATATCGAATACCTAATGCTAGGAGCCCGCTCGATTTGATATAGCCAATGGGGATCCTCAGAAGTGTGGGCATATCCTGTTAGGCATGTAGGCATGTTAACTACTGGCATGGCTGTGACTGGCTGCTGAAATGATGTCATGATGCACTATAAAAAGCGCTGCAGCCGCCATTTCTGGTCACTCTGCTGTGAATTCAGTTAGGGACAGGCTGCTGTTGAAGACTGTGAGGGACAGTTAGAAATAGCGATTCTAAAAACAATATTGTGCTTTATCCAGGCTACATAAACCACCACTGTAGCTTGCTTTTCCCTAGCAGCGCTGTTTTCACAGCTGTCTGCAAGGGCTGTGTGAGTGCAGACCCACGCTGTGTAGTGTGTCCTGCAGGCACGTCTGCTTGTAGGCCGGCCAGCGTGTGTCTCTGCCTCATACACATTTTTCTTTTATTGCTGCTTTTTTTTTCTCCTGTATAGTGTGCTTCCATACGTATCCATATACGTTGGTTGCAAACACTAAAGGAGTGGACAGCGGAGCCTTTCAGTGCTATAGCCCATTTCTCTGCACTGTTTTTGGCTGTCTGATAGGTCTCTCTGTGTGTGAGTGCAGCTCACGTTGCAGTGTGTTCTACAGCCACCGCTAGCTGTAGTCCGCTCAGCGTGCGTCACTGCCTCATACATAGTCCTTTTTTTGCAGCAAATTTAGCCAGATTTTTGCTCCTATATTAGTGTGCTTCCAACCGCATCCATTGTCATTGGTTGGTTGCAAACACTATATAGGATTAGATAGAGGAGCCTTTTTGCTGGCTTGTGCCCTTCAGGGCCAGCCAGGCTAGTATCACCCTATTTTTTGGAGCCTCATCAATTGCATTGTAGGCTAGCTTCCTGCATTGTAATCGCTCCAAAAAGTTTGTAATACTATAGCTTTCAAACTTTGGTCACATCCTTTCCTTTCCCCCCACCCAAAAAAAAAATGAAATAAAGTTCACCAAACACTCCACTTTACAGTTGTCTAGGCCACATTAGATCATATTAAAGTGTAGTACACACACTCTTAGCCAAATTAGTGTTTCTTATACTGGTTAGCAGGTGTTCAGGAATAAGAACACTAAGCCACCCCTTTTTTACTTTTCTGCCTATCTTTATCAGTCTACCAAGATGAAGAAGGCAGGGAGTAAGGCACGTGGTCGTGGCCATGGAGTTTCAGCAGGGAGAGGACGGGGGGATTCAGCAGGGAGAGGACGTGGGGATTCGGTATCTGCTGCGGCCACCAGTGACCCGGCATCCCCCACTTTTACCAGGCAACAGTCCTTCATGCGCAGCTGTGTAGGACCTCGCCGTACCCCACTGCTGCGTGACGAACAAATTGAAGCCGTTGTCGGATGGATGGCAGCTAACGCATCCACTTCAATGACTTCCGCATCCTCCCAAGGCCAGAGCACTGAAGAGCAACCATCTGTCTCTTCACCACCTGCCAAATTGCCCAGGCAGTCTGAGAGCCCTGGACAGGAGCCATCTCAATCTTTACTTCTGTTCTCAGAATCTGTTGGCTTGGAAAGAGGTGGCCAGCCAAGCAGCATTCTAGAGCGTGAAGAAGAGGGAGTATGCAGTGATGCGCAACTGCTTTGTCCCTCTGAATCTGAAGAGGCGGGTGGGCCAGTGCCTATGGTCAGCACACCTCAGTATGCATCAGATGATGATGAGACTCAGTTGCCAATTTCTGGTGCGTACGGTGCTGGCGAGACAACCCAGGACCAGCCGGTACTTGAAGAGGGGAGTGGAGATGATGAGGTCCTTGACCCATCATGGCGTCAGCCACAGGAAGGTGGTGGGAGCAGCTCTGAGGAAGAGATTCCCCGAACGGCCAAAAGAGGAGGGAGAGGGCGGGGGCAGACTTGGTTGCCTGTAGCCTCCACTTTGGCACCCGTGAGGAGCAATCCTCTTCCAAAACACAAAACGGGCGCTCTCAGGACTTGCAGTGCGTGGTCTTTTTTTGACACAGTTGCAGATGACATTTGCTTTGTCAAATGCAAGCTGTGTCATCAGAAAGTGAAACGAGGCAAAAATGTGACCAACCTCAATACCACAAATATGTGGAAACATGTGCGTACCAAGCACGAGGTGGAGTTACACAGACACACTGAAGATGTAGGCCAACCTTCAGCAGCACCTACCACCTCTTCAGCTCGTGTTGGGGCCTCTTCCTCCAGCTCACACACAGCTGGTTCAGCTTCCTCACTGGAACGCCATGGAAGAACCACTGCCACTGTTGTCCAGAGACCCAGTGAAATTCCACCCACTGAACCACGTTCGCAGTCATCAGCACCCTCCCAGGCCACTCACCAGCAATCGGTAGCACAGGTATGGGAGAAAAAGCGGCCATACTCGGCAAACCATCCCCGAGCACTGGCTCTGAATGCCGGCATTGCCAAACTACTGGCCCTTGAGATGCTGTCATTCAGGCTGGTGGAGACTGACACATTCCGGAACTTTATGTCATTGGCAGTTCCACAATACAATGTGCCCAGCCGCTTTTATTTCAGCAGGCAAGCTGTCCCTGCCCTGCAAAAGCATGTGGAGGGAAAAATAAAATGCGCTACTAAATGCCGTCAGTAGCAAGGTCCACCTGACCACCGATGCGTGGACCAGTAGCCATGGACAGGGACGATACCTTTCCCTCACTGCCCATTGGGTCAATGTTGTGGAGCCGGGTACAGATCTGGAGAGTGGCTCTGTACGTATTCTGCCAACTCCAAGGATTGCAGGAATGCAGTCTGTACATATTGAGTCCTCCTCCTACTCTAGTTCCTCGGAATCAGCACTGCGTGAGCCTGTTAGGCCAGATATGAGCACAGGTGTGGCCAAATGTCAACAGGCCGTCCTTAAATTAATTTCTTTGGGGAATCGGAGCCACACAGCACAGGAGCTCTGGAATGCCATCAAGCAGGAGAGCGATGTGTGGTTTGTGCCAGCGAATCTCCAGCCAGGTTTGGTAGTGAGTGACAATGGCCGAAATCTAGTGGCAGTTCTGGGCCTAGGCAACCTCACTCACATACCATGTCTGGCACACGTGCTCAATTTGGTCGTGCAGAGCTTTCTGAGGGACTATCCGGATCTTGATGCACTGCTGCACAAGGTTCGCCTAGAGTGTGCTCACTTGCGGCGTTCCAGCATGGCAAGATCACGCATTGCATCTCTGCAACGCCGATTCCGCCAGCCAGAACATCGCATCATATGTGACCTCCCCACCAGGTGGAATTCAACGTTACATATGTTGGAGCGGTTGTGTGAGCAGCAGGCAGCAGTAATGGAGTACCAGCTGCATCAGGCGCAAACAAGTCGCACTGTGCGCCGGACACACTTCACCACCACTGAGTGGGCCACTATGAGGGACATCTGCCAAGTTTTGCGTGCCTTCGATGACTCCACGCGGATGGTCAGTGCAGATGATGCACTAATCAGCATGACTGTCCCCCTCATCTGTCTGCTTCAAAAAACCTTACAAGCACTAAGTGAGGAGGTTTTTGAAGAGGTCGAGGATGAGCAGTCAGAAATGCCATCTGTTTCTGGCAAGTCTGCGCAATGTGCTTCCACACAAAGGCCCAGGCAGGGGACACTTAGTGAGGAGGATGACGAGGAGTCAATGGAGGAGGAGGAACACATCTCTCCAGAGGAGGGAAGTACACAAGGCTCTAGTAGTCAGTGTGTACAGCGAGGGTGGGGTGATGCTGAGCAGGCAGAGATGCTGCCTCAAGCTGGGGACAGCGTTTCCGGTTCAGTTGGCAGTCTGCAGCACATGGTTGATTTCATGCTGCAGTGCTTGTTAAATGACCGCCGCATCGCCAACATTCTCCACACGGCTGATTATTGGGTGTACACCCTCCTAGATCCTCGCTACCGGGACAACTTACAAAGCCTCATACCACAGTTGAACCGGGAGCGAAAAATGCGGGAGTACCAAGAAACACTTGTGCAGGCCATCATGTTCTCCATTCCCCCCACAAGTGTTGCTGGTAGTGCTTTTCAAAGCAGCCATGTGGGTAGAGGCAGTGGAGGAAGCTCTGCACAAAGAGGTAGCAGAGGCAGTGCCGCAGGACAAGGCAAGGCCAGTATGGCCCAAATATGGAAAAGTTTTGTGGGACCGCCACAAACGGCTACACCATCACAGACAGCTCCAGTCAGCAGGAGGCAACGTTTCCGTCAGATGGTGACAGACTACTTGTCGTGCCCTGTTAGTGTTCTCCCAGACGGCTCTTCCCCCTTCAAGTATTGGGTCTCTAAGCTGGATACATGGCCAGAGCTTAGCCAGTATGCATTGGAGGTGCTGGCTTGCCCTGCTGCCAGTGTATTATCGGAACGTGTCTTTAGTGCTGCAGGTGGTGTGGTAACAGACCGTCGCACGCGACTATCCGCCGATAATGTTGACCGGCTTACTTTTGTGAAAATGAACAAGGCCTGGATCTCACCTGAATTTGCCAGTCCTCTTCCAGAATAAATAATTGGCTGGCAACAGGATCCAGGTCTCCTGTTGTGTTCATGTTTCTATGACCTGAACTTTATTTCCTGGGCTACAGCAACGCCCGTTGTTGCTCAGAAGTGCTGTCCGCACAGACAAAACACTCGCTCATGTGTAAGTGGGGTTCGGTAACGTCAGCTGATCCCCTGCTGTGTGTACGGCAAACTCTCCTGCTGCCTACAACTTCTGACTACCTCTGATTTAATATGTTCTCTGATTTGCCCTCTGTCTCCACTCTGTTTTGAGTATTTCCTCCGGCCTACAACACCGCCTGTTTCACCTCTCAAGTGCCGTCTGCACAATCCACACTTGATCCTGTGGTACCTGGGTCCTGTAACATCTGCTCATCTCCAGAGTTGAGCACGGCAATGTCTCCTGCTTTGTCTACATTCCCACTACTTGTAGTGGAAATGTGGACAGAGCAGGAGACATTGCCTGACTCACCTCTAGGGAGAAGCTGCTGTTACAGAACCCCAGTAACACAGGAACAAGTGTGGGTTGTGCAGACGGCATTTCAGAGCAGCAACTGGCGTGGTTGGAAGCCAGCGGAAATACTCGAAACAGAGTGGAGACAGAGGCCTAATTGGATTACGTTGACAGTTAGTAGTAGTCTAGAAACAATCGCAAACTGCCACCAAGTAGGCCTCGTCCTACTACCTGATTTTCCCTGGGCTCCGACAACGCCAGTTGGTGCTCGGAAGTGCTGTCCGCACAGACAAAACACTCGCTCATGTGTAAGTGGGGTTCGGTAACGTCAGCTGATCCCCTGCTGTGTGGAGGGCAAACTGCTGCTGCCTCCAAATTGTAACTACTTCAGATTTAAACATTTTCTGATTTGGCCTCTGTCTCCACTCTGTCTCTAGTATTTCCCCTGACCTCCAACACCGCCAGTTCCTGCTCACAGTCGCCGTCCATGCATTCCACACGTGTTCCTGTGTTACTGGGGTTCTGTTACGTTAGCAGATCCCCCAATATGTGTCCGCCACTGTCTCCTGCGCTGTCCACCTTCCCACTGCAAGCGGTGGGAATGTGGACAGAGCAGGAGACAGTGGCAGACACACATCAGGGGATCTGCTGACATTACAGAATCCCAGAAACACAACAACACGTGTGGATTGGGCAGACGGCTACTGTACGCATAAACTGGCGGTGTTGGTAGTCACGTGAAATCCTGGAAACAGAGTGGAGACAGATGCCTATTTGGAGCACGTTGACAGTCTGTTGTAGCCTACAAACACTGTTAAACTGCCACCAAGTAGGCCTCGGCCTGCACCCTGGTTCTCCCTGGGCTCCAACAACGCTAGTTGGTGCTCAGAAGTGCTGTCCACACAGAAAAACACACTCGGTCATGTGAAAGTGGGGGTCAGTAGCGTCAGCTGATCCCCTGCTGTGTGGAGGGCAAAGTGTCCTGCTCCCTCCAAAGTCAAAATACTTCAGCTTTACACCTGGCTCCTAGTAGGCCTCGGCCTGCACCCTGGTTCTCCCTGGGCTCCAACAACGCTAGTTGGTGCTCGGAAGTGCTGTCCACACAGAAAAACACACTCGTTCATGTGAAAGTGGGGTTCAGTAACGTCAGCTGCTCCCCTGCTGTGTGGAGGGCAAACTGCTGCTGCCTCCAAATTGTAATTACTTCAGATTTAAACATTCTCTGATTTGGCCTCTGTCTCCACTCTGTCTCTAGTATTTCCCCTGACCTCCAACACTGCCAGTTCCTGCTCACAGTCGCCGTCCACGCATTCCACACGTGTTCCTGTGTTACTGGGGTTCTGTTACGTCAGCAGATCCCCCAATATGTGTCCGCCACTGTCTCCTGCGCTGTCCACCTTCCCACTGCAAGCGGTGGGAATGTGGACAGAGCAGGAGACAGTGGCAGACACACATCATGGGATCTGCTGACATTACAGAATCCCAGTAACACAGCAACACGTGTGGATTGGGCAGGCGGCTACTGTACGCATAAACTGGCGGTGTTGGTAGTCACGTGAAATCCTGGAAACAGAGTGGAGACAGATGCCTAATTGGAGCACGTTGACAGTCTGTTGTAGCCTACAAACACTGTTAAACTGCCACCAAGTAGGCCTCGGCCTGCAACCTGGTTCTCCCTGGGCTCCAACAACGCTAGTTGGTGCTCAGAAGTGCTGTCCACACAGAAAAACACACTCGGTCATGTGAAAGTGGGGGTCAGTAACGTCAGCTGATCCCCTGCTGTGTGGAGGGCAAAGTGTCCTGCTCCCTCCAAAGTCAAAATACCTCAGCTTTACACCTGGCTCCTAGTAGGCCTCGGCCTGCACCCTGGTTCTCCCTTGGCTACAACAACGCTAGTTGGTGCTCGGAAGTGCTGTCCACACAGAAAAACACACTCGTTCATGTGAAAGTGGGGTTCAGTAATGTCAGCTGATCCCCTGCTGTGTGGAGGGCAAACTGCTACTGCCTCCAAATTCAAACAACGTCTTATCTTAAACTGCCTCCAAGTAGGCCTCAGCCTACAAAATGACTATCCCTGGGCTCCAACATCGTCAGTTGTTGCTCGGAAGTGCCGTCCATACAGAAAAACACACTCGTTCATGTGAAAGTGGGGTTCAGTAACGTCAGCTGCTCCCCTGCTGTGTGGAGGGCAAACTGCTGCTGCCTCCAAATTGTAACTACTTCAGATTTAAACATTCTCTGATTTGGCCTCTGTCTCCACTCTGTCTCTAGTATTTCCCCTGACCTCCAACACCGCTAGTTCCTGCTCACAGTTGCCGTCCACGCATTCCACACGTGTTCCAGTGTTACTGGGGTTCTGTTACGTCAGCAGATCCCCCAATGTGTGTCCGCCACTGTCTCCTGCGCTGTCCACCTTCCCACTGCAAGTGGTGGGAATGTGGACAGAGCAGGAGACATTGGCAGACAAACATCAGGGGATCTGCTGACATTACAGAACACCAGTAACACAGGAACACGTGTGGATTGGGCAGACGGCTACTGTACGCATAAACTGGCGGTGTTGGTAGTCACGTGAAATCCTGGAAACAGAGTGGAGACAGATGCCTAATTGGAGCACGTTGACAGTCTGTTGTAGCCTACAAACAATCAAAAACTGCCACCAAGTAGGCCTCGGCCAGCACCCTGGTTCTCCCTGGGCTCCAACAACGCTAGTTGGTGCTCGGAAGTGCTGTCCACACAGAAAAACACACTCGTTCATGTGAAAGTGGGGTTCAGTAATGTCAGCTGATCCCCTGCTGTGTGGAGGGCAAACTGCTACTGCCTCCAAATTCAAACAACGTCTTATCTTAAACTGCCTCCAAGTAGGCCTCAGCCTACAAAATGACTATCCCTGGGCTCCAACATCGTCAGTTGTTGCTCGGAAGTGCCGTCCACACAGAAAAACACACTCGTTCATGTGAAAGTGGGGTTCAGTAACGTCAGCTGCTCCCCTGCTGTGTGGAGGGCAAAGTGTCCTGCTCCCTCCAAAGTCAAAATACCTCTGCTTTACACCTCGCTCCTAGTAGGCCTCGGCCTGCACCATGATTGTCCCTGGGTTCCAACAATGCTAGTTGGTGCTCGGAAGTGCTGTCCACACAGAAAAACACACTCGTTCATGTGAAAGTGGGGGTCAGTAACGTCAGCTGCTCCCCTGCTGTGTGGAGGGCAAACTGCTGCTGCCTCCAAATTGTAACTACTTCAGATTTAAACATTCTCTGATTTGGCTTCTGTCTCCACTCTGTCTCTAGTATTTCCCCTGACCTCCAACACTGCCAGTTCCTGCTCACAGTAGCCGTCCACGCATTCCACACGTGTTCCTGTGTTACTGGGGTTCTGTAACATCAGCAGATCCCCCAATATGTGTCCGCCACTGTCTCCTGCGCTGTCCACCTTCCCACTGCAAGCGGTGGGAAGGTGGACAGAGCAGGAGACAGTGGCAGACACACATCAGGGGATCTGCTGACATTACAGAATCCCAGTAACACAGCAACACGTGTGGATTGGGCAGACGGCTACTGTACGCATAAACTGGCGGTGTTGGTGGTCACGTGAAATCCTGCAAACAGAGTGGAGACAGATGCCTAATTGGAGCACGTTGACAGTCTGTTGTAGCCTACAAACAATCTAAAACTACCACCAAGTAGGCCTCGGCCTACACTTTGATTGTCCCTGGGCTCCAACAACGCCAGTTGGTTCTCGGCAGTGTCTTTGGAACGGGGACTCCCTGTTGCCCAGCCTGGTTCCAGCACGCCTGCTGTTTCCGGGTAGTGTCAAGGTCACTATGCCACCAATCCGTTGTCCTGTCGTCTTGCGGCCGGGTTAGCCGACTCTACGGTGCCTGCAGTTTAGGTGACTCCTATGTGGGCTGCGGGAACTGGCACTGAAGGCTGGATCCGTAGTGCCAATGGGACATGGACCCCCTGTAGGACTGTGGGTTTCGGTAACTGCGGCCGGCTTGCGGCCTGGCTACTTTGCTTTCAATGGGTACCTTCTGCTACCCACCCGGGTTCCAGCACTGTCTGCTGGTTCTCGCCAGAGCCTTTGGCCTAGGTGCCTCCATCTCGGTATCCGAGGTCCAGCACCGTCAGCTGGTCCTTGGTAGTGCTTTCTAGCACAGGTACCTCCTGCCTAGTAACCGTGGTCCAGCACCGTCAGCTGTTCCTCGGTAGTGCCATTGGCTCTTGTAGCTTTTGATACTCATCTGGGTTCCAGCACCGTCAGCTGGTTCTTGGCAGTGTCTTTGGCACGGGGACTCCCTGTTGCCCAGCCTGGTTCCAGCACGCCTGCTGTTTCCGGGTAGTGTCAAGGTCACTATGCCACCAATCCGTTGTCCTGTCGTCTTGAGGCCGGGTTAGCCGACTCTACGGTGCCTGCAGTTTAGGTGACTCCTATGTGGGCTGCGGGAACTGGCACTGAAGGCTGGATCCGTAGTGCCAATGGGACATGGACCCCCTGTAGGACTGTGGGTTTCGGTAACTGCGGCCTGCTTGCGGCCTGGCTACTTTGCTTTCAATGGGTACCTTCTGCTACCCACCCGGGTTCCAGCACTGTCTGCTGGTTCTCGCCAGAGCCTTTGGCCTAGGTGCCTCCATCTCGGTATCCGAGGTCCAGCACCGTCAGCTGGTCCTTGGTAGTGCTTTCTAGCACAGGTACCTCCTGCCTAGTAACCGTGGTCCAGCACCGTCAGCTGTTGCTCGGTAGTGCCATTGGCTCTTGTAGCTTTTGATAACCATCTGGGTTCCAGCACCGTCAGCTGGTTCTCGGCAGTGTCTTTGGCACGGGGACTCCCTGTTGCCCAGCCTGGTTCCAGCATGCCTGCTGTTTCCAGGTAGTGTCAAGGTCACTATGCCACCAATCCGTTGTCCTGTCATCTTGCGGCCGGGTTAGCCGACTCTACGGTGCCTGCAATTTAGGTGACTCCTATGTGGGCTGCGGGAACTGGCACTGAAGGCTGGATCCGTAGTGCCAATGGGACATGGACCCCCTGTAGGACTGTGGGTTTCAGTAACTGCGGCCGGCTTGCGGCCTGGCTACTTTGCTTTCAATGGGTACCTTCTGCTACCCACCCGGGTTCCAGCACTGTCTGCTGGTTCTCGCCAGAGCCTTTGGCCTAGGTGCCTCCATCTCAGTATCCGAGGTCCAGCACCGTCAGCTGGTCCTTGTAGTGCTTTCTAGCACAGGTACCTCCTGCCTAGTAACCGTGGTCCAGCACCGTCAGCTGTTCCTCGGTAGTGCCATTGGCTCTTGTAGCTTTTGATACGCATCTGGGTTCCAGCACCGTCAGCTGGTTCTCGGCAGTGTCTTTGGCACGGGGACTCCCTGTTGCCCAGCCTGGTTCCAGCACACCTGCTGTTTCCGGGTAGTGTCAAGGTCACTATGCCACCAATCCGTTGTCCTGTCATCTTGCGGCCGGGTTAGCCGACTCTACGGTGCCTGCAGTTTAGGTGACTCCTATGTGGGCTGCGGGAACTGGCACTGAAGGCTGGATCCGTAGTGCCAATGGGACATGGACCCCCTGTAGGACTGTGGGTTTCAGTAACTGCGGCCGGCTTGCGGCCTGGCTACTTTGCTTTCAATGGGTACCTTCTGCTACCCACCCGGGTTCCAGCACTGTCTGCTGGTTCTTGCCAGAGCCTTTGGCCTAGGTGCCTCCATCTCGGTATCCGAGGTCCAGCACCGTCAGCTGGTCCTTGGTAGTGCTTTTTAGCACAGGTACCTTCTGCTTAGTAACCGTGGTCCAGCACCGTCAGTTGGTCCTCGGTAGTGCCATTGGCTCTTGTTCCTTCTGCTACCCATCCGGGTGCCAGCACTGTCTGCTGGTTCTCGCCACAGTCTTTGGCCTAGGTGCCTCCATCTCGGTATCCGAGGTCCAGCACCATCAGCTGGTCCTTGGTAGTGCTTTTTAGCACAGGTACCTTCTGCTTAGTAACCGTGGTCCAGCACCGTCAGTTGGTCCTCAGTAGTGCCATTGGCTCTTGTTCCTTCTGCTACCCATCCGGGTGCCAGCACTGTCTGCTGGTTCTCGCCACAGCCTTTGGCCTAGGTGCCTCCATCTCGGTATCCGAGGTCCAGCACCGTCAGCTGGTCCTTGGTAGTGCTTTTTAGCCCAGGTACCTTCTGCTTAGTAACCGTGGTCCAGCACCGTCAGTTGGTCCTCGGTAGTGCCATTGGCTCTTGTTCCTTCTGCTACCCATCCGGGTGCCAGCACTGTCTGCTGGTTCTCGCCAGAGCCTTTGGCCTAGGTACCTCCATCTCGGTATCCGATGTCCAGCACCGTCAGCTGGTCCTTGGTAGTGCTTTTTAGCACAGGTACCTTCTGCTTAGTAACCGTTGTCCAGCACCGTCAGTTGGTCCTCGGTAGTGCCATTGGCTCTTGTTCCTTCTGCTACCCATCCGGGTGCTAGCACTGTTTGCTGGTTCTCACCACAGCCTTTGGCCTAGGTGCCTCCATCTCGGTATCCGAGGTCCAGCACCGTCAGCTGGTACTTGGTAGTGGTTTCTAGCACAGGTACCTCCTGCATAGTAACCGGGGTCCAGCACCGTCAGCTGTTCCTCAGTAGTGCCATTGGCTATTGTTCCTTCTGCTGCCACTACGGGTTCCAGTACTGTCAGCTGGTTCTCGCATGAAGACAACCACCAAGATACAGAACAAAAGACAGAAGAACAAGATGCAGAAGAAGCAAAAGCAGAAGAACAGAAAGCAGAAGAACATTAAGCATAAGACTAAAAATCAGCATAGAAGAAATCAAAATTATAAGCAGAAGAAGACTAAGCAGTAAATGGGGGTGAGTCTGTTCCTCCTCGTGGTGCCCCTGGAAAATGCCTGCTGCTGCAGGCCAAACTGAACGCGGACAAATCATGTTGTAAATCTTTTGTGACAGGCAGAACGTAAGGTGTAATCTTATAACTTTTATAGATAAGTACTACAGGAATGCCTGTCGCCATAAGAAAATGAAGAAAAAGAAGAATAGGAAGAAGATGAAGAAATAGCATATGAAAATTAATAATAGCTGAATAAGAAGAATATGAAGAATGGAAAAAAAAAATTAATGGGAAGAAGGTGAAGAAGAAGAAGATGAATAAGGTGAAGAAAAAGTTGATGAAAAAAATGCTACTGCTGCGGATCATGAAGGAGAAAGTGTGGGAGAAGTACAAAAGAAGGTGAAGAGCATGGAAGTTGTGAAACATACATATCTGACTAAATATAAAAAAGTTAACATAGTCAATATCTTTTTAACTCCGAACGTCTTGAAAAAAAAAAATGGAATTAATGCTATGCCATGTGATTTGAATAAACCACTATGCTTTTAATGTCTCCTCCACCTCCCACAATACATTCTACATGATTCTTATTTGTTTTCAATTATGTAGAATTAGCCAACAAGGAAATAAAGGGCTTTTTTTAATTCCGATACCGGAAGTCCCATTGACTTGAATGGGGCTTCCGGTATCGGAATCGGCGATACCCGATATTTTTTTCGTATCGGGCGATACCATCCGATACAATATTTTTGGGTATCGAACGGTATCGCTCAACACTAATGATGAACCTAATTCTATTGATCAAGCTGAGAAATCCCTATTGGCATTGAACCAGGGTCAGAATTCTGCAGAGTTATACTGTCAAAAATTCCGAAAGTGGGCGGTCCTTACTACATGGAATGATAGTGCCTTGGCAGCTCTCTTTCACAAGGGTTTATCAGAAACCATAAAAGATATTATGGTGGGATTTCCTGTTCCCTCTGGTCTTGATGATTCTATGTCATTAGCCATTCAAGTTGATAGGCGTTTGCGTGAACGTAAAACTACATGAGACGTGTTGCCACCTTTTCAACAAATGTCTGAACCTACGCAATGTGGTAGAGTTTTGTCTAGGTGCAATGTCAGGAGTATAGAAGGCGTAATAAGCTGTGTTTTTTCTGTGGAGATGCCTCTCATATTATTTCTGTCTGCCCTAAATGAGAGAAACGTTTTGCACACACATTTACTGTGGGTGGCGTACAACCTACGTTTCTTTTTGCAATTACTCTGATCTGCTCCTTATCCACATTTTCTGCCAAGGCTTTTGTGGATTCAGGAGCGGCTTTGAATCTGATGGATTTTGATTTTGCTTAACGTTGTGGTTTTCCCATGACACCTCTGCGGACACCTATTCCTTTGAGGGGTATTGATGCTACTCCTTTGGCGGAGAATAAACCTCAGTTTTGGACCCAGGTGATATTGCAGGTCGCCCCACATCACCAAGAAAATTGTAGATTTTTGGTACTGCATAATTTGCATGAACATATTGTTCTGAGTTTTCCCTGGTTGCAAATCCATAATCCGGTTTTGGATTGGAAATCTGTGTCTGTGGTGAGTTGGGGCTGTCGGTGTGCTCTTGGTGACACTCCTGTTTTCTCCACCTCTCCACAGTCTCATGATGTTCCTGACTATTTGGCTGATTTTTATGATGGATTTAGTGAGAGTAAATCTGCGTCCCTGCCTCCTCATAGGAGTTATGACTGCGCAATTGAGTTGAGGCCTGGGTGTAAATTTCCCAAGGGTCGGCTTTTCAACTTATCTGTACCTGAACACGAGGCTATGCGATCTTATATTAAGGAGTCGTTGGTGAACGGCCATATTAGACCATCCTCTTCACCCTTAGGTGCTGGATTTTTTTTCGTGGCCAAGAAAGATGGTTCATTAAGGCCTTGTATTGACTATCGTTCCCTTAAAAAGATTACGGTTAAATATCAGTATCCATTACCCCTGATTTCTGATTTATTCTCCAGAGTTAAAGGTGCCTGCTCGTTTACTAAGCTTGACCTCAGGGGGGCGTATAATCTTATTCGCATCAAGCATAGGGATGAATGGAACACGGTGTTTAATACTCCGGAGGGACATTTTGAGTACCTGGTGATGCCTTTTGGGCTCACTAATGCCCCTTCTGTCTTCCAATCCTTCATGAATTATATTTTCCGGGACTTTGTGGATAAGTTTTTGATCATCTATTTGGATGATATTCTGATCTTTTCCAGTGATTGGGATTCTCATGTGGAACATGTTCTGACTGTGTTCCGGATTTTGAGGGAGAATTCCCTGTATGTTAAGGGATCGAAATGCCTTTTTCGTGTGCAGAGGATTTCATTTTTGGGATTTATTTTGTCTCCGTCAACTATTGAAATGGACCTGGCCCAGGTACAGACCATTTATGATTGGGTTCAGCCCACTTCTTTGAAGGCCCTCCAGAAGTTTTTGGGTTTTGCTAATTTTTATCGTAAATTTATAGCTAATTTTTCTGGTATTGCCAAGCCACCGACCGATCTGACCAAGAAGGGCGCTGATGTGCTGAATTGGTCTCCAGAGGCTGTTTTGGTATTTCAGGAGCTGAAGCGGAGGTTCTCTTCTGCTCCGGTTTTACGGCAACCTGATGTCTCACTTCCATTTCAGGTAGAGGTAGATGCTTCAGAGATTGGTGCAGGAGCTGTTTTGTCCCAAAAAGATCCGGTGACTTCTAAAATGAATCCCTGTGCCTTCTTTTCCCGTAAGTTCTCCCCATCTGAATGCAACTATGATGTGGGGAATTGGAAATTGTTGGGCATGAAGTGGGCATTCGAGGAGTGGAGACATTGGTTGGAAGGAGTTAGACATCAAGTTGTGGTCCTCACTGACCACTAGAATTTTATTTACCTGGAGTCGGCCAAACGCTTGAATCCTAGACAGGCTAGGTGGGCATTGTTTTTCACGCGTTTTGATTTTGTGGTCTCCTTTCTTCCGGGCACTAAGAATGTTAAGGCTGACACCCTTTCTAGGAGTTTCTTTGCTGATTCTCCTATTGTGACCAAACCTACAACCATCCTAGGTGAGGGGGTAGTTCTTTCTGCCATCTCGCCCAATTTGAGACGTGCCCTGGAAGAATTTCAGGAGGACAAACCTGAGCGTTGTCCTATGGGAAAATTGTATGTTCCTGACCAGTGGAGGAAGAGAGTGATGTCTGAAGTGCATTGCTCCGCGTTAGCTGGTTATCCAGTTATTTTTGGTACCAGAGATTTGGTGAGTCGGTCTTTTTGGTGGCCCGCCTTATCTCGTGATGTCAGGAATTTTGTGCAGTCTTGTGGGACTTGTTCCCAGTCTAAACCCTGTTCGCATTCTAGTGGGTTGTTGATGCCCTTGCCGGTGCCCAAGAGACCATGGACCCATATCTCAATGGATTTTATTTCTGATTTTCCTGTCTCTCAGAGAATGACTGTTATCTGGGTGATTTGTGATAGATTTTCTAAGATGGTCCATCTTGTACCACTCCCAAAGCTGCCATCTTCCTCAGAGTTGGTGCCCTTGTTTTTACAACAAGTGGTTCGGTTGCATGGGTTTCCTGAGAACATTGTGTCGGACAGAGGAGTCCAGTTTGTCTCCAGATTTTGGATAGCTTTTTGTTCCAAGCTGGGAATTCAGTTATCCTTCTCCTCTGCGTTTCACCCACAGACCAATGGGCAGACCAAGAGAACAAACCAGACTTTGGAGTCCTATTTGAGATTTTTTATATCTGCTGATCAGGATGATTGGGTCTCATTTTTGCCCTTGGCCGAATTCGCCCTAAATAATAGAGCTAGTTCTGCCTCATTGATGTCACCCTTTTTCTGCAACTTTGGGTTTCATCCTTGATTTTCTTCAGGGCAAGTGGAATCTTCAGCCTGCCCAGGTGTTGACACTGTGGTAGAGAGAATGCAGCAGATTTGGGACCAAGTGGTGGATAAGTTGTCCCTCTCTCAAGAAAAGGCCCTGCGGTTTTCCAACCTTCATAGGACCATTGGTCCCCGGTTTAAAGTGGGTGATATGGTTTGGTTGTTGTAAAAAAATATCTCTATGAAGGTTGTATCTCCAAAGTTCAAACCAAGATTTATTGGACCTTATAGGATTTTGGATATTCTTAACCCGGTTTCTTTTCGATTGGCTCTTCCAGTTACGTTTAAGATCCATAACGTGCTTCATAAGTCTCTGTTGAAGATGTTTGTTGAGCCAGTGGTTCCTACGGCGGCACCTCCTGACCCTGTGTTGGTTGAAGGTAGTGTGGAATATGAGGTAGAGAAAATACTGGATTCTCATCTGGCTAGACGAAGACTCCAGTATTTGGTCAAGTGGAAGGGTTATGGCCAGGAGGACAATTCTTGGGTCTCTGCCTCTGACATTCATTCCTTCATTCCGATAGATTGGTTCGTGCTTTTCACTGGGCCCATCCTGATTGGCCTGGTGGCGTGGATGAGGGTTTGGTGACCCCTCCTCAAGGGGGGGTACTGTTGTGAACTCATTTTATGGTTTACCTCTGGCTTCTGGTGAAGGTGGTGGAGCTGGCTGGGCTGATAGAGGAGTCGTGAGTTCTCCATCCGGGCTCCCTCTTGTGGTGACAGTAGGTAATGAAGCTGATCTAAATGGCAGAGACCTGCCACCTGAGGAGGAGGACTGTGAGTGGACATCAGGAGTCACTGACTGGATTTAAGACAGCCGACTCCCTAATTTTGTGCTGGTGATTTTCCTGCCCTGAGGTTCTGGTTTCCAGTTCTGTTCCTGCCTTCTCAAGCTAATTGTGCTCTGATTTTTTTTACATGAGATTTGGTCTGGTTTACTCAGTTTTTGTGGTCATCCAGCCCCTGCTGGGGCTGTGCTGAATTTCCATTCTTACGTCTCTGTTTATGCCAGTTTGCTTTTTGTCCCTGATCAGATTGGTCTCTTTTTGCTCTGTCTTCAGAATATACCAGAGTGCTGATATAGGGAATTGAAGTCTAGCGACTTCAGGGTTTTTGTTATCAGAAAGTGTTGGACATTTTTTAGCAGGGTTTTGTGCGTGATTGCAGACAGTATCTTTCCTTTCCTGTCCTTTCTAGTTAGTTTGGGCCTCATCGTTTGTTCAGCCTATTTTTCTATCTGTGTTTGTGTTTTCATCTTGTCTCACCGACAATACATGTTTGGGGGCTGTCTATTGCTTTGGGGTCTGCTCTGGGGCAGTTTAGAATTCCCCTTTTCTTGTTTTAGGCTTATTTAGTTCTCCGGCTGTGACGCGGCATCTAGGATCATGGTAGGTATGCTCCACGGCTACTGCTAGTTGTGTGGATAGGATCAGGGGTCTGCAATCTGCTTAGCTTCCAACCTCTCTGGTTTTCTGTGGCTTAGCTTGTTTTTGTTTTTCCTCCTCGGTGACTCATTCATAACACATACTGTGAGATCGTCTATGACTAACAAAATATATACGTAGATTTAATTTTTTTTAATACACCTTACACAGCTGGACACTCCTCATACAGTACCATATCTCTGCTGGTATTTTTGGTACATTTTCAAAACATGAGGAAGTATGGTGGAGAAGGCCACGGACATGGGCAGGGGGACGCAGCTGGTGGTGGTGCATCGGCTGGTGCAGGCAAAAGCACAATAGCAGCTAAGGCAGGAGGTGTTGAGCCTGCATCATCGTCTGGATCAAGAAGGCCTGGAAGGTTGCCTTTTCTTGGAGTAGGAAAACCTCTTTTAAAGCCGGAGCATCAGGAACAGGTTTTGGCGCACATTGCCGAAACAGCCACCAGCTCTATTGCCTCCTCATCTGAACGTTCGAAACCTGCAAGCATGGAGTCGTCAGTGCAGGGTTCTTGTCAGGAAAAGCACCTTTCCTTGTGTCCTTCACCCCCACCAAAAGTTAAGGATGCGGCAGCCCACACTTCAGATTACTCTATGGAGCTCTTTTCACATACCATGCCTGGGTTATGCAGTCAAATCCAGAATTCCCCAGTCCAAGATGAATCTGACATGGAGTGCACTGATGCACAGCCACTGCTAGATGATTCTGCTGGTACATCGACCCAGAGCACTACATTGCCCTCGCAGTCTATTGAGCCAGAGTCTGACCCTGATGAAACTCAGGTGCCCCTTCCCGCATACTATACCACCTTACACGGTGACACAAATGAGGGTAAAGAGGAAGGTCCAGATGACTTTGAAGAGGAAGTGATGGATGACCCAGTTCTGGACCCGGATTGTCATCCATTGGGGGAGGAGGGTGGCACTGGCAATAGCTCAGATAAGGAGAAGGATCAGCAGCAGGCATTGACATCGCAGCAGCGTTTATCTGCCATGCCCGTAGATGTTCAAAAACGTGGAACAAAAACAAAAAAGAGTTGCAGGACAGCCAGAAGGCCAGAAAATGTAAACCATAGTAGGAAGAGTGCAGTGTGGCACTTCTTTGTCAAAAATCCTACTGATGAGGCTAAGGTTACCTGTAAGAAGTGCGGAAGGACCTTTAGCCGAGGTAAACAACTCTGAAATTTGAATACCAGTTGCACGCTTAGACATTTAATCAACATGCACTTGCAAGTGTGGATGGACTACAAAATCTCAGGTAGCACGTGTGCACCTGCTCCGACTGAAGGTAGCCAGCAATGTGCCATCGCTTCCCCCACTGTAAGACCACCGTCACCGTTAAGCACACCACCAGCACTAAATGTGGAGGTGTCGTCGCAAGGCCAAAGCACTCAACGAATCACAATGGTTTTGCAACACAACACTGAATCTAGGCCATCACCACCAATACCATCACCAACCCCCTCTCACTCCGTCCAGTCCGCCGCTACTTCCCCCATATGTAGCTCTCCAGTCCAGCTCACCCTCCAGACACTCTGAGTAGGACAAGAAACTACTCATCCTCTCATCCGCGTACACTTTGTTTGAATGCCTACATTGCCAAACTAATCTCATTAGAGATGATGCCCTATCGTTTGGTTGAAAGCAAAGCTTTCCGCGACCTCAAGGCCTATGCTGTCCCACGCTATGACCTACCCAGTCAGCACTTCTTTTCTCGAAAAGCCATCCCTGCCCTCCACCGGCATGTGAAAGACCGCATTGTTCATGCACTAAAAGAGTCAGTGAGTGGAAAGGTGCACCTCACAACAGATGCATGAACCAGTAGGCATGGCCAGGGCCGTTATGTGTCCATCACTGCGCACTGAGTTAATGTGGTGGATGCAGGCTCCTCTAGGGACAGCGGCATTGGAACAATTCTGCCTAGCCCATTATATAGGAAATGGTTGGCTGTAGGCTTTCATTCCTCCTCCTCTATCAGCGAAAGCTCATCCACAGAGCATAGTCGCATAAGCACTCCACCCGCAGCTAACAGTGTTGCACACGAGGTGTCCCACTATCGAACAGCTAGTTGTAAGCGTCAGCAGGCTGAGTTAAAGATGATGTCTTTGGGCGACAACAGACACACCGCGGAGGTACTGGCCGACTACTTGAATCGACAAACTGAGTCATGGCTGGGCAGTCTACATCTTGAGGCAGGCAAGGTAGTCAGTGATAACGGCCGTAAATTTGTGGCAGCCATAGCCCGTGCAAAACTCACACACATACCTTCCCTGGCTCACTGTCATGTCCGCCATGTTTGTCATGTCTGTCATGTCTGTTTTGTCTCAAGAACTCCTGGAGCGATGTGCATGCGCATATCTTGTCTGCTGTCCTGCATGTTCACTAGAGCAGTGTGCACACTCACCTCATGTCTGAGCTGCAGGATGCCTACGTTTCTGCTCTGCCTTCTGTGATCTTCTCGTCTTGTCTAGAGTCCCTGATCATGTGTCCCTGCCTGGATCCTGCACTGTCTGGTTCTGCAATCATCTCGTCATGTCTGGAACGCTGATCATGTGACGTTTCCTAAAGATCCTGCACTGTCTGGTTCGGTAATCATCTCGCCATGTCTTGAACTCTGATCATGTGACCTGTCTAGGTTTCAGCACTGGATCTGCAGTCGTCTCGTCATGTCTGGAACTCTGATCATGTGACTGTGCTCTGTTATCCTGTGGATCTGAACCCGGAAGTGCTCCCCTGGTCCTGACCTGGAAGAGGAGGTGCTATGCCCTATATCAGGCCGCCCCTTCCTTTGCTCAGGGCCTGAGTATTGTGTGGTGTCCCTGCATGGCTGCTTGGTCTGTGGGGCGCTCCCTCTATTCTGTGCCCTTGCACTCTGCTCTGTCGTGCCTCTCTGCACACGCTCCGTGCTCGTACTCCATCTCTTGTCCCATGCCTTGTCTTATGTTTGTCTCTTGTGCCATGTTCGTCTTTGTCCTGCTTGGACTTGTAGTCCTTCTGTTTCTCTGCCTTGCCTGTTTTCGCTATCCTTGTTCCGTACCTTGCCTTGCTCTGCCTTGTTCCTCCCTATGGTCTTTGCTTGCTCTGCCTCGCTCTCTCCTACGGTGCTCTGTTGTGCTCCCTGGCACACGCACCCTTCCTCCTCTCTTTTCCATGTCTAGTCCCAAGGTTCTCCCTTGGCCCGGCTCTGGGCTTCGCCTACGCTCCGCTGCTAGACTCTTTCCTATTATGCTCTCTTGCACGTTTCTAGGCTAGTCCCAAGGTTCTCCCTTGGTCCGGCTCTGGGCTTCGGCCTACGCTCCGCTGCTAGCTCTGTTCTTGCTCTGATCTGCTTCCGTTCCTGGTTCTGTACTCTGCTTAAGCCCTGACTTGTTTCTCGTCTTGTCTTCCCCTGCTCTGTTTCTTCGTATGCTCTTTGCATGCGCCTGGCCTTCCTAGCCTCCTGTATGTGCCTCAGCCGTGCGCGCCCTAGCCGTGCCCGCCTGCTTGTGCCTCAGCCGTGCTCGTCGGTCAGTGACAGCTGTGTCGCCTGCCATGCCTCAGCCGGGTTCACTGGAGTCTTGCCCGTCTGTCTGTGCCGCAGCCCGATCAGCTAGCCAGTGCCCCAGCCGTGCCCTCTGTGCTCCCTTGCACTTCACGCTGTTTCCGCACTGTGCTCTGCGTGCTCTCTAAAGCACGCACAGGCCCTCGCCTGCCCATGGCATACCTCCCCGTGCTTCCATAATAGTACGTGCAGGTTTGGCCATGTACCCTGTCGTGCCCTCTTGCACGCACAGGTCCTAACCTGGTCCTTGAACCCTGTTCCTGGCGTGCCTCTCTGCTCGCACAGGACTCTGCCTCCCTTGACCCTGGCGTGCCCTTTGCACGCTCAGGACTCTGTCTCGTACCTTGTGCCTTGGCGTGTCTCTACACACGCACTCTGTCTCATGCCTTGGCATGTCTCTACACACGCACTCTGTCTCATACCTTGTGCATTGGCGTGTGTCTACACTCGCGCTCTGTCTCCTGCCTTGGCGTGTCTCCACACACGCACCCTGTCTCGTCTGTGAACCCTGGCGTGTCCCCTACACACGCACCTAGCTTTGAACCCTGGCGTGTCCCCTACACACGCACCTTGCCTTGCACCTAGCCTTGGACCTCGGCGTGTTCCCTATCACGCACCATGCCCGGATATCTGTCCTGCCTCCTTGCCTGGAACCTGGTTTGCCTGCCGGATGCCCGGAACCTGCCGATCGCTGCCAGAGATCATGAGCTGGATGACTGCGGCCTGACGTCCGGAGCTGATGTCCGCAGCCTGATGCCTTGATGATGTCGATCGTTGCCAGCAGTCCAGAGTCCGATGCCATCGTGCCGATACCTGTACCTAGGCGTGCCACCTGGCACGTACCATTCTATGGACCTTGGCGTGCCCACGCGCGCACCTTGCACGTTTGCTTGTTTACACTGTATGTTATCCTAATGAAGTTACCTTGCACCTACGTCTTGTCTCGTCTTGCTTCCTGCTCGTCCTTGTCGTCAGATACTCGTCTAGTGTCCCCTGAGCCGGCCATCTGGTCCCAGCAGCAGTAGTGGTGGCTCACCCCCTTGGTCTTGCCCCTGACACTCCCTGTACAGGGGGTGGATTCTCACAAGGTAAGCTCGCCCTCGGCGGGTAAGTGCCATGACCCAGAGGGTCCACTCAAAAAATGGGCTCAGCAGGAGCTGAGTCCGTTTCACTCACACTTTGAACCTGGTGATGCAGTGCTTCCTTAATAATTATCCGGATTTAACATCCCTGCTCCATAAGGTGCGAAGACTGTGCTTGCACATCCGTCTCTCAAACTTCCACTCCACTCATATGCAGAAGCTGCAACGATTGCTCCACCTCCCCAAGTACTGCCTAATCATAGACGTTGCAACAAGGTGGAACTCCACCCTGCACATAGTTGAGAGGGTGTGCGAACAGAGGCAGGCTGTAATGCATTTGTGGGAGGATACACGGGCAGGCATATAGTCATGCAAAGTTTGACGCACATTAAGGATCGGGCATCAGCAGCAGAGGAGGAGGGAAGCCTTGATGACAGTCAGCCATTGTCTGGTCAGGGAACTGTCCTGGACGAGGTGGAGGAAGAAGACGAAGAGGAGGAGGATGAGGGGGATGATTATATTGGGCAGGAGGATGCTTCTCAGAGGGCAAGAGAAAATGTTGGCGTTCCAAGGTCAGGTACAGTGTTTGTGTGTGACTAGGGATGTGGATTCACCAGAAAGTTCTCCTCCACCCACCACGGGCAGTGCATCATTGACACCTGGAACATTGGCCCACATGTGCGATTATGCCTTGCAGATCCTAAAAAGGGACCCCCGCATTGCCAAAATGTTGAGAGATGATGACTACTGGCTGGCCAGCATACTCGATCCAGGCTACAAAGGCAAATTACACAACATCATGCCACAGGAGAACCTAGAGCTAATATTGGCTAACAAACAAGCAACTCTGGTAAACCGTTTCTTTGAGGCTTTCCCAGCACACAGCAGCGGTGCTGGTTCTCCCACGAGCCGTAGTGGGCACAATGGAAGAGGTGGTCGTGGTGCACAGAGCCGAAGTGGAGTTGGAGACAGGGGTTTAATGACCAGGTTGTGGAATGATTTCTCAAGTACCGCTCACACGACTGCTAATACTGCATCGATTAAAAGTGACAGGAGCCAGCAGTTGTCAACTATGGTTACAAACTACTTCTCCTCCCATATTGATGTTCTCCCTCACAAGTCATTCCTCTTTGACTATTGGGCCTCTAAACTGGACGCCTGGCCTGAATTGGCACCATATGCCTTACAGGAGCTCGCTTGCCCTGCTGCTAGTGTGTTATCTGAAAGAGTCTTCAGTGCTGCTGGAGCAATCCTGACAGAAAAAAGGACCCATCTGTCTACCCAAAATGTTGATGATCTAACCTTCATTAAAATGAACCATGCAGGGGTTTCAAAGGATTTTGTCCCACCTTCCCCTGATGACACAGAGATTGCCAGAAAACGGCCTCGCTTTTGTCCTCCTCTTCCTCTGACTTGCCCAATTCCGCCCTTTGCAGCAGCTAAATGTCCAGCCAACACATCAACATATGCCATTTTTACACCTCCCTAAGTGGGCTGCCCACCTCCCCCAATGGCTGGGGTCAACACCTGGCGCACTCGGGCAAGTGCCGTTGCTCTGAGCAGGTGGATGGGCCCACAGATGGCCGACGACACTGGCACAGGGCCCCTCATAGTACAAAACAGTGTCTCTGACGGTGGGGGGGCCCACTCGCCATCAGGACACCAGCGTACTATGAGGGGCCCTGTGCCAGTACCATCGACCATGAGTGTGCCCCCCCGATTGGTCATGGCCACAGCACTTGCAAGTTGCAATACTAACCTCTCCCTGCTCCACCGCTGTGTAGTCTGGGCTGTTAAATCCTTCACAGGGACGGCCACTAGAAATTTGGTGTATTGATCGATGATGGTTAAGATGTAACTATGCCCTGTCCTGCTGACCTCTACCTTCAGATGATCAATGGCTACCATTTGTAATGGACATCAGCTAACAAGCAGATGCAGTGGTGCTTTATGATCACCTTTCACAGCTGTGATAGTCACAGACGTGTGACATTCCTGCCATCATTTTTCAAAGTCTCTTCTCATGCCAATCCAATAGAATAGCCTACGGTCTGTGGCTTCTGTCTTTGGCACTCCAAAATGACCAGACACATCATGATAGGCAGTGAGGATGTCTACATCTCTCCCTATGATCACAGTTTGATGGAGACGAGTAACGGTGATGTGATCCACGCTACTGTGATAAAGCAATCCTTTCTTCACATAGAACCGTTTTCACTGTCTCCACAGACAAAGTAATAGAGTGTCTGCATCGCCTCTGCAACATCTACCGGGAGGTTTTCCCTCGATGAGTAATTCCCAAATTTCTGCTAACACTCGACTTTCCGTCTGTACTTGTATCAATGTAGTTTCCAGTAGCGGAGAGTCTGGACTGGCTTACTGAGATTGAAATATATACAAAGATTTAAAAGTACCACAACACTGTATACTGTTGTACGCTTCGACTACCTTTCCCTTTTTCTACTTGTTAAATTCTGGTGTAATACATACTGAGCCTGTGAGTGTCTGTGACTGACTCTGGAAGCATAGACGGAAATTTACAATTACCCCTAGACTGGATACACCTGGTATGTGCTGATACAGTACCTTTGCTCAAAATTTTGTATTACGGTATCATCCATAGTGAGTGAGCGTGTGTGGTTTACGCATTCTATGTATACGGTGAATCGGAGATGCCAATTTTTACCCTATACTCGATACAGCTTGTATCTTGTTATACAGTACCTGTGTTCGACATTTAGTATTACGGTCAAATTCTTACTGAGTAAGCATCTGAGACTGACTATGGGACTATGTATATGGGGATTTCAATTGTACCCTATAATATATATACTTGCTATCCAGTACCTTTTTTACAACATTTTTTATTATGGTCAAACCCAGACTGAGTGAGCATCTGAGGGTGACTCCGGAAATATATACCGAGATTTCAAATTTGCCCAACACTGTATACAGCTGTACGCTTGTGTTACATTACTCATTTACAGCTTTTCATATTCTTGTGCAATCCAAACTGGGCCTGAGAGAGTTTGTGTCTACCTCCTGAAATGTATTCGAAAATTCAGAATGTTTACACTGTACTATATTGTTTACACTGTACTATATATTAAGTACCAAAAAAATCCCCTGTTAATGGGAAATAAATAATAGCATAACTCAAACAACAATATGTATCAACAAAGAACCATATCTCAACTATTAAGTGAGAATTAGGGACCAGAGGAGTTTTAGCTAAAAAAGTTAAATTTTATTACAAAATATTTAAAAACAACAACAGAGCATCAATGCTAAAGCAGGCAGTGATAGACATGAATAATAGGTGACATCTAGAGAAGAAATCCAAGTGGAAAGAATGATAATAGAGAGTGTTACTCCCTTAAGGTACTCAATAAAAAGTCGCATCCATATAATATAAATATGATCTAGAAAGCCTTATTCATTAAACTGCCATATTTATGTAGTAGAGATAATGAGGAATATTTCTTTTGCCGAAGAATTTATTATAATAAATTCACTAAAGTGTTGGTTATCAGCTAAGGAAAAAATACAGAGTCAGTATTGTGTAGTGTACATACCGCCGTAAGCAGTTTTCACCGCACGGAGGATAGATTTCAAAAAGCTACACCAGTCACGTGAACTCGCATAAAGTGGCAAGAGTTAAAAGTGGATATAAATAATTGCCACAATGAGAGCCGGCAGAAAAGATTTTTTTCCCCTACAATAATGTTCAAAACGAACAGCATAAGCAAACAAATAGTTGCTCGGCAGAGTAAACCACTTATTAAAGCAAATAAGACTGGGCGCAATTTGAGAGGAAAATACAAATAGTAACCTCAGCAATTACTGGCAAAAGTAAGCCCATAGAAGTAACCGACCAAGGGCAAGATAAGATATACTCTACTGTGCAGAGAAAAAGACCTAATGATGCAAATTGGACCAGATAACAAATAAGCAATAGAGTACCGTAACACTTACATTAAAGTGACTATGTGCTGCTGCTGCCTGCCGCCTCTGAGACAGGTTAGTTTTACCCTACTGATGATGTGTTGTCGCAATAGCAATCCTGCTCAGTACGAGAGGAACCGCAGGTTCAGACATTTGGTGCGTGTGCTTGGCTGAGGAGCCAATGGGGCGAAGCTACCATCTGTGGGATTATGACTGAACGCCTCTAAGTCAGAATCCCCCCTAAACGTGACGATACCGCAGTGCCGAGGAGCCCATCCCGGCCAGGGATAGCCGGGGGTCCCCGAGCCCCCGGCGAGTAACGCCGCACGCCCCGTGGACCGGAGTGCGGCCGGAAGCCCCGCCGCCTCTCTCCCGGAGCGCACCGCAAGTTTCGCTGGGAACCCGGTGCTAAATCATTCGTAGACGACCTGCTGAGGCGGCAGGCAGCGGCAGCACATAGTCACTTTAATGTAAGTGTTACGGTACTCTATTGCTTATTTGTTATCTGGTCCAATTTGCATTATTAGGTCTTTTTCTCTGCACAGTAGAGTATATCTTATCTTGCCCTTGGTCGGTTACTTCTATGGGCTTACTTTTGCCAGTAATTGCTGAGGTTACTATTTGTATTTTCCTCTAAAATTGCGCCCAGTCTTATTTGCTTTAATAAGTGGTTTACTCTGCCGAGCAACTATTTGTTTGCTTATGCTGTTCGTTTTGAACATTATTGTAGGGGAAAAAAATCTTTTCTGCCGGCTCTCATTGTGGCAATTATTTACATCCACTTTTAACTCTTGCCACTTTATGCGAGTTCACGTGACTGGTGTAGCTTTTTGAAATCTATCCTCCGTGCGGTGAAAACTGCTTACGGCGGTATGTACACTACACAATACTGACTCTGTATTTTTTCCTTAGCTGATAACCAACACTTTAATGAATTTATTATAATAAATTCTTCGACAAAAGAAATATTCCTCATTATCTCTACTACATAAATATGGCAGTTTAATGAATAAGGCTTTCTAGATCATATTTATATTATATGGATGCGACTTTTTATTGAGTACCTTAAGGGAGTAACGCTCTCTATTATCATTCTTTCCACTTGGATTTCTTCTCTAGATGTCACCTATTATTCATGTCTATCACTGCCTGCTTTAGCATTGATGCTCTGTTGTTGTTTTTAAATATTTTGTAATAAAATTTAACTTTTTTAGCTAAAACTCCTCTGGTCCCTAATTCTCACTTAATAGTTGAGATATGGTTCTTTGTTGATACATACTGTACTATATATACCTTGTATCTGGTGATACTGTACCCTTTTTCACCTTTTTTTATTGGTAATCCATACTGAGCCTGTGAGCGTCTGTGTATGACTCATGAAATATATATGGATATTTACTGTTATCCCTAGACTGTATAGAGCTGTATGCTTCTGATACAGTACCATATATCTGCTGGTATTTTGGGTCAATTTTCTAAAACATGAGGAAGTATGGTGGAAGAGGACGCGGACGTGAGCATGGGGGGCCACCTGGTACTGATGGTGGTGGTGGTGCATCTGCTGGTAGTGCCAAAAACACAATAGCAGCTAAGGCAGGAGGTTTTGAGCCTGCTTCATGGTGTAGCTCTGGAAGGCCTGTATGGCTCCCTTTTCTGGGGGTAGGTAGACTGCTTTTAAAGCCGGAGCATCAGGAACTGTTTTTGGCATACATTGCTCTATCGCCTCCTCTTCTGAAGTTTAAAAAATTACAAGCACTGAGTCGTAAGTGCAGGCTTCTGGTCAGGAGCAACCACTTTCCTTGTGTCCTTCACCTACACCAAAAGTGAAGGATTCGGCAGCACACACTTCAGATTACTCTATGGAGTTCTTTTCACATACCATGCCTGGGTTAATTAAAAATGGGGCCCATCATATACTGGGGCATTCAAAATGGGGGACATTTCACACTGGAGCATCATCCATGAGGCCCATCATATACTGGAGCATTCTAAATGGGTTGCATTTGACATTGGAGCATCATCCATGAGGCCCATCATATACTGGAGCATTCCAAATGGGGCAGATCAGACACTGGAGCAGCATCTATAGGGCACATGATACACTGGAGCATTAGAAATGGGGCCCATTATATATGGAGCATTATTTGGGCCCATAACACACTGGAGCATCATCCATGAGGCCCATCATATACTGGAGCATTCCAAATGGGGGACATCAGACACTGGAACAGAATTTACAGGGCCCATTATACACTGGAGCATTAGAAATGGAGCCCATTATTTATGGAGCCTTATTTGGGCACATAAGACACTGGAGCATCATCCATGAGGACCATCATATACTGGAGCATTCCAAATGGGGGACATCAAACACTGGAACAGCATTTACGGGGCCCATTATACACTGGAGCATTAGAAATGGAGCCCATTATATATGGAGCATTATTTGGGCCCATAACACACTGGAGCATCGTCCATGGGGACCATCATATACTGTAGCTTTATGTGGAGCTCATCATATACTGTATGGAACATTATATGTGGCCAATTATTCTGTATGGAGAAATATATGGTGCTCATTTTTCTGTATGGCGCACAATATGGTGGCCATAATACTATATGGAGCAATATACTGTTCTTTTTTTGAGCTATTGTACAATTTAACATAGATCAGTCATGTCATGTAAGCAGTGAAGTATTTGTCATTGTACTATACCTATATTTCTGTGCCGTATCGGAGCATCATGAGTTGTGGTATGTGTTAAAGGGGCGCAATGACACTCTTTGGCCCAGTGCACATGAAAACCTGGAGCCAGCCCTACCCCCCATAACTTTAGCCTAATAACCCCCTCTTTTCAATGCATAACTATTATTATGAAGTAAATTTAGGTTGACAAGCTTCAGTAATAAGAATTGATGTTTTTGGCATTGAAATGGGCACTGTAGGTGTGTTTACTGTCCTCCACTCCCTGCCAACTTTGCTTCCACATTGACTTGCATTGGGTTTCGTGTTTCAATCGGCCTCCGACTTTTCCCTATAGTCATCCGATTTCGTTCGACCCAACTTTTGAAAAAGTCGGTTTTCATGAAACCCGACTCGACCCTAAAAAAGGCAAAGTCACTCATCTCTAGTCAAATCAGTCAGTGGTTTAACAATACCAGAAAAATTACTTATAAATTTACGGCAGAAATTAGCAAAACCCAAATTTTTCTGGAGAGCCTTCAAAGAAGGTGGCTGAACCCAATCATAAATGGCCTGTATCTTGGCCGGGTCCATTTCAATAGCAGACAGGGACAAAATGAATCCCAAAAATGAAATCCTCTGTACACCAAAGAGGCACTTCGATCCCTTAACATACAAAGAATTTTCCCTCAAAATACGGAACACAGTACGGACATGTTCCACATGAGAATCCCAATCACTGGAAATGATCAAAATATCATCCAGATAAATGATCAAAAACTTACACAAAGTCCCAGAAAATATCGTTCATAAAAGATTGGAAGACAGAAGGGGCATTAGTGATCCCAAAAGGCATCACCAGGTACTCAAAATGTCCCTCCAGATTATTGAACGCCGTCTTCCATTCATCCCCGTGCTTGATGCGAATAAGATTATACGCCCCCCTGAGGTCAAGCTTGGTAAACCAACAGGCACTTTTAACTCTTGAAAATAAATCAGAAATCAGGGGTAACAGGTACTGATATTTAACAGTGATTTTGTTAAGGGAACAATAGTCAATACATGGCCTTAATGAGCCATCTTTCTTGGCCACAAAAAAAACTCCAGCACCTAAAGGTGAAGAGGATGGTCTAATGTGACCCTTCTCCAATGACTCCTTGATATAAGATTGCATAGCATCATGTTCGGGTACCGATAAGTTGAAAAGCCGACCCTTGGGAAATTTACACCCGGGCATTAACTCAATTACACAGTCATAACTCCTATGAGGAGCCAAAGATGCAAGCTTACTCTCACTAAATACATAAAAAAATCAGCCAAATAATCAGGAATATCATGAGACTGGGAAGAGGTGGAGAAAACAGAAGTGTCACTAAGAACACATTGACAACCCCAACTCACCACAGACACAGATTTCCAATCCAAAACAGGATTATGAGTTGGCAACCAAGGAAAACCCAGAACAATAGTATCATGCAAATTGTGCAACACCAAAAATTTACAATTTTCTTGGTGGTCCGGGGCGACCCGCATTATCACCTGGGTCCAAAACTGGGGTATATTCTCGGCATCAAAAATAATAATAGTGTCATCCACAAGTGAATTTAAAATAAGATGCAAAGTAAATGGGTGATCCTCAGAGGATACTTGCAAGCACCCAAACGCATCACATAATGGATATAGAATGTAACTGATAAAACAGATAACAATCTATATAATGGATACAGCATGAATGAAAGGTTAGCACAATGCTATAGCCAATTGCACATGTATGCACATATATATTTCAAAGGCCAGACCAACAGGTTCATAGCCGTCCATAAACGAGATTTCAAAAAAAGGAACAATCTCACCGGTTAATGTGATGCGTTTGGGTGCTTGCAAGTATCCTCTGAGGATCACCCATTTATCTTGCATCTTATTTTAAATTCACTTGTGGGTGACACTATTATTATTTTTGGTACTTTTTAATTGGTGTATTAAAAGTTATATTTAATCTCATTTGCTGCTATATATTGAAAATTTGGATGGGAAATATTTGTCATTTCGGACTGATATTGGCATCTTTTTGCTTTATTTGGTATATTCTTGGCCAAAGGAGTAGCATCAATACCCCTCAGAGGGATAGGAGTCCGCAGAGGTATCATTGAAAAACCACAATGTTTAGCAAAGTCCAAATCCATCAGATTCAAAGCTGCTCCTGAATCGACAAAAGCTTTAGCGGAAAATGTAGACAAGGAGCAGATCAGGGTAATCGCCAAAAGGAACTTAGGCTGTACACTGCCCACGTCAAATGTGTGAGCAAAACGCTTTTCTCGTCTAGGGCAGACAGAAATAGTATGAGAGGCGTCCCGACAGAAAAAACGCAACTTATTACGCCTTCTAAACTCCTGACGTTGCGCCCTAGACAAAACCCTATCACATTGCATGGGTTCAGAAGTTCGTTCGAAAGGCGGCAACGCCTCTCGTGTAGTTTTACATTCACGTAAACGCCAATCAATTTGAATGGCCAATGACATAGCGTCATCAAGACCAGAGGGAACAGGAAATCCCACCATAACATCTTTTACGATTTCTGCCAAACCCTTCCGAAAGAGAGCTGCTAGGGCATCGTGATTCCATTTAGTAAGGACCACCCACTTTCGGAATTTTTGACAATATAGCTCTGCAGAATCCTGACCCTGGTTCAATGCCAATAAGGTTTTCTCAGCTGGATCAATAGCATTAGGTTCATCACACAACAACCCCAAGGCTTGAAAAAATGTGTCCACATTAGCCAGAATAGGATCTCCGGGTGTCAAAGAAAAGGCCCAATCCTGGGGATCGCCACGCAGCCGGGAGATGACAATTTTAACCTGCTGCACAGAGCTCCCCGATGAGTTAGGATTCAAAGCAAAAAATAGTTTACAATTATTCTTAAAATTCAAAAATTTAGACCGATCCCCAGAAAACACATCAAGAGTAGAGATTTTTGGTTCAACAGCAGATGATTGAGCGAGATAGGCAGAAATTCCCCGCACTTCAGCAGCGAGTTGCTCAACACGATCAGACAATTGCTTAGTGTCCATTTAGAAAAAAAAAAATATCCTCCTACAGCCCCAGAAAAAAAAGAGGAAAAAATATTTTAAAAAATTCTGACACTTTTTTTTTAAATTCTTTCCTTCTTTAGAGTACCCTAGAGTCTACAGTTAGGCTGGTGATTCTGTTATGAATTGGTTACTGAGGAGGATAGCAGGCCCAGGCTAAGCCACAGAAAACCAGAGAGTTTGGTAACTAAGTGGATTGCAGACCCCTGATCCTATCCACACAACTAGCAGAAGCCGTGGAGCATACCTACGATGATCCTAGACACCTCGGCACAGCCGGAGAGCTAACTAAGTCTAAAGCAAGAAAGGGGAAATCTAAACTGCCCCAGAGCAGACCCAAAAGGAATAGATAGCCCCCAAACATATATTGTCAGTGAGACAAGATGAAAACACAAACGCAGGTAGGAAAATAGACAGAGCAAATGATGGGGCCCATACTGACTAGACAGGACAGGAAAGACACTGTCTGCAATCACGCAAAAACCCCTGCAAAAAGTCCCACACGTCTGATGCACAAAAAACACTGAAGTCGCACAACTTCGCCCCCACTATATCAGCACTCTGGTATATTCTGAAAGCAAAGCAAAAAGAGACCAATATAACAGGGGACAAAACAAACTGGTGCAAGCAGTAACATAATGGCGGTGATTCAGCACAGCCCCAGCCGGAGCTGGCTGACCCGCACAAAGCAGAGATAGACAAAACCAAATCAAATGCAAACAGAAAAACAAATGAACCACTTAGCTGAACCATGCAGGGACAAAGTAGGAGACATCAGACCTATGAAGGCACAGGAAGAAAATTACCAGCAGGGATAGAGGGAGTCGGCTGTCTTAAATCCCAATCCGAAACCCCAGATCTCCAATCGTCATCCTCATTATCAGGTGGCAAGCATCTGTCAATCAGAACAGCTCCACTACCTCCAGTAACCACCAGAGTGAGCCCAGGAAGAGAACTTGCAACCCCTCTGTCAATCTGACCAGCTCCACTACCTTCAGTAATAACCAGAGGGAGGCCAGAAAGAGAATTCACAACATCCCTCTTCCTGCAAAGACTGTTGTCAAGGGATCTGCAGCAAGCAACTGCTAAGTTCCCAACCTTTGACGCCTATCTCCATCACAAGCCTGGTCAAGCCGAAGCCATGCTAGACTTCATTGCTCAGAGTGAGAGTCCCTCTCTTAACAGCCTATCTCTTACCAATGGTGCTAGCATTCTCCCCATGCAATGCAGTCTCAACACACTGCCGGATGTCGAACAAGACACGGTCACTTCCCAAGCATCATCCTGTGATGAACTTGCTATCGAACGAGGAGCTTTGCCTGTTGAAAACAGCATCCACGGTTCTCTTGGGTTCAGGACACCCATCGCGGTTCAAGGTAGGGTAGCACCGAGACAGCTTGCTACTCAGGGCATCAACAGGAACACTATGTTACCATCTCAGAGACAACAAAGGTAGGAGATGGGAACAAGTCTCTAAAGGCCTTATAGCAACTCCAAGTCCTGCACCGTAGTTCTTTAAAGACTCTTTAAACCATTCATCTACGAAGAATACTGCTGGAGGAGCTTCTCTGAGTGCTTCAGAAACGGGCAAAAAGGTACTTCGCAGCTTCAACTTGAACAAGATCAAGTTTACTTCAAAACCTGCATACCCTGTACCATGACTGTGACTCCGTACTGAGTTGTTAACAGTAAAAAACAAAAGAGCCACATCTCAGCAGTGGCATCTTGTCTCCACTGACCTGCAATTAGTTAAGTGGAGAATAGGGCTTGGGACGGCAATCAACTTTGACCACAGCGTGCGGTCGTCGCTCATGGGTTGGCTGCACAACAGTCCTTGCTCTATGCAGTTTAAAACTTGAGCAAAGAGAACCAGAGTCTGGTAAATATCTTGGACCAACATGCATTACAGGCTGTTTGTTCAAGGTGCCAGTGCGGAAGCTGAGATCTCATCACCCCGAACATCTTTCAAGCTGGTCAGCCATCATGTCTGCTGACATCCATTTCAGGTTCATCATCTGCTGGCTCCTTCGAGCAGGAGTCACATGAACTTGACTTTGCTGCTGGACTCTGCCACTTCGGGGAGCATTCCTCTGCATGCTACTACCATACTGGAACACAGAACTATCAGCGTCAAATTGTACTTTGAACTTCCCCTTGTGGACTAGAACTTCTACTGTTGGGTTGGTCTAAGAGTTGGTATGTTGCAGCTTCCCCAATGCTGGGTTTTTCTATTGGACTCATTTTTCTATTTTTTCATTCAAGGACTACGTTTATTGCAAGTATGGACTTGATTACTGCATTATTGGTGCACTGGTTTTCTTCTCTTCTCTCATTACAGGTTTCATGATGTCGAGGGACAGAGTTGACTCCTTACATCGCACAAGGACTTATGAAATCTGACGATTTCAGACAGGGAGTGTTGTGTCAAAGGAACGGGAACAACCTTTAATATATATTCTCTGTGTTGAGTTTTTTCCTCCAATCAGCAAAATTCCCTGTGTTGCTAGGTAGAATTAGACTGTGTGAAAATTGTCCCTATGTCGCTCCCATAGTTGAGCTCAGTATTAGGTTGCTCCTCCCTTCTTCTTCAGTTTAGTCTACAGCAGCCATTACTACGCATGTGTAGTCCCCTGTACAGATAACTCCTTTTTACCTACTGTTCATTTTATCTAATAAAAGATTTAGGAAGAAAACAGCATTGTTTCTTCTGGTCTTTCTGCAGTTGTAGTGCCGGTCAAGTTAAACCGTCTGTGGATGCTTGGTGGAGTGAGTACGAGTTATACAATTATCTAAGAAGCTGATAATTAGAATGCTTGGGATTTCCAGCCATTAGGAAGAGGCAGAATACACCATATTGCACATGCATATATATGAGAGATGATACAATGAGAAGGTGCCCTAAGGAATATCAGTCATATCCAGTAAACCACAGCACAAGGGGGCCAGATAGAAAGCAGCGTGTATAAAATCCAGTTGTAGAAAATGTAAAACTGGAAGGCTCCAGCAGTCGGTTAGAGGAAACGTGTATAAGTCATATATAGTGACAGAAGCATCACCATCAGGTGCCGTTAGATCTTCAGGTCTGTAGTCAGGAGATGTCATGGTAGGCAATCAACCCAAGGACAGCTGATGTGTGGGAAGCCCCAAGTATTTTGCTGCCAGTGCTGCTTCATCAGGGGAAGTCTGTTAGGCAGAGTTCAGTCAAGATATATATATATGGACATGTAATTGCAAGGATAAAAGGTTACCGCTGTGTGCCGAGTGACATGCTGACACAGTAGGATCCGGGAAGTACATGTTTGGCTTGTGGGCATGCCCAGCACAATCAGCTGGCAGCAAATGATGCACAGTCAGAGCAGGGCACATTACATTTATGGCTACATTTTGACCTTATCGCATGGGCTCCCCCTCTCCAGCTATTCCATCTAATGCAATCTCCCATGGCAATAAACCCCTTTCCTTTCCATGACTTGGCTTTGGTAGCCCTAGATTCATGCTACACATGTGCCAGCAAGAGTTGTTTCCCAGTGCCTCTAGCGTTACTCGGGCACCTGGACTTCTGCGCAGGCGTCGGCCCTGACTGTGCGTCACTTGCGGCCAGCTGAGCATGCCTACAAGTCGAACATGTGCTTCCCAGATTCTACAGTGGCAGCAAATTGTGCGGCACACACCAGTAACCTTTTGCCTTTGTAATTAGTTGTCCATATATATTTCTTGACTGACCTCTGACTTCCCATGATCATGCTGCACTGGAAGAGACTGGTACATGCCCTGTTCAGAAGATAGGAGGATAAATTAATGACCTGTAATTCATTTGAATCCAGTTCATCCTTTTTTATGCCACATTCGCGTTCCCTAAAAAAGGAACTGATGATTGTGTTCCCATTATAGTGTTTGTTCTTAATGCAATCGTTACTGGGAATCCTTGGCCGAAAAAAGTATTCGTCATTTGAGAGGTCAATAAACTTCCAAAGAGAGACGGAATGGACCCAATGACTCTATGCAGTCAGCCAATCACAGTAATGCCACAACCAAGATGGCTACGGTATTACAGCAATTGGCAGGCAATCACAGCATGCTTATTGGCTGTCTAATAAGTGCCAAACATGTGGGGTGGGGAGCATTAAAAAAATACTCACCAAGTAACAACCATCTCGAGCACTCTCTGATGCTCGAGTGAGTAACGATCAATGACAAGCATGCTCATTCAGGACTAATTAACATGAAAAGAATGGGCTAACCTTAACCTTTCTGCAGAGAGTAAGGTGTACATGTGGCCTCTGTATTCATAGAGTACATTTAGTACATTGTGTGTTTGGCACTGGGACTGCCCTTTCAATAAGTGGTGATATGCTTTGTGCTCAATTTGCAGCCTGAGAGGTGCAAATGTGCAATTGAACTATAGTGTCTTTGACCCCTTATAGTATTAATCACCTAGTGGAGATAGAGAAATGCATGTCAGTGATACATTGTATTAATATTTTCATTATCTAATGAATAAGGTTATACAGATTTGAAGATGTTGTAAAAACAGAGTATTGTAAAAAATCATAGATGTAAAATTATCCAGAGTTTTTTACAGAAAAAAACAGAGTATTTTTATGAGAAGTAGTGCTGTCCATAATTTTATTCTATCGCAACTAAATTAATCCTGACCTCTGGCCTTCATCGAAGACAAGTCCCACCACTTGTATCACAATGGACCACCCATTATGGTTCCTAGTTTTGCAATACAGTAAAGAAGGACCAGTTGCTTGTTCTTTTTACCTTATGTACTTCTTGTTACTCTTTGGATAATTTCTGCATGGCTTGCTGCTCATCTAGAGAGCGGAATCTTATAAAGGTTCTTGTCACTTGATAATAGATTTGATGGGCCCATCCTGAGCTGAGTATCCTCTTACATCCTCTTACAGTCTCAAAGCATCCATATAGTCTTCTACTAAGTTACAGTACATAACAGCTAATCTAATGACAAATAAGCTTTCTCATTGATTAATCAGTCATGGGTCCCTAATAGGTGCTAGATTATATCAAAGTAGTCTATAAATTTGATATATAGGCATTTTAAAATATCTTGTAAATGCAAACAAATTATACTATTACTATTTATCAAAAGTGTCTTACTATTCTAAGCCGTTATTGCATTGCTGAAAGATTATCCCAGAATTTTTCATTATGTGACTGGAAATGCAAAATGTTTGGCACAATGATTAATGGATCCTATGTGGGATACAAATCATGATATATAGTATCATTAGACTTATGTACTTAGAGTACAATGCAAGTGGTAACGTGTAAGAGCACCATCAACTTCATTTTAATGTGAGTTTACATTTATGAGGAGGTAAAATGATAAGTCTGCCTTATAAAATGTCCACTAATTTTGATAAAATAAAGAAGACAAAAAGTGTTGCAGATTAGAAAATTGGGGATCCTGCATACTACAAAATAGTGTAGCAAACGTTTACTTACCATTTAACACACATTATATTGTAGTGCAGCAAAAATTTTCAATGGGTTCATCTGCACTTTATCCCTTTTAAGAAGTTTTATTGCCTAAACTTGTGAAAATGTATACGTAATTTAGTGTACGTGAATACTTTAATGCCCAATGATGACAAAAGTATTCGTGGGGTGATACCTTTATTGGCTAACCAGAAAAAAAAACATGCTTGCAAGCTTTCAGGCCACAGAGACGCCTTCTTCGGACAGGATTACACATGAATTAATAAGACAACAGCACATCATTTAAGCCATATTACAGCTGGACATTTGTTCATGAGGTGGAAGGGGTTATGTTTCCTAAAGATAAGCTAAGGAAATCAAATTAGGCATATTGTTACAAATGGAGAGAGTGGGAATGCTCATTAACTGGAGTCTGTCTGGTGGAGGCAAGCCCGGATTGGTAAGATGATGATCGGTGGGCTGTCGGCTCTGCACTGCATAGTGGGCCACCTGCCCTTTAAAACATCTTACTAAAGGTCCTGTGTGCACGCTCTCTCTTGCTGAAAGGACCGCCGCGGCACCTGTCAGTGCATGCACGTGGATGTGGCCATTGACACGGCGTGCGTGTGTGTCAGTGTGTGCAAGCATGAGAGTGCGCACACACAGTGCCATCATTCACAAGTCTTAAAGGGCCGCCACGGCGCACATGGGACTATTCTGTCTGACGCTGGCCCATACCAGAGCATCTATTTTGATTTCTGATCTGCTCTCAAGTCCCAGCCAGGGATCCGCTCCTCTGCATGCCTGACGATGGACCCACCTCAGCTCTTCATCCTCCCGCCATCTCAGGGACCTGGATGAGTCCCAATATGGAAACTTTGTTTTCTGTATGTACAGCACTTGCAGTACCACTTGTATAATGTACAGTATATAGACTGCTATATATACAATATATAGATGATACTGCTACTGCTGTGCATAATTGTAGGGAAGGTGACCTGACGGACGGACGGACTAGTCAGAGTGAAGAAGGAAAGGTTTGCACAGTGTAGGTAGGTGTCAGTTATTACAGTGGGGAAACAGCTAGGAAAGTGTAGTGGACGTGCAGTACCTTGGGTTGACCATTAGATGGCAGGGAGGAGCGTGAGCAAAGGACTTGACATCAGCTTAGGGCTTTAGAAACCGTTGGTCATGGGGGGAGGGGTTACAGTGACAGGGGACCGGGAGAGCTATAAACACTGAGGGAGGGTTCCAGAAGGGTCCAGTCCCCAGGGGGAGCTCCAGTGACAGGAGGACTGCAACAGTCTGTGCGCTGTGAGGAGAATCTAAACCAGGGGGACTGAGGAGAGAGAACGTCAGGGGGTGGTCCTGACAGGAAGGACCGCTGAAGGGATGAGGCACTGGGTGTGAGACACCATATTTGACACGACGACTGATCAGTGGAAGCGCTGTTGGTTTACGGGCCTAAGGCGGCCACAGTGACGGACCTGTCAGGAGCGTGGACGAGTGAAGAGGGGACGGTGTACACACATGCGTCCCCAGTTCAGAGTACGGTGTGAGAGAAGCGGCCCAGGAAACAGAGGGCCGTGAGGTAGAGAAAGTGCGGTGTGCTCTGAGGCCGTCAGACGGACGGCAAGTGAAATAAACTTGGACCTGTTGCACCCAGAATCTGCCTCCATCTTGTCTCTGTTTCGTCTCTGCGCGGTAAGAAGAGGGACCACCCCCCCAGCTCGGCCCACCGACCCTACATTTGGCGTAGTCGGCAGGATCGCCGCCGCTAATACATCATCTTCTGCGGCAGGCCTGCCTTAAAGGATGGAGAAGGACTTGGACTGTGCTGCTTGGATTATAAACCCCTGTGGATTACAAATGACTTACCTGTGGAATATGTATTGGGAGCGCTGTGACGGATCTGTGAGGCCAGCAGAGGATCCGGGGCGGTACCAGGTACTGTGCAGTATGGCGGTATGGCTACAGCGCAGAGGAGAGGTCCGGGTGTTCGCAGTTGTTCAGAATGGACTGGGACCCCCTCCAACGTACCCCCAAGGGAAGCAGTCTGTGTCCAGAGACCGACGTTTCCATATATTGGACCCTGACAGGTGGGTTGAGAGGCTTGTCGACATCCCACCGCACAGAGGGAGTGGCACAGAAGAAAAACTTGGCTGCGGCTGTCTGGCGCCATTCGAGTGCTGCCCAACGGACGGTATGAGATGCTGCGGGTGTCGGGGCATCAGCCGCCTAGAGTGGCAATGGCGGCGAGAGATGGAGCTGCACCAGAAGTCATCTTCAGAACCACGGGCAGGCAGCAGGATGCTGAGCCGGGGAGCGGAGCCTGAGCGGAGTTAGCGAGAATGGCCGCCACCAATACCGGCAGAGGACTTTTCCGCGGAGCCCCCGAGTCTGGAGGAAAGGCCCGCAGGACAGTGGAGTGAGGAACGGAGGCTGCGGGGGAAGCCGCGTGATGGTGTGACGGAGGCCGCAGCGCCGGGGAAGGCGAGAGTACCTCCGGCCCCACCAGTGCCTCCGCAAGCAGCCCCCACCATTCTGCCACAGCACGTGGCCCCCTGCGCACCGGAAGGCCTAGTTACATCGGGCCCTGTGGTGTATGCAGAACTGAGCGAGGCCCCTGCTCATGTCCCCGAACTACCCCGCCCAGAGTCACCAGTGCAGAGCTCACCCAAAGAAGACGCTGCTGCGCTTCCCCTGCTAATAGCAGCTGCATCGTTGAAATCGGCCGTTACTCCGGCTAAGTTGGAAGTAGTGGATGCGGCCTGTCCTGAGGCCGCGGTTATGCCACTGCTGGAGTCGGCTGTGGCCGACTTAGCATGCCCTGTGATTCCAGCCCCCGAGGACCCGGTTGTCCCCATTTGCCACCTGACCCCAGCGGCTGCTGGGCCGCAGAAATCTTCGGCCGTTTCTGTCTTGCGGTCTTTTTCAGCAGAGTCCCGCCCACCGGACTCCAGGGCCCGTGCTGTTCCCTCCGTGTGGGTAGTGGAGGTGATCAGGAAGAAGAAGGCCCAGGAGCAGGAAGTGTGGAACCTGCTCCACACTCAAGGAGAGGCCGGTATGGAAAAGAAGAGGACTTGAATGGACACCCTCAGTATCCCCGGGGGCTCCACGGCTGTGGGGTCCCTCACTACTAGCCACTGCGTAGTGAAGTAGACTGTCGAGAATTCAGTGCACTGTAGTGCAGGTTCTGGAGAACAGTTCTAGTTTAACAAAAAAAAATGTTTTATGTGCTAAGTTTGTTTTTAGTATGTTCCTCTTACATGATGTTATTTACTGATTTGAAACTTGACAGAACGGGGATACGGAAAAGTGGAGGAGTGTTCAGGTCCAAGGAAGGGGGGAGAAAGAAGACATGCAATGTTTTTTTGTTATATGTTGGTTTTAGAAGCAAAAGAAAATGAAAAAAAAAAAAATATAAAAATGGGTACTTGTGCTATTATAAAGTTGTTTAATGTATAATATGCCAAAGTAAAATGCAACAGGTCCGGGTAAGGGAAGGTCTGTGGGACCAAAGGAAAGTGTGAGATCCGGTAGGGGTCTAAGAGTTGAGGAGGTCTGGGAGACCGGGACGCCGACCATGACCCGTTATTGAGAGAAAGATACAGAAATGGAAGATGTGAGAGAGACAGCCGTCCTAGGTCAGGTCCCCAACACCACGGACACCCCTGAAGGAGGAAGGCGGGCGCTGGTAATGATCTGGTAGGTGTGAGACCTCGATCATGGCGTACCGGATAGTGGAAGGTAACAGAAGGGGAGAGTAGGGGAAAGATACACACCGTATAGAGAATACGGGTGTACCTAGCCCAATTTGAAAGACTTTGCCATGTGGCGTGCGCGCTGGTGAGTAGCAGTAGGCATAGTGCTCCCAGTATGGTTCGGCCCCTGCAGATAGTGGGTTTGGCTCAACAGCTGGTCCGACAACAGAATGTAGGTGTAGCTTCAGAACGACGAAGGTAGGGATGACGATTGTCGAGGACGACAATGGACAAAGGAAGGGAGAGTGTAGGGAAGGTGACTTGACGGACGGACGGACTAGTCAGAGTGAAGAAGGAAAGGTTTGCACAGTGTAGGTAGGTGTCAGTTGTTACAGTGGGGAAACAGCTAGGAAAGTGTAGTGGACGTGCAGTACCTTGGGTTGACCATTAGATGGCAGGGAGAGCTATAAATACTGAGGGAGGGTTCCAGAAGGGTCCAGTCCCCAGGGGGAGCTCCAGTGACAGGAGGACTGCGACAGTCTGTGCGCTGTGAGGAGAATCTAAACCAGGGGGACTGAGGAGAGAGAATGTCAGGGGGTCCTGACAGGAAGGACCGCTGAAGGGATGAGGCACTGGGTGTGAGACACCATATTTGACACGACGACTGATCAGTGGAAGCGCTGTTGGTTTACGGGCCTAAGGCGGCCACAGTGACGGACCTGTTAGGAGCGTCGACGAGTGAAGAGGGGACGGTGTACGCACACGCGTCCCCAGTTCAGAGTACGGTGTGTGAGAAGCGGCCCTGGAAACAGAGGGCCGTGAGGTAAAGAAAGTGCGGTGTGCTCTGAGGCCGTCAGACGGACGGCAAGTGAAATAAACTTGGACCTGTTACACCCAGAATCTGCCTCCATCTTGTCTCTGTTTCATCTCTGCGCGGTAAGAAGAGGGACCACCCCCCCCAGCTCGGCCCACCGACCCTACATAATCACAGTATCACCTATATAATGTATATACAGCAGTCTATATACATTATATAGATGATACTGTGTCTATTATAAATACTATATATAGGGGACACTGCTGTAGATATGTTGCATAGGTGATATTGCAACTATCCACACCAGTCACAGTATCACCTATATAATGTGTATACAGCAGAGTCGCAGTATCACCTATGTAAGTATATACAGCAGTCTATATGCATTATATAGGTGATACTGCGACTGTTATAAATACAATATATAGGGGATATTGCTGTATATATGTTACATACTGTAGGTGATACTGCGACTATACAGACCAGTCACAGTATCACCTATAATATATATATATACATTATAAAGGCGATAATGCAACTGCTATAAATGCAATATATAGGTGATACTGCTGTATATATGCTACATAGGTGATACTGTGACTATACACACCAGGCACAGTATCATCAATATAATGTATATACAGCAGAGTCACGGTATCACCTATATAATGTATATAAAGCACTCTATATGAATTATACATGTGATACTGCGACTGCTATAAGTACAATATACCGGTATAGGTAATATTGTGACTATACACAACAGTCACAGTATCACCTATATAATGTATGCACAACTGTCTTTATACCTCATACAGGTGATTCTATGACTGCTGTATATACACTATAAATATGATACTGCGACTGCTTTGTATAGTTGCAGTGTCACCTACAGTATATAATGTATATTCAGCAGTCACAGTGTCACTTATATAATGAATAAATAGCAGTCTCAATGTGATATATATTTAGCAGTGTCTCCTATGTGATATATATGTGTGACTCCTATATGATGTATGTAACATAATATAATATACAGTATAATATATATATATATATATATATATATATATACCGTATATACTCGAATATAAGTTGAGATTTTCAGCCCAAAAAATTGGGCTGAAAGTCCCCCTCTCGACTTATATTCGAGTCATATACAAAGGGGTCGGAGGGGGGGCGGGGGTGTCAGGTCATACTTACCCGCCCTGACGCTGTCTTGAGCCCCCAGCTTCTCCCCGTGCTCTCTCTTCCTGCCTTCAGCGGTCACGTGGTGCCGCTCATTAAAACTCATCAATATGCGCATATTGATGAGTTTTAATGAGCGGCACCATGTGACCGCTAAAGGCAGGAAGAGAGAGCGCGGAGAAGCTGGGGGCTCAAGACAGCGTCAGGACGGGTAAGTATAGCGATACTCACCTGTCCTGCGTCCATGGCTGCTTGCTGCTGTCTGTCATCGGTCAGTGACTTCAGACAGCAGAGGGCGCGGTGACGTGGTTAATGCGCGCCGCGCCCCCTGCAGTCTGAACGTCACTGACTGATGACGTGCAGATAGCGGTGAGCAGTCATGGACGCAGGACACGTGAGTATCTGACACCCAGCGACGGAGAGGTGAGTATGTCATTTTTTTTATTTTTACATGCAGCAGCAGCAGCGGCAGCACATGGGGGAATAATCTAAGGAGCTTCTTATGGGGGCAGCATATGGGGGAACAATATGGAGCTTCTTATGGGGGCAGCATATGGGGGAACAATATGGAGCTTCTTGTGGGGGCAGCATATGAGGGAACAATCTATGGAGCTTCTTATGGGAGCAGCATATTGGGGAATAATCTATGGAGTTTCTTCTGAGGACACCATATGGGGGAATAATCTATGGAGCATTTCCCACCCTAGACTTATACTCGAGTCAATAAGTTCTCCCAGTTTTTTGTGGCAAAATTAGAGGGGTCGACTTATACTCGGATCGACTTATACTCGAGTATATACGGTATATATATATATATATATATATATATATATAATGCTGTCTTAATACACTGCTCAAAAAAATAAACACAAAGCTTTCCCATAATCAGTTGCAGGTGCACAGTCCCCAGGAGAGCCCCTTTGTTGACTCCTGTATGGCATTTGTATTTACCACTGTTCACTTTATCTGCTTTATTTGAGTTAATCTTGTTACTATGAGCTTACAGGTGATGAGATTTGCTCTTTAATGCTCGGTACCTATTTCAGCTTAGCTTTCCCAATATACAGTATATGCCCCCAGGCGAGATTTAGGAATCCTACCTTGTCCATCTCTATATGTATTGTCTGTTTATTGTTTTGTAAAATTGTGCCAATAAAGTAATTTTATTATACTATATGGTGAAATCAGCACACCTTTTGTTCTCTTGTGACAGAAGAAAAAATGTAACGAATCCAGCTGATGAAAAAGGTTTGTACTTTATTTTTAAAAAATGTAAAAATTTCATGGCACCCAGATGAAACAGCAACGCGTTTTGAACACCAACTGTGTTCTTTGCCAAAGCTCAGACAATGAACACAGTTTGTGTTCAAAACGAGTTGCTGTTTCATCTTGATGCCATGCAGTTTTTACAATTTTTTGGAATAAAGTATAAGTATTTAGACCTTTTGCTCAATATTGAGTAGAAGCACTCTTTTGAGCTAGTAGAGCCTCAAGTCTTCTTGAGAATGATGCAACAAGTTTTTCACACCTGGATTTGGGGATCCTCTGCCATTCTTCCTTGCAGATCCTCTCCAGTTCAACCATCAGGTTGAATGGTGAACGTTGGTGGACAGTCATTTTCAGGTCTCTCCACAGATGCTCAATTGGGTTTAGGTCAAGGCTCTGGTTGGGTCAGTCAAGAATGGTCACAGAGTTGTTCCAAAGCCACTCCTTTGCTATTTTAGCTGTGTGCTTAGGGTTATTGTCTTATTGGAAGATGAACCTTCGACCAAGTCTGAGGTCCAGAGAACTTTGGAAGAGGTTTTCATCAAGAATATCTCTGTACTTGGCTGCATTCATGTTTCCTTCAATGGCAACCAGTCATCCTGTCCCTGCAGCTGAAAAACACCCCCATAGTATGATGCTGCTACCACCATGTTTCACTGTTGGGATTGTATTGGGCAGTTCATGAGCAGTGCCTGTTTTTCTTGACACATACCATTTAGAATTGTCACCAAAAAGTTCTATCTTCATCTAATCAGACCAGAGAATCTTATTTATCATAGTCTGGAAGTCATTCATGTGTTTTATAGCAAACTCTTTGTGGGCTCTCATATGTCTTGCACTGAGGAGAGGCTTCTGTCAGGTAACTCTGCCATAAAGGCCCTACTGGTGGAGGGCTGCAGTGATTGTTGACTTTGTGGAACTTCCTCCCATCTCCCTACGGCATCTCTGGAGCTCAGCCACAGTGATCTTAGGGTTCTTCTTTACCTCTTTCACCAAGGCTCTTCTCCCACGATTGCTCAGTTTGGCTGGACGGCCAGGTCTAAGAAGACTTCTGGTGGTCCCAAACATCTTCCATTTAAGGATTATGGAGGCCACTGTGCTCTTAGGAAACTTTAGTACTGCAGAAATTCTTTTGTAACCTTGGCCAGATCTATACCTTGCCACAATTCTGCCTCTGATCTCCTTGGCCAGTTCCTTTGACCTTATAATTCTCATTTGATCTGACATGCACGGTGACCTGTGAGGTCTTATATAGACAGGTGTGTGCCTTTACAAATCAACTTCTATCAGTTTAATTAAACACAGCTGGACTTCAATGAAGGAGTAGAACTATCTCAAGGAGGATCACAAATAAATGGACAGCATGTGACTTAAATGAGTGTCTAATCAAAGGGTCTTAATACTTATGACCATATGATATTTTTATTTTTAATAAAGTTGCAAAAATTTCTACATTTCCATTTTTTTACATGAAGATGTGGTGCAGGGTGTACATTAACCCCTTAACCCCCAAGGGTGGTTTGCACGTTCATGACCGGGCCAATTTTTACAATTCTTACCACTGTCCCTTTATGAGGAAATAACTCTGGAACTCTTCCATGGTTCCTTGTGATTCTGACACTGTTTTCTCGTAACATATTGTACTTCATGCTAGTGGTAAAATTTCATTCATATAACTTGCGTTTATTTGTGAAAAAAACAGAAATTTGGCAAAAATTTTGAAAATTTCGCAATTTTCCAACCTTGAATTTTTTTGCCCTTAGCTCACAGAGATGCGGCACACAAAAAACTTAATAAGTAACATTTTCCACATGTTTACTTTACATCAGCACAATTCTAGAACCCAAATTTTTTTTCTTAGGAAGTTATAAGGGTTAAAAGTTGACCAGCGATTTCTCATTTTTGTAACACCATTTTATTTTTACGGACCACATCACATTTGAAGTCACTTTGAGGGGTCTATATGATAGAAAATACCCAAAAGTGACACCATTCTAAAAACTGCACCCGTTAAGGTGCTCAAAACCACATTCAAGAAGTTTATTAACCCTTCAGGTGCTTCACAGGAATGTTTTGAATATTTAAAAAAAAAATGAACATTTAACTTTTTTTCACAAAAAAAATACTTCAGGTTCAATTTTTTTTATTTTACCAAGGGTAACAGGAGAAGTTGGACTGCAAAAGTTATTGAGCAGTTTGTCCTGAGTATGCTGATACCTGATATGTGGGGGGAAACCACTGATTTGGCGCATGGCAGAGTTCAGAAGGGAAGGAGCGCCGTTTGACTTTTTCAATGCAAAATTGGCTAGAATTCAGATCGGACGCCATGTCACGTTTGGAGAGCCCCTGATGTACCTAAACAGTGGAAACCCCCCACAAGTGACCCCATTTCGGAAAATAGACCCCCCAAGGAACTTATCTAGATATGTGGTGAGAACTTTGAACCAACATGGGCTTCACAGAAGCTTATAACGTACAGTGGTACAATTAAAAAATCATATTTTTACCACAAAAATGATCTTTTCACCCCCAATTTTTATTTTCCAAGGGTAATAGGACCCTAAAAGTTATTGTGCAATTTGTCCTGAGTATGCTGATACCCCATATGTGGGTGTAAATGACTATTTGGGCGCATGGCAGAGCTCAGAAGGGAAGCAGCGCCATTTGACGTTTTTGGCTGGAAATGAGATCAGACACCATGTTGCTTTTGGAGAGCCCCTGATGTACCTAAACAGTGGAAACCCCCCACAAGTGGCCCCATTTTGGAAACTAGACCCCTTAAGGAACTTATCTAGATGTGTGGTGAGCACTTTGAACCCCCCAGTGCTTCACAGAAGTTTATAACGCCCGGGCGTGAAAATAAAAAAATCGTATTTTTTCCACAAACATGATCTTTTAGTCACCAATTTTTTTATTTTCCCAAGGGTACCAGGAGAAATTGGACCCCAAAATTGTTGTCCAATTTGTCCTGAGTACGCTGATACCCCATATGTGGGAGAAAACTACTATGTGGGCACACGTCGGGACTCGGAAGGGAAGTAGTGACGTTTTGGAATGCAGACTTTGATGGAATGGTCTGCGGGTGTCATGTTGCTTTTGGAGAGCCCCTGATGTACCTAAACAGTGGAAACCCCCCACAAGTGGCCCCATTTTGGAAACTAGACCCCCTAAGGAACTTATCTAGATGTGTGGTGAGCACTTTGAAACACCCAGTGCTTCACAGAAGTTTATAACGACCGGGCGTGAAAATAAAAAAATCGTATTTTTTCAACAAATATGATCTTTTAGTCCCCATTTTTTTTTCCCAAGGGTACCAGGAGAAATTGGACCCCAAAAGTTGTTTTCCAATTTGTCATGAGTACGCTGATACCCCAAATGTGGGAGAAAACTACTGTATGGGCACACGTCGGGGCTCGAAAGGGAAGTAGTGACGTTTTGGAATGCAGACTTTGATCGAATGCTCTGCTGGTGTCATGTTGCTTTTGGAGAGCCCCGAATGTACCTAAACAGTGGAAACCCCCCATAAGTGACACCACTTTGGAAACTAGACCCCCTAAGGAACTTATCTAGATGTGTGGTGAGCACTTTGAACCCCCAAGGGCTTCACAGAAGTTTATAATGCCCGGGCATGAAAATAAAAAAATCATATTTTTTCCACAAACATGATCATTTAGTCCCCATTTTTTTTATTTTCCCAAGGGTAACAGGAGAAATTGGACCCCAAAAGTTGTTTTCCAATTTGTCCTGAGTACGCTGATACCTCATATGTGGGAGAAAACTACTATGTGGGCACACGCCGGGGCTCGGAAGGGAAGTAGTGACGTTTTGGAATGCAGACTTTGATGGAATGGTTTGCGGGTGTCATGTGCATTTGGAGAGCCCCTGATGTACCTAAACTATTGAAACTCCCCACAAGTGACCCCATTTTGGAAACTAGACCCCCCCACGGAACTTATCTAGATGTGTGGTGAGCAACATGCAACGTGCTGCATTCGGCGCGCACATGCTCACCTTCAAAAGTGCACAGTGCACGCCTAAATCCTACTAGCGCACGGCCAGCGCACGATTTGCGCATCCTATGCTAAAGATAGGGTGCGCAGATCGCAAGCGTCCATGTGCCATAGTAGGCGGCGATGACTGGATGGGGTGGGCAGGGAGCCGGCAGGGGGCGGGGCTTAGTGGCGCCGTGGCTGCGTCGAATAAACGCTAGTGTGAAACTAGCCTGAGAGTTCCCTGGAGGGAATGAATGTCTGCAGTATGGAGAAGCAGCCATGAGAGAACCCTGACGGGGTGAGATATAACTGGGAGGCTGAAAAGCCTGCTTATTGGACATTGCTAACAGAGTGAAGCTCTGTCATGGACGCTATGCCGTTTATATATTGCTGGTCATAGTTTATGATGTTTAATAAACCGCATGGTTATTGAAAAACCTGTGCTGGATCTGATTTTGTTGCTGCCAAGCGAGTGATCCCCTACTTGAATGACAGCGCTACCTCACATTATACATTTATTTAGTATATATATACTATATATGTATATATATATATATATATATATAATGTGTGTATATATATATATATATATATATATATATATAGTACAGACCAAAAGTTTGGACACACCTTCTCATTCAAAGAGATTTCTTTATTTTCATGACTATGAAAATTGTAGATTCACTCTGAAGGCATCAAAACTATGAATTCACACATGTGGAATTATATAATTAACAAAGAAGTGTGAAACAACTGAGAATATATGTCTTATATTCTAGGTTCTTCAAAGTAGCCACCTTTTGCTTTGATTACTGCTTTGCACACTCTTGGCATTCTCTTGATGAGCTTCAAGAGGTAGTCACCGGAAATGGTTTTCACTTCACAGGTGTGCCCTGTCAGGTTTAATAAGTGGGATTTTTTGCCTTATAAATGGGGTTGGGACCATCAGTTGTGTTGTGCAGAAGTCTGGTGGATACACAGCTGATAGTCCTACTGAATAGACTGTTAGAATTTGTATTATGGCAAGAAAAAAGCAGCTAAGTAAAGAAAAACGAGTGGCCATCATTACTTTAAGAAATGAAGGTCAGTCAGTCTGAAAAAATTGGGAAAACTTTGAAAGTGTCCCCAAGTGCAGTGGCAAAAACCATCAAGCGCTACAAAGAACTGGCTTACATGAGGACCGCCCCAGGAAAGGAAGACCAAGAGTCACCTCTGCTGCGGAGGATAAGTTCATCTGAGTCACCAGCCTCAGAAATCGCAGGTTAACAGCAGCTCAGACTAGAGACCAGGTCAATGCCACACAGACTTCTAGCAGCAGACACATCTCTACAATAACTGTTAAGAGGAGACTTTGTGCAGCAGTTCTTCATGGTAAAATAGCTGCTAGGAAACCACTGCTAAGGACAGGCTACAAGCAGAAGAGACTTGTTTGGGCTAAAGAACACAAGGAATGGACATTAGACCAGTGGAAATCTGTGCTTTGGTCTGATGAGTCCAAATTTGAGATCTTTGGTTCCAACTATCGTGTCTTTGTGCGACGCAGAAAAGGTGAACAGATGGACTCTACATGCCTGGTTCCCACCGTGAAGCATGGAGGAGGAGGTGTGATGATGTGGGGGTGCTTTGCTGGTGACAATGTTGGGGATTTATTCAAAATTGAAGGCATACTGAACCAGCATGGCTACCACAGCATCTTGCAGCGGAATGCTATTCCATCCGGTTTGCGTTTAGTTGGACCATCATTTATTTTTCAACAGGACAATGACCCCAAACACACCTCCAGGCTGTGTAAGGGCTATTTGACCAAGAAGGAGAGTGATGGGGTTCTACGCCAGATCACCTGGCCTCCACAGTCACCAGACCTGAACCCAATCGAGATGGTTTGGGGTGAGCTGGACCGCAGAGTGAAGGCAAAAGGGCCAACAAGTGCTAAGCATCTCTGGGAACTCCTTCAAGACTGTTGGAAGACCATTTCCGGTGACTACCTCTTGAAGCTCATGAAGAGAATGCCAACAGTGTGCAAAGCAGTAATCAAAACAAAAGGTGGCTACTTTGAAGAACCTAGAATATAAGACATATTTTCAGTTGTTTCACACTTTTTTGTTAATTATATAATTCCACATGTGTTATTTCATAGTTTTGATGCCATCAGAGTGAATCTACAATTTTCATAGTCATGAAAATAAAGAAAACTCTTTGAATGAGAAGGTGTGTCCCAACTTTTGGTCTGTACTGCATATATATATATATATATATATATATATATATATATATATACAGCACTCAAATAAGTTGTGAAAAAAGTTCCAGACTCTTTATTAGCCCATGTGGCAACATTTCGGATCCACAACAGAACATTTCTCTGCTATGGAACTGAAATGTTGCTTGCTTGCTCAGGGCCTCGGCACTTGCTATACTCACCTCTCCCCGCTCCTCCGTTATGGCGTCTTCTAACTGTGACGTTTCAGGTCAGAAGGTACAATGATGTCACTAGTGTGGGCTCTCTTCTATGAAGAGTCACAGTACAGAGAGACAGAAGATGACGACGCTGAGAAGGCCGGAGCAGAGCAGTGGCCAGCGAGAAGAGATGAGTATTTCATTTATGTTATTTTTTTTATGTTTGCAGCAGTATATGGGGCCCATTCTATTTGGAACAATACATGGGGCCCATCATATACTGTATGGAGCATTATCTGACTCCACTGCTTGGGGTTCCATGGCCTTTCTACCTGGCTCTACCAAAGAAGTGGAAAAGACTGAGTGCACTGATGCCCAACCACTTGTACATTTGAGGACTAGTGCACATGGTCAGTGGACCACTGCAGCACATCTCAGAGGATGATGAAACACATGTACCAACTGTAGTGTCTTTCTGCAGTGTGAAGACCGGCAAGGAAGGCAGGGGTGAAAAGTGGCTGGAAGACGATGTGATTGATTATGCGGTCGTAGACTGCACATGGAGCAGAGGCCATCCTAGTGACAAGCAGAGTGCAAAAGATGGAGCAGAGTGCAACGGCACAGCCAGTACATCAGCCCCTGCAAAGGGAGGATGTGACAGCACCACCACCACCCGCATCTCCACACTGTTTCATAGAAGTGTTCAGCTTTACATCCCCAAAATCCTTGAGAAAAAGAGGAGACATCCCCCTAGCCACCCATGAGCCTGAATGACATCATTTCCAAATTACTAGCCTTTGAAATGTTGCGTTCCGACTTGTAGAAGCGGATAGATTAAAAAAAAACTTATGACTGTGGCTGTCCTGCAATATGTTATTTTTAGCCACCACTAATTTTCCAGGAGTGTCATTCCTGCCTTGCACACACATGTTGTGAGCAAAATATGGTGTGCACTGCACAACAACATCAGTGGTAAAGCACACATAATGACCGATACATGAACCAGTAGGCATGGTCAGGGATATTACATCTCCCTAACTGTCCACTGGGTAAATGAAGTGGTGACTGGGACAGAGGAAGAAGGTTTTGTAACCCATATCCTCCCATTACCAAGGATTGCTGGACGTTTCACTGTCCAAGTTGCCTCCTCCTCCTACTCCGCTTCCTCCAACTTCTCATCTGGTCACAGCAAGATCTGCAACACTGAATTCAGTATTGCCTTGGTGAAAATAGAACAGGTTATTCTTAACTCCTCTGTTTGGGTGACAAATCTCACAATACGCAGGAGCTAAGAATGGGAATCAAACAGCATACAGATGAATGGTTGATGCCGGTGAACTTCAAGCCTGGCATGCTGGTGTGTGATAACTGGCAAAATCTCATAGCAGCTCTGGGCCTAGCTAGATTGATGCACAGACCTTGCCTGGCACATGTGCTCAATTTGGTAGAGCTTCCTGAAAAACTACCTACATATGTTAGAGCTGCTAAAAGTTTGGTCAGTGTGTGCGCATTTTCACCTTTCTTACCCTGCTGCCACTCACCTGTCTATGCCACAGTGTCATTTCTGCATCCAAACTTAACGGCTGAAATGCGACGTAGCAATAAGGTGAAACTTCACCTTGCATCTTCTGGAGAGACTGTGCGAACAGCAGTAGCTAGTTTCAGCTGCAGCACGCATGGATGAGTCGCTCTGCAGAGCAACATCACTTCCCCACTAATGAGTGGACCTCAATGCGAAATGTGTGTGCCATGTTGTGTTGTTTTGAATATTCCACCAATATGGCCAGTAAAAAGTTTACTGACGGTCACAGAGGTCAACTGAAGTGAGTACTACTCCCAGCAGCTTACACCAACTGTCGCTTATAACAGCGAGAGCAGGCGTCGTTGATGGGATATTGCAATAAAGATGAAGTTTTAACGTTTATTCAACCATCTGATTTGGATGTTTGTTGCTGGAACTTTTTGTTTGATTATCACAGCCACTTTTTCCGAGCACTGTCCTGGAGTCTACACCCAAAGCCACAGGAATTTATCTAATGGTGAGTTGAATACCCTTTTTTTCCTATATTGATAGCCGTTGATGGGAGTATACTACCCTATAAATAAATTAAAAAAATGATGTTGGGTCTGATCTATTTTTGACAACCACCACTGGCAAAACTGACAGCTACAGGATGCAACCCTCAGCTGTCTGATTTATCATGGTAGATTATCTAGAAGAGAGGGGTTCCCACACTATTTTGTTTATTATTTAAATAAATAATTTAAAAAAATGGAGTGGGGTCCTCCCATTTTGACAACCATCCAAGCTAAAGCAGACAGCTGAAGTCTTGTATTCTCAGGCTGTTAAGGGGCAATGGATATTGACACCCCGCCTAAAAATAGCAACCCACAGCACCACAGAAAAAGTGCATCTATTAGATGCAGCAATCCTAGCATTTTTCCAGAATCTTCCCACTTGCCCTGAGGTGGTGGCAAGTGGGGCAATATTTGTGTGATTGATGTCACCTATGTGTGTGCAGTTTTCCAAAAGCACTCTCTGTTTATTCTGAATCTGAGTCTGTGATAGTACTGTGCATACCCAAAAGTTTTTTAGATTCTGCAACCATGTTGATGGGAGTCATGTGTGTTGTGAATTCACTTTCTGGCCTACCTCTGGTTACTAGTGAAGGTAGTGGAGCTGGTTATATTGACAGAGGGATCGCGAGTTCTCTTTCCGGGCTCCCTCTGGTGGTTACTGGAGGTAATGGAGCTGATCTTATTAACAAAGGCCTGCCACCTGATAATGAGGAGAATGACTGGAGATCTGGAGTATCTGACTGGATTTAAGACAGCCGACTCCCTCTATCCCTGCTGGTGATTATTTCCTGCCTCCTGAGGTCTTAGTTTCCAGCTCAGTCCCTGCATGCTTAGCTAAGTGTTCTTTTGCTATTGTTCACATTTGATCTGGTTTTGTCTATTTCAGTTTTGTGTGGTCAGCCAGCCCCGGCTGGGGCTGTGCTGAATTTCCTTGCTTATGTTACTGCTTGTGCCAGTTTGTTTTGTCCCTTATTAGATTGGCCTCTTTTTGCTCAGCTTTCAGAATATACCAGAGTGCTGATATAGTGGGCGAAGTCTAGTGACTTCAGTGTTTTTCTATCAGACGTGTTGGGCATTTTTTGCAGGGTTTTTTGCATGATTGCAGACAGTCTTTCCTTTCCGGTCCTTTCTAGTTAGTGTGAGCCCCATTGTTTGCTCAGTCTATTTTCCTACCTGCGTTTGTGTTTTCATCTTGTCTCACTGACAATATATGTTTAGGGGCTATCTATTCCTTTGGGGTCTGCTCTGGGGCAGTTTAGATTTCCCCTTTCTTGCTTTAGGCTTATTTAGTTCTCCGGCTGTGTCGAGGCATCTAGGATCATCGTAGGTACGCTCCACGGCTACTGCTAGTTGTGTGGATGGGATCAGGGGTCTGCAATCCGCTTAGTTACCAACCTCTCTAAGTTTTCTGTGGCTTAGCTTGGTTTTGCTCTCCTCCTTGGTGACCCAATCATAACACATGTGTATCTAAACAAATTTTTCTACTCCTATGCACCCAAGTCTGTGATAGTACTGTGCCAAAAAAGTCGCTGTGTGTACTCTGCAACCCCTCTTCTGGGAGTACTGTGCCTTTAAGCACCTGTGTGTACTTTGTTACTCTGCTTGTGGGAGTTCTGTTTCAAAAAGCCTCTCTGTACTCTGCAGCTGTGTGTGTGTGAGTAATGTTCCCAAGTAATTATTCTACTCTGCAGCCATCTTTTTGGCTGTAGTGAGTCTAAGGCTGTGTGCCCACGTACCGTTTTTTAAGCGTTTCCGTCGCGTTTTTAAATGCGCGATTCTGCTGCGGAAATGCTTAAAACAAGCATTCTATGCATTTGTAATAGAAAATGCACATGTTGTGCCAATGGTGCATTTTTTATCGCTGCGGAATCGCTTAGCGGTAAAAAACGCAGCATGTTCCTTAATTTTGCGGAATCGCCAGCGATTCCGCATACCATCAATTATATGGGCAAAAACGCATGGGAAAACGCATGTCAAAGTGCTTGACAATCGCGTCAAAAATGCGTGTCAAAAAGCGCATGCGTTTTCCTTGGCAAGGGCATGCATTTCTGCTCAGGAAAAAATCGCTTGAAAAATGCTACGTGGGCACATAGCCTAAAATAAAATTCTATTCTGCAGCCATCTCTTAATTATTTGTTGGCCTAAAAAAGTCATTTATTATACTGTTGTGTCTATGCAAGTAGTGTTTCTAAAAATTGTGTACTCTGCAGCTGTGTTTTTGAGAATAGTGTGTCTAACATACAATCCTACCCTGCAGTCATCTCTTTCCCATTTGTGGGCCTACAACATTATTTTATTAGACTGGTGTGTCTGTGTAACAAGGGTAACCGGGTGAGTAGTTGTTGTTGGGTTACTTAAAGGTACAGTACATAGACATAGTTCCCTGAGCAAACAGTCAGAAAGCACCTCCGGTTCCTTGTGCATGAATAGATGAGACCAACACAGCTTTTCCACAGTTTACCATGTCCTCTCTCCAGTCACGATAGTCCAGGTGAAATAGAGTCCAATGAGGCAACTGTTGTCCAACAGGGAATTAACTTTTAATGAACAGGGATGGAAGAGAATGAAGAAAGTAAGAGTACAACACTGGTTTTCCTGATCTCTCCCTTCACTGTCTATAGCCGCACCCACAGCAGCTGCAGCATCTGAAGATCTGCAGTAGTTCACGCGCTGGAATCTGTGTGCCTGAGACCCCTTCAGTGGGGGCCCCTGCAGAGTCCTGGGGCCTGTTTTGCAGTCCTTAGTCCTGTTTATGAAAAAACACAGTGAGCACTACTGGAGGAGGTGCTAAGGTAGGTTCCCACACCATAAACTAATAAATATAAACCCTGCACTCAAATAAATGATGGAAAGATGAACTTTGCTGCACTACACAATTGTAGTACAACAAAACATTTCGGTCACTTGGACCTTCATCAGTCACAGAGTGCTGTGATATCAATGTCTTGTAGATACTGAACTCAAGTGACCCCATAAAAATGCATCCACATATATTGTAGTATAGGTAAGTGGATTCAAAATAGCCTAATGACATGTATGGACCATCTTAATGCATCAGGTGAGCGCGCATATATCCACGTGTGACGCAGCTTCCATGGTCCTTGTCCCTCCTCCTCTTCCTCCTGTGCCTTCACCTCATCCATCATCTCCTTTGCTTTTCTAGGAGGCATAGAAGTGGGACAATAATGGTAAAGATTGTGCCATCAGTGCTGGACATGTTCTTTGAGTATTCAAACCAGCACAACACGGCACACACATTATGCATGTAGGCCCACTCGAGGGTCTTGAAGGGGTGTTGTTTTGCAGAGTGACCCACCTGTGTGTGCTGCAGCTAAAACTCTACTATCATGTGTTGCTGTTCACAAAGTATTTCCAGCATATGCAATGTGGAGTTACACCTTGTGTGTATGTCACAGGTGAGGTGGTGAGTGGAAACGCAGAAGTGAAGCTATAGCGCAGACAGGCGAGCAGCATCAGAATGAGAATGTCAAAAGTGTGCACAGACAGCCAGTAGTTTAAGCAGTAACTTTAACATATTTGTGTCATTTTTAAAGGAGCTCTGCACCAGGGATATGCATCAAACCTGCTAGGCTCAGAGCTGCTAAAAGATTTTGCCCGTTAATGCACCCCACCAGGACGAGCTTGAGGTTTTGGGTTCCAGAACAGTACCAGAACTCGGAAACGAACAACCAGTCTTTGCCACACCGTCAAGGCTAGGGGCCGGCCACTGTGCGCAGTAGCAGGCAACTAGGGTCAGTTTTGGTGCTTTTGTACTCTGGTTCTTCATTTGCTGTGCAGCATGACCACCACCTCCTTGACCCCATGTGGGGTCTAGGGCCTCATCATCACCATTGCATAATCACAGTCATAATCTGTCATTAACTTTTCTTCCCTACTAATCCACTTTTGTCCTCACTGCTCCTCTGCTTCTCCCCTCTGCAAATCCGTTCAAGTAATTGACACTGACCTACAGAGCCGTCCATAGTTTGTCTCCTCCATATATCTATGAACTAATCTCCCAATATCTCCCACTATATAATCTCTGGACCATCCAAGATCTACTTCTCTCCTCCACAATCATAGGTTCCTCATCCAATCACCTGCAAGTATTCTCCTGATTATCCCCCATCCTGTAAAATTCTGTGGCCAAAACACATTTGATTTTCCTCATATCTCATCACATAATCGTACCTCTCCAGTCTGTTCTTAACTCTGCTGCCCTACTAATCCACTTCTGTCCTCCTTACACCTCCCTATGAAAATCCCTTCTTTGTCTCCCAATTCCACAAAGTATCTACTTCAAGCTACTAACACTGACCGACAAAGCTGTCCATAATCAGTCTCACCCATATATCTCTATACTAATCTTTCAATATCTTCCACCCATCTCTGGTCCTTCCAAGACCTCCATCTCTCCTCCACAATTGTATATTCTGCAAGAATTCACCAGAGTATCCCCTATCCTGTAAGATTCGGTGGCCTATCACATCTGATTATCCCCTACATTAGGAACTTTCAATTGAAACATGAAACCCATGTCTTCAGAACAGTTTACAGCCTGCAATGACCCCGCCGCCACCTCACCAACACCAGAGCTGCTGCAAGCCCTGAACTTACTGTCTCCTTCTCCATTATCCTGTAGAAAGTAAGGCTGCAAAAGTAGAGTCCTCTCCCCTCTGTACTTGTCTATTATTATTGGTTTGTTCATTGTAATTCCTCTTTGTGTTTTGTATGTTACTACTCCTTATGTACAGAACCATGGATTCAATGGTACTCTAAAAATAAAAAATAATAATTATACCCCACATGATGTTCCACTCAGACTTCACCTCTGCCCTCCTTACAGGTGAATGCACAGCAGAAAGCTGCAGCAGTTTGCACTTGCGTTTCATCATCATCAACAACATCAGAGGTGTGCTGCGGTGGTTCGCTGACTATTTTGCACAACCCTCCGGCTTACTCTTCCTCCAACGGAACAAGTGGCTTGGCATCAGTGCACTTAATCTATTCGAATTGTGGGGCATGGCCAGGTGGACAGCCCATGTAACCATAGGCAGCAAAGTCATCAAAAAGTAGAAGTGACTGCTGCATGACTTGGGACTCAGACTGCTTGCCTGATTTGCAAGGGGTTGAGATGGAAGACAGATACCAATGGGCCGCATGTTCAAAATCTGTACTTTCAGCAGGGGATCAGGTGAAAGACAAAGCAAGGCACTCTCATCCATCCCATCTAAAATGACCTCTACTTGTTCTGGCTTCACCATTCATCCATTGATACTTAGACCTATGAAATTACACAGCATGTACTGTCACCTGCTTGCATTAGAGGAAGGTTTTTCATTTGGGGGCATAGCAGACACAGATAGACCACAACCGCTATCTCACCGCAGCAGCTACATCATCACCATCTGCAACATGGCCACATCTCTTATTTGATTTTTACTCATTGTTTCAACACAAACATATGCAGAGTATTACACAGCCTGTACACAGAGAAAGAGTAGCCAGTAGATTATTACTCTGCCTGTTTTCAGAGTATCCCCCCAAAAAAAGAAAAAAAAACACAAAAACAGTGTTGACTACCTCCTCCTGCTAAGCCTCTTCCACCTACACCATCACCTCCCCTTCAACCTCCTGCTCCATGTGGACCTCCACCTCCCGGTTTAAGATTACATTTTTTTTAATTCTATATTATTTTAAGTCATCTCCCTTTCCACATTTGTTTGTAGGGCAATTGTCCTGTTCTTACCCACATTTAGCTTCCTGTTGCAGTTCCCTAGCTCTTACTATGACCATTTTACAGCCACTTTTAAAGCACCAAAGTTCAGGTCCCGATTGACATCTATTGAGTTCCAGTCCGGGGTCAAGTTCAGACCAGAAGCAGAGTTTAATCTCTAGTTTGGCAGAACCCTACAGACCCAAATATCCATGTGTCTGCTCTTCCCTAGACATTTAAATCTATTCTAGATCTAGAGGAGAAAAACACCTTTGTAGGAATCAATAATTCTTAATGTCCATTTCGGCCAGTATCAATACTCCAAAATACAGTCATTGAGCAGAAAAATTCAGTTCAGTAGAAAACTTGACCTTCTCGAACATTCATGTGTTGTTGACATATGAAGTTTATAAGCTACTGTTTTGTCCTCATGCCTCAACCATTCTTAGCAGTGCCAGCTGTGCATCAAACTTGTTTTTTATCACTAGTCAAAAGAAAATTCTGTTCTTATATATTGTGTATGAATTATATTTGGATGAATGATTAAGAGTGTTAATGGCTTTTTCAGAATGTGGGAAAAACACTTTTCATTTCTCTCTATTTTACAAAAGGAGCTGTAAATGGAATAGCACTTATGTAGAAAATAGCAGCCTGTAAGTCAAGTTAATAATGACTATTTCTAATAATGTTTTCAGTTATAGTTTTCCTTCTTAACACTCTTTTTTCATCTCTGAGCACAGTTGTATTCTTTTTATAGAAAAATGATATTATTATTTGTATTTATTTCCCATTATTAAAATAACTTATATGGGTATCATAAAACTACATAACTTTATTATTTGGAAGTGACTTTCCTGCTTTTGTAATCCATGCTAATCAATGGCTACTGCCACAAAAAGCCACTTCTAGCTACTTATTTTCACTTTCAGTCTTTTTTTGCAAGAAGAAGGTAAGTCTACCAGAACGTGATCTCATCTTTTACACAGATTTGAGAATCCCCCTCCAAATATAAGTTTATAAATGTATCAAGGATAAAACTTTTGATTTATTTGCTAGATTTCAGTATTCCCTTTTGTTTCAACAACTTTGTGATAGTGAGTGTGATCATTAAGTAAAATAGGAATTCGCTTCTTTTACCTATAATGTTTTTGTGCCAAAAAATGCCAAACACTAGATGTTAGAGATGAATGAATCTTTTTGAACGTGAAAATTTTGAATTAACTGGTTTAATAGATTATTACAGGAAAATTAAATCCAGAAAGAATTGTTTTTCTACAATTATAAAGTATTCTAAGACATTATATTGACATTAATAGATGTGTATGACATTGCTGCTCTCTCATCTCTGTCTCATCAATCAAATCTGTATTATTCTCTTTTCCTCTTACACACAAATCAAATTTGTGTTTAATTTTGAGGAATTTGCTAAACAATTTTTCATTCACTTAAGGAGTGAATATTATAGACTGCATAAAAGCAAATGCAGGCAATGCAGCAGCAATCTTGTAGTGAATCTAGATTGTGATAGGATGTTCTCAGCAATTGGGTAAATGAAGTGATTCAGATTAACCAGAATTGCTCACCTTAGCAAGATGTGCTTAAAACAGGCACAACTCTGTCTGAAAACTTCTAAAGAGTTAACAAGCTGCTGCTTTTCCTTGCAGGGAATATGAATGATGGCAACATCAATTAGAGTTTTAAAGTGTAGAAGAAACACAAGGAAGCACAGGGCACTTCTGGAATAAATGACAGAAGGCTAAAGGTATGGTGACTTTATTAACGCTGCATGTTTCAGTAGTATACAGGATCTTTCATCAGTCCACAAGAATGAAGAGATATGGACACATAAATATAAAAAAACAGATAAAAATAGTGGAGACACATGAAGTTTTTAAGAATTTTCGAGGCTTCTGGAACTTTTGGCGATCTTACTTGCTTGATTACGTAATTATATTTATAGCCCAGACACACAATCTGTTACTAAAGCTATCGGGAGACAAGGTTTTCATATTTTGTTAGTAGTTTTTATAATTTTGACAAGAAATACTGGACTTTAGTCTCTGTGATTAAAATTCATAAATGTTTAGTTATATGTTTACTTTCCTTTATGTCCACATTAAATTAAAAACAGTGTTTTAAAGCTATAGTCGTCACTTGATCCTTTTAGTATAGGTCCTACAAGCTTTGATTTCTTTACAAACAATTTAGAATTTTTATTTCTTGTAATTTATTAATATTTAAATTTAAGTTTTTAACTGAATAATTATAAATGTCTATTTTGAGCTCACAAACTCCTAAATGATGTTTTTTTTTAGATTTTAATCATGCCAGCCACAAAGAGGCCTGATTGGTCTCCAAAAAAGAGAGCTACGGCTATTATTTTGAGGACGGAGGGATATATTTTCAGAGAAATTGCTAGAAAGATGGGCGGTGGAGTCACTGCATCTCGAATGCAAAAGCGTGGAAGAGGAAGGAGAAAGGCAACAACTCCAAAAACAGACAGAAGAATTGTTAGGTTAGCCTTGAAAAACAGAAGAGCATCAGCCAAGGAACTCAACCAGTTCTTGCACGATGGAGGAGTTTCAGTGTTGGATGGAACAGTACATCACCGATTACTTGATGCCGGTCTGAAAGCACAAACACCAGTGAAAAAGCCATTCTTAAATTTTAAATAGAGAAGTAAGAGAATTTCTTGGGCCAAAGAACATCTCAGCTGGACAACTGAAGATTGGAAGAAAGTAATCTGGAGGGATGATATGAGGATATCAATTTTTGGTAGTGAGGAAGTATGTTGTGTTTGGAGAAGGCCAAAGGAAGACTGTCTTCCAGAGTGTATGACAGCTACAATGAAACATCCTAAGAGTGCTTTGATTTTCATATGGGACTGTATGTCCTCGCATGGATTTGGGAGAATACAGGTCCTTGAGGGAACTGTAAATGCTTCAAAATATATTCATGATGTCCTTGAACCAAAGCTCATCCCATCAATTTGAGACCTTGGCAAGGAACAGTCTAAAATTATTTTTCAACAGGATGGAGCACCATGTCATGGCATGGCAAGGCAATGTCTAAAATGGTTTAAAAGCAAACCAATTTTTGTGCTTTCATGGCCAGGAAACAGTCCTGATCTGAACCCTATCGAAAATCTGTGGTCAAGATTAAAGCAATTGGTTTCTAGTAAGCGACCGAGCAACAAACAGGCATTGATTGCAGCTGTTATCAGTTCCTGGGTCCATGTTATAACCACAGAGAACCTGAGAAGTTTTTTTGAATCAATGCCAAGGAGATACAAAGCTGTTATCAATGCTAAAGGATACCCTGCATGCTACTAAAGAAAGAACCCATAGGGATAGCATGAAATTAACATATTAGGACGTGATATTTTGATTCAGCCATTCTGCTGTTCTTGTAGAAGTAAAGTGATATTTTGTATTATGGTAACCTTTTTTCTATGTAGAGGTGTTCTAATCTACCTTAGACTACTTGTGGCGTTATTGTTATAAACACTTTGTATGATTGCATGCTAAAAACTTTAAAAATTTACAAATATTTTAAGTGTATCCACAATTTTGGCCACTAATGTAGGTCATAGGTCACAAATAAGTTAAAAAGAACAAAATACATTTTTAAATTCATACAGGCAAATAAAATATCAATTATCATAAAAACTGATGGTACAGTGGAGTGAGACAAGATTTTTGGCATCTCCTATTTCAAACAAACACTAATATTAAAATAGGGTTCAAAGGAGATGGGGAGGAGACAAATAAATGACATAATTGGTATAGGTAAAAATTGTGTGTAAGGTAACATGAGGGGAGAATCTGACAAGCACCTGATAATTTAGTAGCAAGTGTATTAATGTAGTGAGGAAGCTGATTGCTGAGAGTGTCTGATCACTGGGTTCAGAGAACGGAGCAAAGCAAAACTAGGCTGTGACTATGCAGAGAAGAATTACTATAGGGAGGAGGAATCTACGAGTGCAGCCAGCAGGAGTCAGAGTAGAATGGCATATGTATCAGCCAATGGAGGAGCAGTGCAGGTGAACTTATAAAGCTTTAAGTAGAACCAGAGGGAACTGGGATGATGAAAAGGAGAGATGATTAACAGAGATCAGAGAATGAAAAAACACAATATCAGTACAAATTGCTAACGATATCAGAGGAGACAAGATGTGATCATGAGATGAAAAAATGATAATCCAGGAAATTAATGGCAGCATACAGTAGAACAAGTTCTGATCATGCTCAGATGGAAGTAAAGCTAATAAAAAGGTAGGCATGCCAGCTTGCAATAGTTGCATAGTGAAAAAGGATAACAAAAGTGACTGTCAGGACTTGAGCCCAGCAGCTCTTCTGCACCAGGCTGCAGCTGGCTGGACAGTTCCTTGCTAACCCAGATACTAGTACCTGTGTAGATTCTGATTGTCTCCTTCCTGAGTTCCTGATTGTCTAGTCTACGCTCTTTATACTTAACCACTATTTCAGTATTCTTTGACAAGTTCACCAGTGCCTGTTTTTCATTTAAGGACAGATTATTTGCTGCTTTTTAAGGTTTTAAGGTAATAGAAAGTAAAGAAAAAAAATCTCAATGGCTGAGCCCCAATGATGAGAAGCAAGAATATCAGATTTAGGGTGGACATCTACAGTGGTGGAAGATGGATTTGAATTGGATATAACAAGACCCTTATATTTGGGGTTCTTCACAGTGCCAGGGTTAACTTAATAAAAAATGAATTGTCAGGTTAAGTGTACAAGTAAAGGCGTTGAGATCTAAGAAAAAATTCAAAGAATCAGGTGTAGCTCTGATTCAGTATGACAAACCTTTGAATAACAGAAAATGTCATGTTTGTTCAATAAATAATCTATCAGATTGAACATTTCTACAGTTTTGTGGAGTTTTTTAGTTTAGGACATGTCTTAGTTTTGGGTCCTCTATTCCTGTTCCCGCCTACCCATCCCCCACTCATTTTCCCCATGTTATAATTTTCATTTTGATGACAACTTGGGAGTAAGTGAAAATAACTGACTTATTGTCTGACATTTTGTGCTGGTGATAAGAGTTATGAGTGTCATCATTGATTGCTAAGGAGGAATAATTATTGGAGGCATGGTAAGTGCTACAAGAAGCTGTGGAGGCTGATCCCTCAGAGGGTGGAAATACAAGAGATAGGGAATTATCCTTGACCTCAACTGTATAGGTTGGTGGGTTACCATAAACTGATATTTGAAAATAAAATTATGAGATCATTTTTATTGACAGTAAGTGGTACAGGGATATTAAGCATGTCTAATGGAGATCATTAAAACTAGAGAGTAAAAGAGGTGGGCTTAGGTTTGACCATAATACTATGGGAAAGCTTTAAATCCTTGGCTTTATATGTCTTCAGAACTATAGATGACAAAGGGTTAACTACAGGTGAACTTACAGTTGGAAGTACACTCGGTTTGCTGGATAATTGTATAGGACACCTACACAATAATTAGGCAAGTGAGTATCTTGATCATATAATAATCTACATATACAGTCATATGTTAAAGTTTGGGCACCCCTATTAATGTTAACCTTTTTTCTTTATAACAATTTTGGTTTTTGCAACAGCTATTTCAGTTTCATATATCTAATAACTGATGGACTCAGTTATATTTCTGGATTCAAATGAGGTTTATTGTACTAACAGAAAATGTGCAATCTGCAATTAAACAAAATTTGACCGGTGCAAAAGTATGGGCACCTCAAAATAAAACTGACATTAATATTTCGTAGATCCTCCTTTTGCAAAAATAACAGCCTCTAGTCGCTTCCTGTAGCTATTAATGAGTTCCTGGATCCTGGATGAAGGTATTTGTGACCATTCCTGTTTACAAAACAATTCCAGTTCAGTTAAGTTTGATGGTCGCCGAGCATGGACAGCCCGCTTCAAATCATCCCACAGATGTTCAATGATATTCAGGTCTGGGGACTGGGATGGCCATTCCAGAACATTGTAATTGTTCCTCTGCATGAAAGCCTGAGTAGATTTGGAGCGGTGTTTTGGATCATTGTCTTGCTGAAATATCCATCCCCTGCGTAACTTCAACTTCGTCACTGATTCTTGCACATTATTGTCAAGAATCTGCTGATACTGAGTTGAATCCATGCGACCCTCAACTTTAACAAGATTCCTGGTGCTGGCATTGGCCACACAGCCCCAAAGCATGATGGAACCTCCACCAAATTTTACTGTGGGTAGCAAGTGTTTTTCTTGGAATGCTGTGTTTTTTAGCCTCAATGCATAACGCCTTTTTGTATGACCAAACAACTCAATCTTTGTTTCATAAGTCCACAGGACCTTCTTCAAAAATGTAACTGGCTTGTCCAAATGTGCTTTTGCATACCTCAGGTGACTCTGTTTGTGGCGTGCTTGCAGAAACGGCTTCTTTCGCCTCACTCTCCCATACAGCTTCTCCTTGTGCAAAGTGCGCTGTATTGTTGACCGATGCACAGTGACACCATCTGCAGCAAGATGATGCTGCAGGTCTTTGGAGATGGTCTGTGGATTGTCCTTAACTATTCTCACCATTCTTCTTCTCTGCCTTTCTGATATTTTTCTTGGCCTGCCACTTCTGGGCTTAACAAGAACTGTGCCTGTGTTCTTCCATTTCCTTACTATGTTCCTCACAGTGGAAACTGACAGGTTAAATCTCTGAGACAACTTTTTGTATTCTTCCCCTGAAAAGCTATGTTAAGTAATCTTTGTTTTCAGATCATTTGAGAGTTGTTTTGAGGAGCCCATGATGCCACTCTTCATAGGAGAATCAAATAGGAGAACTATTTGCAAGTGGCCACCTTAAATACCTTTTCTCATGATTTGATACCTGGCTATGAAGTTCAAAGCTCAATGAGGTTGCAAAACCAATTTAGTGCTTCAGGAAGTCAGTAAAAAGTAGTTAGGAGTGTTCAAATCTATAAAATGATAAGGGTGCCCATACTTTTGCACTGGTCAAATTTTGTTTAAATGCAGATTGCACATTTTCTGTTAGTACAATAAACCTCATTTGAATCCAGAAATATAACTGAGTCCATCAGTTATTAGATATATGAAACTGAAATAGCTGTTGCAAAAACCAAAAATGTTAGAAAGAAAAAAGGTTAACATTAATAGGGGTGCCCAAACTTTAACATATGACTGTATAATTGCTAGTTGGCCACTGTCTCCGAATCCCATAAGTCACCGCGGCAAGGCCACGAACTGCACCTGCCAAGTGACATACGGTATATACTCGAGTATAAGCCAGCAAGTTAGCGGGGGAAGGGGAGCAGCAGGAAAGAGCAGCTGTGGCAGAATACTCACCCACTACTGGCGCGGTGGCTGCATCGTCCCTGCATATCTCTCTGTTTTCCCGGCTTCCAGCAGAACTTCCTGTATTCAGCGGTCAGGTGATACTGCTCATTAAAGTAATGAAGTATTGGCGTGTCTCCACTCCCCATAGGCATGGAGCGCATACTCATTACTTTAAAGAGCGGTATCACTTGACCACTGAATACAGGAAGTGCTGCTGCTGACATCATAAGAACTCAAGAAGGCTTCAACTAACCGCTGTTGTTCTGAGATTTTTTTGTGTGAAATATTGGTAAATGGTAAAATTGTAAAATGGTAAAATTGTAAATGGTAAATTGTTTTAATGATAAAATTGTAAAATTTGTTCAATATGACTTTGTGAAAGAAAAAATTGAATATTTGGCAAAAATTTTGAAACTTTCAAACTTTAATTTTTGTGCCCTTTATCCAGAGAGTTTTGTCACACAAAATAATTAATAAAAAACTTTTCCCACATGTCAACTGTACATCTACACAATTTTCAAAGCATTTTTTGTTAGTAAGTTAGAAGAGTGAAATGTAGTGTTGAGCGATACCTTCCGATATCGGGAAATATCGGATCGGAATGGATCGGACCGATACCCAAAAAGTATCGGATATCGCTGATTCCGATACCGGAAACCAATGCAAGTCAATGGGACAGAAATATTGGAATTAAAATAAACCCTTTCTTTCCTTGTAGGTTAATTCTACATGAAGAAAAACAACTAAGAATAATGTAGAATGTATCGGGGGAGGTGGAGGAGACATTAAAGGCATAGAGGTTTAGCCCAATCAAATGGAATAGCAGGAATTAATTTTTTTTTAAGACGTTCAGAGTTACATAGATATTGACTACCTTTTTAATATTTTGTCAGATATGTATGTTTCACTACTTCCATGCTCTTCACCTTCTTTTTTACTTCTCCCACACTTTCTCCATCATGATCCTAAGCAAGAGCAGCATCTTTTTCATCAACTTCTTCTTCACCTTATTCATCTTCTTCTTCTTCACCTTCTTCCTATTATTCTTTTTTTTTACATTCTTCATATTCTTCTTATTCAACTATTATTCTTCTTCATATTCTACTTCTTCATTTTCTTCCTATTCTTCTTCATCATATTCTTATTTGTGACAGGCATTCCTGTAGTTGTTATCTATAAAAGTTTGAAGATTACACCTTCCGTTCTGCCTGTCTCAAAAGATTTACAACAGGATTTGTCCGCATTCAGTTTGGCCTGCAGCAGCAGGCATTTTCCAGGGGCACCATGAGGAGGAACGGACTCACCCCCATACACTGCTTAGTCATCTTCTGCTTATAATTTAGATAATATCTTTTGCTCTGATTTTCAGTCTTATGCTTAATGTTCTGCTGCTTTTTGTTCTTCTGCTTCTTGGTCTTCGGTCTCTTGTTGTTCTGTCTCTTGTTCTGTATTTGGCGGTTGTCTTCATGTTCTTTGTCCTCTTGGTCATCTTCTTCAGGGTCATCTTTTGGTCTTCTTTGGGGTGGTCTTCATGGTCATCATCTTCAGGGTTGTCGTCTTTGGGGTCGTCGCCTTTTTCGGGGTGATCTTAAGGGTCGTCGTCTTCAGGGTCATTGACTTCGGGGTCGTCGTCTTCTTCGGGGTGGTCATCAGGGTCGTCGTCTTCAGGATCGTCATCAGGGAGATCCAGAGTGTTTACCAAAAACCATATCAAAAAGCTTGAACTTGGAAATGTAGCAGAAGGTACAAGAAGGCTGAGGAACTGTCGAGAACCAGCTGACGGTACTGGAACCCGGATGGGCAGCAGAAGGAACAAGAGCCAATGGCACTACCGAGGACCAGCTGATGGTACTGGAACCCAGTTACTAATCAGGAGGTACCTGTGCTAGAAAGCACTACCAAGGACCAGCAAACGTTGCTGGAACTTGGATACCGAAAAGGAGGCACCTGTTATGAGCTCATTTTCTGCTCCTCCAGTTGAGAGTTCTCCTTCCGTTCTCCCTCTGGTGGTGACAGGAGGTAGTGAGGTTGGTTTAAGTGGTAGTGATCTGCCACCTGATGAGACGGATAACTGTTATGATGAGTCACCGAAGGAGGAAAAAACAAAATACCAGCTAAGTCCAGAAAAACCAGAGAGGTTGGCAGCTATCGGATTGCAGACCACTGAACCTATCCACAACAACTAGCAGTAGCCGTGGGGGGTTCCTACGGTGCCCTAGACCCCTCAATCACAGCCGGAGAACTATACAGCCTAAAGACAGAAAGGGGAAAAACTAAACTGCCCCAGAGCAGACCCCAAAGCAATAGGCAGCCCCCAACATATAATGACGGTGAAGCAAGATGAAAACACTAACACAGATAGAAAGATAGGTTGAGCAAATGATGGGGCCCAAGCTAAATACATAGGACGGGATAGGAAAGCTGCTGTCTGCCATCCGCAAAAACCCTATAAAAATGAGCCAACCGACTGATAGGAAAAACAGGCCCTGAAGTCGCTAGACTTCAAAAGACTATATCAGCACTCAGGTATATTCTGAAGACAGAGCAAAAGATCAACAGATCAGAGACAAAAATGGAATTCAGCTCACCCCCGGCCAGGGATGGCAGAACTCCCAAAAAACAAGGAAAAACAAAAACAAAACTGAAGAGTACAAAGCAGAGCAGAAAAACTTAGCTTTGAGATGCAGGAATCAGACTGGTCTCCAAGAATCCGGCAGGAAAATCACCAGCCAGGATGAAGGGCATCGGCAGCCTTATATCCAGTCCTCAATTCCAGCCACCCAGTCATCATCTAGCTGCCCAGGTGTCTGATAATCAGCCTCACTACCTTCCTTCACCAGAGGAGGGAGTTCATCAGACCTCAATAGTGAAGGGAAAAATGAACTCACAACAGTACCTCCCCCTTGAGGAGGGGTCACCGAACCCTCACCCATGCCACCAGGGCGATCCGGGTGAGCCCGATGCACCAATCTTTCGGCATGAATATCAGAGGCAGAGACCCAGGAATTATCCTCCTGACCATAACCCTTCCACTTAACCAAATACTGGAGTCTCCGTCTAGCCAGACGGGAATCCAGTATCTTCTCTACCTCATATTCCATGTTACCTTCAACCAATATAGGGTCAGGAGGTGCCACCACAGGAACTACTGGTTCAACAAACCTCTTCAACAAGGACTTATGAAACACATTATGAATTTTAAATGTGACAGGAAGAGCCAACCGAAAAGAGACCGGATTAATAATCTCCAAAATCTTGTAAGGTCCAATAAATCTAGGCTTAAACTTAGGAGAAGCCACCTTCATAGCGATATTTTTTGATGACAACCAAACCATATCACCCACCTTAAACTGGGGACCAATGGTCCTACGCCGGTTGGAAAACCGCTGGGCCTTTTCCTGGGAGAGAGACAACTTATCCACTACTTGGTCCCAGATCTGGTGCATTCTCTCCGCCACAGTGTCAACACCTGGGCTGGCAGAAGGCTCCACCTGCCCTGAAGAAAATCGAGGGTGAAACCCAAAGTTACAAAAAAAAGGTGACATCAAAGTGGCAGAACTAGCTCTATTATTTAAAGCAAATTCGGCCAAGGGCAAAAATGAAACCCAATCATCCTGATCGGCAGAAATAAAACATCTCAAATACGACTCCAAAGTCTGGTTTGTTCTCTCCGTCTGCCCATTGGTCTGAGGGTGAAACGCAGAGGAGGACAACTGAATTCCCAGCTTGGAACAGAAAGTACTCCAAAATCTAGACACAAACTGAACTCCTCTGTCAGATACAATGTTCTCAGGAATCCCGTGCAAGCGAACCACCTGTTGCAAAAACAAGGGCACCAACTCAGAGGAAGATGGCAACTAAGGGAGTGGTACAAGATGGACCATCTTAGAGAATCTATCACAAATCACCCAAATAACAGTCATTCTCTGAGAGACAGGCATATCAGAGATAAAATCCATTGAAATATGGGTCCATGGCCTCCTGGGCACCGGCAAAGGCATCAACAAGCCACTAGAGCGAGAACAAGGTTTAGACCAGGAGCAAGTCCCACAGGACTGCACAAAATTCCTGACATCATGAGACAAGGCGGGCCACCAAAAAGACCAACTCACCAGATCTCTAGTACCAAAAATACCTGGATGACCAGCCAATGCAGAGCAATGAACTTCAGAAATCACTCTCTTCCTCCACTGGTCAGGAACATACAACTTTCCACTGGGACAACGCTCAGGTTTGTCCTCCAGAAACTCTTCCAGAGCACGTCTCAAATCGGGCGAGAAGGCAGAAAGAACTACCCCCTCGCCTAAGATGGTAGCAGGCTTAGTCACAACAGGAGAATCAGCAAGGAAACTCCTAGAGAGGGCGTCTGCCTTGACATTCTTAGTGCCCGGAAGAAAAGAGACCACAAAATCAAAACGTGTGAAAAACAAGGCCCACCTAGCCTGTCTAGGATTCAAGCGCTTGGCCGACTCCAGGTAAATCAAATTCTTGTTGTCAGTAAGGACCACGACTTGGTGTTTGGCTCCCTCCAACCAAAGTCTCCACTCCTCAAATGCCCATTTCATGGCCAACAGTTACCGATTCCCCACATCATAGTTACGTTCAGATGGAGAGAACTTTCGGGAAATGAAAGCACAAGGATTCATTTTAGATGTCACAGGATCTTTTTGGGACAACACCGCTCCTGTACCAATCTCAGAAGCGTCCACCTCCACCTGAAACGGGAGTGAGACATCAGGTTGCCGCAAGACCGGAGCAGAAGTGAATCTTCGCTTCAGCTCCTGAAAGGAAGAAACAGCCTCCGGAGACCAATTCAGCACATCAGCACCCTTCCCAGTCAAATCCGTCAATGGCTTGGCAATACCAGAAAAATTAGCTATAAATTTCCGATAAAAATTAGCAAAACCCAAAAACTTCTGGAGGGCCTTCAAAGAAGTGGGCTGAACCCAATCATAAATGGCCTGTACCTTGGCCGGGTCCATTTCAATAGTTGACGGAGACAAAATAAATCCCAAAAATGAAATCCTCTGTACCCCAAAAAGGCATTTCGATCCCTTGACATACAGGGAATTCTCCCTCAAAATCCGGAACACAATCCGAACATGTTCCACATGAGTGTCCCAATTCTTGGAGAAGATCAAAATATCATCCAGATAGATAATCAAAAATTTATTCACAAAGTCTCGGAATATATCGTTCATGAAGCACTGGAAGACAGAAGGGGCATTAGTGAGCCCAAAAGGCATCACCAGGTACTCAAAATGTCCCTCCGGAGTATTAAACGCCGTCTTCCATTCATCCCCATGCTTAATGCGAATAAGATTATACGCCCCCCTGAGGTCAAGCTTGGTAAACCAAGCGCCTTTAACTCTGGAGAATAGATCAGAAATCAGGGGTAACGGATACTGATATTTAACAGTAATTTTGTTGAGGGCACGATAGTCAATACAAGGCCTTAATGAACCATCCTTTTTAGCCACGAAAAAAAACCCAGCACCTAAGGGTGAGGAGGATGGTCTAATATGACCCTTCTCCAATGCCTCCTTAATATAGGATCGCATAGCCTCGTGCTCGGGTACAGATAAATTGAAAAGCCGACCCTTGGGGAATTTACACCCCGGGTTCAGCTCAATTGCACAGTCATAACTCCTATGAGGAGGCAAAGACGCAGACTCATTCTCACTAAATACATCATAAAAGTCAGCCAAATAGTCAGGAACATCATGCGACTGGGGAGAGGTGGAGAAAACAGGAGCATCACTAAGGGCACACCGACAACACCAACTCACCACAGACAAAGATTTCCAATCCAGAACTGGATTATGGATTTGCAACCAGGGAAACCCCAGAACAATGGTATCATGCAAATTATGCAACACCAAAAATCTGCAATTTTCTTGATGGTCTGGGGCGACCCGCATTACCACCTGGGTCCAAAACTGAGGTTTATTCTTTGCCAAAGGAGTAGCATCAATACCCCTCAAAGGGATAGGCATCCGCAGAGGTGTCATAGGAAATCCACAACGTTTAGCAAAATCCAAGTCCATCAGGTTAAGAGCTGCTCCTGAATCCACAAAAGCCTTGGCGGAAAATGTGGACAGGGAGCAGATCAGAGTAATTGCCAGAAGAAACTTAGGTTGAACACCACCCACAGAAAACGTGTGTGCACAACGTTTCTCTCGTTTAGGGCAGACAGAAATAATATGCGAGGCATCTCCACAAAAAAAACACAGCATATTACGCCTTCTGAACTCCTGACGTTGCACCCTAGACAAAACTCTATTACATTGCATAGGTTCAGACATTTGTTCAACAGGTGGCAACATCTTTCGTGTAGTTTTGCGTTCACGTAAACGCCGATCCACCTGAATGGCTAATGACATAGAATCGTCAAGACCAGAGGGAACAGGAAATCCCACCATAGTATCTTTTACAGTTTCTGACAAACCCTTCCGAAAGAGGGCTGCCAAGGCACCATCATTCCAGGTAGTAAGGACCGCCCACTTTCGGAATTTTTGACAGTACAACTCTGCCGAATCCTGACCCTGGCTTAATGCCAACAGGGTCTTTTCAGCCTGATCAATAGCATTAGGTTCATCATACAACAACCCCAAGGCCTGAAAAAATGTGTTCACATTATTCAGAATAGGATCATCAGGTTTCAAAGAAAACGCCCAATCCTGGGGATCGCCGTGCAGCAAAAAGATGACAATTTTAACCTGCTGCGCAGAGTTCCCCGACGAGTTAGGCTTCAAGGCAAAAAATAATTTACAATTATTCTTGAAATTCAAGAATTTAGACCGATCCCCAAAAAACACATCCGGAGTGGGAATCTTTGGTTCATCAGCATGTGAATGAGCAAGATAGGCGGAAATTCCCCGCACTTCAGCAGCGAGCTGCTCCACACGATCAGACAATTGCTTCATCTCCATTGAGAGAAAAATTCCCCCTACGGCCTCAGAGATATAGAGGAAAAAATATGCACACGAAAAAAAAAAAAATTTTGACACTTTTTTTTTTTACAATTCTCTTCTGCTATTGAGTACCCTAGGATCTGCGGTAGGGCTCGTGATTCTGTTATGATGAGTCACTGAAGGAGGAAAAAACAAAATACCAGCTAAGTCCAGAAAAACCAGAGAGGTTGGCAGCTATCGGATTGCAGACCCCTGAACCTATCCACAACAACTAGCAGTAGCCGTGGGGGGTTCCTACGGTGCCCTAGACCCCTCAATCACAGCCGGAGAACTATACAGCCTAAAGACAGAAAGGGGAAAAACTAAACTGCCCCAGAGCAGACCCCAAAGCAATAGGCAGCCCCCAACATATAATGACGGTGAAGCAAGATGAAAACACTAACACAGATAGAAAGATAGTTTGAGCAAATGATGGGGCCCAAGCTAACTACATAGGACAGGATAGGAAAGCTGCTGTCTGCCATCCGCAAAAACCCTATAAAAATGAGCCAACCGACTGATAGGAAAAACAGGCCCTGAAGTCGCTAGACTTCAAAAGACTATATCAGCACTCAGGTATATTCTGAAGACAGAGCAAAAGATCAATAGATCAGAGACAAAAATGGAATTCAGCTCACCCCCGGCCGGGGATGGTAGAACTCCCAAAAAACAAGGAAAAACAAAAACAAAACTGAAGAGTACAAAGCAGAGCAGAAAAACTTAGCTCTGAGATGCAGGAATCAGACTGATCTCCAAGAATCCAGCAGGAAAATCACCAGCCAGGATGAAGGACGTCGGCAGCCTTATATCCAGTCCTCAATTCCAGCCACCCAGTCATCATCTAGCTGCCCAGGTGTCTGATAATCAGCCTCACTACCTTCCTTCACCAGAGGAGGGAGTTCATCAGACCTCAATAGTGAAGGGAAAAATGAACTCACAACAGATAACGATTGGATCTCTGGAGTATCAGACTGAAAATAAGACAGCCAACGCCCTATTCTGCTGGTGGTGATTCAGTCTGCTTCTCAGATCTTGGACTTCATCTCTCTTCCAGTCTTCTTAAGTTAAGTTTGTTTTTTTGCTAATGTTCACACTTGCGCTTGTTGGTCAATTCAGTTTCTTGTGTGGTCAGCTTGCCCCTGCTGGGGCTATGCTGAACTTCCACTCCTACCTATTTGTTTTTACCAATTTGCCTTTTTGTCCCTTATTAGATTGGCCTCTTTTTGCTCTGTTTCAGAATATTTCAGAGTGCTGATATAGTGGGAGAAGTCTAGTGACTTCAGGGTTAATTTTGCTATCAGACGTGTTGGACATTATTTTTGGTAGGGTTTTTTGGCAGATTGCAGACAGTGGCTTTACTTTCCTGTCCTTTCTAGTTAGTCGGGCCCCATCGTTTGCTCAGCCTATTTTCCTGCCTGTGTATGTGTTTTCATCTTGCTTCACCGTCAATACATGTGTGGGGGCTGTCTTTTCCTTTGGGGTCTGCTCTGGGGCAGTTAGTTTTCCCTTTTCTTGCTTTAGGTTTATGTAGTCATCCGGCGGTGACGAGGCGTCTAGGAACAGCGTAGGACGCTCCACTGCTACTGTTAGTTGTGTGGTTAAGATCAGGGATCTGCAATCTGCATAGTGACCAACCTCTCTGGTTTTCTGGGACTTAGCTTTTTGTTGTTCCTCCTCGGTGGCCCATTCATAACAGAATCACCAGCCATACAGCAGATTCTAGGGTACTCAGATTGTTTAAGGGAAAGGGAAAAAAAAAAAGGGTCAGAATTTTTTTTTTTGGTATATTTTTTCCTCTTTTTTTTTCTGGGGCCGTAGGAGGATTTTTTTTTTTCTAATGGAGATTAAGCAATTGTCTGATCGTGTGGAGCAACTTGCTGCTGAAGTGCAGGGAATTTCCACCTACCTCATTCAGTCACATGCTGCTGAACCTAAGATTCCTACTCCTGATGTGTTTTCTGGGGATCGGTCTAAATTTCGGAATTTTAAGAATAATTGTAAATTATTTCTTGCCTTGAAGCCTAATTCATCGGGGAGCTCTGTGCAGCAGGTTAAAATTGTCATCTCCTTGCTGCGCGGCGATCCCCAGGATTGGGCTTTTTCTCTGACACCTGAAAATCCTATTTTGACTAATGTGGATGCATCTTTTCAAGCCTTGGGGTTGTTGTATGATGAACCTAATGCTGTTGATCAAGCTGAGAGAACCCTGTTGGCATTAGACCAGGATCAGGATCCTGCAGAGTTGTACTGTCAAAAATTCCGAAAGTGGGCGGTCCTTACTATATGGAATGATACTGCATTGGCGGCTCTCTTTCGGAAAGGTTTGTCAGAGACTGTAAAAGATGTTATGGTGGGATTTCCTGTTCCTTCTGGTCTGGATGGCTCTATGTCATTAGCCATTCAAGTTGATCGGTGTTTACGTGAACGTAAAACTACACGGGGGATGCTGCCACCTTTTGAACAAATGTCTGAACCTATGCAATGTGATGGGGTTTTGTCTAGGGCGCAACGTCGGGAGTTTAGAAGGCGTAATAAGCTGTGTTTTTTCTGTGGAGACGCCTCTCATACTATTTCTGTCTGCCTTAAACGAGAGAAACGTTTTGCACACACATTTGCTGTGTGCAGTGTACAACCTAAGTTCCTTTTGGCAATTACTCTGATCTGCTCCTTGTCCACATTTTCCACTAAGGCTTTTGTGGATTCTGGAGCAGCTCTGAATCTGATGGATTTGGACTTTGATAAACGTTGTGGTTTGTCCATGATGCCTCTGCGGACGCCTATTCCTTTGAGGGGTATTGATGCCACTCCTTTGGCAGAGAATAAACCTCAGTTTTGGACCCAGGTGATAATGCGAGTTGCCCCAGACCACCAAGAAAACTGTAAATTTTTGGTGCTGCATAATTTGCACAATACTATTGTTCTGGGGTTCCCCTGGTTGCAAACTCATAACCCAGTTTTGGATTGGAAATCTGTCTCTGTGGTGAGTTGGGGTTGTCAGTGTGTTCTTAGGGACGCTCCTCTTTTCTCCACCTCTCCTCAGTCTCATGATGTTCCTGATTATCTGGCTGATTTCTCTGCTGTATTTAGTGAGAGTAAGTCTGCGTCTTTGCCTCCTCATAGGAGTTATGACTGTGCAATTGACTTGATGCCTGGGTGGAAATTTCCCAAGGGTTGGCTTTTCAACTTATCTGTACCCGAACATGATGCTATGCGATCCTATATTAAGGAGTTGTTGGAAAAGGGTCAAATTAGACCATCCTCGTCACCTTAAGGCGCTGTTTTGTTTTTTTTGTGGCCAAGAAAGATGGTTCATTAAGACATTGTATTGATTATCGTTCCCTTAACAAGATGACGGTTAAATATCAGTACCCGTTACTTCTGATGTCTGATTTATTCTCCAGAGTTAAGAGTGCCTGCTGGTTTACTAAGCTTGACCACAGGGGGGCGTATAACCTTATTCGCATCAAGCACGGGGATGAATGGAAGACGGCGTTTAATACTCCGGAGGGACATTTTGAGTACCTGGTGATGCCTTTTAGGCTCTCTAATGCCCCTTCTGTCTTCCAGTCCTTTATGAATGATATTTTCTGAGACTTTGTGGATAAGTTTTTGATCATCTATCTGGATGATATTTTGATCTTTTCTAGTGATTGGGATTCCCATGTGGAACTTGTTCGGACTGTGTTCCAGATTTTGAGGGAGAATTCCCTGTTTGTTAAGGGATCGAAGTGCCTCTTAGATGTACAGAGGATTTCATTTTTGGGATTTATCTTGTCTCCATCGACTATTCAAATGGACCCGGCCAAGGTACAGGCCGTTTATGATTGGGTTCAGCCTACTTCTTTGAAGGCTCTCCAGAAGTTTTTGGGTTTTTCTAATTTCTATCGTAAATTTATAAGTAATTTTTCTAGTATTGTCAAACCACTGACTGATCTGACCAAGAAGGGAGCTGATGTGCTGAATTGGTCTCCTGAGGCTGTCTCAGCATTTCAGCAGCTTAAGCAGAGATTTACTTCAGCTCCAGTTTTACTGCAACCTGATGTCTCACTTCCATTTCAAGTGGAGGTAGGCGCTTCTGAGATTGGTGCATGAGCTGTTTTGTCCCAAAAAGACCCTGTGACTTCTAAGATGAATCCCTGTGCCTTCTTTTCTTTAAAGTTTCCCCCATCTGAACGCAACTATGACGTGGGGAATCGGGAATTGTTGGCCATGAAATGGGCATTTGAGGAGTAGAGACATTGGTTGGAGGGAGCTAGACATCAATTTGTGGTCCTCACCGATCACAAGAATCTGATTTATCTGGAGTCGGCCAAACGCTTGAATCCTAGACAGGCTAAATGGGCCTTGTTTTTCACGCGTTTTAATTTTGTGGTCTCTTTTCTTCCGGGCACTAAGAATGTTAAGGCAGACGCCCTTTCTAGGAGTTTCTTTGCTGATTCTCTTAATGTGACCGAGCTTACTACTATCCTAGGTGAGTGGGTAGTTCTTTCTGCCATTTTGCCCAATTTGAGACGCGCCCTGGAGGAATTTCAGGAGGATAAACCTGAGCATTGCCCTATGGGAAGATTGTATGTTCCTGACTAGTGGAGAAAGAGAGTGATGTCTGAAGTCTGGCTGGTCATCCGGGTATTTTTGGTACCAGAGATTTGGTGAGTCGGTCGTTTTGGTGGCCTGCCTTATCTCGTGATGTCAGGAATTTTGTACAGTCCTGTGGGACTTGTTCTCGGTCTATACCCTGTTCTCGTTTTAGTGGGTTGCTGATGCCCATGCCGGTGTCCAAGAGGCCATGGACCCATATCTCAATGGATTTTATTTCTGATCTTCCTGTCTCTCAGAGAATGACTGTTATCTAGGTGATTTGTGATAGATTTTCGAAGATGGTCCATCTTGTACCACTCCCAAAGTTGCCATCTTAGGCTGAGTTGGTACCCTTGTTTTTACAACAGGTGGTTCAGTTACATGGGATTCCTGAGAACATTGTGTCCGATAGAGGGGTCCAGTTTGTTTCCAGATTCTGGAAAGCCTTTTGTTCTAATCAGGGAATTCAGTTATCCTTCTCCTCCGCGTTTCATCCCCAGACCAATGGGCAGACTGAGAGAACAAACCAGACCCTGGAGTCTTATTTAAGATGTTTTATATCTACTGATCAAGATGATTGGGTCTCATTTTTTCCCTTGGCCGATTTTGCGCTGAATAATAGAGCTAGTTCTGCCTCTTTGATGTCACGCTTTTTCTGTAATTTTGGGTTTCGTCCTCGATTCTCTTCGGCGCAATTGGAATCTTTGTCCTGCCCAGGTGTGGACACTGTGGTTGTGAGAATGCAGGAGATATGGGACTAAGTGGTGGATAAGTTGTCACTCTCTCAGGAAAAGGCCCAGAGTTTTTCCAACCGGCATAGGACCATTGGTCCCCGGTTTAAAGTGGGTGATATGGTTTGGTTGTCATCTAAGAATATTCCTATGAAGGTTGCCTCTCCAAAATTTAAGCCCAGATTTATTGGACCTTATAAGATTTTGGAGATTCTTAATCCTGTTTCTTTTCGATTGACTCTTCCAGTTACGTTCAAAATCCATAACGTATTTCACAAGTCACTGTTGAAGAGGTTTGTTGAGCCAGTAGTTCCTGTGGCGGCACCTCATGACCCTGTATTGGTTAAAGGCAATGTGGAATATGAGGTAGAGAAAATATTGGATTCTCGCTTGGTTAGACGGAGACTCCAGTATTTGGTCAAATGGAAGGATTATGGCCAGGAGGATAATTCTTGGGTTTCTGCCTCTGATATTAATGCCAATAAATTGGTTCGTGCTTTTCACCGGGCCCATCCTGATCGGCCTGGTGGCATGGATGAGGGTTCGGTGACCCCTCCTCAAGGGGGGGTTACTGTTATGAGCTCATTTTCTGCTCCTCCAGTTGAGAGTTCTCCTTCCGTTCTCACTCTGGTGGTGACAGGAGGTAGTGAGGTTGGTTTAAGTGGTAGTGATCTGCCACCTGATGAGAGGGATAACGATTGGATCTCTGGAGTATCAGACTGGATATAAGACAGCCGACGCCCTATCCTGCTGCTGGTGATTCAGTCTGCTTCTCAGGTCTTGGACTTCAGCTCTCTTCCAGTCTTCTTAAGTTAAGTTTGTTTTTTGCTAATGTTCACACTTGCGCTTGTTGGTCAATTCAGTTTCTTGTGTGGTCTGCTTGCCCCTACTGGGGCTATGCTGAACTTCCACTCCTACTTATCTGTATTTGCCAATTTGCCTTTTTGTCCCTTATTAGATTGGCCTCTTTTTGCTCTGTTTCAGAATATTTCAGAGTGCTGATATAGTGGGAGAAGCCTTGTGACTTCAGGGTTAATTTTGCTATCAGACGTGTTGGACATTATTTTTGGTAGGGTTTTTTGGCAGATTGCAGACAGTGGCTTTACTTTCCTGTCCTTTCTAGTTAGTCGGGCCCCATCGTTTGCTCAGCCTATTTTCCTGCCTGTGTATGTGTTTTCATCTTGCTTCACCGTCAATACATGTGTGTTGGCTGTCTTTTCCTTTGGGGTCTGTTCTGGGGCAGTTAGTTTTCCCTTTTCCTGCTTTAGGTTTATGTAGTCCTCCGGCGGTGACGAGGCATCTACGAACAACATAGGAACGCTCCACTGCTACTGTTAGTTGTATGGTTAAGATCTGGGATCTGTAATCTGCATAGTGACCAACCTCTCTGGTTTTCTGGGACTTAGCTTTTTGTTGTTCCTCCTCTGTGACCCATTCATAACAGTCTCCTAAGCCAAAGGCACTGCCGAGAGCCAGCTGATGGTACTGGAACCCATATGTGTTATGATTGAGTCACCGTAGGAGGCAAAAACAGAAATACAAGCTAAGTCCAGAAAACCAGAGAAGTTGGCAACTATCAGATTGCAGACCCCTGAACCTATCAACACAACTAGCAGTAGCCGTGGGGGGTTCCTACGATGCCCTAGACCCCTCGAACACAGCCGGAGAAATAAATAGGCCTAAAGAAAGAAAGGGGAAATCTAAACTGCCCCAGAGCAGACCCCAAAGCAATAGGCAGCCCCCAACATATAATGACGGTGAAGCAAGATGAAAACACTAACACAGACAGAAAGATAGACTGAGCAAAGCCGGGGCCAAAACTACCTAGATAGGAAGGACAGGAAGGCTGCTGTCTGCAATCTGCCAAAACCCTATCAAAGACATAAGCCAACAAGCTGATATGAAAAAGACCCTGAAGCAGCTAGGCTTCAAAAACTAAATCAGCACTCAGGTATTTTCAGAAGACAGAGCTAAAGGAATTCAGCACACCCCAGCAGGGAGTGGCAGAAATCCAGAAAAACAAAGCAAACAAAGTCAAAGCGCAAATGCAAAAAGCCGAGCAGCAAACTTAGCTTTAGAGGAGCAGGAATTCAGACTGGTCTCCAAGGTACCCACAGAGAAATCACCCGCAGGGCAGAAGGGCGTCGGCAGCCTTATATCCAGTCAGTAACTCCACTCAGCCAGTCATCATCATCAGCCTCAGGTGTTTGATAATTAGGCTCACTACCTTTCTTTACCAGAAGAGGGAGTTCCTCGGGCCTCAGTATTGAAGGGGAAAATGAACTCACAACACATATGGGTAGCAGAAGGTACCCATGAAAAACAAAGTTGCAAGGCCGCGAGCCCGCCGCAGTTACCGAAACCCAACAGTCCTACAGGGGGGTGCTTGTCCTATTGGCACTACGGAACCAGCCTTTATTGCCAGATCCCGCAGCCCACATAGGAAGCATCAAAACTGCAGGCACCATAGAGTCGGCTAACCCGACCGCAACACGACAGGACAACGTATTGGTGGCAAAGTGACGTTGATACTACCCGTAAACAGCTGGCGTGCTGGAACCAAGCTGGGCAGGAGGGAGAACCCGTGCCAAAGACACTGCCGAGAACCAGCTGATGGTGCTGGAACCCGGATGGGTAGCAGAAGCTAAAAGAGCCAATGGAACTACCGAGGACCAGCTGATGGTGCTGGAACCCGGAGGGGCAGCAGAAGGAACAAGAGCCAATGGCACTACCAAAGACCAGCTGATGGTACTGGAACCCGGTTACTAAGCAGGAGGTACCTGTGCTAGAAAGCACTACCAAGGGCCAGCATACGTTGCTGGAACTCGGATATCGAGAAGCAGGCACCTAAGCCAAAGGAACTGCCGAGAACTAGCTGATGGTACTGTAACCTGGATGGGTAGCAGAAGCTACAAGAGCCAATGGAACTACCGAGGACCAGCTGACAGTGCGGGAACCCGGAGTGGCAGCAGAAGGAACAAGAGCCAATGGCACTACCGAGGACCAGCTGATGGTGCTGGAACCCGGAGGAGCAGCATAAGGAACAAGAGCCAATGACATTACCGAGGACCAGCTGATGGTACTGGAACCCGGTTACTAAGCAGGAGGTACCTGTGCCAGAAAGCACTACCAACGGCCAGCAGACCTTGCTGGAACTCGGATACCGAGAAAGAGGCACCTAAGCCAAAGGCACTGCCGAGAACCAGCTGACGGTACTGGAAACCAGATGGGTAGCAGAAGGTACCCATGAAAAACAAAGTTACAAGGCCGTGAGCCGGCCGCAGTTACTGAAACCCACAGTCCAACAGGGGGTGCTTGTCCTATTGGCACTACGAACCAGCCTTTATTACCAGAACCCGCAGCCCACATAGGAAGCACCTAAACTGCAGGCACCATAGAGTCGGCTAACCCGACCGCAACAATACAGGACAATGTATTGGTGGCAAAGTGATGTTGACACTACCCGGAAAAAGCTGGCGTGCTGGAACCAGGCTGGGCAGGAGGGAGTACCCATGTCAAAGACACTGCCGAGAACCAGCTGATGGTGCTGGAACCCGGATGGGTAGCAGAAGCTACAAGAGCCAACGGAACTACCAAGGACCAGCTGACGGTGCTGGAACCCGGAGGGGCAGCAGAAGGAACAAGAGCCAATGGTACTACCAAGTACCAGTTGATGGTACTGGAACACGGTTACTAGGCAGTAGGTACCTGTGCTAGAAAGCACTACCAAGGGCCAGCAGATGTTGCTGGAACTCAGATACCGAGAAGGAGGAACCTAAGCCAAAGGCACTGCCGAGAACCAGCTGACGGTACTGGAACCCGGATGGGTAGCAGAAGGTACCCATGAAAAACAAAGTTGCAAGGCCGCAAGCCGGCCGCAGTTACCGAAACCTACAGTCCTACAGGGGGTGCTTGTCCTATTGGCACTACGAACGAGCCTTTATTACCAGAACCCGCAGCCCACATAGGAAGCACCTAAAGTGTAGACACCATAGAGTCGGCTAACCCGACCGCAACACGACAGGACAACGTATTGGTGGCAAAGTGACGTTGACACTACCGGAATCAGCTGGCATGCTGGAACCAGGCTGGGCATGAGGGAGTACCCGTGCTAAAGACACTGCCGGGAACCAGCTGGCGGTGCTGGAACCCAGGGTAAATACTACAAACAGAGTGGAGACAGAGGCATTTTTGGAGCAAGTTTAAAATCTGTAGTTGTGTGAGTGTGGACAGAGCAGGAGAAATTGCCAGACACACAGCTGGGGATCAGCTGACATTAGTGAACTCCAATAACACTGGAGCATATGTTGACTGTGCAGACTGCACTTCTGAGCAGCAACTTTCAGTGTTGGAGCCTAGGGTCAATAGTACAAACAGAGTGGAGACAGAGGCCTAATTGGAGCAAGTTTAAAATCTGTAGTTGTGTGAGTGTGGACAGAGCAGGAGAAATTGCTGGACACACAGCTGGGGATCAGCTGATATTACTGAACCCCAATAACACTGGAGCATATGTTGACTGTGCAGATGGCACTTCTGAGCAGCAACTGGTGGTGTTGGAGCCCAAGATTAATACTAAAAACAGAGTGGAGCCAAAGGCCTAATTGGATCAAGATTAATATCTGTTGTAGAGTACTACTGATTTTAAACTTTCTCCAATTATGCCTCTGGCTCCACTCTGTTTCTAGTATTTACCCTGGGCTCCAACACCGCCAGTTGCTGCTCAGAAGTGCCGTCTGCACAGTCAACACTTGCTCCTGTGTTATTGGGGTTCAGTAACGTCAGCTGATTCCCTGCTGTTTGTCCGGCAATTTCTCCTGCTCTGTCCACATTCCCAGTACTAGTAGTGGGAATGTGGACAGAGTAGGAGAAATTGCCAGACACACAGCCAGGGATCAGCTGACGTTACTGAACCCCAGTAACACAGGAGCAAATGTTGACTGTGCAGACGGCACTTCTGAGCAGCAACTGGTGGTGTTGGAGCCCAGGGTAAATACTAGAGACAGAGTGGAGCCAAAGGCCTAATTGGAGCAAGTTTAATATCTGATGTTGTGTGAATGTGGAGGGAGCAGGAGACATTGCAGGACACACAGCAGGGGAGCAGCTGGCGTTACTGAACCCCACTAACACAGGAGCTAGTGTTTTTTTCTGTGCAGATGGCACTTCTGAGCGGCAACTGGCGGTGTTGGAGCCCAGGGTCAATCAGGATGTAGGCTGAGGCCTAATTGGATCAAGTTTAATATCTGATGTTGTGTGAATGTGGAGGGAGCAGGAGATATTGCCGGACACACAGCAGGGGAGCAGCTGGCGTTACTGAACCCCACTAACACAGGAGCTAGTGTTTTTCTCCGTGCAGATGGCACTTCTGAGCAGCAACTGGCAGTGTTGGAGCCCAGGGTCAATCAGGGTGTAGGCTGAGGCCTTATTGGAGCAAGTTTAATATCTGATGTTGTGTGAATGTGGACGGAGCAGGAGATATTGCCGGACACACAGCAGGGGAGCAGCTGACATTACTGAACCCCACTAACGCAGCAGCTAGTGTTTTTCTCTGTGCAGACGGCACTTCTGAGCAGCAACTGGCGGTGTTGGAGCCCAGGGTCAATCAGGATGTAGGCTGAGGCCTAATTGGAGCAAGTTTAATATCTGATGTTGTGTGAATGTGGAGGGAGCAGGAGATATTGCCGGACACACAGCAGGGGAGCAGCTGGCGTTACTGAACCCCTCTAACACAGGAGCTAGTGTTTTTCTCCGTGCAGATGGCACTTCTGAGCAGCAACTGGCAGTGTTGGAGCCCAGGGTCAATCAGGGTGTAGGCTGAGGCCTTATTGGATCTAGTTTAATATTTGATGTTGTGTGAATGTGGACGGAGCAGGAGATATTGCCGGACACAGCAGGGGAGCAGCTGGCGTTACTGAACCCCACTAACACAGGAGCTAGTGTTTTTCTCTGTGCAGATGGCACTTCTGAGCAGCAACTGGCAGTGTTGGAGCCCAGTGTCAATCGGGGTGTAGGCTGAGGCCTAATTGGAGCAAGTTTAATATCTGATGTTGTGTGAATGTGGACAGACCAGGAGATATTGCCGGACACACAGCAGGGGAGCAGCTGGCGTTACTGAACCCCACTAACACAGGAGCTAGTGTTTTTCTCTGTGCAGACGGCACTTCTGAGCAGCAAATGGCAGTGTTGGAGCCCAGGGTCAATGAGGGTGTAGGCTGAGGCTTAATTGGAGCAAGTTTATTATCTGATGTTGTGCGACTGTGGATGGAGCAGGAGATATTGCCGGACACACAGCAGGGGAGCAGCTGGCGTTACTGAACCCCACTATCACCGGAGCTAGTGTTTTTCTCCGTGCAGATGGCACTTCTGAGCAGCAACTGGCGGTGTTGGAATCCAGGGTCAATCAGGGTGTAGGCTGAAGCCTAATTGAAGCAAGTTTAATATCTGATGTTGTGTGAATGTGGACGGAGCAGGAGATATTGCCGGACACACAGCAGGGGAGCAGCTGACATTACTGAACCCCACTAACGCAGCAGCTAGTGTTTTTCTCTGTGCAGACGGCACTTCTGAGCAGCAACTGGTGGTGTTGGAGCCCAGGGTCAATCAGGGTGTAAGCTGAGGCCTAATTTGAGCAAGTTTAATACATGATGTTGTGTGAATGTGGACGGAGCAGGAGATATTGCCAGACACACAGCAGGGGAGCAGCTGGCATTACTGAACCCCACTAACACAGGAGCTAGTGTTTTTCTCTGTGCAGAACGGCACATCTGAGCAGCAACTGGCAGTGTTGGAGCCCAGGGATTACAGTTCAGGTGGTAGAAACATGAACACAACAGGAGACCTGGATACTGTTGCCAACCAATTATTTAATCTGGAAGAGGACTGGCAAATTCCGGCGAGATCCAGGACTTGTTCATTTTCAGAAAAGTAAGCCGGTCAACGTTATCGGAGGATAGTCGCATGCGACGGTCTGTTAGTACACCACCAGCGGCACTACAGACGCGTTCTGATAATGCACTAGCAGCAGGGCAAGCCAGCACCTCCAATGCATACTGGCTAAGCTCTGGCCATGTATCGAGCTTAGAGACCCAAAACTTGAAGGGGGAAGAGCCGTCTGGGAGTACACTGAGAGGGCAAGACATGTAGTCTGTCACCATCTGACGGAAACATTGCCTCATGCTGACTGGAGCTGTCTGTGATGGTGTAGACATTTGTGGCGGGGACACAAAACTTTGCCACATTTGGGCCGTACTGGTCTTGCCTTGTGCTAAGGCGCTGCTTCTGCTCCCTCTTTGTGCAGAGCTTCCTCCACTGCCTCGACGCACAGAGCTGCTTTGTAAAGCACTAGCAACACTGCTTTCGGGTGGAATGGAGAACATGATGGAATGCACCAGTGTGTCTTGGTAGTCCCGCATTTTACGCTCCCAGTTCAACGGTGTTATGAGGCTTTGTAAGTTGTCCTGGTAGCGAGGATCTATGAGGGTGTACACCCAATAATCAGCCGTGTTGAGAATGTGGGCGATGCGGCAGTCGTTTCGCAGGCACTGCAGCATGAAATCAACCATGTGCTGCAGACTCCCAACTGGCCAAGAAACGCTGTCCCCTGTTTGAGGTGTCATCTCTGCCTGCTCTGCATCACCCCACCCTCACTCTACATACTGACTACTAGAGCATTGTGTACCTCCCTCCTATGGAGAGATGTCTTCCTCCTCCATTGACTCCTCCTCATCCTCCTCGCAAAGTGTCCCCTGCCTAGGCCTTTGTGAGGAATCACGTTGAGCAGACTGTCCAGAAGCAGATGACATTTGTGACTCCTCATCCTCCAGCTCTTACACAACCTCCTCCCTTAGTGCTTGCAGTGTTTTTTCAAGCAGGCTGATAAGGGGGAAAAGTCATGCTGACTAGTACATCATCTGCACTCGCCATCCGCGTGGAATCATCGAAGGCACTCAAAACGTGGCTGATGTCCTTCATAGAGGCCCACTCAGTGGTGGTGAAGTGTGAACGGCGCGCAGTGCGACTTGTTTGCGCCTGATGCAGCTAGTACTCCATTACTGCTGCCTGCTGCTCACACAACCGTTCCAACATATGTAACGTTGAATTCTACCTAGTGGGTAGGTCACATATGATGCGATGTACCGGAAGGCGGAATCGGTGCTGCAGAGCTGCAATGCGCGATCTTGCCTTGATGGAACGCCGCAAGTGAGCGCACTCTATGCGGACCTTGTGCAGCAGTGCATCAAGATCCGGATAGTCCCTCAAAAAACTCTGCACAACCAAGTTGAGCACATGTGCCAGACATGGGATGTGAGTGAGGTTGCCTAGGCCCAGAGCTGCCACCAGATTTCGGCCATTGTCACACACTACCAAGCCTGGCTGGAGATTCGCTGGCACAAACCACACGTCGCTCTCCTGCTTGAAGGCATTCCAGAGCTCCTGCGCTGTGTGGCGTCGATTCCCCAAAGAAATTAATTTCAGTACGGCCTGTTGACGTTTGGCCACGGCTGTGCTCATATCGGTCGTAACAGGTAAGCGTTCACAGGTCCATGTGGAGGTAGACCGTGACGGCTCCTGCAGTGCTGATTCAGAGGAACTGGAGTATGAGGAGGAGTCAATGTGTACAGACTGGATTCCTGCAATCCTTGGAGTTGGCAGAACACGCAGAGCGCCACTCTCAAGATCTGTACCTGGCTCCACAACATTTACCCAATGGGCAGTGAGGGAAAGGTAACGTCCATGTCCATGGTTACTGGTCCACGCATCGGTGGTCAGGTGGACCTTGCTACCTATGGCATTTAGTAGCACATGTTTAATTTTTCCCTCCACATGCTTTTGCAGGACAGGGATGGCTTGCCTGCTGAAATAAAAGCGGCTGGGCACGTTGTACTGTGGGACTGCCAATGCCATGAAGTTGCCGAAGGTGTCAGTTTCTACCAGCCTGAATGAGAGCATTTCAAGGGACAGTAGTTTTGCAATGCCAGCATTCAGAGCCTGTGATCGGGGATGGTTTGCCGAGTATGGCCGCCTTTTTTCCCATGCCTGTGCTACTGATGGCTGTGGAGTGGCAGTGGCCTGGGAGTGTGAGGATGACAGGGAACGTGGTGCTGTGGGTGGAATTACACTGTGTCTCTGTACAACAGTGTCAGAGGTTCTTCCATGGCGATCCTGTGAGGAAGCCGAACCATCTGTGTGTGAGCTGGAGGAAGAGGCTACAACACGAACTGAAGAGGTGGTAGGTGGTGCTGTAGGTTGGCCTACGTCTTCAGTGTTTCTTTGTAACCCCACCACGTGCTTGGTCCGCACATGTTTCCACATATTTGTGGTATTGAGGTTGCTGACACTTTTCCCTCTTTTGACTTTCTGATTACACAGCTTGCATTTGACAAAGCAAATGTCATCTGCAACTGTGTCAAAAAAGGACCACGCACTGCAAGTCCTGGGAGCGTCCGCTTTGGGTTTTGGAAGAGGAATGCTCCTAATGGGTGCCGAATTGGAGGCTACAGGCAACTGAGTCTGCCCCCTCCCTCTCCCTCCTGTTTTGGCCATTCGGGGAATCTCTTCCTCAGAGCTGCTCCCACCACTTTCCTGTTCCTCATGCCATGATGGTTCAAGGACCTCATCATCTACACTACCCTCTTCAAACACCTGCTTCTCCTGGATACTCTCACCAGCACAGTACGCACCAGAAAGTGGCACCTGAGTCTCATCAACCAGAAGCGTAATGAGGTGTGCTGACCATAGGCACTGGCCCACCCGCCTCTTCAGATTCAGAGAGACAAAGCTGTTGCGCATCACTGCGTACTACCTCTAGAATGCTGCTTGGCTGGCCCCCTATTTCCAAGCCAAGAGATTCAGAGAACAGAAGTAGAGATGGCTCCTGTCCAGGGCTCTCTGACTGCATGGGCAATTTGGCAGGTAGTGAAGAGACAGATGGTGGCTCTTCAGTGCTCTGGACCTGAGAGGATGTGGAACTAATTAAAGTCGATGCGTTAGCTGCCATCCATCCATCAACGGCTTCAATTTGTTCCTCCTGCAGCAGTGGGGTATGGTGAGCTCCTACAAAGCTTCGCATAAAGGACTGTTCCCTGGTAAAACTGGGGGATGCTGAGTCACTGGTGCCCGCAGCAGGCAAAGAATCTCCACGTCCTCTCCCTGCTGAAACTCCACGCCCACGACCACGGGCCTTACTCTCTGCCTTCTTCATCTTGGTAGACTGATAAAGAAAGGCAGAATATTACTAAGGGCTTACTGTGCTTATTCCTAAACAGCTGCTAACAGGTATAAGAAACACTAATTTTATAAAGTGTGGACTATACTTTAATATGAGCTAATGTGGCCTACACAACTGTAAAGTGGAATGTTTGGTGAACTTTTTTTACGTGTTTTTTTCACAAAAAAAAAGGATGTGACCAAAAATGTAAAAGCAATAGTATCACAAACTTTTTGTAGCTATTACAATGCAGGAAGGTAACCTACAATGCAATAGATGAGATTACAAAAAATAGGCTAATACTAATCTGGCTGCGGCTACAGGGCACAAGCCAGCAGAAAGGCTCCTCTATCTACTCCAATATAGTGTTTGCAACCAATCTAGCTGGATATGGATGGAAGCACATTAATATGAGAAATTCAGGAAAAATAAGCAGCACTACACCAAAAAAGGACAACGTATGAGGCGGTGATGCACGCTGAGCGGACTACAATCAGAGGTGGCTGCAGAACACACTACAGCGTGAGCTGCACTCACACACAGAGACCTCACAGACAGCCGTGAACAGTGCAGAGAACTGTGCACTAGCACTGAAAGGCTGCAGAAAGGCTCCACTATCTACTCCTATATAGTGTTTGCAACCATTGTAGATGGATACAGATGGAAGCACACTAATAGGAGAAATCAGGAAAAATGAGCAGCGATAAAACAAAAAAAGGACTATGTATGAGGCAGTGACGCACGCTGAGCGGACTACAACCAGAGGTGGCTGCAGAACATTACATCGTGAGCTGCACTTACACACACAGACCTTGCAGACAGCTGTGAACAGCGCTGCAAGGCAAAAGAAAGCTACAGCGGTTGATAAAGTAGCCTGGGTAAAGCACTATATAGAAAATCGCTATCTCTAACTGTCCCTCAGAATCTGAACAGCAGCGTCCTGTCCCTAACAGAATTCACAGCAGAGTGAACCCAAAATGGCGGCGGCGGCTTTTACAGTGCATCATTACATCATTTCAGCAGCCAATCACAGCCATGCCATTAGTTAACATGCCAACATGCCTAACAGGATGTGCCCACACTTCTTAGGATTTCTCATTGGCTGAATCAAATCAAACTGGCTCATAGCATTATGGGAACTTCCAATTCCGGTATTCGATATGCAAAAAGTATCGGAACTCAGTATCGGAATTCCAATACCGCGAATATCGGCCGATACCCGATATTTGCAGTATCGGAATGCTCAACACTAGTGAAATGTTGATTAGCAATTTCTAATTTTTTAAACAAAATTTACAAAACCATTATTTAGGGACCACATAACATTTGAAGTGACTTTAAGGAGCTTATGTGACAGAAAATACCCAAAAGTGACACCACTCTAAAAACTGAACCCCTCAAGGTGCTCAAAACCACATTCAAGAAGTTTATTAACTCTTCAAATGCTTCATAGGAACTGAAGCAGTGTGGAAGGAAAAAATGAACATTTAACTTTTATTCACAAAAATTTAAAATTAGACTCAATTTTTTTTATTTCCAAACAACTACTGTTTGGATGCAAGGCAGGGCTCAGAAGGGAATCAGCACTTTTTGACTTTTGGAGTTCAAAATTGGCAGAAATCATTGGTGGATGCCATGTCACATTTGGCGAGCCCGATGTACTTAAACAGTGGAAGCACCCAACAACTGACACCATTTTGGAAACTAGACTCCTTTAGTAATGTATCTATATGTGTGGTGAGCATCTTGAACACCTTGGTGCTTCACAGAAGTTTATAATGTAGAACTGTGAAAATAAAAAAAAATCTAATTTTTTCCACAAAAATGTTCTTTTAGCCCCAATTTTTTTATTTTCATAAGAGTAACAGGAAAATATGGACCCCAAGATATGTTGTGAAATTTCTTTTGAGTATGCCAAAACCCCATATGTGGGATAAAACTACTTTTTTGTTCAGCAGGGCTTGGAAGTGAAAGAGTGCCATTTGACTTTTGGAGAGCAAAATAGGCTGGAATTATTAGCAGATGCCATGTCGCGTTTGTAGAGCCCCTAATGTGCCTAAATAGTGAAAGCACCCCTCAAGTGTCCAAATTTTGAAAATAAGACCACTCAAGGAATGTATATAGCTGTATAGTGAGCATCTTGATGCCTCAGGTGCTTCACAGAAGCTTATGATGTAGCACAGTGGAAATAAAGAATTACTGTACATTATTCCCATAAAATATTATTTTAGTATCAAATTTTTATTTTCACACAGGTAACAGGAGAAAATGGAACACAAAATTTGTTGTGCAATTTCTCCTGAGTATGCAGATATCCCATATGTGATGGAGATCTTCTGTTTATGCAAATTGCATGGCTCAGAAAGGAAAGAGTAACATTTTGGAATGCAGACTTTGATTGAGTAGTCTGCGGGTGTCATGTCATGTTTGCAGAGCCCATGATGAACATAACAAGTGGAAAGCACCACAAGTGACCTCATTTTGTAAACTAGACCCCTCAAGGAATATCCAGATTTGTGAAAGCATCTTGAATGATCTATGAAAATCACAAAAAATTATTTTTCTCAAATAAATGTTTTTGACTCAATTTTTTTCATTTTCACAAGGAAAGCAGGACACAATGAACCCCAAACTTTGTCGAGCAATTTCTCCTGAGTACACCGATACCCCATATGTGAGCGAAAACTACACCCCCCAATGAATTCATGTAGGGGTGCAGTGGTCATATTTACACCATAGAATTTTATACTATTGGGCAGTGAAGAAGAATTACATTTTTACCACCTAAATATAATTTTAGCCCCAAATTTTTAATTTTTCTAAGGTCTAATATGAAAAAATGGACCTCAGTTTGTTTTAACACTAGGACTACTCTACTCGTGACCCTGACTAGAACTACTGAATGTAGTCATTCTGACTACTGACTTGTTTTCGTTTATTTTTAGAGTTTCATTTGTGGCTATTTATTAATAATTATAATTTTTTTTAATGTATTATTTTGTGAGATCCAACAGTAATGCTTTGGAATGTTTTCTTTCTGATTTTTCATATTTTTCTACAGGAAATAACAAAAGTAAACAAAGTAAAACAATAATAATAGACGTTTTACAATCATTTATTATTAAAGTGCACACATATAAACAACAACTCAAGAACAACAAGCAGAGAAAATGACTACTAAGTCAGTCAGTGCTCCTTCTCCTCAGTACCTGAAGAAGGGTTGGGTCTATACCGGTTGTACTTCATAATAACGTTTTATTGAGATTCAGCTCCAATTCTACATTTTCCTTCTCCTCCTAAAAAGTACGGCATAATTGACATTTGTTGATTCGCATTTCAGGCATCGTCTTTCATTTACGGCGGTACATTGCCCACACAAAGACTTACGGCAAGTCATACAATAGCCAACAGATCTATTATTTTTTGCATTTTTCTTTTATTTGGAAAACATTTTTTTGAAGCATCACATCTGAAGATGTAGCAACTTGGGACATGCCACCCTTTCCCCTAGATATAACATAAGGACCACTCAACTCTGTAACAAGCTTTTGCAAAAATGCCTTGCGTGACATTTTTCGGGGGTCATCTCCTTGTATACTATCCAAGCATTTATACCCGCTAAGTCTAAGGTATTTTAAAATGTGTGAACAGGCCATCTCCTAGTACTTGTTCTTGTGGTGTATTTGCGTGCCATCTGATCTACTACATCTACTCCATATTTTGCTTCATTATGCACTGCAGAAAAATAGAAATGAAATGAAAACTAAAAGAAATAAAAACTGTTCTGCCACCTTCAAACGTAGGTGGGTTGAATCAGTTGACAGACAGCTAAACTCTTTCCTAACAATTCATTGAGGTAGATGCAGGGGGTCCTTTACAACTTTTATTGCTAGGATCATTGTAAAACTACAACAGAAAATAGCAGTCCTGGACATATATACAGTATATATTCATATAACACAGCATACAATGAGAATCACCAGTAACATATCCCTGCTGTTCTGTTCGCTACCACTATACAAATATAATGTTCGTTCATTTTTGACTGGACCTATAAAAGTCTTGATGTTTTAGCTAATTTATACATTTTTTCGCAGAATTATACTGCATATGAACATGGTTGATCATAAACAAAAGAAAAATGAAAAAAAAAACACGTAATTTTTATCGTTTTCGCATCATAAACCATTACATTGCATTATTGCTATATTCATGCATAGTGCCATTGGCAGATAAACAAATATTCTTTCTGGCTGTAAACTATAACTAATAACATCAAGCTGTATGCAAATATAGTTTTTCTCCCAAAAAAATTGCTGCTTCACACTATACAGTACAAAATAATCGAATAATATGACAATAAAATGTTGTATCTGTTATATACTTGTCTGAGTTTTTTGAGCTCTTATGTCTGCATGTGTTCTCTTTGTCTCCTCAGCTGAACTGAAAGTAAACTTACTATCCAGACTACCGTCTACTGCTAGGACCAGAGAAAAACAACACCCTTCTTTAGCATAAGATAAGAGCCTACAGTATTACAAACAAGCTCTTTTCAGTTCAGCATTACACAGTAATAGAACCAGGTAACACAGGGAAAATGTGAAAAGTTGACATCTGAATTGAACTACATCTATATGGACATCAGGGTAAATAAGATACAGTGAAAAAATTATGCACAAAACTTTACAGCAACATTTAGTGACAAAAGGTCAGCAAAATATAGTAGGTAGTCAATATGACTACCTTTAGTAGCTAAAGGTAAATTTTGAAAAAAACGTGCAATTTTTCACCAAAATTATTTATTGTCACAAAATCTTTTTTCACATCCTATTTGAGGGAAAGTCACCAAGTCTCAAGCAGGAATTCCGAAAAATGTAGTCACAGAAGGGAAATAAAAAGTGCAAGTAGTCAAAATGACTATACCAGTAGTCCTAGTGTTAAAAATGTTTCTAAATTGTGCAAATACCCTACTTGTAATCGGAAAATACTTTTCTGGCTTAATGCAAATCTCAGAAGGGAATGAGCGCCATATTATAGTGCAGATTGTACTGTTATGTCTTGCAAGTGCCATGACCCACTAGAAGAACCCCGGAGGTGGCAGAACAGCTTAACTCTTCATAAGTGACCCCATTTTACAAACTATACCTCTCAATGAATCCACATAAGGGTTCAGTGATCATATTGACACTACAGGTGTGTCACAGAATGTTATACCATTGGGCAATGAAGAAAAAATAATCACATTTTTAATACTAAAATGTTGTACTAGCCCCAGATTGTTCATTTTCACATGGCAAAATGAGCAAAAATGGCACCAAAATTTTTCCCACAATTTCTGCTGAATGTACACCATATGTGGCTGTACAGTACTGCTAAGCCATACGACTAGACTCGGGAGGGAAGAAGGGCTATGTGCCTCATGAAATGCAGATTTTCCTAAAATAGTTTGCAGACTTCATATACGTGGCCTCTAAGTGCTAGAAGTGAACCCATTTTTGGAACTTATACTCCTTTGGGAATTTATGTGAAGGTGTAGTGATGATTTTGTCTCCATGAAAATTTTCCAGAAACAAGCAGCAGTGGATGTTGCTAAGTGAAAATTGCAAACTGCCAATGTAGTGCTCAGTACATTGTAATCCTCAGTACGTTGTACTGTCCTGTCCCTTTAGTGCCTGGCTCAAGTTTCTGGAGACATGCACCCATAAATTAGCTGAGCTCTCATCGCTACAAAAATGCCAAAACATATGCTGTTCACCTTCCATTCAGAACTTTTTCCATCTATTTCAACTTTTTCACTGCCTCCCAGACCTTTTTGTAGGGTCTGCCAAAAAAATTCTGTGATTTCCAATTGACTCCCATTATTACTCGAAACGAGCATTAGAAATTAGTGGTACAAATTCACTGCGCTTACCTTCTACAGACCTAAAAGAATATATAGGTGTAAAAAACAGTATACCGTGCCAGAACAAATAGCAGTGTATGGAACACACTGGCGCTCCTGGGTTACAAATCCCTATAATAACTGTATGTAAAAGACAGGTGCGATGCAAACCTGCTAAATAAATGTGTGCAAGTAATACAACTAGTGCAAATTCACTGCATTTGCACCTAAAGACCGAGACAACAGTGCAGCATTCCAGTACACTGAGGTGTACTAATCCCTATTCACTGGTAATGAGTGACAAAATATATGAGCACTTACAGTACTACAAGTATGAATGCATAATCTTGACAGAGGTGCTGCGCTGGAATAGCTGACAAGCAGAGGGACTGCAGTGTGGAGAGCGAGAGCGAGAACGTACCTCGGTAGTGCTGATAGGTATCGGGCGCTCTGGGAGTAAGGTCCGAGAGTGCGTACAGGCAGAAGAAAGCACCGCCGCTGTGAAGCTAGAAGCAGGAAGCTGAGAATCGTGACGTCCCGGCAGCATTAATGTGTTGTTTCTATAGTCCCTTTATTTGGTTTTGAGCCCATCTACGGAGTTAGACTTCAATAAGATCTCATGAAAGTGAATTTCTAACAAGAATCTACTGCTTTTTATCTTTCCTTTTTTTTGCTCAGGCAACAAATTGAATAAATAATTTTCATATGTAAGCTTTATGTGTACACCAAAGTATTTCTTGATAAGAAGCTCAAGGAAAGTTAAAGTCAAAGAATTCCTTCAAAGATGCCTTAATGCAGTCTCGATAGGGAATAGATATTAATTTAAAAAAAATACTTTCCACTGAGATTTTGGGGGTATGTTAAACGTGTTGCCTATTTTTATCTGCACAGGTACATTGTCCAGCAACTATATTAACTTAATTTAGGATTTTACAGAATTTGCATCCCTCCAAACTGATTAAAAATATATTCTTGTATATGTTGAATGGGGAGAAGAATAGCAGAGGGGTAAACATTTTAATCCTCCGCAAGATAAATTTCACCCGTCCAATGCATTGGGCGCGATGATTCCGCATGGTTCAGTGATCACATGTGGAATCTCAAGCATTCAAAAGCCGGCAGCGCTTTAGACACAGCAGACATGTGCTGTGTCCAAAGCGCTGCATAATACTGAACGTCTGCACATCCCCAAGTTCCTCGGCATTTATTCAGAATTATTCAGCTGCTTCCCCACTGGTTGGATTTTACAGTTGTTTGAGCATAAGCTGTAATTAGAGATACCTATGTTATATGTCACCCCTTCAATTGCCTGCTGCCTGTAGATTTCAGGGAAGAAGGTGCTGGTGATTACAATGGAAGGTACACTTTCGGTTTGACAGCGTTTTCTACTGCTGAGTAGACTTCAATCTTTTAAAGTGCTAAGTTTTTGTTGGATGAACTTTAGGCTTGGAGGTGCTGTGTACTACAAGTCAGGCTCTGAGTTTTGGCAGGGACATGATATTACTGTGGATGTAAATATTCCTTAGTGGCAAGTTATGATCGTAACATAGTGGTGGGAGAAATTTGTTGCTAGAAGTGGTTTATTTTGCAGGTCCACCTTCAGAGCAGCCAGTCATACATCTGTCCTGAGTAGGCCCAAGCTATGTCTCTTAATGATCAATCACTTAATGTGTTAAGTAAAGGCTTTTGTACACAAGGTGTAACGTGCAAATAAAATAGTCAGACATCCTGTGAGAGATATATGAGAGTACAATATACTGTATGTAGTCTGCCAAATGATGCAAATATGTTTATTATCATCCTACTTTAGGCCTAGGCACTCCATGTAAAAGACTAGACTATGTTTTACCACACAACTGCCAGTATCCCTTTGTATATGATAAAACTGGCTCATTTTCTTCCTTGGACCTATTTAATATGTTTTTATATCTGGCCGTTCCGTCAACTGATAGTTGGTGGCATAATATACACCTCTTTGTATGTCTGCAATAGTTTGTCTAATCCAAGTTGGGCAGGAACCATAAAAAAGGTTCCGTCGAACACAGTTGCATCTTCCATGAGAAGGAATAGACAAAACATACATTGGCATCCTTCTTCATCTCCTGGCTTGTAATTTCATTTTTTGTTTAGCTTTGTTTCACATGCCTCTTTTATAGTATTCCTTTGACATTGTAGATTAACTCCTGTGTATTACTACTTACATTTGAAACCAGACGTTTACTTACACTATATAAAAAGACACATATGCATATTTTTCTCAATATCTAACATGAAATCAGAATAAACCTTTCCAGTTTTAGGTCAATTAGGATTACCATAATTATTTTATATTTTTCAAATGCCAGAATAATGAGAGAGACAATGATTTAAGGCATTATTATTACTTACTGCAAAGTCCAAAGTTTACATACATTTTGATAGTATTTGTTACCATTGCCCTTAACCTGAATGACTTGGCTCAAACATTTGGGATATCCTTTCACAATCTAAGCCGGATGTAGTTTTACAGCAATATACGCTTCCATCCAGTCAATTTCTATTTCAGGGAAGTAATGTATATTTCAGTAAAAGAATTATAAACCATCTAGTGCATCCATCATAGTAGCATGGCTTCCCAGATGAAGAGTTCGGGTAGTGAACAGACCACCTGCGGTCCAGGCCTTTGACCAAAAGAAAATATTTTGTGCATAATAAATTGAAAAATCCAGCAAAGAAAAATCCAACAAAGAAGACCCAGGACTGTTGAGCAGCAGAATTCTACATCAGACAAGAATAGGACAATTTTCCAAAGCACCAACAATCGGTCTCCTCACTTCCCAAACATTTAAAAACTATTGTAAAAGAAGAGGGGATGCTGCACATTGATAGACAAGACCCTGTCCCAACTTTTTTGAAATGTGTTGCTATTTATTTTATAATCAGTTATTTTTTTCCAGTGAAATGGAAAATGTCTAACTTTCAAATTCTGATATTTGCTATAGGTTCTGTTGTGAATAGAACACGGCTATAAGAGCTTTCCAAAACATTGTATTCTTGTTTTCTTTACACTTCACTTAGCATCTCAACTGTTCTAGAACTGGGGTTGTACATCAGCAATCATATTGTGTGCAATATTTGTAGACGTTTATCATTGTAATATGTAGAATGCACAGAGTGCTGCATAATACATTTATTTGGAGGCTCTAATTAGTTCATAAGGGTTAGGCTAGTCATGATGTTTTTTATGCCTACATGAAAAACAATCAATTTATGTTACCATTTTGGATCAGATTTTCTTCAGCTTGTCAGTTTTTACCATCAGTGTTTCATAGGCTTTTTCTATTATGCAAGCTTATTCTAGCAATTAGTGAAAAAAATATGCAGAACTACAATGATACTAGGATGCCATTAAAGTGTTGCACAAGTTTTTCCCTGACCTATTTACCTGCATGAGTGACTATTTTGATCTGTGACTAGCATAAAAATCAGATAAGTCCACACTTTTTTGTGGACTCTCTCAGATTGTAAATATCCCCACAGAATTATATTGTTTTGTGTTACCGTATATTCATTAAAAAAAACAGTATGAGAAAACGTATGAGAAAATCAAATGTGAAGGGGCCCTTTTTAAGCAGAGAGCAGAACAACACACATAGTACTACCAAAGAGCTGTTCAATACATGTCATGAAGGTAAAGAGAAGTTAAGAAAATGTATTACAGGGAAAGACTATTGATTAGTAGACAAGTGGATGTTCGTTTTTCAGCGAAAATAAAAAAAAAATTTGGTAGGGGTTGGAATTTGACCTTGACCTTGCCCCAGAACCTGAACCGAATAGTAGTCAATGGGGACCCAAACCCTGGCGCTTTTAAATGGCAGTAAAATGGTCCTAGTCAAAGCTAGTGGGGTGCATAAGGATGCTAAATTGGGGTAACAGCAGGGCAATTGCACTGCAAACAAATGTGGATAGTGAAATGATTTAGAATAATAGAGAATAAAAAAAGAAAAAATATTAATTTTGAACCAAGAGATGGAGGTACAAGTGGAGGAGTAGGTGAAAGAGGCAAGGGAGGAGTTATTCAACACTGTTTTCGAAGGGGGGTTGTATTTGTTAGTGAACTGACTTAAAAGAACACAATATTTAAAAAAAACAAACAATCTGGAACTAAGAGTAGGAGAACGTCCAAGTGGAGCAGGACATTGAGGGGAAAGAGGAATTTAAGGTGTAAGTGGAAGAGGCGTAAACGGAGGAGGTAGCCAACACTGGTTTTGTGTTTTTTGGAGTTTATTATGAAAACAGGCACTGAGACACAAGAGAAATGGAGGGCAACACCAAATGAATAGGATCCACCCGTGTCCTGTCATTAGAAGCCATAATCAAAAAAGAAAGATACATGCCATATACACAGGGATCACCTTGAAATACAATAATATTTTATTGGTACTATAAAAAACAGAAAACACTAAAAAGTAATGAAATGACATACAAAGTATAAAAAAGCCCACAATAGAGCTACAGCCCTGAATCAGATATGACATACAATAATGAATATTGATACAATATTCAACTCTCAATAAAGGACATATATATGTATATATATATATATATACAGTGGGTATGGAAAGTATTCAGACCCTTTTAATTTTTTTCACTTTTTGTTTCATTGCAGCCATTTGGTAAATTCAAAAAAGTTCATTTTTTCCTCATTAATGTACACTCTGCACCCGATCTTGACTGAAAAAAATAGAAATGTAGAAGTTTTTGCAAATTTATTAAAAAAGAAAAACTGAAATATCACATGGTCATAAGTATTCAGACCCTTTGCGCAGACACTTAAATTTAAGTTAAATACTATCCATTTTCCTGTGAGCCTCTCTGGTTCTACTCCTTTATTGGAGTCTAGCTGTGTTTAATTAAACTGATAGGACTTGATTTGTAAAGGCACACACCTGTCTATATAAGACCTCACAGCTCACAGTGCATGTCAGACCAAATGAGAATCATGATGTCAAAGGAACTGAACAAGGAGCTCAGAGACAGAATTGTGGCAAGGCACTGATCTGGCCAAGGCTACAAAAGAATTTATGCAGTACTCAAGGTTCCTTAGAGCACAGTGGCCTCCATAATCCTTAAATGGAAGATGTTTGTGACAACCAGAAGTCTTCCTAGACCTGGCCGTCCAGCCAAACTGAGCTATCGTGGGAAAAGAACCTTGGTGAGAGGTAAAGAAGAACCTGAAGATCACTATGGCTGAGCTCCACAGATGTAGTAGGGAGATGGGAAAAAGTTGCACAAAGTCCACTATTGCTGCAGCCCTCCACCAGTTGGGTCTTTATGGCAGAGTGGCCTGACAGACACCTCTCCTCAGTGCAAGACATATGAAAGCCCACATAGAATTTGCTTAAAAATGCATGAAGGACTCCAAGACTATGAGAAATACGATTCTCTGGTCTGATGAGACAAAGATAGAACTTTTTGTTCTAAGTGATATGTATGGAGAAAACCAGGAACTGCTCCTCACTTGCCAAATACAATCCCAACAGTGAAATATGGTGGTGGCAGCATCATGCTATGGGGGTGTTTTTCAGCTGCAGGGACAGGACAATTGGCTGCAATTGAAGGAAACATGAATGCGGCCAAGTACAGAGATACCCTGGATGAAAACCTCTTCAAGAGCGCTCTGGACCTCAGACTTGGCCGAAAGTTCACCTTCCAACAAGACAATGACCCTAAGCACACAGCTAAAATAACAAAGGAGTGGCTTCAGAACAACTCTGTGAGCATTCTTGACTGGACCAGACAGAGTCCTGACCTAAAATCAATTAAGCATTTCTGGAGAGACCGGAAAATGGCTGTCCACCAACAATCACCCTTCAACCTGACAGAACTGGAGAGGATCTCCAAGGAAAAATGGCAGAGGATCCCCAAATTCAGGTGTGAAAAACTTTCTGTATCATTCCCAAGAAGACTCATGGCTGTACTAGCTCAAAAGGGTGCTTCTACTCACGCAAAAAACCCTGCGAAAAATGTCCAACACGTCTGATAGAAAAATACTGAAGTCATACGACTTCGCCCACTATATTAGCACTCTGGTATATTCTGAAAGCAGAGCAAAAAGAGGCCAATCTAATAAGGGACAAAAACAAACTGGCACAGGCAGTAACATATGGATGGAAATTCAGCAGAGCCCCAGCTTGAGCTGGCTGACCACACAAAACTGAAATAGACAAAACCAGATCATATGTGAACAATAGCAAAAGAACACTTAGCTGAGCATGCAGGGACTGAGCTGGAAACTAAGATCTCAGGAGGCAGGAAAAAAATCACCAGCAGGGATAGAGGGAGTCGGCTGTCTTAAATCCAGTCAGAAACTCCAGATCTCCAATCGTCCTCCTCATTATCAGGTGGCAAGCCTCTGTTAATCAGATCAGCTCCATTACCTCCAGTAACCACCAGAGGGAGCCCAGAAAGAGAACTCGCGACCCCTCTGTCAATATAACCAGCTCCACTACCTTCACTAGTAACCAGAGGTAAGCCAGAAAGCGAATTCACAACATGTCCCACTAGTTAACCTCTTTAGTGAACACCATAAAAAAACCAAGGCAAAAAACAATGCTTTATCATCATACCCCCAAGCAAAAAGTGGAATAACTCGATCAAAAAGACTAATATAACTAAACATGGTACCACTGAAAACATCATCTAGTCCCGCAAAAATCAAGCCCCCATACAGCTCCATCACCATAAAAATAAAAAAGGTATAGCTCTCAGAATAAAGTGTTGCAAAAATAATATTTTTTATAGAAAATAGTTTTTATTGTATAAAAGCGCCAAAACATAAAAAGGTATAAATGAGGTATCTCTGTAATCGTACTAACCCGAAGAATAAAACTGCCTTGTCAATTTTACCGCACACGGAATGGTATAAACACCCCACTCCCCAAAAGATGCATGTCAAACTTCACATGGAGAAACATTACCTCTTGGATTCTGGTTAGGCGCCTCTCACACAGCCAAATCAGATCTCACACTTTGCACTGATGAGGGGCAGTACCCCGAAGCACAGTGTCTGCAAATTGAGATTCTGCTTTAGCTTTTATCCTAAGTCATGTGACAAGGCTTGTTAACCCCTTCATGACCCAGCCTATTTTGACCTTAATGACCTGGCCATTTTTTGCAATTCTGACCAGTGTCCCTTTATGAGGTAATAACTCTGGAACGCTTCAACGCATCCTAGCGATTCTGAGATTGTTTTTTCGTGACATATTGGGCTTCATGTTAGTGGTAAATTTAGATCGATAATTTTTGCGTTTATTTGTGAAAAAATCAGAAATTTGGCAAAAATTTTGAAAATTTCGCAATTTTCAAATTTTTAATTTTTATTCTGTTAAACTAGAGAGTTATGTGACACAAAATAGCTACTAAATAACATTTCCCACATGTCTACTTTATATCAGCACAATTTTGGAAGCAAAATATTTTTTTGTTAGGAAGTTATAAGGGTTAAAAGTTGACCAGTGATTTCTCATTTTTACAAGAAAATTTACAAAACCATTTTTTTTAGGGACCACCTCACATTTGAAGTCACTTTGAGGGGTCTATATGGCAGAAAATACCCAAAAGTGACACCATTCCAAAAACTGCACCCCTCAAGCTACTCAAAACTACATTCAAGAAGATTATTAACCCTCTAGGTGTTTCACAGGAACTAAAGCAACATGGAAGGAAAAAAAAGACATTTTAATTTTTCCAACAAAAATTTTCTTTCAGCATCAATTTTTTCATTTTCTCATGGGCAACAGGATAAAATGGATCCTAAAATATGTTGGGCAATTTCCCCTGAGTACACCGATACCTCATATGTGGTCAAAAACCACTGTTTGGGCGCACGGCAGGGCTCAGAAGGGAAGGAGTGCCATTTGACTTTTTGAATGGAAAATATGCTGGAATATTTAGCGCTTGCCATGTCGCGTTTGGAGAGTCGCTGTGTGCCTAAACACTGGAGCTCCCCCACAAGTGACCCCATTTTGGAAACTAGACCCCCCAAGGAACTTATCTAGATGCATAGTGATCACTTTGAACCCCCAGGTGCTTCTCAAATTGATCCGTAAATAAAAAAAAAGTACTTTTTTTTCACAAAAATTATATTTTAGCCTCAGTTTTTTCATTTTCACATGGGCAACAGGATAAAATGGATCCTAAAATTTGTTGGGCAATTTCTCCTGAGTACACCGATACCTCATATGTGGTCATAAACCACTGTTTGGGTGCACGGCAGGGCCCGGAAGGGAAGGAGCGCCATTTGACTTTTTGAATGGAAAATTACCGTATTTTTTGCTTTATAAGACGCTCCGGATTATAAGACGCACCCCAAATTTTGAGGAGAAAAATAGGAAAAAAACTTTATTTTTAATAAAATGGTGGTGCATCTTATAATCCATGCGTCTTATTGCTTTCCAGGGGTGGTGATGGAGGAGGCCGGAGTGGAACATTGCTGCTGGGATGAGGGGGTGTTTTGATGTGCAGCGTGCCGCTGCCGGTGTCTGTTACTGCCGCCGCCCTCTGTCCCCTGATGCTTGCCACCACCGCCACGCTCTGTCCCCCGATGCCTGCTTGCCACCACCGCCGCACTCTGTCCCCCAGTGCTTGCCACCACCGCCACGCTGTCCCCCGGTGCCTGCTTGCCACCACCGCCGCGCTCTCCCCCGGTTCTTACCGCCACCACCGCGCTCTGTCCCCCCGGTGTTTGCCGCCATCGCCGCGCTCTGTCCCGTTCTGAGGGTACTTGCCGCGGCACTCTGTGCCCTGATGCTGCCGCTGCGCTGTCCGCCACCGCCGCGCTCCTGTCCCCCGGTGGTTTCTTCCGCCCCACCGCCGCCACCGCGCTCTGTCCCGTTCAGCGTGGGGGGGTCTCTGTCGCTCCATGCCTGCTTTTTTCCTGGAAAATGGCCGCCGCGCATGCGCAGACGGACATCTCGGCACTGAAATCTCGGGAGATTTCAGTGCCGAGATGTCCGTCTGCGCATGCGCGGCGGCCATTTTCCAGGAAGAAAGCAGGCATGGAGCGACAGAGACCCCCCCACGCTGAACGGGACAGAGCGCGGCGGCGGCGGTGGGGCGGAAGAAACCACCGGGGGACAGGAGCGCGGCGGTGGCGGACAGCGCAGCGGCAGCATCAGGGCACAGAGTGCCGCGGCAAGTACCCTCAGTGGCAGCGCAAATGTATATCCTCTTTGTAAGACGCACCCCCTTTTTCCCCTCAATTTTGGGGGAAAAAAAGTGCGTCTTACAAAGCGGAAAATACGGTAGCTCCAATCGTTATCGGACACCATGTCGCGTTTGGAGAGCCCCTGTGTGCCTAAACATTGGAGCTCCCCCACAAGTGACACCATTTTGGAAACTAGACCCCTTAAGGAACTTATCTAGATGTGTAGTGAGCACTTTGAACCCCCAAGTGCTTCACAAAAGTTTATAACATAGAGCAGTGAAAATAAAAAATCATTTTTTTTCCTCAAAAATGATTTTTTAGCACGCTATTTTTTATTTTCACAAGGGTAACAGGAGAAATTGAACCAAAAAAGTTGTTGTCCAGATTGTCCTGAGTATGCTGGTACCCCATATGTGGGGGGGGCACTGTTTGGGTGCACGGCAGGGCGCAGAAGGGAATGAGCGCCATTTGACTTTTTGAAATGAAAATTAGCTCCAATCGTTAGCGGACACCATGTCGTGTTTGGAGAGCCCCTGTGTGCCTAAACTTTGGAGCTCCCCCACAAATGACCCCATTTTGGAAACTAGACCCCCTAAGGAACTTATCTAGATGCATAGTGAGCACTTTGAAACCCCAGGTGATTCACAGAAGTTTATAATGCAGACCAGTGAAAATAAAAAATCTTTTTTTTTCCTAAAAAAAATTTTTTTAGTTGGCAATTTTTTATTTTCACAAGGGTACTAGGATAAATTGGACCCCAAAAGTTGTTGTCCAGTTTGTCCTGAGTACGCTGGTACCCCATATGTGGGGGGGAACCACTGTTTGGGCACACGTTGGGGCTCAGCAGGGAAGTAGTGACATTTTGAAATGCTGACTTTGATGGAATGGTCTGCGGGCGTCATGTTACATTTGCTGAGCCCCTGTGTGCCTAAACAGTAGAAACCCCCCACAAGTGACCCCATTTTGGAAACTAGACTCCCCAAGGAACTTATCTAGATGTGTGGTGAGCACCTTGAACCCCCAAGTGCTTCACAGAAGTTTATAATGCAGAGCCGTGAAAATAAAAAATCATTTTTTTTCCCTCAAAAAAAATGAATTTTAGCATGCAATTTTTTTTTCACAAGGGCAACAGGAGAAATTGGACCCCAAAAGTTGTTGTCCAGTTTGTCCTGAGTACGCTGATACCCCATATGTGGGGGATGACCACTGTATGGGCACACGTCAGGGCTCGGAAGGGAAGTAGTGACGTTTTGGTATGCAGACTTTGATGGAATGGTCTGCGGGCATCATGTTACATTTGCAGAGCCCTTGATGTACCTAAACTGTGGAAACCCCCCAGAAGTGACCCCATTTTGGAAACTAGACCCCCCAAGGAACTTATCTAGGTGTGTGGTGAGCACCTTGAACCCCGAAGTGCTTCACAGAAGATTGTAACGCAGAGCCATGAAAATAAAAAATCTTTTTTTTTCCTCAAAAAATGAATTTTTAGCTCGCAATTTTTTATTTTCACAAGGGTAACAGGAGAAATTGGACCCCAAAAGTTGTTGTCCAGTTTGTCCTGAGTACGCTGATACCCCATATGTGGGGAGGGACCATTGTTTGGGCACACGTCGGGGCTCGGAAGGGAAGTAGTGACGTTTTGAAATACCGACTTGATCGAATTGTCTGCGGGCATCATGTTACGTTTGCAGAGCCTCTGATGTGCCTAAACAGTGGATACCCCCCACAAGTGACCCCATTTTGGAAACTAGACCACCAAGGAACTTATCTAGATGTGTGGTGAGCAGCACTTTGAACCTCCAAGTGCTTCACAGAAGTTTATAACGCAGAACCGTGAAAATAAAAAATCTTTTTTTTCCTCAAAAAATGAATTTTTAGCTCGCAATTTTTTATTTTCACAAGGGTAACAGGAGAAATTGGACCCCAAAAGTTGTTGTCCAGTTTGTCCTGAGTACGCTGGTACCCCATATGTGGGGGGGAACCATTGTTTGGGAACACGTCAAGGCTCGGAATGGAAGTAGTGACGTTTTGAAATGCAGACTTTGATGGAATAGTCTGCGGTCGTCATTACGTTTGCTGAGCCCCTGATGTGCCTAAACAGTGGAAACCCCCCACAAGTGACCCCATTTTGGAAACTAGACCTTCCAAGGAACGTATGTAAGATGTGTTGTGAGCACTTTGAACCCCCAAGTGCTTCACAGAAGTTTATAATGCAGAGACGTGAAAATGAAAAAATCATTTTTTTTCCACAAAAATAATTTTTTAGCCCCCAATTTTTTATTTTCCCAAGGGTAACACGAGAAATTAGTCCCCAAAAGTTGTTTTGCAATTTTTCCTGAGTACGCTGATACCTCATATGTTGGGGTAAACCACTGTTTGGGCACACGTCAGGGCTTGGAAGGGAGGGAGCACCGTTTGACTTTTTGAACTCAAAATTGGCTGGAATCAATGGTTGCACCATGTCGCGTTTGGCGACCCCCTGATGTGCCTAAACAGTGGAAACCCCTCAAATCTAACTCCAACCCTAACCCCAACACACCCCTACCCACAGCCCTAACCCTAACACATCCCTAACCACAAGCCTAACCCTAATTCCAACGCTAACCCTAATTCCAACCCTAACCCTAATTCTAACCCTAATTCCAACCCTAACCCTCTTACCAACCCTAACCCTCTTTCCAATCCTAACCCTAACCCTCTTTCCAACCCTAACCCTCTTTCCAACCCTAACCCTCTTTCCAACCCTAACCCTCTTTCCAACCCTAACCCTCTTTCCAACCCTAACCCTAACCCTCTTTCCAACCCTAACCCTCTTTCCAACCCTAACCCTCTTTTCAACCCTAACCCTAACCCTCTTTTCAACCCTAACCCTAACCCTCTTTTCAACCCTAACCCTAACCCTAATGGAAAAATAAAAATATTTTCTTTATTTTATTAGTTGTGCCTACCTATGGGGGTGATAATCGGGGGGTTTATTTACTTTTTCTTTCATTTTGATCACTATGAGAGTGATCAAAATGAAAGAATGGAATCTGCAGCCGGCAGATTCGGGCGGGCGCACTGCTCATGCGCCCGCCATTTTCTAAGATGGCGGCGCCCATGAACCGGACCCGCCAGACACCGGGAGCGACAGGGGGACTTAGAAGGTGCCGGGGGAGGTGAGAGGGGGTGAGGGGGTTATCGGAATCTGGCGGGGAGCAGAGGGAATGGGAGGGGGGCAGATGATGACAGCGGCGGCAGATCGCCGCTGTCATTCAGTTGCGGGGGGGGGCGATCGCCGGTGGGGGTGTGGTATCGGTGTCTCCAGCCATGTCCGATGCTACAGCAGCATCGGCCATGGCTGGATTGTAATATTTCATCAATTTTCATTGATGAAATATTACTATCGCTCTGATTGGCTGTTTCACTTTTAACAGCCAATCAGAGCGATCGTAGCCACATGGGGGTGAAGCCACGCCCCCTGTGGCGAAGAACATAGCCCCCTGTATCTTCGTGTCGGGTGACCTTTCTGTGACCTAGGTCACCCGACCCGCAGGGGGGCTTTAAAGTCATGACGCCACATAGGCGTCATGGGTCGTTCTGGCACGACTTTTCATGACGCCTACGTGGCGTCAAAGGTCGTGAAGGGGTTAAAGGGTCAACATTGACTTTTAGGATTGCTACTTCCAATAAGTGGCACTAGAGTTCTAGTCCTCTTCCTCTCTGAAGAGACAATTTGCATATTTCCCAGAGGAGCATTGCGACTTTAAGTCTCCTCATCTCAGCATGCTTAGCATGTCAATCTCTGCAAGGAGAAGCGATACCTCTTGGATCCCGGTTATCCGTCTCTCAGATAGCCAAACCAGATCTCACACTTTGCACTGATGAGGGGCAGTACCCCGAAAAACAGTGACTTCCAATTGAGATTCTGGTTTGACTTTTATTCTTATTATTATTATTTAAGTCATGTGACACGGCTCGTTAAAGGGTCAACATTGATTTTTAGGATTGTTACTTCCAATAGGTGGCAAGCCTAAAAGAGACAATCTGGACATAAAAGGAAATCCTTGCATTTTAATCAACCTGCTTCACATAGCTGTGTCACTGCCATTTTGCATAAAGACAAGTGTGATTGCCAGCTCACAGCTCCTCATTACAAATGCTTAATGAAAGAAAAGGAAGTGGGGGGAGGGGACATGCGGGACATAGATGATTTTTAATATTTTCTATGACAGGTTGTCACGGCATAGGTCCACCACCAGATTCACACCATTATTGCACACGACTTTCACTCACTCCAGGTTCAGTGGAGGCAGCTATTGCTCAAACTCAGCCTGGATAGCTGTCCACAATGCTTGAGCTGTGTGACTGCAGTCTCCAAGGCATATTAATTTAAACACTGCCTGATTGCTGTTTTCCTTAACTGTGCAGTATGGAGGTTGCGGGATTTTATTTGCTCTGTTGCAAAGCGTGTCTCGCTAAGGGAGATGTTGAGGGCACAGGTGGAGGCCCTACAGTATATGGTGGAGGCAGAAGAAGTGGAGGAAGGGTTACAAAGAGAGGTTTGTCCCACATGCCTTGGGGATTCCAAGATTTGCTGTCCAGTGACACCTTGGTGTATAGTGTTTTAGTTTACCATCCCTTGCTGTGTAGTGGTTTAGATCTTCAAACTAAAGCAGCTATACCCTCACCTGTTGTATCCTCACCCAGGGCTTACTGCTGCGTGGGGCCTGGTGAGCAGCACTGCAGAGGGGATCCCAGGCCCCATGGTGCACTAAAGTTCTGTGCGCAGCACACATCTCGGCACTGGGAGCTTTTCTCAGAGCTCCACAGCCATCTAACCTGCTCCCTCCGCCCTCTGGACTTCAGGTCAGGTGATGGCACATATGCGCAGTCCTGTATGAGGACACCAGAAGCGGAGCCACGTCTGCAGGGGATCATCAATGAGGTAAGTATGAAAACATATTTTTTCTTTTAAAAATGAATTAAATGGGTGAGGGGGTGGTGGAAGAGGACTGCAAATGATGAAGTGAGGGAGGGGATGGGGGACTGCACATGATGAAGTGAGGTGAGGGGGGCTGCAAATGAGGAAGTGGGAGGGGAGGAGGAATGCAAATGATGAAGTTGGTGGGGAGGGGGATTGCAAGTGATGAAGTTGGGGAGGGGGACTGCAAATGATGAAGTGAGTGCGGGGAGGGGACTGCAAATGATGGAGTGAGTGGGAGAGACGGCAAATGATGATGAAGTGAGAGAGGTAGAGGGGGACAGTAAATGATGAAGTGAGGAAGGGAAGGAGCACTGCAAGTGATGAAGTGAGTGGGGGGAATGCATATGCTGAAGTGAGGGGAGGGGGACAGCAGATGATGAAGTTGGGGGGAGGACTGTAAATGATGAAGTGCGTGGGAGGACTACAAATTATGAAGTGAGTGGGGGAGGGGCACTAGAAATGATGAAGTGAATGGGGGGACTGCAAATGATGAGGTGACGGGAAGGGGAACTGCAAGTCATGAAGTGGGGTACGGCTACAAATGATGAAGTTAGTGGGGGGATTGCAAATAATGAACTGAGTTGGGGAGATTGCAAATGATGAATTAAGTAGAGGGAGGAGGACTGCAAATGATGAAGTGAGTGGATTGAGGAGGACTGGAAATTATGTAGTGAGGGAGGGGAGGGGGACTGCAAGTAATGAAGTGAATGGGGGAGGGGACTGCACATGATAAAGTGAGTAGGAGAGGGAGACTGCAAATGATGAAGTAATCAAGGGAGGGGGATTGCACATGATGAAGTGAAGGGGAGTGCAAATGATGAAGTGAGTGGGAGGAGACATTCAACCATCACTGCAATAATGGAGCTGATGTAGCATGATTAGTATATGAGCATCAACCCTACTAATAAATATGGGACATGGATATCAGTGTCTCTTGCTGCATAAGGCATCTAGACAAAGGAAAATTATCTGTTCTGACACCTTTGAATACTGGAAATATTGGCTTCACCGAGCGTTCCTGCAAATGATGAACCGAGGAGGAGGGACTGCAAATCATGAATTGAGGGTGGGGGATGGGTGACTGCAAATGATGAACTGAAGGTGGGGGCTGGGTGAGTAAGTGATGAATTGAAGATGGGGAGTGGTGAGAGCAAATTATGTCTTGGGGAGGGCAAATGATGAATTTTCAGGGTGGGGGAGTAAATGATGATGTATTGAGACTGGGGTATGGAGACAGTAAATGATGAATTGAGGGTAGGGGACAACAAATGATGATGAATTGGTGTGGGGCAGCAAATAATGATACATTGAGGGAAAGGAAACGTAAATGGTGTATAGAATGTGGGGGAGATAAGTTAATAATGAATTAGAGGGTGGGAGAGAGAGAGAAGACATGGCATAATGAATTGAGGTATCTCAATATAATGAATCGGGGGAACAGGAGGAACATAGTTGAGGAGGCAGTGACTGGTAATGAATTGGGGGAAAGAGTACAGGGGCTAATTAATTTATATGTTTATTAGGTGGGGAAGTGGCTATTCATAGTTATTGGGGGCACAGTGATGGATTATAATTTATATTTATAGGGCAGCACGGTGGCTCAGTGGTTAGCGCTGCAGCGCTGGAGTCCTGGGTTCGAATCCCACCAAGGACAACATCTGCAAGGAGTTTGTATGTTCTCCCCGTGTTTGCGTGGGTTTCCTCCGGGCACTCCGGTTTCCTCCCACATTCTAAAGACATACTGATAGGGAATTTAGATTGTGAGCCCCATCGGGACAGTGATGAAAATGTGTGCAAAAACTGTAAAGCACTGCGGAATATGTTAGCGCTATATAAAAATAAAGATTATTATTTATTATTATTATATTTGGAATGGTGGGTTGCATGTTAACTAGTTATGTATATAGAGATGGGCAAACCCGAATAGTAAAGTTAGGCGTCCATATCAAACACCTACTGTTCGGGCACGGACACAGAACACGGACTTCACCAATAAGTCCGTGTTGCTGTTCAGGTTCGGCTCCCGAACACCGGGTGTTTGTCCCGCTATCATTTGCATGATAGCGCGGCAAACACTGCTTCTGATCGGCGGTGAAATCATCCCCACTGGTCAGAAAGCCATGGTTCCCACGCTGTTAAAGGACAGCGTGAGCTCTCAGTTGTGATTAGAGGTATAAACTTTAACTCCAGTCACTACTGTCAGCTGATGGGACTACTGATCTCATCATCTGACACCTGCTGCCGCTAACTACAGTGAGAGCAGGAGCGGCGGATGGGAGTATACATCAGCCACTCCTGCTCTGTAAATAAATAATGCAGAAAAAAAAGGGCGTGGGTTCACCTGTATTTTTGGTAACCAGCCAGACAAAACTCACAGCTGGTGGCTGCAACCCTCAGCTGTCAGCTTCACCAAGGCTAGTTATCAAGAATAGAGGGGTCCCCATGCTGTTTTTTTAATTAATTAAATAAATTATAAAAAAAGGAAAAAAGGCTTGGGGTCCCCCATTTTTGACAATGAGCCTTGCTAAGGCTATTTTCACACTAGCTTATTTTCCACGTAGCGCTTGGCGCCGCTAAGCCCCGCCCCCTGCCTCCTCCTTGCCCGCCCCATCCGGTCATCGCCGCCTACTATCGCACACGGCTGCATGCGATCTGCGCACCCTATCTTTAGCATAGGGTGCGCAGACCGTGGGCTGGCCATGCACTAGTAGGATTTTAGCATGCGCTGTGCACTTTTGAAGGTGCGCCGAGCGTGCCAAAATGCAACATGGTGTGCTCGGCACACACCGGCGCACCTTCAAAAGTGCGCAGCGCACGCTAAAATCCTACTAGCGCATGGTCTGCGCACCCTATGCTAAAGATAGGGTGCGCAGATCGCATGCAGCCATGTGCGATAGTAGGCGGTGATGACCAGATGAGCGGGCAGGGGGCGGGGCTTAGTGGCACCAAGCGCTGCGTGGAAAATAAGCTAGTGTGAAACTAGCCTAAAGGAGATAGCTGGGGGCTTGTATTCTCAGGCTGGTAAGGGGCCATGGATATTGGCCCCCACAGCCTAAAAATAGCAGCCTGCTGCTGCCCAGAAAAGGCATTTCTGTTAGATGTGCCAATTCTGGCATGTTGCCCGGCTCTTCCCACTTGCCCCTGTAGCTTTGGTAATTGGGGTGATAGTTGGGGGTTGATGTCACATTTGTATTGTCAGGAGACATCAAACCCACGGCTTAGTAATGGAGAGGCATCCATAAGATGGGAATGGATCCTCAGTGACCAGACATAACTTCAATGACATCACCACTGGTCACTGAGGCTCCGCTCGCAGTAGTTCATTCTCCAGTGGTTCTCAGTGGTCACATCTTGGCATCATCCAGGTTGAAAACTGTTCATCCCACAGACATGGATTACGGGGTGAGACAGAACAACGGACAGGTACTATATATTGTTTTTTTATTTTAGTTCTATTACAGGAGATTAAGGGCTTTGGTGGAATTAGGCAAGGTCATAAGTATAGTTTAATATTATTAAAGGAGTCTGTGACATTCTTTTAAATAAATGACTTTTGTTTCTGGGTGTCTTTGTTTTCTTACAATGTGACTATAGGATTAGTAACGGATAGATGTCTTATAGACGCCTCTCAATTACTAAGCCATGGACTTGATGTTACCTGACAATACAAAGGTGACCTCAACCCCCTAACTCTCACTCCACTTACAACTGCTACAGGGCAAGTGGGAAGAGCCAAGCAAAGTGCAAGAAATGTCACATCTTTTATGGGCAGCTGCAGGTTGCTATTTTTAGGTTGGGGAGCCAATATCCATGGCTCCTTACAAGCCTGAGAATATCAGCCCCCAGCTGTCTGCTTTAGCAAGGCTGGTTGTCAAAAATGGGTGTGACCCCATGCCATTATTTAAAATTATTTAAATAAGTAAAAGAAACAGCATGGGGACCGTACTATTCTTGATAACTAGCCTGGCTGAAGCTGACAGCTGAGGGTTGCAGCCCACAGCTGTGACTTTTGTCTAGCTGGTTAGAAAAAATATAGGGGATCCCATGCCGGTTTATATTTTTTATTATTTATTTACAGCGCAGGAGCGGCTAATGAATACTCCCATCCACCGCTCCTGCTCTCACTGTTATTAGCAGCTGCAGGTGTTGGATGATGGGATCAGTAGTCCCATCAACTGACACCAGTGACCGGAGGTAAACTTTATACCTCAGATCACAGCTGAGCACTTATGCTGTCTTTTGACAGGGTGGGAATGGCGGCTATCTGACCAACAGGGATAATTTCACAGCCGATCAGCAGCAGTATTTGCCATACTGTCATGCACAAGACAGAGTGGCAAACACTGGATGTTCAGGCCCCCCATTCAAGTGAATGGGGTCTGGGTTTGGGTTCTGCTCTGGTACTCAAACCCAAACATTTTGTAACTGTTTGGCAAAACCAGCCGAAACCGAACATCCAGGTGTCTGACCATCTCTACTTATGTATTAATTGTGGATGCACATCTGTATTCAGCTGTATAGTGTAGAAAAAAGGGAAAAAGTGTGGCATGTGCTCTGGAAGCTGTGCTCTAGGTAACTATGTGTTATTTTATGCAGAGACGAGTCCTGGCTGGAAAAAGCGATGGTGGTCTGCTCTGGATGAAAAAGAAAAGAAAAATGAAGGACTTCAACTAGAGACGTCACTGGTAAGTTAGTCTGTTATCTGTACACTGACACTATATACTGTATACTATGTACAGAACTCCTGTGTATACTGTCACTGGTGATCACTGTACAGTCTGTACATTAACACTATATACAGAGCTCCTGTGTATAATGTCACTGGTGATCATTGTATTATCTGTACACTGACAGTATATACATAGCTCCTGTCTGTAATGGCACTTAGCATTGTGTTTTTCTGAATAAAGATCAGTATTGCATTATTCAGTCATTACGTGGTGTTATGGTTTGGTCATGGTGTGGCTGTATTTGTTCCTTGCATGTGGTATTATGTGGTCTGGTCATGGTGTGGTGGCATTTGTCCGTCGTATGTGGTATTATTCTGTCACTATATGGTGAAAATATGTGGTCTGGCCATGTTGTGGTGGTATTTGATCCCTGTACATGGTATTTTTTTTTGTCACTATGTGGTGGTAATACGTGATCTGGTTGCGGTGTGGCGGAATTTGTACCTTTTATGGGGTAATATTGGTCATTTAAAAAATGTATGTGACTCATTCCCTTAAAGAAAATAAATAAAAATATACCTAAAAAGAGTGTTGGATATGTTAAGAAATGTTTAATACATTAGAGTAGTGCCCTGCCAAAAAGAGTCTACCTTGTCATGGTGGTGGCGTCTAAAAAATATTTTGTTCAAAAAGAAAAGCTGCTGGCTATATATGTAAACGGGTGTTCAATTGGAACTGTTAATGTATGATTGGTGAGGATGTGGTGCAGAAGAGGAGTTTTTCCAAGAGTGGACAGTGGGACTGTGAAAAGTTTGAAGGGTGGTGGCGGAGCTGGGGTGGAACCTGGACGGAGTCTCAAGGGGGCCTGAAATCTTTACCAGTATTGGGCCCTGAAATTCCTAGCAGCAGCCCTGTCCTCAACCATCCTTTGTAGACTGTGAGCCCTCACAAGCAGGGTCCTCTCTCCTCCAGAAGCAGTAGGTGACTTATGTTGTTTAAGATTATTGTACTTGTTTTTATTATGTATACCCATTTCATATAAATGGTGTTATAACAATAAATATTAACTAGCTTGGCCCGTGCAAAATTTTCGCACATTGGTCTCCGGGGGCGAAGGCAATTTCCGAAAAAGCAAGTTGGTCAAATATAAATTTATTTCATGAGCTGATGAACACAGACAGGTATTTATATTTGTAGATTGGTAATACAATAAATTGTTTTGATAAGTAGAGGCCAAAAAATGTTTTCTGGTAGAGATACCACCTGCAGGTCATTGTGTCTTTCTGCAGGTTTATGAAAATGAATGTTTAAACTGTATCTAGTGATAAAGTTGTGAATGTGTGGTTTGTTTGGCTGTTTTCTTACTGAAGGAAGCAAGTTTACCTTTCAAATGGTGTATCATGTGTGTGTGTGTGGGGCGAAGTAATCAGCAAATAAGCAGTGCATGTTTACAAATGTGTTGGTAGTGTGCTTTGGGGTAGTGTGGTGCCACCTGCAGGTCATTTTTCCTTACTGCAGGTTTATGAAAATTAATGTTTAACCCCTTCACCCCCAAGGGTGGTTTGCACGTTCATGACCGGGCCAATTTTTACAATTCTGACCACTGTCCCTTTATGAGGTCATAACTCTGGAACGCTTCAATGGATCCCGGTGATTCTGACATTGTTTTCTCGTGACATATTGTACTTCATGTTAGTGGTAAAATTTCATTCAAATAACTTGCGTTTATTTGTGAGAAAAATGGAAATTTGGCGAAAATTTTGAAAATTTTGCAATTTTCCAACTTCGAATTTTTATGCCCTTAAATCACAGAGATACTGCACACAAGAAACTTGATAACTAACATTTCCCACATGTTTACTTTACATCAGCACAATTTTGGAACCAAAATTTTTTTTTGCTAGGAAGTTATAAGGGTTAAAAATTGACCAGCGATTTCTCATTTTTACAACACCATTTTATTTTTAGGACCACATCACATTTGAAGCCACTTTGAGGGGTCTATATGATAGAAAATACCCAAAAGTGACACCATTCTAAAAACTGCACCCCTTAAGGTGCTCAAAACCACATTCAAGAAATTTATTAACCCTTTAGGTGCGTCACAGGAATTTTTTTGAATATTTAAAAAAAAATGAACATCTAACTTTTTTTCACAAAAAAAATACTTCAGGTTCAATTTTTTTTATTTTACCAAGGGTAACAGGAGAAATTGGACTGCAAAAGTTATTGTGCAATTTGTCCTGAGTACGCTGATACCTGATATGTGGGGGGAAACGACTGTTTCGGCGCATGGTAGAGCTCAGAATGGAAGGAGCGCCGTTTGACTTTTTCAATGCAAAATTGGCTGGAATTCAGATCGGACGCCATGTCACGTTTGGAGAGTCCCTGATGTACCTAAACAGTGGAAACCCCCTACAAGTGACCCCATTTTGGAAACTAGACCCCCCAAGGAACTTATCTAGATATGTGGTGAGAACTTTGAACCCACAAGGGCTTTACAGAAGTTTATAACGTACAGCGGTACAATTAAAAAATCATATTTTTTCCACAAAAATGATCTTTTCACCTCAATTTTTATCTTCCCAAGGGTAACAGGACCCTAAAAGTTATTGTGCAATTTGTCCTGAGTACGCTGATACCCCACATGTGGGGATAAACCACTATTTGGGCGCATGGGAGAGCTCGGAAGGGAAGCAGCGCCATTTGACGTTTTTGGCTGGAATTGAGATTGGAAAACCCCTGATGTACCTAAACAGTGGAAACCCCCCACAAATGACACCATTTTGTTAACTAGACCCCCCAAGGAACTTATCTAGATGTGTGGTGAGCACTTTGAACCCCCTAGTGCTTCACAGAAGTTTATAACGCCCGGGCGTGAAAATAAAAAAATCGTATTTTTTCCACAAACATGATCTTTTAGTCACCATTTTTTTATTTTCCCAAGGGTAACAGGAGAAATTGGACCCCAAAAGTTGTTGTCCAATTTGTCCTGAGTATGCTGATACCCCATATGTGGGAGAAAACTACTGTATGGGCACACGTCGGGGCTCAAAATGGAAGTAGTGACATTTTGGAATGCAGACTTTGATGGAATGGTCTGCGGGTGTCATGTTGCCTTTGGAGAGCCCCTAATGTACCTAAACAGTGGAAACCCCCCACAAATGACCCCATTTTGAAAACTAGACCCCCTAAGGAACTTATCTAAATGTGAGGTGAGCACTTTGAACCCCCAAAGGCTTCACAGAAGTTTATAATGCCAGGGCATGAAAATAAAAAAATCGTATTTTTTCCACAAACATGATCAATTAGTCCCCAATTTTTTTATTTTCCCAAGTGTAACAGGAGAAATTGAACCCCAAAAGTTGTTGTCCAATTTGTCCTGAGTACGCTGACACCCCATATGTGGGAGAAAACTACTGTATGGACACACGTCAGGGCTCGGAAGGGAAGTATTGATGTTTTGGAATGCAGACTTTGATGGAATGGTCTGCGGGTGTCATGTTGCCTTTGGAGAGCCCCTAATGTACCTAAACAGTGGAAACCCCCCACAAATGACCCCATTTTGAAAACTAGACCCCCTAAGGAACTTATCTAGATGTGAAGTGAGCACTTTGAACCCCCAAAGGCTTCACAGAAGTTTATAATGCCCGGGCATGAAAATAAAAAAATCATATTTTTTCCACAAACATGATCAGTTAGTCCCCAATTTTTTTATTTTCCCAAGGGTAACAGGAGAAATTGAACCCCAAAAGTTTTTGTCCAATTTGTCCTGAGTACGCTGATACCTCATATGTGGGAGAAAACTACTATGTGGGCACACGTCGGGGCTCGGAAGGGAAGTAGTGACGTTTTGGAATGTAGACTTTGATGTAATGGTTTGCGGGTGTCATGTGCGTTTGGAGAGCCCCTGATGTACCTAAACTATTGAAACTCCCCACAAGTGACCCCATTTTGGAAACTAGACCCCCTAAGGAACTTATCTAGATGTGAGGTGAGCACTTTGAACCCCCAAGTGCTTCACAGAAGTTTATATTGCCAGGGCATGAAAATAAAAAAATCTTATTTTTTCCACAAACATGATCAGTTAGTCCCCAATTTTTTTATTTTCCCAAGGGTAACAGGAGAAATTGAACCCCAAAAGTTGTTGTCCAATTTGTCCTGAGTATGCTGACACCCCATATGTGGGAGAAAACTACTGTATGGAGACACGTCAGGGCTCGGAAGGGAAGTAGTGACGTTTTGGAATGCAGACTTTGATGGAATGGTCTGCGGGTGTCATGTTGCCTTTGGAGAGCCCCTAATGTACCTAAACATTAGACAAATGACCCCATTTTGGAAACGAGACCCCCTAAGGAACTTATCTAGATGTGTGGTGAGCACTTTGAACCCCCAAGGGCTTCACAGAAGTTTATAATGCCCGGGCATGAAAATAAAAAAATCGTATTTTTTCCACAAACATGATCAATTAGTCCCCAATTTTTTCATTTTCCCAAGGGTAACAGGAGAAATTGGACCCCAAAAGTTGTTGTCCAATTTGTCATGAGTACGCTGACACCCCATATATGGGAGAAAACTACTGTATGGACACACGTCGGGGCTCGGAAGGGAAGCAGTGACGTTTTGGAATGCAGACTTTGATGGAATGGTCTGCGGGTGTCATGTGCGTTTGGAGAGCCCCTGATGTACCTAAACTATTGAAACTCCCCACAAGTGACCCCATTTTGGACACTAGACCCCCCACGGAACTTATCTAGATGTGTGGTGAGCACTTTGAACCCCTAAGTGCTTCACAGAAGTTTGTAACGCTCGGACGTGAAAATAAAAAAATCATTTTTTTCCACAAAAATGATATTTTTGCCCCCAATTTTTTATTTTCCTAAGGGTAACAGGAGAAATTGGACCCCAATTGTTTTGCAATTTGACCTTAGTAGGCTGATACCCTACATGTGGGGGTAAAACACTGTTTGGGCGCATGGCAGAGCTTGGAAGGGAAGGAGCACCATTTGACTTTTTCAACTCAGAATTGGCTGGAATTGAGATCAGACGCCATGTTGCATTTGGAGAGCCCCTGATGTGCCCAAACAGTGGAAACCCCCAATTCTAACTCCAACCCGAACCCCAACACACCCCTAACCCTAATCTCAGCCCTAACCCTAGCCCTAACCCTAACCCTAGCCCTAACCCTAGCCCTAACCCTACCCTAACCCTAACCCTAACCCTAGCCCTAACCCTAACCCTAATGGAAAAATGGAAATAAATACTTTTTTTTATTTTATTATTTTTCCCTAACTAAGGGGGTGATAACGGGGGGTTTGGTTTACTATTTATGGCGGTTTTTATATTTGGCAGCTGTCGCGCGCTAAAAGACGCTTTTTATTGTAAAAATAGTTTTTGCATCACCACATATTGAGAGCTATAATTTTTCCGAATTTTGACCCACCGAGTCATGTGAGGTCTTATTTTTTGCGGGACGAGTTGACGTTTTTATTGGTACCATTTTCGGGCACGTGACTTTTTTGATCACTTTTTATTCCGATTTTTGGGACGCAGAATGAACAAAAACCAGCGTTTCATGAATTTCTTTTGGGGGGTTGCGTTTACATCGTTCCGCGTGCGATAAAATTGATAAAGTGATTTTATTCTTCGGGTCAGTACGGTTACAGCGATACCTCATTTAGGTCTTTTTTTATGTTTTGTCGGTTTTATACAATGAAAACTATTTTATATAAAAAATAATTATTTTTGCATCGCTTTATTCTGCGAGCTATAACTTTTTTATTTTTTCGCTGATGAAGCTGTGTTGTGGCTCGTTTTTTGCGGGACAAGATGACGTTTTCAGCGGTACCATGGATATTTATATGCGTCTTTTTGATCGCGCGTTATTACACTTTTTGTTTGGCGGTATGATAATAAATCATTATTTTTTGCTTTGTTTTTTATTTTTATTTTTTAAGGGGTTCGCTAAAGGGGTTAACTAATGGGACAGTTTTATAGGGCGGGTCGTTACGGACACGGCGATACCTAATATGTGTATTTTATTGTTTTTTTTTATTTCCAAAAAATGGATTTATTTGGGGAAATATTTTTTTTTTCTTATTTATTTGGCGATTTTTTTAAATTTATTTGAACACTTTTCTTTATTTTTTTTTTTTATTTTATTAAATAGTCCCAGGTGGGACATCACTGTCCTGTGACAGATCGCTGATCTGTCACATCACAGATCACTGTGACAGATCAGCGATCTGTCACAGGCAGTGCAGAAGGCTTCCTCATGCCTGCGCTTTGCAGGCACTGAGGAAGCTAGCTTCCTGCAGGCCCCCGAAGGCCCCCGTCGCCATCTTGGATTTGGGGGCCTGCAGGAAAGGAGCTCCCCGCAGCAGCGCTGCACATTGCGCTGCCGTGGGGGGCTCAGGGAAGCACGGAGGGAGCCCCCTCCCTGCCGATGCTTCCCTTTAACCCCCGGTACACCGCGATCATGTTTGATCGCGGTGTGCAAGGGGTTAACGTGTCAGGAGCGGTGACCGCCCCTGACACATTGTGCCGGGTGTCAGCTGTGATAATCAGCTGACACCCGGCCGTGATCAGCGGCGCTCACCACGTGGGCGCCGTTGATCGCGGTAGACTTACTATCCTGTCCATGGACATAGGGGCCCGGGTCCCATGGACGGGATAGTACGTCTGATGTCAGGAAGGGGTTAAACTGTATTTTGTGATCAAATCGTGGATGTGTGGTTTGTTTGGCCATTTAATTGCTGAAAAATTTACATTTTATATAGTGTATCATTTGTGTGTGTGGGTGCAGTATGAACGGGGATACAAAGGAATCACCGAAAAACAGTGTTTAGAAATAATAGAATAGATAATAATACCGCTGCGTGGCTGCCAAGCAAAGTGAGTCCAGTAGACTGTACAGTTACTGAAGCTTTCAAAATACTGCACAATTATAATATTTCTACTCTGGGCAATTGATTACATTTTAGTGGTTTGTGTCAATAATTTTGAGAAATGCTTGTACTACAAATTGGGTCTCTTTCATGTGCGTTACCTGTAGCATTAGAGCTCCCAGACCAGCAGGCCTGCAATACTTTCAGTCAACTACCTGTGTTTTCCTTAAATTTTTTGTTATACCAAGCTGATATTTGTGTCACCTGAGTGTGGCTTATCAAAAATCACCAAATGGTGATTAAACTGATCACGCTCAAGGAGAGATTGACACAGATCTAGGTGAATCAAAATAAACCTGATGAAACCGATAATCAAAATTAGTAATGGGTACCGTGCGTGAGCTGGTAGGTCTGCAGAAATAATACTATGGATTGCAGTTGCGGATGGCAATAAAGCGGGACGGCAATTACAACGGGCAGAGCCAGGGTTAGCCCCAGCAGGCGGCGTTCCCTGGATGCCCGCGAAAGTGAAAGATAAACTAGCAAGCTCCCTAAGCGTGTGACGTTACACTAACTACGGGACAGTGCAAGAGCCAAGAAGCAAATCAGCATGTTTCAAAGGCAAGACTGCCTTCTTCGTCAGGGTGAAGAAGGCAGTCTTGCCTTTGAAATGCGTTGGTTAAAATCATGTTTAAGCTGTTGCATTCAATATGAGAGCTCCCAGCACAGCATGCTTTCACTGGTCCCTCACCCACCTCATCATAATGAAATAACCTAAATTTAAAGCTGTAAATGCTGGCCCAGACCCTGATACCTCATGCATGGCTACTGCTGTGCTATTATCAAATTTGCACTGTGGGGCAATTGATGCCCCTTTTCCGGGTGTCTGCCCCTAATTTGAACTTTTTGGGCAGCTTTTTGCACCCCCCTTGAAGATGTTGTTCATACCTTTGGATTTATCTCCAGTCAAATTCAATGAGGCTCTGACATGTTCAACTAACTGTTTGGTGAACATCGTTCTGTTTGCCGAAACCGCACCGAACAGAACCTTGAAAGGTTCGCTCATCTCTAGACTCATGTTGATCAGTACGGACCCCGAACTTTCCTGTTCTGGTTTGCTTATTCCTAGCGAAATCCAGTACAGTACATCTAGTTCAAGAATTTACAGTAATATACATTCTGTACAAGAGAGTAACTACTATATAAACTCTTATTAGTGGTTTACCATGTGAGACGAATGCTGATTTGCTAAATTTTCTAGAAAATCCCTCATGTTTTGCAATTTGATTGTGTTTTTGTTATATTGAAAGAAATAATGGATAATTCTACACCAACTTGCCATGTACACATCATTCCATGATATAATTACAAGTGCTAATGTCTCATTTGTTGTAGTACTTTTCAATATGTTCTAATTAGTATTTTTCTTTCGTTGGAAGAGGTTCAGTTTTGGCATTAAAAACTTAATGGATGGCTGAAAAGCAAATAATTACAATATTTGGACCCAAGCTATTTTTTCTCCTCTTCTGTTTAAATCTTGCCAAGCACGTATCCATGTGGATTAAATATTTTATCACAATGATAAGAAAAGAGCTTCAAAGGGATAATGTTAAAGGAATACTAAACACAATGGGCAAATAAAATATAGCCCAGTACTTCTTTCCTTATCTATAAATCATTTTGACTACTGCTGCTGCCAAACACAGCATTGCATGTGAGCATATGAAGTACTGCACCTTAAATGGATTTTCCCACAGACAAAAGTGAATTTTAATCAATAGATCAACAGATCTTGGAATAATAATAACTTCCATAATTTGATGTGTTTAAACAAAATGTTCCTGTGCTGAGATAATCTTATGAATGTGCTCCTGCTATGTACTGTGTAATGGCTGTGTCTTGCGGTGCAGGAACATGGTCTGATCCTACCACAACTCCTGGGCAGGGGAGGAAGCAAAAGAGTATACAGACATATATTGATTAAAATTAACTTTTGTTCATGAAAAAAACCTTTAACTTCATTAAGGTGATGGGACAATGCTAAGTAAAGAACAATGCAGACTGGTGGCACCACAGTAACAGAGGTTTGATGTCTGCTACTTAGCTGGTCATAGAGCAAAAATCATGCTAATAGAGTAAGTCTTGCACCATTGGCGAAGGAAGATGCTGACTCATGTCAATCTTATCCATCTGACCCAAGTGCCCAATCAAGAAGCTACTGTCTGCACCAACTTGTTGAAGGCCAAAGCTATCCCCAGATCTATGTTGCATACAGTCCCCTCTGCAGTGCTCCTCCAAGTCACTCCTGTTATATGTTTTCTTCTTTCTCCTGTACTTGTGACACACTTGTGACGTGTGGTGTTAGGTGTATAAAATCATGGTTTTCTTGAAAATCTTGGGGACCATTTCTTGTACCACTGCTTGAAGAAAGGGTCTTCTAAAAACAGGCAGTAGGTTTAGAAGTTGATTTTGAGTCCATCTGTAAGTCTAAATGTCAAACTAGCTCATCTTTAAAAATATGAAGCTATAGTCGAAGTGAAGGACATTTTTTTGCATCACTACTTAAAGAAAGTGTCTTTTAAAAACTGGAAGTACGTTTCTGATTTTATTTTGACTCCATCTTCAACCTGAAGAGGTCAAATTAGCTTATATTTAATAATACTAGCCCATAGCAGCACTCTATCTTCACCTTTCTGGCATCTGAGTGAGTGTCTGTGCCTGTGACAGATTTAACAAAAAGCCCATCCATCTGGTTAGTCAAGAGTCACTCTCATCTCATGAGACCATAAAACCTTTGAAAAAGTGTCTTTAGATATTTCTTAGCCAAGTCTATATGTTTCAATGTCTATGTCTTGTCCTGTGGAGGTTGGGTTTCAATCTTTCTTACCTTGGCCATATCTGAACACTCAACACCTTGTACTTCTGGGCTCTACAGGTAGGGCGCATTTTTGGCATTAGAGAATAATAGGTTCCTGGTTGCTTCATGTTTGATTCTTCTTCAAACTTTGGCAGTTAATGTGCATCTTTAAATCTTTTGTTTGGCCCATTTTTGCCAGAGGAAAACAAGTTGCCTAGTAATTCTGCACACCATGCTGTCTCTGTTACTTATAAGAAAAAAGCCTCTGTGTGATACAAAAAATTTAACTAAAAGTATTGCCTGCAATTGATTGTTGCAGTTCTTTTTAAGGAATTCCAGTAGATATATTTTTATTTTTTACATCAGATTCTAGTCACCTTGATTCCTCAAATGTTTTCAAGGTGCCATACCATCAACCCACTTGACATCCTAATAGCTACAAATACCCAGATTGTTTACCCAAACTCTTGGGTGTCGCAGCTGGCTGCTTTGGGACCGTAATGCAAACCTCAACACAAATGGTCTCAATCATATAAAAATACTGTTTGTTTGTATATTGTCCACAACAAATTTGTGCATCTGTATATTAATTCAATTTTAACGGTGTGATAGGCCATTTTCATTCTTTTGCTATTTTTTCTTTTGTCAATCAAAATAATGGCATATCCTTGCGATGTGTTTACACTTTCTGTGACGAATGAGCAAAAAATGAAGGAACGACAAACTAGTCAGAAGTAATAAACAAAATGTAAACTTTATTGTTAAAAGATCAGTTAAAAACTGATGTGGGAGAGAAAGATGTACAGTATATGTCACACATTATATGCTGTAAAACTGGGAGCACATTTACCTGGGTAAGTGACAGTGGGAAACATAATTGATATACATATAAGGAGAACACTATGTGTCCATATCACATATATGAAAGGATATTAAAAAGAATTGCAGCAATACATATAACAAATACCCAGATGCCATACCAAAGAAAGGTAGAATCTCTATATATAAAAGTGAATGTATGTGTGTGTGTATCACCAACCAATCACGAAGCATCTTTCATTTTACCAGAGCTGTTCAAATGAAGCTGAGCTGTGATTGGTTGCTATGAGCAACAGTTTTCCTTGCAACCAATCACTAAGCATCTCTCATTTCACCAGAGCTGGTTAAAAGTAGCTGAGCTGTGATTGGTTGCTATGAGCAAGTTTTCCTACTTGACAACACCTCAGCAGACACTGACATGGTGGGAAAAATCTAGCATCTTCAGGAACATAAGCTCCCAGCCATTGTCTGCCCCCTTGAAAGGAGCAGAGAGCACATGACAGAAATGAATCCCCCCTCCTGTGCCCATATACCATCACACATCCTCCATCCCGTATGCACATCTTCCCTCTTAAAGGGATCACTGGTATGGAAGTCAGAGCAAATCCATCCAGGGCTTTGGTTTTGACCCCAGCCCTCTCTTGAAGGGATCCCTGGTATGGAAGTTAGGACCGTTCCACTCAGCTCTGTGGTTCTGACCCCAGGCCTTTCTTAAAGGGATCTCCGGTATGGAAGTCAGGGCAAATCCATCCAGCGCTTTGGTTCTGACCCCAGGCTCTCTTAAAGGAATCTCTTGTATGGAAGTTAGGGCAAATCCCTCAATGTTCTGATTCTGACCCCAGGGTTCTATTAAAGGGATCATTGGTATGCAAAAATATATATAAAGTGCTCTCACTGAGAGAAACAAAATAGGAATCTTGTGGGTATGATACCTTTTAATGGCTAACAAATAATAGAGAATGATGTTACAAAGCAAGCTTTCAGGACTGCTTACATCCCTTCATCAGGCTGATAAAACAAAATATTTGAAGAAACCTTATTTATATACAGTGGAGAGCAAATGCAAGGTGTGATACATGGACATTTCAATAAACAAATTAGGGGTAGTAGTCCGGTGGCTCTGGCTGATGTGATGATGTGAGATATTAGGAGTAGTAGTCCAGTGGCTCTGGCTGACGGAATGATGTGGGATATTAGTGGTAGCAGTCCGGTAGCTTTGGCTGATGGGATGATGTGGGATATTAGGGGGAGTAGTCCGGTGGCTCTGGCTGACGGGATGATGTGGGATATTAGTGGTAGTAGTCCAGTGTCTCTGGCTGACGGGATGATGTGGAATATTAGTGGTAGTATTCCGGTGGCTCTGGCAGACCGGATGATGTGGGATATTAGGAGGAGTAGTCCGGCATCTGTGACAGGATGATGTGGGATATTAGTGGTAGTTGTCTGGTGGCTCTGACTGACGGGACGATGTCGGATATTAGGGTAAGTAGTCTGGTGGCTCTGGCTGATGGGATGATGTGGGATGTTATAGTGAATGTGGCTATGGGGAGTGGGTGGGGCTATACACTCAGCTTTATATATATAGATATAATCATTATAATTTGTTATAACTAACCGTAGTTAGTTACTATACCCGGGCAGCGCTGGGCTCTTCAGCTAGTTATTAAATAAATATAAATGCAACTCCAATTTATTATAAATCATGCTGTAGGGGCTGTGGACCATATATAGTATTGGACCTGCTGTCACATAAAAAAGACAATGAGCAGAAGAATGGTGCATGCGTTCATAAACCGGAAGCTGCTAAAACTGAGGGGCGATCTAATAACCATGTATAAGTATATAAGGGGACAATACAAATATCTCTTCGAGGATCTGTTTATACCAAGGAAGGTGACGGTCACAAGGGGACATTTTCTGCATCTGGAGGAGAGAAGGTTTTTCCACCAACATATAAGAGGATTCTTTACTGTTAAGGCAGTGAGGATCTGGAATTCCTTGCCTGAGGAGGTGGTGATGGTTAACTCAGTCGAGGGGTTCAAGAGAGGCCTGGATGCCTTCCTGGAGCGTAACAATATTGTATCTTACAGATATTAGGTCCTTTAGAAGGACATAGATCTGGGGATTTATTCCGACGGAATATAGGCTGAACTGGATGGATAAATGTCTTTTTTCGGCCTTGCTAACTATATTACAGCAATCAAATAGTGCGACATTTGATAAATTGGGGCATAGCTAATATTGTCATTGAGCCCAAATGGATGGAGTGTGCCAAGTGTCCAAATAAATCTGGATTCAAGTTGGGCAAGTCTCCTAGAAATTCTACTGCCACGGACATTAACATCGATCATGTCAATACCCCTGACCCTGAGAAGGTTGCCATCACAGTTGTGATGACATTTGAAATGGCACGGAAGAGTTTTTAATGTGGATGCGTCCTCAAGGGTTGCCACAGCGGCAATGCCAAGCACATGCTTGCTAATGCGTACTTTCAATTGGCGTATCATCAATCCGACATACAGTGTGGGAAATAAGTATTTGATCCCTTGCTGATTTTGTAAGTTTGCCCACTGACAAAGACATGAACACTCTATAATTTTAAGGGTAGCTTAATTTTAACAATGAGAGATAGAATATCAAAAATAAAATCCAGAAAATCGCATTGCATAAATTATATAAATTTATTTGCATTTTTGTAGTGAGAAATAAGTATTTGATCCCTCTGGCAAACAAGACTTAATACTTGATTGCAAAACCCTTGTTGGCAAGCACAGCAATCAGACGTTTGATGATGAGGTTTGCACACATGTCAGAAGGAATTATGGTACACTCCTCTTTGCAGATACTTTGGTACACTCATCTCTAAATCATTAAGATTTTGAGGCTGTTGCTTGGAAATTAGGAGCTTCAACTCCATCCATAAGTTTTCTATGGGATTAAGGTCTGAAGACTGGCTAGGTCACTCCATGACTTTAATGTGCTTCTTTTTGAGGCATTCCTTGGCTGTCTTAGCTGTATATTCTGGGTCATTGTCTTGCTGGAATACCCAGATGTGACGCATTTTCAATGTCCTTGTGAAGGGAAGGTGGTTGTCACTCAGGATTTTATGGTGCATGGCTCCATCCATTCTCCCATTGATGCGGTGAAGTAGTCCTGTGCCCTAAGCAGAGAACCCCCCCAAAAGCATAATGTTTGCACCATGCTTGACAGTAGGGATGGTGTTCTTTGGGTCATAAGCAGCATTTCTCCTCCTCCAAACATGGCGAGTTGTGTTAATGCCAAAGAGCTCATATTTCGTCTTATCTAGGGATGGGCGAATCCTGAAATATTCGGAATCGCTAGGCTGTAACGAGTCCGACTTGGAAACTCGCTATTCGTTGTGAGTCTAGCGAGTCCAATGTTAATGAATGGGGATGCGAGTTTTGCAGCGATTCCTGTGCTGGGGAGGAGGAGAATGGGGATGCAGATTTTTTTTTTTGCAGAGTTTCTTAGGCCGGTTTCACATTAGCGCATTTTCAGCGCGCGCACGGCCGGGGGTAGCTCCGCCCCCGAGCCGGCTCTCTGCCCGGCGTGCCCGCCCCTTGCCTGTAGCGCCGCCTCCTAGCGGACGGCGGCGCCTGCGATCGGCGCACCCTATCTTTAGCATAGGGTGCGCCGATCGTGCGCAGGTCGTGCGCTAGTTGCGCTTTGACCTGCGCTGCGCACTTTTGACGGTGCGCCGTGCGCGCCAAAATCGAACTTTTCGGATTTTGGCGCGCACGGCGCACCGTCATAAGTGCGCAGCGCAGGTCAAAGCGCAACTAGCGCACGACCTGCGCACGATCGGCGCACCCTATGCTAAAGATAGGGTGCGCCGATCGCAGGCGCCGCCGTCCACTAGGAGGCGGCGCTACAGGCAAGGGGCGGGCACGCCGGGCAGAGAGCCGGATCGGGGGCGGAGCTACCCCCGGCCGTGCGCGCGCTGAAAATGCGCTAATGTGAAACCGGCCTTAGCGATTTTGTGTCAGCAGCTGGACACAAAATCGCTAAGAAACTAGGATTGCTTGTATTAAACTGTGAAAAAACTAGCTAGGAGTTCTCTCTCTCTGTTTTGCAGTGATTCCTGTGCTGGGGAGGAGGAGAATGGGGATGCGAGGAGAGAGAGAGAGAGAGAGAGAGAGAACGAACTCCTAGCTAGTTTTTTCACAGTTTAATTCAAGCAATCCTAGTTTCTTAGTGATTTTGTGTCCAGCTAGGACACACAAAACTAGCTAGGAGTTCTCTCTCTCTCTCCCCTCCAGCACAGGAATCGCTGCAAAACAGAGAGAGAGAACTCCTAGCTAGTTTTTTCACAGTTTAATACAAGCAATCCTAGTTTCTTAGCGATTTTGTGTCCAGCTGCTGACACAAAATCGCTAAGAAACTCTGCAAAAACTAGGATTGCCATTCATTTGCATTGGACTCGTTACTGTGCGAGTAATCGCTTGGAAACTCGCAGAGTACCGACTCCTGCGAGTCCCCTACTACTCGCAGAGTAACGAGTCCTAACGAGTAGATTCGCCCATCCCTAGTCTTATCTGACCACAACACCTCCAAATCACTTACAGAAACATCCAGGTGTTCATTGGCAAACTTCAAACAGGCCTGCACAAGTGCCTTCTTGAGCAGGGGGACCTTGCTGGTGCTGCAGGATTTTAAACTTTTACGGCATAATGAGTTATCAATCGTTTTCTTGGTGACTGTGGTCCCAGCTGCCTTGAGATCAATAAGAAGTTCCCCCATGTAATTTTAGGCTGATCTGTCACCTTCCTCATGATCACGCATACCCCACGAGGTGAGACTTTGCATGGTGCCCCAGATCAATGTCGATTGACAGTCATTTTGTATTTCTTCCATTTTTTTACTATTGCACTAACAACTGTCTCCTTCTCACCCAGCATCTTACTTATGGTTTTGTAGCCCATTCCAGCTTTATGCAGGTCTATGATCTTGTCCTTGACATCCTTATATAGCTCTTTAGTCTTACCCATGTTGTAGAGGTTAAAGTTTGACTGATTAATTGAGTCTGTGGACAAGAGTCTTTTATAAAGGTGACTATGTAAGACAGCTGTCTTTAATGCAGGTAACGAGTTGAGTTGAAGCATCTAACTAGTCTGTAGGAGCCAGAACTGTTAATGGTTGGTAAGGGATCAAATATTTTTTTCTCACTGCAAAATGCAGATAAATGTATATAATTTACTCAATGTGATTTTCTGTATTTTATTTTTGATATTCTATCTCTCAATGTTAAAATTAACCTACCCTTAAAATTATAGACTGTTCATGTCTTTGTCAGTGGGCAAACTTTCCAAATCATAGAACCAATGTGATTCCTCATTGAAAAATATACTGATCCCTTCGTAATGACTGATATTCACCAATATCGAAAAAGGGAAGTAGTAATAGATCATAGAACATATAAAACAGTAAATATATTTTATTACAATAATCATACATAGTATTACAAAACAATTATAAATAGGACTACATTACTTGGGGCACAAAAAAACAGAAAACTAAAAAGCAGACATAAACCTCTGGGAGAGAACCAGGCATATCATATATTCATAGTAATAATATCTGAATAAATATATGGTATATCAGATATGTCTGGTAAATATCCCAATGTTTATATAGCTTAATATACTCCAGTGCAGGTATCAAATCAAACAATCTTATATGTTATAGCCAAGCCTAAAGAAGCAATAAAACACCAATTGATGGTAGTATATTTGAGCAAGGACCTGATATATCTATGCACCTTATTTTGGTCATTATGACCTAACACTATGCATTTTATTTTGTCACTATGACCTGGTCTTATGGTCCTCTTTTTTTGCATTAATTCACCTAAATTTATATATATATATATATATATTACCATCAATTGGTGTCTTCTTGCTTCTTTCGGTTTGGCTATGGTATATAAGATTGTTGGATTTGATACCTGTGCCGGAGTATATTGAGTTATATAGACATTGGGATATTTACCCGACATATCAGATATTATTACTATGAACATATGATATGCCTGGTTCTCTCCCAGAGGTTTATGTCTGCTTTTTATTTTTCATTTTTTTGTGCCCAAAGTAATTTAGTCCTATTTATAATTGTCTTGTAATGTTATTTATGATTATTGTAGTAAAATTTATTTACTATTTTATATGTTCTATGATCTCTTACTCCATCACTTTTTCGCTAATGGTGAAACTTACAAAATCAGCAAGGGATCAAATACTTATTACCCCCACTGTATATTTTGGTACATGAACACACTGCGTAATAGATGACATCCTTGCTTGTGCATGTGGTACACTTTCTGATTTCATATTGTCAGGATCAACTACTATCAGCAAATGTATTACAGCGATCAATATTTGGGCATGCCGTGCAGCGACCACACTGGACGCCCCCACGTCTTTTTCAAATTAATCAAGAAACGTGATGGTTGGTTCACCTACATAATAACTGCGAACCAAATGGTCGTGTAGGTTCTTAGAGTAATGTGCCATGATGGCAGCCCTCTAAGGTAGAAATCTAGAGATAGTGGAATCTGCCTTTAAGATGGACCAGGACTTGTCAAGTGCTCTCCTCATAAGCGGAAACTGGGAGTGAAAATTGGTGATAAACCGAACAATGTCCCAGTCCACCCTTGCCTCTGATTTATATAAAAGAGCATGCCTTGAAGAGTGCTTAGCCCTATCATGGGCTTTATATAATCATGCAGAATCTATAACCACGTTCAACTAGCCGTCGTTTCATGTCCTCCTCCTGTATTGCAAAGTGAGCATCGGTGGAACATAGTCTCCGGAGATGCAGGAATTGTCCTGTGGGAACAAATTGAATCATATGCCCAGGATGTGAGGAGGAGGCGTGCAATAGCATATTTAGAGATGTGGGTTTACAAAATATATTAGCTTGTATTTCACCATTAGTATCTCTCTTTAATGTCACGTCTATAAATTCAATGGCATCACAATCACATTTATATGTGATAAAAATGTTACAGTTGTTGATATTCAAGACGGACATGAACTCTTCTAGGGATTCTTTTGAACCCTGCCAGATCAGCAGAATGTCATCAATGTACCATGTGCAAGAGGGGACGCGGTCCACTGACGACAGCTGATCTATCAGGAGGAGGTCCCTCTCCCACTGCCCCAGGAGCAGGTTGGCATTTGGGGGTCAAAGGATGCCCAATGGCTGTTCCCTGGAGTTGTAGGAAGATGGACCCCTTAAAAACAAAAAAATTATCGGTAAGTGTAAATTCTAAAAACTCAAGCATAGGATCCCTGATATCTTTGGTTAGATTGGATGGACCTAAGTAGAATTATGTAGCCCAAAGGCTCCTTATGCCTGATGCTGGTGTACAGAAACTCAATGTCCGCTGTCACTAGCATTGCATCACTGTCTAGGTATAGTCCATCGACCCATCTCAAGATCTCGAACATATACTTAAGAAAGGATGACAATTCTTCCACTAGAGGTTGCAGTTTGGAATCTATCCACTGATTCACATTTTCGAGGTAATTCCCTTTTCCTGGTATGGTCCGTCTACCAGTGGGCATCTGCGCATCCTTGTGAATTTTAGGCAGCAAAAAGAGGGTGGAAATTCCAGGTTCTGAAATATTGAGGGCCATAACCAGTTCCTTAGTGATAGTCCCACCCTCTCTGGCTCTTCCAATAATTGTGTGGTATATGCGGTCAAGTAATTAAAGGTGAGCTTCTTGTAGCACATCTTATTATTCAATTGGCAAAAGGCCTCTTTCTCATAGAGTCTTAGGCCACAGGTTTAAATACCACATCAGGTAAATTCTGAAGGACACGCAGACACCCCCACTCCTCCCTAGTGAGATTGTCATAATAAATATGATGTTAAGCTCTAAGAATTCTTTACTGACTATCTGAGCGAAAAGATTGACATACAGTAAGGGCAGGAAGACTGGGGGAATTTTTTTAAAGTTTGGTCGAATAGATGAAGATACCTTACCGCCTTCAGTGGTATTGTGCTCGGTGGCTCGATCCTCCAAAGTGTGTAGTGCTATTTCTTCTTCCTCTGTAGGAAATAATTTAAAAAGATTGTCATAAAAAAATATTTATTAAATATCAGCAACTGTGCAAACATGTGAAGGTTCTTGATGGCAGTAAATGCATCAAAAGCAGCCACTGGTGAGAATGTTAAACCTTCATTGAGAAGGGAGAGATCAGTGGCTGAAAAGATGTGCTGGCTAAGGTTTATTACCTTGTTATCACATCTTTTATATTCAGGTGATCGAAACTCATGGCGTCAATATGGATGAAAGTTGAAATCTTTTTGTCTTCTCGATATAGCTCCTTTTTAAAACAACTTTATTAAAATTTTTAACACATATACATAGGTAAAGAATGGAAGGAGGGGGAAGGGAATGAGGTTAAGTAAGAGAACTACCACTTTATTGGGAAGCTAAACAAGAATAAATAGGAAAAAGGGGAAGGAAAAAGGAAGTGAAATGCAAAAATTAACAGTATTGTGTTACATCTTTACATTGCGGTTAGGGATTATAATCACACTACATGTGTGCCTGATGCTATCGCATCAGGAGGGCAGTAACATCACGATGGGGGCAGCTTTGTGGCAGCCCACCCACTTCTGTGCAGTCACAACGGCAGGAAAGATGGGGTTTTGCGACCTGTGCTGGAGATGGTGTGCGGCGCCACCAGAGGGTGGCAGCACCCAATCTCCAGCACAGGTCTCAAGCTGCAGTGCACGGAGGTGGGTGGGCAGGCAGCGGCAGGATCCTGCGCATGTAGTCAGACAGTGGGTCCTGGTGGGAGTCTGGCGGTGGCATCCCTCTCATTACTCCCCCCTCATTACACCCTCTCGTTACACCCCTCTCACAGCCGGCAGGAAAGACGGTGTTTTGCGGCCTGTGCTGGAGATGGTGTGCGGCGCCACCAGAGAGTGGCCGCACCCAATCTCCAGCACATGCCTCAAGCCGCGGTCTTTCCTGTCGGCTGTGACTGCACGGAGGTGGGTGGGCAGGCAGTGGCGGGATCCGATTCGTGTAATCAGGCGGTGGGTACTGGAGGGGGTCCGGTGGCAGCATCCCTCTCATTAATCCCCCCTCATTACACCCTCTCATTACACCCCCTCATTACACCCTCTCATTATACCCCCTTCATTACCCCCTCTCGTTATATCCCCTCGTTACACCCCTTTCATAGCCTTGTGATTGCAGCGGTGGCCTGGATCCGAGCGGCAGCTGGGATCCCAGCAGCGGTTGGGATCGCAGCGGCGACCTGGATCTGAGCGGCAGTCGGGATCTCAGCGGCATTCAGGATCGAAGCTGTGTCCTAAATCCGAGCGGTATCACTTGGGTGTTCTAAAATGTTAGTCGGCGTACTTCCAGTGCGGCGCAGTGGATTGTGGGATTCGGGGACATCCAAACGGAAGTGGATGACAGACAATTTAAGGCAATTATATATATAGATTCCAAATAAAACATCTTTAATCCAATTATTAAGAGAGATTACGAAGTATACCAAAAGTAAATTCAGGGCGCAAAATCAGACCATGATTTCCATCTCCTATAATAGGTTGCGTACTAGTTATTTGCTATTGCGTGGCTTTTCTCGTATAAGTTATGCAACCTGATTTTGTCTAGAATATCATTTATACCAGGAATAGAATCTTCTCTCCACAGAATCGCAAAAGCATTTATAGTGACAAGAAAGAGGTGGATTAGTGTAGCTTTATGAGAAGAGTGGATTTCTTCCAATTCCAAAGATAATAAGGCCATTTGGGGCATTAAGACTACTTTTTGTTTAGTGATTTTATTCATTAACTTTGAAATTTTTAGTCATAATGTCCTAATTTTAAGACATTCCCAAAACAAATGAAGCAAATCACCAACAAAGCCACAACCTCTCCAGCAATCAGGAGATTTACCTGTGAATATTCTAGCCAATTTAGAAGGTGTAAAGTACCACCTAGATACGATTTTGTAATAGGATTCATGTAACAAACCGCAGATATTTGAAGACTAAGTTAGCTTAAAGGCACTATACCACTGCTCAAGAGAAACCGAAATTCTAAGATCCTTCTCCCAATCAAGCATGAATACGGTCTTCTCCAGGTCCATATTCAGAATATCATAAATGTTTTTTGATTTCCAATATGTTTCATTTTCAGGCTTACACAAAAGCAAACTAGTAAATTCTGCAACAAAAGACTTCTTCCTAAGAAATTTCAATATATACTTTTTTAAATTTAAAAATAGCTTAAGATCCTTAGAAGAAAACTTATTTTGGATTAAAAAAGATTTGTTGCTAATGAACTGTTTACCATCATGTAGGTCCTTAACCAAAATAATTTTTGCCTGTTTCCATAAGTCCGGGATTTCTTCTCCCGAAATCAATCCAAAAAACTTTAAAGAAACATTTTTGAGTTGCTGATATCTAGTGCTTTTCTTTTTGTGGACCTGAGATTTAGCTAAGCATCTCCAAGCCATTAATGTAGCAGAAACTGTTGGAAAAATAAAAGGCACTTGACTAGAAGATCAAAGACAGTTTAGAATTAGATTAGGAAGAGAAACATTTTTATTGTATGATTTTTCAATCTCCGTCCACAGCAGAGTATTACCGGAATTCACTCAATATGAAGACTGTTTAATCAAATTGGCATAGTAATAATTTATTAAATTTGGAAGAGCAAGACACCCCCTAACTTTATTTTTTGTGAGGGTATTAGAGTCAATTCTAGCTCCCTTTTTATTCCATACAAATCTATTTACAGTAGTTTGTAATGTCCTAAGTAGCTTTAAAGGAATAACTAAAGGAATAGCTCTAAAAGAATAAAGAATTTTTGGAAGCATAAAAAGCTTAAATAAGGTGATTCTACCAACCCATGTTATTTCATGGAAAAAAAAAGTTGAAGTTAGCTCACCTTTCTGCTATGTGTAGCTTGTCTCACCATCAGCCAACGCCCTGCACGGATCCAAGTGAGCTTAAGGAAACATCAATACAAAAAATGGAAGGATCCAGCGATGTCGGGTGACGGTTAAAAGCAAATATTTATTGTCAAAATGGCATTAAAATATTATTTTTCTTTTTTGTATATGTATTTATTGTTACTCTTTTTTTTTGCATATATTATAGCACTCAATTGTCCAGCCAATCATGTTATTGGCCACCATATTAGTATGCTGTTCAGTGTACACACAGCCAGATTTTGATAAAGACCTTACATCAAAACTCGTAGATCTGTGTTTCCATGCAGTGTTGCCAGACATTATTTTGCCTGAGAATATTTTAATGCCATTTTGACAATAAATATTTGTTTTTAACGGTCACCCGACATCGCTGGATCCTTCCATTTTTTTGTACTCATGTTATTTCATGCTTCACCAAGTTATTCAATTCCGTTTATGTATCTTTAATAACTTTTGTAGATTTAGCTCAACAGTTTTGCGAAAATCTCTAGAAATAGAGATACCGAGATAAATAATGGTTTCTTTTTCCCATTCAAAATGTGAGAAATTCTTGATGTCAGATCTCGATATAGCTCCTGACCTAGTGGTCATAGATGTATTAGATACCTCAGATTGATTAATACTTGATGAGATAGAGGGTGTACGCCGTAGGTGCTGAACCTGTAACACAGCCTTTCTCCAAAGATAAACCTTATTATTTTAATAATCACGCAAGTCTCGGCTAAATTTGGTTGAGTGTGTTTCATGGATTTTCTTTACAATGGTATAAACAGTAGTGTTGAGCGATACCGTTCGATACCCAAAAATATCGTATCGGATGGTATCGCCCGATACGAAAAAAATATCGGGTATCGCCGATTCCGATACCGGAAGTCCCATTCAAGTCAATGGGACTTCCGGTATCGGAATTAAAAAAAGGCCTTTATTTCCTTGTTGGCTAATTCTACATAATTGAAAACAAATAAGAATCATGTAGAATGTATTGTGGGAGGTGGAGGAGACATTAAAAGCATAGTGGTTTATCCAAATCACATGGCATAGCATTAATTCCAATTTTTTTTTTCAAGACGTTCGGAGTTAAAAAGATATTGACTATGTTAACCTTTTTTATATTTAGTCAGATATGTATGTTTCACAACTTCCATGCTCTTCACCTTCTTTTGTACTTCTCCCACACTTTCTCCTTCATGATCCGCAGCAGTAGCATTTTTTTCATCAACTTTTTCTTCACCTTATTCATCTTCTTCTTCTTCACCTTCTTCCCATTAATTTTTTTTTTCCATTCTTCATATTCTTCTTATTCAGCTATTATTAATTTTCATATGCTATTTCTTCATCTTCTTCCTATTCTTCTTTTTCTTCATTTTCTTATAGTGACAGGCATTCCTGTAGTACTTATCTATAAAAGTTATAAGATTACACCTTACGTTCTGCCTGTCACAAAAGATTTGCAACAGGATTTGTCCGCGTTCAGTTTGGCCTGCAGCAGCAGGCATTTTCCAGGGGCACCACGAGGAGGAACGGACTCACCACCGTTTACTGCTTAGTCTTCTTCTGCTTATAATTTTGATTTCTTCTATGCTGATTTTTTGTCTTATGCTTAATGTTCTTCTGCTTTCTGTTCTTCTGCTTTTGCTTCTTCTGCATCTTGTTCTTCTGTCTTTTGTTCTGTATCTTGGTGGTTGTCTTCATGCGAGAACCAGCTGACAGTACTGGAACCCGTAGTGGCAGCAGAAGGAACAATAGCCAATGGCACTACTGAGGAACAGCTGACGGTGCTGGACCCCGGTTACTATGCAGGAGGTACCTGTGCTAGAAACCACTACCAAGGACCAGCTGACGGTGCTGGACCTCGGATACCGAGATGGAGGCACCTAGGCCAAAGGCTGTGGCGAGAACCAGCAGACAGTGCTGGCACCAGGATGGGTAGCAGAAGGAACAAGAGCCAATGGCACTACCGAAGACCAACTGACGGTGCTGGCACCCGGATGGGTAGCAAAAGGAAAAAGAGCCAATGGCACTACCGAGGACCAACTGACGGTGCTGGACCACGGTTACTAAGCAGAAGGTACCTGTGCTAGAAACCACTACCAAGGACCAGCTGACGGTGCTGGACCTCGGATACCGAGATGGAGGCACCTAGGCCAAAGGCTGTGGCGAGAACCAGCAGACAGTGCTGGCACCAGGATGGGTAGCAGAAGGAACAAGAGCCAATGGCACTACCGAAGACCAACTGACGGTGCTGGACAACGGTTACTAAGCAGAAGGTACCTGTGCTAAAAAGCACTACTAAGGACCAGCTGACCGTGCTGGACCTCGGATACCGAGATGGAGGCACCTAGGCCAAAGGCTGTGGCGAGAACCAGCAGACAGTGCTGGCACCCGGATGGGTAGCAGAAGGAACAAGAGCCAATGGCACTACCGAGGACCAACTGACGGTGCTGGACCACGGTTACTAAGCAGAAGGTACCTGTGCTAAAAAGCACTACCAAGGACCAGCTGACGGTGCTGGACCTCGGATACCGAGATGGAGGCACCTAGGCCAAAGGCTGTGGCGAGAACCAGCAGACAGTGCTGGCACCCTGATGGGTAGCAGAAGGAACAAGAGCCAATGGCACTACCGAGGACCAACTGACGGTGCTGGACCACGGTTACTAAGCAGAAGGTACCTGTGCTAAAAAGCACTACCAAGGACGAGCTGACGGTGCTGGACCTCGGATACCGAGATGGAGGCACCTAGGCCAAAGGCTCTGGTGAGAACCAGCAGACAGTGCTGGCACCCGGGTGGGTAGCAGAAGGTACCCATTGAAAGCAAAGTAGCCAGGCCGCAAGCCGGCCGCAGTTACCGAAACCCACAGTCCTACAGGGGGTCCATGTCCCATTGGCACTACGGATCCAGCCTTCAGTGCCAGTTCCTGCAGCCCACATAGGAGTCACCTAAACTGCAGGCACCGTAGAGTCGGCTAACCCGGCCACAAGACGACAGGACAACGGATTGGTGGCATAGTGACCTTGACACTACCCGGAAACAGCAGGCGTGCTGGAACCAGGCTGGGCAACAAGGAGTCCCCGTGCCAAAGACACTGCCGAGAACCAGCTGACGGTGCTGGAACCCAGATGGGTATCAAAAGCTACAAGAGCCAATGGCACTACCGAGGAACAGCTGACGGTGCTGGACCACGGTTAATAGGCAGGAGGTACCTGTGCTAGAAAGCACTACCAAGGACCAGCTGACGGTGCTGGACCTCGGATACCGAGATGGAGGCACCTAGGCCAAAGGCTCTGGCGAGAACCAGCAGACAGTGCTGGCACCCGGGTGGGTAGCAGAAGGTACCCATTAAAAGCAAAGTAGCCAGGCCGCAAGCCGGCCGCAGTTACCGAAACCCACAGTCCTACAGGGGGTCCATGTCCCATTGGCACTACAGATCCAGCCTTCAGTGCCAGTTCCCGCAGCCCACATAGGATTCACCTAAACTGCAGGCACCGTAGAGTCGGCTAACCCGGCCGCAAGACGACAGGACAACGGATTGGTGGCATAGTGACCTTGACACTACCCGGAAACAGCAGGCGTGCTGGAACCAGGCTGGGCAACAGGGAGTCCCCGTGCCAAAGACACTGCCGAGAACCAGCTGACGGTGCTGGAACCCAGATGGGTATCAAAAGCTACAAGAGCCAATGGCACTACCGAGGAACAGCTGACGGTGCTGGACCACGGTTACTAGGCAGGAGGTACCTGTGCTAGAAAGCACTACCAAGGACCAGCTGACGGTGCTGGACCTCGGATACCGAGATGGAGGCACCTAGGCCAAAGGCTCTGGCGAGAACCAGCAGACAGTGCTGGCACCCGGGTGGGTAGCAGAAGGTACCCATTGAAAGCAAAGTAGCCAGGCCGCAAGCCGGCCGCAGTTACCGAAACCCACAGTCCAACAGGGGGTCCATGTCCCATTGGCACTACGGATCCAGCCTTCAGTGCCAGTTCCCGCAGCCCACATAGGAGTCACCTAAACTGCAGGCACCATAGAGTCGGCTAACCCGGCCGCAAGACGACAGGACAACGGATTGGTGGCATAGTGACCTTGACACTACCCAGAAACAGCAGGCGTGCTGGAACCAGGCTGGGCAACAGGGAGTTCCCGTGCCAAAGACACTGCCGAGAACCAGCTGACGGTGCTGGAACCCAGATGGGTATCAAAAGCTACAAGAGCCAATGGCACTACCGAGGAACAGCTGACGGTGCTGGACCACGGTTACTAGGCAGGAGGTACCTGTACTAGAAAGCACTACCAAGGACCAGCTGACGGTGCTGGACCTCGGATACCGAGATGGAGGCACCTAGGCCAAAGGCTCTGGCGAGAACCAGCAGACAGTGCTGGCACCCGGGTGGGTAGCAGAAGGTACCCATTGAAAGCAAAGTAGCCAGGCCGCAAGCCGGCCGCAGTTACCGAAACCCACAGTCCTACAGGGGGTCCATGTCCCATTGGCACTACGGATCCAGCCTTCAGTGCCAGTTCCCGCAGCCCACATAGGAGTCACCTAAACTGCAGGCACCATAGAGTCGGCTAACCCGGCCGCAAGACGACAGGACAACGGATTGGTGGCATAGTGACCTTGACACTACCCGGAAACAGCAGGCGTGCTGGAACCAGGCTGGGCAACAGGGAGTCCCCGTGCCAAAGACACTGCCGAGCACCAACTGGCGTTGTTGGAGCCCAGGGACAATCATGGTGTAGGCCGAGGCCTACTTGGTGGTAGATTTAGATTGTTTGTAGGCTACAACAGACTGTCAACGTGCTCCAATTAGGCATCTGTCTCCACTCTGTTTCCAGGATTTCACGTGACCACCAACACCGCCAGTTTATGCGTACAGTAGCCGTCTGCCCAATCCACACGTGTTGCTGTGTCACTGGGATTCTGTAATGTCAGCAGATCCCCTGATGTGTGTCTGCCACTGTCTCCTGCTCTGTCCACATTCCCACCGCTTGCAGTGGGAAGGTGGACAGCGCAGGAGACAGTGGTGGACACATATTGGGGGATCTGCTGACGTAACAGAACCCCAGTAACACAGGAACACGTGTGGAATGCGTGGACGGCAACTGTGAGCAGGAACTGGCGGTGTTGGAGGTCAGGGGAAATACTAGAGACAGAGTGGAGACAGAGGCCAAATCAGAGAATGTTTAAATCTGAAGTAGTTACAATTTGGAGGCAGCAGCAGCAGTTTGCCCTCGACACAGCAGGGGATCAGCTGACGTTACTGGACCCCACTTTCACATGACCGAGTGTGTTTTTCTGTGTGGACAGCACTTCTGAGCACCAACTAGCGTTGTTGGAACCCAGGGACAATCATGGTGCAGACCGAGGCCTACTAGGAGCGAGGTGTAAAGCAGAGGTATTTTGACTTTGGAGGGAGCAGGACACTTTGCCCTCCACACAGCAGGGGATCAGCTGACGTTACTGACCCCCACTTTCACATGAACGAGTGTGTTTTTCTGTATGGACGGCACTTCCGAGCAACAACTGACGATGTTGGAGCCCAGGGATAGTCATTTTGTAAGGCTGAGGCCTACTTGGAGGCAGTTTAAGATAAGACGTTGTTTGAATTTGGAGGCAGTAGCAGTTTGCCCTCCACACAGCAGGGGATCAGCTGACGTTACTGAACCCCACTTTCACATGAACGAGTGTGTTTTTCTGTGTGGACAGCACTTCTGAGCACCAACTAGCGTTGTTGGAGCCCAGGGACAATCATGGTGCAGGCCGAGGCCTACTAGGAGCCAGGTGTAAAGCTGAGGTATTTTGACTTTGGAGGGAGCAGGACACTTTGCCCTCCACACAGCAGGGGATCAGCTGACGTTACTGAACCCCACTTTCACATGAACGAGTGTGTTTTTCTGTGTGGACAGCACTTCTGAACACCAACTAGCGTTGTTGGAGCCCAGAGACAATCATGGTGCAGGCCGAGGCCTACTAGGAGCCAGGTGTAAAGCTGAGGTATTTTGACTTTGGAGGGAGCAGGACACTTTGCCCTCCACACAGCAGGGGATCAGCTGACGTTACCGAACCCCACTTTCACATGAACGAGTGTGTTTTTCTGTGTGGACAGCACTTCCGAGCACCAACTAGCGTTGTTGGAGCCCAGGGAGAACCAGGGTGCAGGCCGAGGCCTACTTGGTGGCAGTTTTAGATTGTTTGTAGGCTACAACAGACTGTCAACGTGCTCCAATTAGGCATCTGTCTCCACTCTGTTTCCAGGATTTCACGTGACTACCAACACCGCCAGTTTATGCGTACAGTAGCCGTCTGCCCAATCCACACGTGTTCCTGTGTTACTGGTGTTCTGTAATGTCAGCAGATCCCCTGATGTTTGTCTGCCAATGTCTCCTGCTCTGTCCACATTCCCACCGCTTGCAGTGGGAAGGTGGACAGCGCAGGAGACAGTGGCGGACACACATTGGGGGATCTGCTGACGTAACAGAACCCCAGTAACACAGGAACACGTGTGGAATGCGTGGACGGCAACTGTGAGCAGGAACTGGCGGTGTTGGAGGTCAGGGGAAATACTAGAGACAGAGTGGAGACAGAGGCCAAATCAGAGAATGTTTAAATCTGAAGTAGTTACAATTTGGAGGCAGCAGCAGCAGTTTGCCCTCCACACAGCAGGGGATCAGCTGACGTTACTGAACCCCACTTTCACATGAACGAGTGTGTTTTTCTGTGTGGACAGCACTTCCGAGCACCAACTAGCGTCGTTGGAGCCCAGGGAGAACCAGGGTGCAGGCCGAGGCCTACTAGGAGCCAGGTGTAAAGCTGAGGTATTTTGACTTTGGAGGGAGCAGGACACTTTGCCCTCCACACAGCAGGGGATCAGCAGACGTTACTGACCCCCACTTTCACATGAACGAGTGTGTTTTTCTGTGTGGACAGCACTTCTGAGCACCAACTAGCATTGTTGGAGCCCAGGGACAATCATGGTGCAGGCCGATGCCTACTTGGTGGCAGTTTTAGATTGTTTGTAGGCTACAACAGACTGTCAACGTGCTCCAATTAGGCATCTGTCTCCACTCTGTTTCCAGGATTTCACGTGACTACCAACAACGCCAGTTTATGCGTACAGTAGCCGTGTGCCCAATCCACACGTGTTGCTGTGTTACTGGGATTCTGTAATGTCAGCAGATCCCCTGATGTGTGTCTGCCACTGTCTCCTGCTCTGCCCACATTTCCACCGCTTGCAGTGGGAAGGTGGACAGCGCAGGAGACAGTGGCGGACACATATTGGGGGATCTGCTGACGTAACAGAACCCCAGTAACACAGGAACACGTGTGGAATGCGTGGACGGCAACTTTGAGCAGGAACTGGCGGTGTTGGAGGTCAGGGGAAATACTAGAGACAGAGTGGAGACAGAGGCCAAATCAGAGAATGTTTAAATCTGAAGTAGTTACAATTTGGAGGCAGCAGCAGCAGTTTGCCCTCCACACAGCAGGGGATCAGCTGACGTTACTGAACCCCACTTTCACATGACCGAGTGTGTTTTTCTGTGTGGACAGCACTTCCGAGCACCAACTGGCGGTGTTGCAGCCCAGGGACAATCATGGTGCAGGCCGAGGCCTACTAGGAGCCAGGTGTAAAGCTGAGGTATTTTTACTTTGGAGGGAGCAGGACACTTTGCCCTCCACACAGCAGGGGATCAGCTGACGTTACTGACCCCCACGTTCACATGAACGAGTGTGTTTTTCTGTGTGGACAGCACTTCTGAGCACCAACTAGCGTTGTTGGGGCCCAGGGAGAACCAGGGTGCAGGCCGAGGCCTACTTGGTGGCAGTTTTACAGTGTTTGTAGGCTACAACAGACTGTCAACGTGCTCCAATTAGGCATCTGTCTCCACTCTGTTTCCAGGATTTCACGTGACTACCAACACCGCCAGTTTATGCGTACAGTAGCCGTCTGCCCAATCCACACGTGATGCTGTGTTACTGGGATTCTGTAATGTCAGCAGATCCCCTGATGTGTGTCTGCCACTGTCTCCTGCTCTGTCCACCTTCCCACCGCTTGCAGTGGGAAGGTGGACAGCGCAGGAGACAGTGGCGGACACATATTGGGGGATCTGCTGACATAACAGAACCCCAGTAACACAGGAACACGTGTGGAATGCGTGGACGGCAACTGTGAGCAGGAACTGGCGGTGTTGGATGTCAGGGGAAATACTCAGAACAGAGTGGAGACAGAGGGCAAATCAGAGAACATATTAAATCAGAGGTAGTCAGAAGTTGTAGGCAGCAGGAGACTTTGCCGTACACACAGCAGGGGATCAGCTGACGTTACTGAACCCCACTTACACATGAGCTAGTGTTTTGTCTGTGCGGACAGCACTTCCGAGCACCAACTGGCATTGTCGGAGCCCAAGGAAAATGAGGTAGTAGGCCGAGGCCTACTTGGAGCCAGGTGTAAATCTGAGGTTGTTTGACTGTGGAGGGAGCAGGACACTTTGACATACACACAGCAGGGGATCAGCTGACGTTACCGAACCCCACTTACACATGAGCGAGTGTTTTGTCTGTGCGGACAGCACTTCTGAGCACCAACTGGCGTTGTCGGAGCCCAGGGAAAATCAGGTAGTAGGCCGAGGCCTACTTGGTGGCAGTTTGCGATTGTTTCTAGACTACAACTAACTGTCAACGTACTCCAATTAGGCCTCTGTCTTCACTCTGTTTCGAGTATTTCCGCTGGCTTCCAACCACGCCAGTTGCTGCTCTGAAATGCCGTCTGCACAACCCACACTTGTTCCTGTGTTACTGGGGTTCTGTAACAGCAGCTTCTCCCTAGAGGTGAGTCAGGCAATGTCTCCTGCTCTGTCCACATTTCCACTACAAGTAGTGGGAATGTAGACAAAGCAGGAGACATTGCCGTGCTCAACTCTGGAGATGAGTAATGTTACAGGACCCAGGTACCACAGGATCAAGTGTGGATTGTGCAGATGGCACTTGAGAGCAGAAACAGGCGGTGTTGTAGGCCGGAGGAAATACTCAAAACAGAGTGGAGACAGAGGGCAAATCAGAGAACATATTAAATCAGAGGTAGTCAGAAGTTGTAGGCAGCAGGAGACTTTGCCGTACACACAGCAGGGGATCAGCTGACGTTACCGAACCCCACTTACACATGAGCGAGTGTTTTGTCTGTGCGGACAGCACTTCTGAGCAACAACGGGCGTTGCTGTAGTCCATGAAATAAAGTTCAGGTCATAGAAACATGAACACAACAGGAGACCTGGATCCTGTTGCCAGCCAATTATTTATTCTGGAAGAGGACTGGCAAATTCAGGTGAGATCCAGGCCTTGTTCATTTTCACAAAAGTAAGCCGGTCAACATTATCGGCGGATAGTCGCGTGCGACGGTCTGTTACCACACCACCTGCAGCACTAAAGACACGTTCCGATAATACACTGGCAGCAGGGCAAGCCAGCACCTCCAATGCATACTGGCTAAGCTCTGGCCATGTATCCAGCTTAGAGACCCAATACTTGAAGGGGGAAGAGCCGTCTGGGAGAACACTAACAGGGCACGACAAGTAGTCTGTCACCATCTGACGGAAACGTTGCCTCCTGCTGACTGGAGCCATCTGTGATGGTGTAGCCGTTTGTGGCGGTCCCACAAAACTTTTCCACATTTGGGCCATACTGGCCTTGCCTTGTCCTGCGGCACTGCCTCTGCTACCTCTTTGTGCAGAGCTTCCTCCACTGCCTCTACCCACATGGCTGCTTTGAAAAGCACTACCAGCAACACTTGTGGGGGAATGGAGAACATGATGGCCTGCACAAGTGTTTCTTGGTACTCCCGCATTTTTCGCTCCCGGTTCAACTGTGGTATGAGGCTTTGTAAGTTGTCCCGGTAGCGAGGATCTAGGAGGGTGTACACCCAATAATCAGCCGTGTGGAGAATGTTGGCGATGCGGCGGTCATTTAACAAGCACTGCAGCATGAAAGCAACCATGTGCTGCAGACTGCCAACTGGACCGGAAACGCTGTCCCCAGCTTGAGGTAGCATCTCTGCCTGCTCAGCATCACCCCACCCTCGCTGTACACACTGACTACTAGAGCCTTGTGTACCTCCCTCCTCTGGAGAGATGTGTTCCTCCTCCTCCATTGACTCCTCGTCATCCTCCTCACTAAGTGTCCCCTGCCTGGGCCTTTGTGTGGAAGCACGTTGCGCAGACTTGCCAGAAGCAGATGGCATTTCTGACTGCTCATCCTCGACCTCTTCAAAAACCTCCTCACTTAGTGCTTGTAAGGTTTTTTGAAGCAGACAGATGAGGGGGACAGTCATGCTGATTAGTGCATCATCTGCACTGGCCATCCACGTGGAGTCATCGAAGGCACGCAAAACTTGGCAGATGTCCCTCATAGTGGCCCACTCAGTGGTGGTGAAGTGTGTCCGGCGCACAGTGCGACTTGTTTGCGCCTGATGCAGCTGGTACTCCATTACTGCTGCCTGCTGCTCACACAACCGCTCCAACATATGTAACGTTGAATTCCACCTGGTGGGGAGGTCACATATGATGCGATGTTCTGGCAGGCGGAATCGGCGTTGCAGAGATGCAATGCGCGATCTTGCCATGCTGGAACACCGCAAGTGAGCACACTCTAGGCGAACCTTGTGCAGCAGTGCATCAAGATCCGGATAGTCCCTCAGAAAGCTCTGCACGACCAAATTGAGCACGTGTGCCAGACATGGTATGTGAGTGAGGTTGCCTAGGCCCAGAGCTGCCACTAGATTTCGGCCATTGTCACTCACTACCAAACCTGGCTGGAGATTCGCTGGCACAAACCACACATCGCTCTCCTGCTTGATGGCATTCCAGAGCTCCTGTGCTGTGTGGCTCCGATTCCCCAAAGAAATTAATTTAAGGACGGCCTGTTGACGTTTGGCCACACCTGTGCTCATATCTGGCCTAACAGGCTCACGCAGTGCTGATTCCGAGGAACTAGAGTAGGAGGAGGACTCAATATGTACAGACTGCATTCCTGCAATCCTTGGAGTTGGCAGAATACGTACAGAGCCACTCTCCAGATCTGTACCCGGCTCCACAACATTGACCCAATGGGCAGTGAGGGAAAGGTATCGTCCCTGCCCATGGCTACTGGTCCACGCATCGGTGGTCAGGTGGACATTGCTACTGACGGCATTTAGTAGCGCATTTTTAATTTTTCCCTCCACATGCTTTTGCAGGGCAGGGACAGCTTGCCTGCTGAAATAAAAGCGGCTGGGCACATTGTATTGTGGAACTGCCAATGACATAAAGTTCCGGAATGTGTCAGTCTCCACCAGCCTGAATGACAGCATCTCAAGGGCCAGTAGTTTGGCAATGCCGGCATTCAGAGCCAGTGCTCGGGGATGGTTTGCCGAGTATGGCCGCTTTTTCTCCCATGCCTGTGCTACCGATTGCTGGTGAGTGGCCTGGGAGGGTGCTGATGACTGCGAACGTGGTTCAGTGGGTGGAATTTCACTGGGTCTTTGGACAACAGTGGCAGTGGTTCTTCCATGGCGTTCGAGTGAGGAAGCCGAACCAGCTGTGTGTGAGCTGGAGGAAGAGGCCCCAACACGAGCTGAAGAGGTGGTAGGTGCTGCTGAAGGTTGGCCTACATCTTCAGTGTGTCTGTGTAACTCCACCTCGTGCTTTGTACGCACATGTTTCCACATATTTGTGGTATTGAGCTTGCTCACATTTTTCCCTCGTTTCACTTTCTGATGACACAGCTTGCATTTGACAAAGCAAATGTCATCTGCAACTGTGTCAAAAAAAGACCACGCACTGCAAGTCCTGGGAGCGCCCGTTTTGTGTTTTGGAAGAGGATTGCTCCTCACGGGTGCCAAAGTGGAGGCTACAGGCAACCAAGTCTGCCCCCGCCCTCTCCCTCCTCTTTTGGCCGTTCGGGGAATCTCTTCCTCAAAGCTGCTCCCACCACCTTCCTGTGGCTGATGCCATGATGGGTCAAGGACCTCATCATCTCCACTCCCCTCTTCAAGCACCGGCTGGTCCTGGGTTGTCTTGCCAGCACCGTACGCACCAGAAATTTGCAACTGAGTCTCATCATCATCTGATGCTTACTGAGGTGTGCTGACCATAGGCACTGGCCCACCCGCCTCTTCAGATTCAGAGGGACAAAGCAGTTGCGCATCACTGCATACTCCCTCTTCTTCACGCTCTAGAATGCTGCTTGGCTGGCCACCTCTTTCCAAACCAACAGATTCCGAGAACAGAAGTAAAGATTGAGATGGCTCCTGTCCAGGGCTCTCAGACTGCCTGGGCAATTTGGCAGGTGGTGAAGAGACAGATGGTTGCTCTTCAGTGCTCTGGCCTTGGGAGGATGCGGAAGTCATTGAAGTGGATGTGTTAGCTGCCATCCATCCGACAACGGCTTTAATTTGTTCGTCACGCAGCAGTGGGGTACGGCGAGGTCCTACAAAGCTGCGCATGAAGGACTGTTGCCTGGTAAAAGTGGGGGATGCCGGGTCACTGGTGGCCGCAGCAGATACCGAATCCCCACGTCCTATCCCTGCTGAATCCCCCCGTCCTCTCCCTGCTGAAACTCCATGGCCACGACCACGTGCCTTACTCCCTGCCTTCTTCATCTTGGTAGACTGATAAAGATAGGCAGAAAAGTAAAAAAGGGGTGGCTTAGTGTTCTTATTCCTGAACACCTGCTAACCAGTATAAGAAACACTAATTTGGCTAAGAGTGTGTGTGTGTACTACACTTTAATATGATCTAATGTGGCCTAGACAACTGTAAAGTGGAGTGTTTGGTGAACTTTATTTCCTTTTTTTTTTGGGTGGGGGGAAAGGAAAGGAAAGGATGTGACCAAAGTTTGAAAGCTATAGTATCACAAACTTTTTGGAGCGATTACAATGCAGGAAGCTAACCTACAATGCAATTGATGAGGCTCCAAAAAATAGGGTGATACTAGCCTGGCTGGCCCTGAAGGGCACAAGCCAGCAAAAAGGCTCCTCTATCTAATCCTATATAGTGTTTGCAACCAACCAATGACAATGGATGCGGTTGGAAGCAGACAAATATAGGAGCAAAAATCTGGCTAAATTTGCTGCAAAAAAAGGACTATGTATGAGGCAGTGACGCACGCTGAGCGGACTACAGCTAGCGGTGGCTGTAGAACACACTGCAACGTGAGCTGCACTCACACACAGAGAGACCTATCAGACAGCCAAAAACAGTGCAGAGAAATGGGCTATAGCACTGAAAGGCTGCTGAAAGGCTCCGCTGTCCACTCCTTTAGTGTTTGCAACCAACGTATATGGATACGTATGGAAGCACACTATACAGGAGAAAAAAAAAGCAGCAATAAAAGAAAAATGTGTATGAGGCAGAGACACACGCTGGCCGGCCTACAAGCAGACGTGCCTGCAGGACACACTACACAGCGTGGGTCTGCACTCACACAGCCCTTGCAGACAGCTGTGAAAACAGCGCTGCTAGGGAAAAGCAAGCTACAGTGGTGGTTTATGTAGCCTGGGTTAAGCACTATATGTTTTGTGGAATCGCTATTTCTAACTGTCCCTCACAGTCTTCAACAGCAGCCTGTCCCTAACTGAATTCACAGCAGAGTGACCAGAAATGGCGGCTGCAGCGCTTTTTATAGTGCATCATGACATCATTTCAGCAGCCAATCACAGCCATGCCAGTAGTTAACATGCCTACATGCCTAACAGGATATGCCCACACTTCTGAGGATCCCCATTGGCTGAATCAAATCGAGCGGGCTCCTAGCATTATGGGAACTTCCGATTCCGGTATTCGATATGAAAAAAGTATCGGAACTAAGTATCGGATTTCCGATACAGCTAATATCAGCCGATACCCGATACTTGCGGTATCGGAATGCTCAACACTAATAAACAGTTCTCTCCATCTGTTTATTAAAGTTTGAAAGTTTCTCAGAGGTATAACCAACCTTGAGTTCATCCTTAGCAACTTTAATCGATGAGTCAAATTTGGTGATAATACTTGCCAGAGGCGTATCTAGGCTTCCTGGCACCCGGGGCAAGAATTTGGTTTGGCGCCCCCCCCACACCAAGTACATATCCGACTTGCACACTTAGCCACGTACCCACGAGCTGCTCTCCCTAATGCTCTCAATGTTCAGTAAATAACTGAAAGCAGGAAGAGAAGCTCGTTGTCAAGTATGAAAATCGCATATGAGTGATGTGTCCATGTGATGACTACTGGAACCTGCAGAGGTGAATCCTGACATTGCAGGCTTCTGAATTCTCACAAATAATGCACTGCACACTTTTAGGATTCTCCCTTGCTGATGTACAGTCATGTCAGCACTCCGTTCATTTTCATTGAGTGAGGCCACACATGTCTAGTCAGCATGTGACCGCATGTATGTAAATTACCGGCACGAGAGAATCCTGACAGCGTTCAGGGAGCACTGTGAGAATTCAGAAGACTACAGTCACATAGAATGACTGCAGACTCCGTACAAACCTGGACAACCCCTTTAATGTTCCTAACAAATAAAAACATGAGAATAAGTCAGTATCACAAATAACATTTGCATCCAAGTACCTTATAGATGACGTCTCTGGAGTCGGTCTCCTTTTCTTCTTCTTGTCCAGACCCCATGATGAGTTTTCTCATCCACATCTCATCTCTGCAGACTTCCATCTTCTCTGGTCTTCTGCAGCAAATCTCCACACGATGCCCTTAAAGATAGAAGTGTCATTATAATGCTCCTGAATAAAAATGTCTGCAATATACTGTGGCCTCACACTATTCCCCTCCCTCCTCTAACATCCCTCTGTTCACCATACTGTCTCATCATATATTTACCCCCTCACTCTCTATACTGTCTGCTCACACATACCCCTGACTCCCCATACTGTGTCCACATACATTAACCCATTCGCTCCTCATACTGTCTGCCCTCAACCCCCATACTGTTTCCTCATACATACTCTGTGTCCTCAAATCTCCCCACACACATTAAATCCCCCCATCCCCACTCCAAATCCCTCACACACATTAAATAAACCCCCATCCACACTCCAAATCCCTCAGACACATTAAGTAACCCCCCATCCACACTACAAATCCCCAACACATTAAATAACCCCCATCCCCACTCCCAAATCCCCCCCACACATTATGTACTCCCCACTTGAAATCCGCCACACATTAACCCCATCCCCACTCATTAACCCCCCCAAACAATAACCTCCATCCCCACTCATTAATTCCATCCCCACTCATTAACCCCCATCCCTACTCCCAAATCCCCCAACACATTATGTACACCCCACTCCAAATCCCCCCACACATTAACCCCCATCCCCACTCATTAACCCCCCACACATTAATTCCATCCCCATTCATTAACCCTCCACACATTAATTCCATCCCCACTCAATAACCCCATCCCCACTCATTAACCCCCATCTCCACCTATTAACCCCCCATCCCCACTCTTTAACCCCCACTCATTAACCCGCCACACAGTAACCCCCATCCCCACTCCAAATCCCTCACACACATTTAATAACCCCCATCCACACTCCAAATCCCTCAGACACATTAAGTAACCCCCCATCCCCACTCCCAAATCCCCCCCACACATTATGTACCCCCCACTCCAAATCCCCCACACATTAACCCCATCCCCACTCATTAACCCCCATCCCCACTCCAAATCCCCCACACATTAAATAACCCCCATCCCCATGCCCAAATCCTCCCCACACATTATGTACCCCCCACTCGAAATCCGCCACACATTAACCCCATCCCCACTCATTAACCCCCCCAAACAATAACCTCCATCCCCACTCATTAATTCCATCCCCACTCATTAACCCCCATCCCTACTCCCAAATCCCCCAACACATTATGTACACCCCACTCCAAATCCCCCCACACATTAACCCCCATCCCCACTCATTAACCCCCACACATTAATTCCATCCCCACTCATTAACCCTCCACACATTAATTCCATCCCCACTAAATAACCCCATCCCCACTCATTAACCCCCATCTCCACCTATTAACCCCCCATCCCCACTCTTTAACCCCCACTCATTAACCCGCCACATAGTAACCCCCATCCCCACTCATTAACCCACCACACAGTAACCCCCATCCCCACTCATTAACCCCCCACACATTAACCCCTATCCCCATTCATTAACCCCCACACACATTAACCCCCCCCACACACATTAACCCCATCCTCACTCATTAACCGCCCCACATTAACCCCTATCCCCACTCATTAACCCCCATCCCCACTCTTTAACCCCCCCACACAGTAACCCCCATCCCCACTCATTAACCCCCCCACACAGTAACCCCCATTGCCACTCATTAACCCCACTACACATTAACCCCATCCCCACTCATTAACCCCATCCCCACACATTAACCCCCCACACATTAACCCCCATCCCCAGTCATTAACCCCCACACATTAACCCCCCACACATTAACCCCCATCCCCACTCATTAATCCCACTACACATTAACCCCCATCCCCACTCATTAACCCCACTACACATTAACCCCATCCCCACTCTTTAACCCCCCCACACATTAACCCCATCCCCACTCATTAACCCCACTACACATTAACCCCATCCCCACTCATTAACCCCCATCGCCACACATAAACACCACCCCATGTCCCATCTTCTGTGGTTTCTTCAGCTCCACATTGGAGCACACTTACCACCAGCGCTGAGCGTTCGCCCTGGGCGCCGGGGAGTGATGTCAGCAGTGTGATCACATGACATGTCACGCTGCTGACGTCACTCTGGCCGAGAAGTCAGAGCTGCAATTGTACTGGCGTTTATACAGGCACCAGTACAATTGTTCCCTGGGAGTCGGCACGCGCACCTTCTCTGCGCTGGCTGTCAGCTTGACAGCTGACACAGAGAACCGCTGACTCTCAGGCAGGGGGGAGGCAGAACACAGCCGCCAGGGAGGACACTGTGGACCGCTGCATTAGGCGCGGCCCGGACTGCGCCCCCTGCCGGCTGCACCCGGGGCAACTGCCCCGGCTGCCCCCCCTAGATACGCCCCTGATACTTGCACTGATATCAGTCAACAGCTGCATCAGCGTGTTAGAGCACTCTTTGCATGCCTCCTCCCAATTGGCAATGAAATTAAGATCCTCCACAGGAAATGTGGGAACTAAATGGACCTGTACGGCCCTAGGTATGATTATCCTTGCCAAGAATTTATCCAGAAAAGCTCAGTTCCACCACAATTTAGTCCTTTTTACAACCCTGTTCTGTAAAGCTAATGCTTTGTCATCCCATTTGCGATTACTAGTATGCTGGGGAGTAGAACCATCATCCCCGAACACCTGATCAATTTGAGAAAGCCAAAATTTTTCCCTAAAAAAAAAGAGGATTCCAGCTTCCATATAGTAAATCCGATTTATTCATTATTATAATTAAATTATGTGGGTTGCACAATGCGCAAACTAAAAGTAAGAATTTCGGAACACATAACTGATGTTGTCTCTCCTAGCAGTTCCAATCGGGCTATGTCCTTCGCCTCTAAACATTTTATCTCCCAGCACAATAGAGATATTTCTTCTTTTCAAGTTGTGGGAATCGTCAGCTCAGCAAGAGGTGGAGATCTGAAGCGGCAATTAATGATCAGAGAAGCCTTTTGGATTCTTCGTTTCAGAACATGTGTTCCTTTTGGACTTAATGCCCGCAAAGAAACCATGTTCCATTTTTGAATATTTTTTGTACCATTTTATATTTATTCATTGGTATATGGTCATTGATGTGTATATTTAAATTGTTGGTGAATTTTTTGTATTCTGTGGTTTTAATGTTGCATGTGAGTTTGTCATTATGCACCACATGTGTGGGCAAGGTAATTAGTTAATGGTGTTATATACCGCAGGATGTTGATGTGTTAGCAGCTGGGAAAAAGAACAGCGGATTGTTCGAAACGCGTTGCTTCTGCTATCTTGCTCTGCACTGATACGGTCTGTCTGGTGCTTTCATTTTTATGCTTGAACAAATCGCATTTACTATATGGAAGCTGGAATCCTCTTTTTTTTTTTTTTGGCATTTTTACGTGAGACTCCACGGTGTCCGTGCTTTCCATGCACCACCAGCCAAGACAGGTGAGCTGGTTATTTTCTATTTGTAAGATTTTTCCCTGGCCTTGAAGTCCATGTCAACAAGAGGGCCTGTTCAAAACACAGTAATGAATAGATATAGTTAACATGGTGCAAGAAATCTCAGTAGAACGCTTAAATAAAAAAATATGCAAAGAAAACGTGTGTCTATACACATAGAATCCATAGTAGGGCAAGGGTCTGATGGACTAATAAAATTAGCAAAAGGGTGCCGTGCAATACTGAGTAGATTAATGAAAAAAGTAGAGCAGAATTCAGTCTCTGAAAAAGATAATGTATGTTTGCCTTCGTTAGGCACACACTGCTTGCTGATTTGATCATCGTGGCTGTATTACAGTGAAGAAAATAAGTATTGGATACTCTGTCGTTTTTGCATGTTTTCCCACCTACAAAGAATGGAGAGGTCTGTAATTTTTATCGTAGGTATACTTTAACTGAGAAAGCCAGAATCTCCAATAAAAAATCCAGATAATCAGTTTGTATGATTCCTACATAATTAGTTTAAATTTTATTACATAAAATATGTATTCAATATAGAAAAACAGAATTTATTATTTGATTCAGAAACCCATTTCTGCAATTACAGAGGTCAGATGTTTCCTGTAGTTCTTGGCCAAGTTTGCACACACTGCCGCAGGAATTTTGACCCATGCCTCCTTCAGGTCTGGAGACTGGCTAGGCCACTCCAGTACCTTGAAATGCTTCTTATGGAGCCACTTCTTAGTTGCCCTGGCTGTATGTTCTGGGTCATTGTCATGCTGGGACAGTTTTCTTGGGGTTGCACTCATCCTCCTTCTTCCTCCAAACAGAGCGAATGGAGTTGATACCAAAAAGTTCTATTTTAGTCACATCTGATTACATAACTTTCTCCCATGTCTAATCCTGATCATCCAGATGGTCACTGGTGAACTTCAAATGGGCCTGGACATGTTGTGTCATGAAAAGGGAGACCTTGTGTGCCCTGCAGGATTTTAATCCATGACTGCATAGTGTATTACTAACTTTAATGTTTGAGACTGTGATCCCAGCTCACTTCAGATGATTGACCAGGTCCTCCCATGTAGTTCTGGGCTGATTCCTGATCTTTCTCAGAATCATTGTTACCCAATGAGGCAAGATCTTAAATGGTGCCCCAGATCAAGAAAGATTGACAGTCATCTTGTGTTTCTTACTTTTTTCTAATAATTGTTGCCTTTACACCAAGCAGCTTGCTTATTGTCCTGTAGCCTATCCCAGCTTTGTGCTGTCTACAGTTTTGTCTCTGGTGTCCTTAGACAGCTCTTTGGTCTTGACCATGGGGAAACGTTGGAGTATGATTGATTGAGCGTGTGGACAGGTGTCTTTTATACAGGTAACAAGATCAAACAGGTGCAATTAATACAAGTAATGAGTGGAGAATAGGAGGTCTTCATAAGAAAAACTAACAGGTCTGGGAGAACCAGAATTCTTGCTTGTTGTTAGATGTACAAATACTTATGTCATGCAATAAAATGCAATTTAATTATTTAAAAACAATACAATGTTTTTGTTTTTTTTTAGATTCTGTCTCTCACAGTTGAAGTGTATGATAAAAATTACAGACCTCTCCATTCTATGTAGGTGGGAAAATTTGCAAAATCGACAGTGTATCAAATACTTATTTTCCCCCACAGTATATTGCATAAAGTCATGACCATCAATCATAGCCACTGGGTATGGCAGACTTCCTTGGTAAAGACTCTGAGATTGGAGTCTACTGTATTGTTTTAATAAATATACTATATGTTTATATATCTACTAGCTGGTGTCCCGATTCTATCGCATCGAGTATTCTAGAGTCTTTGTTAAAATAAAAAATAGTTATATACTCACCTTCCGACAGCCCCCGATCTCCACTCCACGCGCCCGGCACCTTCCGGTCCCAGTAATGCTTTGCGCGAAACACTGCTGATGGCGTCATCAGCGGTGTTTCGCGCAAAGCCAGTGCCGGGCGCGTGGTGAGAGGAGGAAAAGAGTCCAGTGGCCGTCGGAAGGTGAGTATATCCCTATTTTTTATTTTAATTCTATTTTTTACAGGTTTATGCTACCCAGGGCCTGAAGGAGAGTCTCCTCTCCTCCGGACCCTGGGTACCATCCGCAAATTGAGCGTTGCGCCCGACTGCTCCTGTCGCTGATTTGTCGCGGCCGCCAGGTTACAGACAGACAGACAGAATAAGACGATTATATAGTAGATGAATTTGAAATGTATTTACTAGATAAACTATTATTTGCATTAGAACAGCATTTTCTATACATATTTCCTGTTTGGAAAATGTACACCTCACAACCACAGCTCAATACACTGATTGAGGAATTTAGTATGGGCATAGTACATACAGTATACAATGAGCATGGCTCTGAAAGGAAATGTTCACATGTTCAAGACATGGCTAAGGTACTTTTCTTAAGCCTTTTCCGAAGAATCTGAAAAAAAAAATTGACTTTTAAACTTAATAGCAACTGCGAATGTCAAACATATTTCTGCTAAGTGGGCACTAGATCTTTTAATGAGCCCAGAAGAAGCCCATTATCACACAAGATAGGATTAAATACATGGCTCAGCAGTCAGTATCACACAGGATAGGATTAGATACACAGCTCAGCAGTCATATCACACAGGATAGGATTAAATACACAGCTCAGCAGACTGCAACACATGATAGGATTAGATACATGGCTCAGCAGACAGTATCACAGAGGATAGGATTAGATACATGGCTCAGCAGACAATAACACACTTCAGAGGATTAGATACACAGCTCAGCAGACAGTATCACACAGGAGAGGATTAGATACACAGCTCAGCAGTCAGTATCACACAGGAGAGGATTAGAAACACAGCTCAGCAGTCAGTATCACACAAGATAGGATTAGATAAATGGCTCAGCAGACTGTATAACACAGGATAGGATTAGATACATGACTCAGCAGACTGTACCATACAGGAGAGGATTAGCTATTTGGCTCGGCAGACAGTAACACACAGGATAGGATTAGATACACGGCTCAGCAGACTGTATCACACAGGATAGGATTAGATACACGGCTCAGCAGTCAGTATCACACAGGATATGATTAGATACACAGCTCAGCAGTCATATCACACAGGATAGGATTAAATACACGGCTCAGCAGACTGCAACACAGGATAGGATTAGATACATGGCTCAGCAGACAGTATCACACAGGATAGGATTAGATACATGGCTCAGCAGACAATAACACACTTGTGAGGATTAGATAAACAGCTCAGCAGACAGTATCACACAGGATAGGATTAGATAAATGGCTCAGCAGACTGTATCACACAGGATAGGATTAGATACACGACTCAGCAGACAGTATCACACAAGTTAGGATTAGATACACAGCTCAGCAGACAGTAACACACAGGATAGGATTAGATACACGGCTCAGCAGACAGTATCACACAGAATAGAATTAATAGACAGGTCAGCAGACAGTAACACACAGGATAGGATTAGATACACGGCTCCACAGACAGTGTCACACAGAATAGAATTAATAGACAGGTCAGCAGACAGTAACACACAGGAGAGGATTAGATACATGGCTCAGCAGACAGTATCACACAAGATAGGATTAGATACACAGCTCAGCAGACAGTAACATACAGGATAGGATTAGATACACGGCTCAGCAGACAATATCCCACAGAGTAGAATTAATACACAGCTCAGCAGTCAGTATCACACAGGATAGGATTAGATACACGGCTCAGCTGACAATATCATACAGGATTGGATTAGATAAACTGCTCAGCAGACTGTATCACACAGCATAGGGTTAGATACACAGCTCAACAACAGGATGTGCCAAAGGAGAGGACATGTTCATTCCAAGAATTCCACTCATTCCATCTGATTTTCCTTTTGATTTTAAATGCCTCCATTTTTCACTTCAACTGTTATTTGCAGTGTCCTTTGACAACTCTCAGGGACAGTGCTTGAAAGTAGTAGGGATCGATTTGTAATCTCCATGCTTTTCTCATGGTCAACTTTACGTGATCTGTTCAAGAGTTGAAACTGCCAAAATCTGTTCATTTTTGCACCAAAAGGAAAAACCAAAAATGTTGTTTATCAAAACATGTGCAATAAAATCTGTATAATTTGTTATAACTAACCACAATTAGTTACTATGCCCGGGCAACATCGGGCTCTTCAGCTAGTACCATAATAATGCCAATGCATGTCTCCCCTCCTCCTCCTTTATGCTTTATGAATGGCTTTAGCATTCCTCCCAACGTTTACAGAATAGAAAGCAAGACAAACAATGTGACACTTGTAGTGTGCTACAGTAAAGTTTGACCACTCCCCTAGCCACTCCAAAGCCAATACCAAATACTAGTGATGAGCAAGCACTAAAATGCTTGTTTCTTGGGTCGAGCAAATTGGAATGCTTGGGTGCTCGACCCGAGCAAAGAGCCTAATGTAAGTCTATGGGACACTTGAGCATTTTTCCGGTGGTCTCCAGAGGGACTGGAAAATGCAGAAATGGATGGGATCAGTGCTTCAATGACACAGGAACAGCAGGGGGAAGACCCCTGGAAGCATCTCTGACTCCCAGGTCACTGCTGTGAACAATGTTGTCGGAGTCTTATGCCACTTTTAAAATATACAAATACAAAACCAAAACGGATTTTCCTGGGAAATATGTTAAGAAACATCCTTTCCAGAAACATGACTTGTATATAAGGCAAAATAAATAACCAAAAACAAAAATAATCCTCCACACCTTGGGCTATGTTCACACGTAGGGTTTTTTATGCGTTTTTCAACTTTAGCATTGCTTTAAACTAAGACAATTGCATTCACTGGAAAATGTCATTTTAACACTTTACAACCTTAACTGGCCATGTGGTGTGTGATACGTCATCAGACACGTCCTGTTTCATTTATGAAGGAGCATCTCAAACTCACAAAGGCTATTTTTATAGGGCTATCAGGTTTCCTTTACTATTCTTAAAGGGCTAGGAGTCAGCCCTAGCTATACTTAGAGAGCCATCAGCCGGCTACGCTTTGTTGTTCCCATTATTAAAAAGTGGGTCTCCAATACTGTTATTGCATATGCAGTGAGTGGCAGGTCTGTACAAAAATTGGATGCACCCCAATATCCCTTTGAAGAGATGTAGAGGAGGGCCTCATGAAAAAATGTTCCCGTTATTATGAAGTGGGTCTCCCATAGTGTTTGCCTATGCAGTGAATGCAAAGGCTGCCAAAAATTTTGGAGGCACTCCAATGTGCCTTTGAAGGGACGTAGAGGAGGGCCTCATGAAAAAATGTTACCATTATTAGGAAGTGGGTCTCCCATAGTGTTTGCTTAAGCAGTGAATGCAAGGGCTGCCAAAAATTTGGAGGCACTCCAATGCCCCTTTGAAGAGACGTAGAGGAGGGCCTCATGAAAAAGTGTTCCCATTATTAGGAAGTGGGTCTCCCATAGTGTTTGCCTATGCAGTGAATGCAAGGGCTGCCAAAAATTTGGAGGCACTCCAATGTCCCTTTGAAGGGAAGTAGAGGAGGGCCTCCTTAAAAAATGTTCCCATTATTAGGAAGTGGGTCTCCCATAGTGTTTGCTTATGCAGTGAATGCAAGGGCTGCCAAAAATTTGGAGGCACTCTAATGCCACTTTGAAGAGATGTAGTGGAAGGCCTCATAAAAAAAAGTTTACATTATTAGGAAGTGGGTCTTCCATACTGTTTGCCTATGCAGTGAATGCAAGGGCTGACAAAAATGTGGAGGCACTCCAATGCCCCTTTGAAATGACGTAGAGGAGGGCCTCATGAAAAAATGCTTCCATTATTAAGAAGTGGGTCTTCCATACTGTTTGCCTATGCAGTGAATGCAAGGGCTGCCAAAAATTTGGAGGCGTTCCATTGCTCCTTTGAAGAGACATAGAGTAGGGCATTATGAAAAAATATTCAGTACTGTTTGCCTATGCAGTGAACTCAAGGCATCTTCCGTCTTCTGTCTGTGGCCACCACACTACTTCTTCCTGTCTGTTGGGGTGCTATGCCTCCCTCCCCCTGTGTGCTGCTGCCTTGCTCTGCATGACCTCCTGCCAGCTTGGGTCAGTTACTAAATCATTCACCTCCTCGTCTTCCACTTCCGTACCCAGGTGCTCCTGACTTCTGGCAATTGTGTCTCATCATCGCCAACCTCTTGTGACATGTTCCCACCGTCGGCTTCATGTCACTGTGGTTACTCAAATATTTGGGCATCGCTACATGCGATCTCCTCTTTCCCCGCTTCAAGTGGACCGGTCGAGAGGCCAGAATCTATAAATGGAAAAGTGAACAGCTCTTGGAGTGTCCAAGTGTGAGATCAGTTGTCTCTGGGCACTCGGCATGGTGGGAGGAAGGAGGATCAGGATGAGGGATATGCGGTCCAGACTCATGGCTACTGAGACTTGACCTTGTGGAAGACAGGGTGGTCATAGTGGCAAAGTAATTGGAAGCATTATCCGCGATCCAATCACTGCTATGGGTTCAATAGTTGTGTGCTGTGGTCCCCTAGTAATTGGGACAGGAAGGTTGGGTGACAAGATGTGGGTGTTTTTTGTTGTGGCACAATTTCAGCTTGCCCACGGCCTTGGCCTCAGCCTCTGCATGCACCAACACCATCACGTCCAGTTCCCTGTCCTTTGCCACATGCCTTGCCCATTTTAAATGGAGGGCAATATTTTCCACGTTCACTACAAATAGCTGAATTTGAAGAAAACTCATATGTGATCCATGTGACGGACAAACCAGAGTTTTAAATAGCTGACCTGTAGGTAACTATTTTTACCAGCAAACTGATGTCAATAACTTCACTAACAAACTGCAAAACAATTTAAAGGAAGGCCGGAAATGGCAGAATTTTGAGCGCACTTTTTATCTCTGATCCGTGTGACGGACAAACCACAGTTTTAAATAGCTGGCCTGTAGGTAGCTATTTTTACCAGCAAACTGGTGTCAATAACTTTGTTAACACACTGTAACAAAATTTAAAGGGAGGCTAGAAATGGCAGAATTTTGAGCGCACTTTTTATCTCTGATCCGTGTGACGGACAAACCATGGTTTTAAATAGCTGTCCTGTAGGTAACTACTTCTGCCAGCAAACTGGTGTCAATAACTTCACTAACACACTGCAACAAAATGTAAAGGGAGGCCAGAAATGGCAGGATTTTGAGCGCACTTTTTATCTATGAACAAAGTTTTAAATAGCTGGCCTGTAGGTAACTATTTTTACTAGCAAAGTGCTGTCAATAACTTCACTAACACACTGCAATAAAATTTAAAGGGAGGCCAGAAATGGCAGAATTTGGAGCGCACTTTTTATCTCTGATTCATGTGATGGACAAACCACAGTTTTAAATAGCTGGTCTGTAGGTAATAATTTTTACCAGCAAACTGGTGCCAATAACTTTGCTAACACACTGCAACAAAATGTAAAGGGAAGCCAGAAACATCTTGAGTGCACCTGTCATGATCAAGGGGTGACCTTTGGCTGCACACCACTATCACATCTGCAGGGGGCTTATCTTAGTTTGTCCCACCTTTGCCACAATGTGATGAAAAACAGCAAGCTAGTCTTGACCTATCAATTTACCGCAGGGGGGCTTATTTTAGTTATCCCAACGCTACCACAATGTGTTACAAACTGCTGGGATTTATGTATATCCCACTTTTGGTTCTGCTTTGGAACTTGCAGTTCTCCGGCGCCCCCCTTACCCTCAGGTCAGCCAGGGAACTGCACCTAGGATAACTAGTCATTGGACTGGCCACTTGTTGTGCGCTAGCTATTAGGCACGCTGCATCAAGGGAATTATAAAGGCTCTTGCCGCAGCCAGACAATCAGCTTATAAAACCCCTTCTGTCACTGGCAGCTAGCCCACCTAGCCCTGAGCACACTTTGCTGCCACCAGCTTCTGATTTCTCTATCAATGTTTTAATTAATAAAGGGGTACAAAGCCAACCCAAATTAGTTGCGTAATTACTTCAGGCACGTAAAAGTTCAGTATAGAGCATGGAGACGGAACTAATAATTTTATATTTTACTCCCAAAAGATAGGCAGTGTTTACAGAAAATATAAAAAATTTTACCATATGACACGATTAAATTATGTACACAGCAATTACAAATAAAAAAGTGTTAACAGAAGAAAAGAGGCACTCACATGTTACTTACATCATTTCAGGCAAAACCATGCTGGTGGAAGGAGCCAGATGTCACAATGCATTGAGGGGTCTGGATGCAGCAGTTTCCCAGGCTAGAATGAGGGCTGTTCTGAGTGAAAGTGACCTATACCCCTGGGCTTGTGACATCATTAAAGGGGCTGGCTTGTGACAGTTCTCCGCCTGCTTTTCGAGTTACAATCCGGCTAAGAAAGCTATGATAATCATATCTCGCAGAGGGTAACTCGTATAGAAACGCACATAGTATCATCTTATTCAGCTTCTCACTGGCGTTCATTCAAAACCAAACATCAGGCTGACCTGGCTGCACATGTATCCGCTTCTCGGATTCCGCTGAAGCTAGAATTTGGAAAAACACAGGCTAAATAGTCCTGTCGAAAAACATGCCAAATATGTAATTTCATCTTTCTGTCACTGATTGGGCCTGAGTTATGGCCTCCTTGATATTTCCCACACATGTTTGCAGCACATGGGCTTAGGCAAAGAACATTCTTGGCTAATTAGCATTCCTTAGTGGTGAGGGGGAACAGGAAGGAGCGAGTGAGCTGTAATCTCAGGTTACAAGCTGTGAGTGAAGATGCAGGCATGACAGGCAAAGGGAATAGAACGGGGGTCAAGCCCTCACAACTGGCATAGCAGAGTTCAGTATGTGAATAGAAGAGTCTTGAGCATTCCAGAAAATGTGATAATTAGGGAAATCTTACATCATATTTTACATTATCGCTACAGCACCTTTTATCTCTGATCCATGTGACAGACAAACCACAGTTTTAAATAGCTGGATGTTTAGCACTGTAATATGGAAAGGATCTGCCTGTATTCTGCAGTGCCAACAAGCAAGAGGAGCAGAAAAACGGTGTTCTCTTGTTTGATTTTTAAGCAAATAATCAGGATCAATATCCCAAAAAAAAATTATTCCTGGCCTCTGATTCCTGGGGCTATGTCTAGAAATATCTGTTATAGCAGCAGAAGCAGCAGACAGAACTGGAATGGACCCTCGTTATATGCACTGCAGTCTGCCACATACACTGCCTGCCTAGCACTGATATCTATTCAGCTTTGTTAGTCCTCAGAAGGACTCTTAGTTGAGATGGATATGTGTATAATATATGGTCTACCTACACTAAGTAAGAACCAAGCAAATCTATCCCTACCTCAGCAGCAAATCTCTCTACACTTTCTGATTCCGTAGTAGACTGTGATGAGCATGGCGGCGCCGGGTCTGATATAGAAAAGATGAGGCAGTGCGGCCAGCCATTCACTGTAATGCAACAACCATCATGGCTGCGGCAATGCAGTGTGTAGCAGACAATCCCTGCATGTTCATTAGCTCTCTAAAGAGCACCAAACATGCAGGGCAGGGACCCGAGCTCCCGCTGAGCAACTCCAGAAATACTCGCCGAGCTCCAAGCATCTTGAGCAGTGAGATGCTCAGGCAAGTACCGAATAGCAGCGACTGCGAGCATGCTCACTCATCAGTATCAAATAACAAATTACTATTTATTTTACCCCTGATAGGTGGGTATGTAAGAGTGGGTTTTGACAGTGAGGGACATTCAGCAATTGCCCAAGACTGCAAGGTGTAGACCCAAATTCGAGAATGTCCCACTGTATCCAGGACATTTGGAAGTAGAGATGAGTGGATGTATTCACAGGACTTCTGTCCAGTGTCCAAGTCAGTTCTAATTTGCAGCTGGTTGGGAGTCCTGCAAATCCTTTATGTTCCAGCATCCCCAACTCACCTTTTTGACTAGCCAGGGCTGACGCAACATCATCATCTCTAGTTGGGACCTATAGATTTATTTTTTGCTCATTCATTCATAGTTGTAGTGGCCAAAGCTTTTTCATTTTTACATAAACTTCACTACATGACACCTTACTTTTTTGTCTCTGTAAGACCGTGTTCATGCATTCTGTAAATTCTGTTTTTTTGCTTTCTGTGTGGTTTCTGGAGGTGTCCGCTCCAAACTACAATAACAGTCTTCTCTGGTTATTGTATTATTTCTGCATTTTATGTGTATTCCCTCTTATTTAATGTTTTTTGGAGCATATTTGAAGCAACATTTTAATGTATTTTTATAGTGCAGAAAAGCTTTGCTTTTGCACTTAAAAATGTAACTACAGTATTTTACATGATTTTTTTTTAATTATATCATAGAATATTTTAGAAAAGAAGTACCGAAGCAGTTTAGCATTGTCTTTAGATGCACAGTGGGCTGAGTTATCATGAAATGCAATCCACTTTGCTTGGACAGCTAAACACAATGGATGTTCTGAGCAAAAAAAAAGCAGCAGAAAAAATTTACTGCTTACGCTACAAGTGAAAATGGCCTAAATGTCAAAGCAAAGTAGATATGATTTCACTCCTGCCCACTGTGCATCTACTGTAAAGAACTGTGTGGTTTTGGTGCATTTATTCTCTATAGGTTTCAATCTACAGCGTCGAAAAAATGCATGTAAAGAAAAAATGCCTTTGCATTCTTGAATGTAAAATGTGTTAAACATACAATAATTTGAGAACATTTTCATTGTGTTGTGCTGACGTCTGCAGAAATCATGCTAGAGAAAAGCAGGAAAAAACCTGCAGAACTTACACTACATCTGAATATAGCCTCAGCATTACATTTTGATTATATTTTATCATACGTTTAATGGAGAGAAAAAATCAGTCACTTCATTTTTTCCACCATTTACTGTTCACCATAAATAATCTGATCACTATATTGTACGATTATAGGGGTTACCAATTATATCCATATTATTGGATGATTTGTGATGTTTATTTTTTAAAGTGCACTAAAAATGACAGTTTTTTTCTTTTTTTTAGTAACTTTATAGAAAGAGAAATACCTTACTTTTATTTTTATTATATCCTCTATCATATAGGTACATAGAAATACACTGCTATTTACAGATATATCTCTATGTACTAGTACATTCTGTCTGTGATTTCAATGCCTGAAATGCATATTAAAGTATAGAGAATTTTTCCACACTTGTCAGTGCAGGCTATGGCACATAGCTTTAGTTTCTGCCTGCAATGATGCAGGTTGTAGGTTAGATTTCCAGAGAGTCCAGATCACAAGAAAAGAAAAAAATTGTTCATGTAATTCGATGTAAGTGTATGCAGAGCATAGAGATGGCAATTCTTCCCCAAAGGAGAAGCAGTTACAGAGGTATGAAGACAGCAAAGAGAAAACATTGCACAGAGAAAGGGAGTGGAATTCGGTACACAGTCCTGATGTGCCAGGACAGCAGGGCTGCCCCCTCAAATCAGGATAGTCAAATAGGATCAGGGTTGTTGGACTTGCCCAACAGAGAACCGGAGAATCCTGGCTTCTCCTTCAGGAGAGTTCATAGTGCAAACCTTGCAGTTGCTATGGGGCTCTTCAGTGGGGGAGAAAGGTGGGCCCTCAGAATCAAATTCTCTGGTGGGCCCAATGTTCTTCAGTCTGACACTGAATAGGATGGTTGAGAAATGAGGCTATAGGACATCTAGTGTGAACCTGTCTACAGTAAGATCATTGTGAAGTTTTAATACCAGCAGTATTAAGAAAAAGTGGTTAACTTGACCTTTGCATTATTGTTTTGTTCTGATACTCATAAATCCCTTGTAGGCTGTTTGGCAGAAGACTGGAGCCAGATGGGCATTTTGAAAGCTCCACAACCATGCCACCTTCCTGTCATAGCCCGGTCTAATAACCTTTGAAGCAGTTTCTGCTACAGTAGCTCTTTTTCAGGATTGGACCAAATAAGCTAGTCTTCCATCCTGCTGGGACAAAAATCATGAAAGATCTCTAGCTTAATTAGTAATGCGTGTCCTCTGTTTTCATTGCAACAAGCTGCACTAAATTGGTGTTCAAGCCCCTTTATTGTGAGGATCAGTAAGGTTTCTGGAAGTAAGTCTTCCACCTATTATACTGTGATGGCATATTCTACCAGTCACTTTATCAATTTGAAATATCATTTAGATGACAGTATATTGGGGTATTTATTTATGTAATGTAAAGAAAATTTATAAGCACCCTTTTAAAAGGGCACAATGAGTAGAGGATCAGTTAGATAGAAAGTTTAGATATAAAAATCCACTATTATCCCACATTATATTAAGAAAAAGGTAAAACCTTCTCCAGAACTAATAAGCACACAAATTAATGCAGAGAAATTAGGCTATATCTTTATATACCAGAAAATCACCCAAAATATTCAGTCATTTATAATATTTAAAAATCCAATGTCATCCTAGTTGAGGCCTTCTATTCTAGTGTTTTTTTTGTATAATCCACATTATATAAATATTTCTGTGGAAAATGCTGTATTATCACCTGCAACAATACAGTTTTCTTATCAACATACCAAATTGCAATCCGAATTTACAGTCTGTTCATAATGTGCCACATGTAGTACACTTTTTATTGTATATTATGTCATTTTTAGATTTTCTAAGTATAAATATTGTGTCTACTGATGAAATGTACTGTTTTGATTCTCATCAAAATATAATCTGCTCAATTCATATTGATGGTCTACAGAGAATATACTATAAAAGCATGGATTCATAGAATACACGTACTGTGCAGGTCTCAGCAGGAGGCCAGATTTCAAGTGAATAGCCTCGCTTGAATATCATTTCAGTTTATGGTCCATAATGCTATGTCAATTAAATTATCTGCTTTTTTGCATGTTTATAATGATTAATGAAAAAAATGTTGCTGCTTACCAGCAGTTTACTAGTTTATTAGTGGGAGTCTAGGAGATTACCAATTATGGATTGAAAGCCTAAGGTTTCTTAGAAATCCTCTCAGAATTTAATTGTGCATTTCAATGGCTGTGCAAATGAAAGTAGAAGGATAAGGAATGTTGTTATGTTTTATGGGCATATGTGATCTCTTAGCATGGAATTATTTTTTTTTCAATTGCTTAATATTGTTTTTCATTTACTTGCAATTAGTCATTGGATTATAGGAAGTGAGAGGCTAAGGAAACACAGGAAAAACTGAGGACTGGGTAATTATTAGAACTAATATAAGCTCTTTATGTTATGAACTGGTTTTGTCATAACAGTAATCATGGTTTTGGCATGAAGCTATGGAGCGCCCCGCGGGGCCTGGGGGTATTCGGTACCGGACCCGTCGACTTCAATGGGGGATGGTGTCACGGCGGCGGCGACCCGGTCCGTGGCCCAGAGGCGTCCAGTAATAAAATAGGGGAAAGTTGTGTGGTAAAAATGAAAATAAAGTTATTAGATGGCGAAATACGTGACGCCACCTGTGGTATTCTAGTCAGAGGTGACCAGCGCTGCGGTGTTGCTTCTCTGGGATGGATGTTGGGCACAGCTATGATGTTGTAGCCCTCCAAAGGTAGGGCTGTAGTCCCAGGGTAAAGATGTTAAATAAATAGTAAAAATGGCTGTGAACGTTGGGGTGCAGATAAATGAGAGAAAGACACAGAGAGATGCAGTTTCTTTACCTTTTACTGGTAATTGGTTGTAGTCTGGAGTACTACATACAGGTGATGGAATGAGTCCGTCTCGCCTGGTACAGCGTCGTTCTGATTTTCTTGCAACCGTACATGTTACAGAACTCCTGAAACACTTCTGCCTCAAAGGCTGGACCTTGATCGGTGAGCACTTGTTCAGGGTATCCGTGCAGTCGACAAAAGTGTTGCTGAAATGCCTTGGCTGCTGTCTCTGCTGTTTGGTCTTTAACAAGCACAACTACCAAGAACCTTGAGTAATGGTCCACGATGGTCAAAGCATAGGTGTAGCCATTCCTACTCGGAGTTAATTTCACGTAATCCAAGGCTACCAGTTCAAGTGGCTGTTTTGTGATGATTGGCTGTAATGGGGCTCTCTGTCTGCTATGGTCTTTTCTGCGCAGGTTGCATGGGCCACATTCTCGGCACCACTTCTCAATGAAACTCCTCATACCAACCCAGTAGAATCTTTCACGAAGTAGAATCTCCAACGTCTTCCAACCGAAGTGTCCTGCTCCATTGTGGTATGCCTCTAAGACCATTGGCGCAACCCTCTTCGGGACTACCACCTGCCAGACCAGTTCATGTGTGCGCGAGTTGATGTTCCTCCGACACAGTTTACCCTCGTAGATGAACAGTTTGCCTCTCTCCTTCCATAGTTGCTGTGCTTCCTGTGGGTCATCTGGACCAGCGTGTGCATCAGCTTCTGCCAGGAACTCCTTTACTAGGTGAACAGCTGGATCACTATCTTGTGTCTCTGACCACTCATGAGGGGTAATGGGTTCAACATTACCTCTCGTACGACAAAGCGCTTATTCCTCACTCCTTGATAGCGCTGGGCTGCAATTGGACAGTGGAAGGCTGGTAACTCGATTTCTTCGAGTTCTTTTGGATCTTCTCCCCCGTCTGGTGATTTGGGTATCCGGGACAACGCATCTGCATTAGTGTTCTTATGTCCTGCTCGGTACTTGATGGTGAACTCGTAGTTGGACAGCCGGGCCATCCATCGCTGATCAAGTACCCCGAGCTTTGCCGTTTCAAGGTGGGTTAGCGGATTATTGTTCGTGTAGATGGTGAACTTTGCTGAAGCCAAGTAGTGCTTGAAGTGCTCTGTTACCGCCCAGACTATGGCGAGGAACTCCAGCTTAAAGGAACTGTAGTTGTTGAGGTTCCTCTCAGTGGGACGAAGCTTCCCGCTGGCGTAGCCAATCACTCTCTCTCTGCCTTTCTGCACTTGTGACAGCACTGCTCCCAATCCCATGTTGCTGGCATCAGTGTAAAGTACAAATGGTTGGTCATAGTCAGGGTAGGCCAGGACCTCATCTCCCAGTTTCAACTTGGTGAAGGACTCTTCTATCCTTTTGTTCCACTCAAATGGAAGATTTTTGTTCCTGGCCTTCTAGGATTGGCCCACTAGAAGATCTTGTAGCGGTGCTGCTATCTTGGTGAAGTCCTTGATAAATCTTCGGTAGTAGCCTACTAACCCAAGAAATTGCCATATATAGTGCTGGGTCTTTGCCAGTCCCGGATAACTGTGACTTTGTCAGTATCGGGTGCCACACCTTCCATGCTCACCACATGACCTAGGTACTGCACCTTGGGTTTCAAAAGGTGACATTTGGACGGTTTTATTTTCAGGCCAAAGTTTGACAGGGCTTCGAATACCTCGGCTAGGTGCTTCATATGGTCTTCGTAGGTTTTTGAGAAGACGATTATGTCATCCAGGTACAGCAGAACGGTTTCAAAGTTTTTATGTCCAAGGCAGCATTCCATTAACCGCTGAAATGTTCCTGGTGCATTGCTGAGCCCGAACGGCATGTAGTTAAACTCGCAGAGGCCCATTGGTGTTGTAAACGCCATCTTCTCTTTGTCTACCTCTGTCACGGGAACCCACCAATACCCACTGGTGAGATCTAAAGTAGAGAAATAATTAGCAGTTCTCAGTGCAGTTAGTGATTCCTCAATTGAAGGCAATGGGTACGCGTCTTTATGTGTTATGCTGTTAATCCGCCTGTAGTCTACACACATTCTCATAGTACCATCTTTCTTCTTAACGAGGACTAATGGAGCTGCCCGGGGCTACAACTATCTCTGATTTCCCCAGCCTCCTTCATCTCTCGTAACATACTCTTGGCACATTGGTAGTGTGCTGGGGGTAGAGGCCGGTGTCTCTCTTTAATGGGTGGATGATCTCCAGTGGGGATATGATGTTGAACCTCTGTTGCCTGCCCAAAATCTAGAGGATGCTTGCTGAAGACCCATTCAAATTCTCAAGCCACCCGGTAAGCCCCATGCTTTTGGTGTGAAGGGTGGAGTCAGCACCTATGTGTAGCTGCTGACACCAATCCTCCTGTTGCCCTTCAGTGCCATTCTCTTCCACCTTGTCAGACGGAAGCAAGGGTTCTAGTGTCTCAATTGCATTGTTACTGATGGTGAACAATTTAGCAAGGGTGGCATACCGGGGTAACTGGACCTCTCTTTCCCCACAATTTAAGATGCGTATTGGTACTCTCCCCTTGTGGACATCAACTACCCCTCTGGCTGTCAGGATAGTGGGCCTACTATCAGAGTACATGGGTTATACCAGGGCTTGGTAATCTTGACCCCTTAGGCCTATTGCTGCCCGACACCAAATTAACATTTCACTTCTGCCAGGTACTGCAATGGGGAAAGGATCACTTACTCTGACACTGCCGACTTCTCCACCAGACAGCTCTACCTGTTGTCTCTGCATCAGGGCTCTGATCTCCTTTTGCAGGACCCGTTGCTGACTGGAGCTGGCAGTCTCGGCTACCTGTTGTAACAAAACAATAATTTCTCCAAGACAATTTTCAATTACATTAGTGCCTAAGATGATCATAGGATGGCATTCTCGTTTGTCAACATCAACTACTATCAAACCTTGCGATTGCAATTCTACTCGGCCAATCTTGATGGTCACCTCTTTATATCCCATCTGAGGCAAGGGCTGACCATTGCTGGCAAATATGGCAAGGTCTTTATCTGGGTGGTGAGTATTGTCTGAATCAGCCCAGTACTGCTTAAAAAGAACATATGGTATCATTGTCACCTTGAAACCGGTGTCCAGTAAAGCGTTCATCGGAAAACCGTCAATCACGACAGGCAAGACTGGTCGTCCTCCTACGTACTTGTCTCGCCAATTTGGTGGGCCGGGTCGTCTTACTCCTGAGGGTTGGCCCTTTGCCCCAGGGGTTGCTTGTTGAAATGACAGGATCTTGCTAGGTGTCCTGCCTTGTTGCAGCGGCGACAGATGGGTTGTCCGTCCTCGTCGTAACGATCACTGTCTCTCCATCTGGTCGGCAGGATCCTCTTCTGCTGTCGCCATGGGACGTCTTCTGGACTGGAGGCCAGCTGGATCTTCTTCTTTGGAATCACTTGCAGGGACTGCACAGTTTTTGTGAGTGTAGCCACACTTTTAGTTAGTTCCTTGAATTGGAGACGTAAGTCTGCAGCAGAGTCATAATCTTGGGACGGCTTGTCAGTCTCAATAGAGGTCTTTTGAAAGGATGCTGTCTCCTGCTGGTTTGTAATTGCAGGATGCTTAGAGGGCTCTGTGCTTCTAGGGTTCGGTTCTCGCAGCACTCTGATGGCTCTATCTTTAAAATGGGGAAAATCCAATTCAGGATTTTGTAGGGCCATTATGCGCTGCTGTGTCCTTTGATTGTTAGACTGGAGTCCCTCTATGAACTGCTCTGTTAGTAATCTATCTTCATCTTGTACGCTCTCAGGATCAACCTGCTTTACAGCCTGTAGTGCCTCCTGAAGATTAAGGGCATAGTCCCGTATACTGTCCTGCACTCTCTGTTTGCACCCAAAAAAATCTCATTTTTATCTCTGTTGCAGTGCGGGTATCAAAAGTGTCTTTCAGTCTGGCTAAGATTTGTTTGACAGTTCTTTTATCAGTGTCCGGCCAGAACTTTACTTCCCTCTGAGCCGCACCAGTTAACTGGCCAATGAGGATACTGACTTTTTGGCTCTCTGACAGGGGCTACACTTTGAACAAACTACATAGTCTTTCTTTAAAATCGATCAGGGTGTGCGACTCTCCTGAGTACTGAGGTAACCAGGCTGCTCCTGGTATATATGGCATTGATAGCGGCATTATGGAGGCTGCGGCTGCGACCGCCTCTGAATCTTCACCCGTGTTGGGCATTTTCTTCCTGTTTTTCACTTGGTCACAAGAGAACGCAGCTCCAGCTCTACTGGCACACCCCTCTGTGCTCGCACGCACTGCGTGACGCAGTTATGGTGGTTATTTGAAAGCTCAGTAAAGTCTTTAGCACTCAATTTAATAAAGTCTATGGCGCACAGTACCCAGCTTTGCCAGGCTCCTTGTGCCCAACTTTGCTAGGCTCGCTAGATCTGTTCGTGACGCCAGTTGGAGCGCCCCGCGGGGCCTGGGGGTACTTGGTAATGGGCCCGTCGACTTCAATGGGGGATGGTGTCACGGTGGCGGCGACCCGGTCCGTGGCCCAGAGGCGTCCAGTAATAAAATAGGGGAAAGTTGTGTGGTAAAAATGAAAATAAAGTTATTAGATGGTGAAAAACGTGATGCCACCTGTGGTATTCTAGTCAGAGGTGACCAGCGCTGCAGTGTTGCTTCTCTGGGATGGATGTTGGGCGCAGCTATGATGTTGTAGCCCTCTGCAGGAAGGGCTGTAGTCCCAGGGCAAAGATGTTAAATAAATAGTAAAAATGGCTGTGAACATTGGGGTGCAGAGAAATGAGAGAAAGACACAGAGAGGTGCAGTTTCTTTACCTTTTACTGGTAAATGGTTGTAGTCCGGAGTACCACATACAGGTGATGGAATGAGTCCGGCTCGCCTGGAGGCATTCAGGGGATCCAACTTGCCAGGTGGGGATTTAGGACCTTCCTTTCTGCGCTTTGTGTGTGGGTCTCCGCTGTATATAACTATGCTGCGACCCACTCTTCGTGATGGCTTCACTAACCTGTACGGCTGTCAGCGTGAGCCTATTCCACGGGTACTGTTCTCTTCACTGTCGGCCCTGGGCTCCTTATCTGCTGACGTGCCCTCAGGTGTTCAATGTGCACAGGAATTTACAATCGCCTGCACTTTCAGATTCGGCTATCAGGGCGTACAGTTCCTGTCAGCGTAGGACTCTGATGTCCCTTTTCTCTTTATTTGCGCTTCACTCAGGGGTCTGCTATATGCAGTATTTTAGATTCCCTAGAGTCTCTTAGTCTCTGCTATTGTCATTTCCCTCTTCACAGATCAGCTCTGCTTGTCTTGAACTGACAGGATCTTCCAGAAAGATCTCTGTACCTCACCTCCTCACGTTTAATTGTCATTTTTTCCTCACAGCTGCTTCGTTTCCATGACAACTCCCTCAGCTGATTTCTAGCTGACTCACCAACCTTATCTGATGGCCAGAATTTATAAGGCATCTCCCTTTTCTGACCTGCAGCAGGAAATAGTGATTTAATCTATGCTGCCTGGCATGGGGGTCCGCTTTCTGCCTCCATGCATGACCTTACCCATTAGAGGGAGGTAATGTCACTGTGTCAACCGGACTCTGGGGTGTCACAGCTACATGGGTACTGGTTACTAGAGTTGAGCGAAACGGGTCGACTTTTGGTAAAGTCGGGTTTCATGAAATGAAACCCGACCCTAGGGTGAGGTCGGCCACGAGCTCGGCGACTTTAGCGCCAAAGTCGCACTTCAAAAGTTTGTTTTCCTCCCTTTTTCAGCCAATCAGGATCCATGAACACTGTGGGCAACGTGATGACATAGGCAGGGGTCACCACCATCTTTGAGAAGGGCATGCAAGTGATTGGCTTGCTTTGGGGGGCATCACAGGGGGTATAAAAGGGCATGCACGCCGCCGCCATGTTACTCATGCTGATCTCAGAATAGGGAGAGCTGCTGCTGCTGCTGATTCTGTAGGGAGAGCATTAGGCAGGGAAGAAGACACCAAAAACTGCTTCTGCTGCTAGTGATTTTGCTTGTACAACACACCAGTCACTGTGTGTGCAGTGCAAGTGGAGGCTATATTTTGCTGGATCAGCTGTGTTGGTTGTTAGGCTGCCTTATAAGGCTTCCTGATAGCTGCATTGCTGTTTTCCCACTGCTCTGCAAACTGCTTTTTTAAAAGCAATCCAAATTTTTTTTTTGTCCTGGTGAGGTACTGAGCGTGCATTTTTTCACACCATACAGCGGTGTACGCTCCTCACACAGTACCGTGTAACGGCTGTTATCATGGCCACAGTGAAGCTATCTGTGTGTGACTCTGTAAGAATAAGTCGAGGACATGTTCCATTCTTACAGACCTCCACCTTCTAGTTTTGTCTGCTTTTCAAACAGTTAAGTATATTTGCTGTTTGATCACATTCAAAACTATAGAGAGACAGCATGTGTCAGTCCGTATACTTAAAAAACACGGAGCTTGACAATTTTACGGACACCGGACAGCGGTGTATGTGCACGCTCCTCTCTCAGTACCGTGTAACGGCTGTTATCACGGCCACAGTGAAGCTATCTGTGTGTGACTCTATAAGAATAAGTCAAGGACATGTTCCGTTCTTACAGACCTCCACCTTCTAGTTTTGTCTGCTTTTCATACAGTTAAGTATATTCGCTGTTTGATCACATTCAAAACTATAAAGAGACAGCGTGTGTCAGTCCGTATACTTAAAAAACACGGAGCTTGACAATTTTACGGACACCGGACAGCGGTGTACGTGCACGCTCCTCTCTCAGTACCATGTAACGGCTGTTATCACGGCCACAGTGAAGCTATTTGTGTGTGACTCTGTAAGAATAAGTCGAGGACATGTTCCGTTCTTACAGACCTCCACCTTCTAGTTTTGTCTGCTTTTCAAACAGTTAAGTATATTTACTGTTTGATCACATTCAAAACTATAGAGAGACAGCATGTGTCAGTCCGTATACTTAAAAAACACGGAGCTTGACAATTTTACGGACAGCGGTGTACGTGCATGCTCCTCTCTCAGTACCATGTAACGGCTGTTATCACGGCCACAGTGAAGCTATCTGTGTGTCACTCTGCAAGGATAAGTCGAGGACATGTTCCGTTCTTACAGACCTACACTCTAGGGAGATTCCTATTCTGCCCAATTCTATATACACCTTGTAGTTTGTCATACACTAGCCAATTTCTGCCTGTGACATAGCGGTGTGATATTCACTGGGCCTCACACAATCCAACAGTGTCCACAAGTGTGTTCAGAAATTCTACATCTCCCCTGTCCTATAGTGACATTTTTCACACCTGCGACATTGAGCCTGTGACATACAGTTGTGGCCAAGAGTATTGATACCCCTGCAATTTTGTCAGATAATACTCAGTTTCTTCCTGAAAATTATTGCAAACACAAATTCTTTGCTATTATTATCTTCATTTAATTTGTCTTAAATGAAAAAACACAAAAAGAATTGTCCTAAAGCCAAATTGGATATAATTCCACACCAAACATAAAAAAGAGGGTGGACAAAAGTATTGGCACTGTTCGAAAAATCATGTGATGCTTCTCTAATTTGTGTAATTAACAGCATCTGTAACTTACCTGTGGCACCTAACAGGTGTTGGCAATAACTAAATCACACTTGCAGCCAGTTGACGTGGATTAAAGTTGACTCAACCTCTGTCCTGTGTCATTGTGTGTACCACATTGAGCATGGAGAAAAGAAAGAAGACCAAAACTGTCTGAGGACTTGAGAAACCAAATTGTGAGGAAGCCTGAGCAATCTCAAGGCTACAAGTTCATCTCCAATGACCTGAATGTTCCTTTGTCTACCGTGCACAGTGTCATCAAGACGTTTAAAGCCCATGGCACTGTGGCTAACCTCCCTAGATGTGGACAGAAAAGAAAAATTGACAAGAGATTTCAACGCAAGATTATGCGGATGTTGGATAAAGAACCTCGACTAACATCCAAGCAAGTTCAAGCTGCCCTGCAGTCCGAGGGTACAACAGTGTCAACCCGTACTATCCGTCGGCATCTGAATGAAAAGGGACTGTATGGTAGGAGACCCAAGAAGACCCCACTTCTTAACCCGAGACATAAACAAGCCAGGCTGGAGGTTGCCAAAACTTACCTGAAAAAGCCTAAAACGTTTTGGAAGAATGTTCTCTGGTCAGATGAGACAAAAGTAGAGCTTTTAGGGCAAAGGCATCAACATAGAGTTTACAGGAGAAAAAAAGAGGCATTCAAAGAAAAAAACACGGTCCCTACAGTCAAACATGGCGGAGGTTCCCTGATGTTTTGGGGTTGCTTTGCTGCCTCTGGCACTGGAATGCTTGACCGTGTGCATGGCATTATGAAGTCTGAAGACTACCAAGAAATTTTGCAGCATAATGTAGGGCCCAGTGTGAGAAAGCTGTGTCTCCCTCAGAGGTCATGGGTCTTCCAGCAGGACAATGACCCAAAACACACTTCAAAAAGAACTAGAAAATGGTTTGAGAGAAGGCACTGGAGACTTCTAAGGTGGCCAGCAATGAGTCCAGACCTGAATCCCATAGAACACCTGTGGAGAGATCTAAAAATGGCAGTTTGGAGAAGGCACCCTTCAAATATCAGGGACCTGGAGCAGTTTGCCAAAGAAGAATGGTCTAAAATTCCAGCAGAGCATTGTAAGAAACTCATTGATGGTTACCGGAAGCGATTGGTCGCAGTTATTTTGGCTAAAGGTTGTGCAACCAAGTATTAGGCTGAGGGTGCCAATACTTTTGTCTGGCCCATTTTTGGAGTTTTGTGTGAAATGATCAATGTTTTGCTTTTTGATTCATTCTCTTTTGTGTTTTTTCATTTAAGACAAATTAAATGAAGATAATAATACCAAAGAATTTGTGATTGCAATGATTTTCAGAAAGAAACTTAGTATTACCTGACAAAATTGCAGGGGTGTCAATACTTTTGGCCACAACTGTAGTGGTGTGATATCAACTGGGCCTCACACAACAGTGTCCACAAGTGTGTTCAGAAATTCTAAATCTCCCCTGTCCTAGAGTGACATTTTTCACACCTGCGATATTGAGCCTGTGACATAGCGGTGTGATATTAACCGGGCCTCACACAACAGTGTCCACAAGTGTGTTCAGAAATTCTAAATCTCCTCTGTCCTATAGTGACATTTTTCACACCTGCGACATTGAGCCTGTGACATAGCGGTGTGATATTAACTGGGCCTCACACAACAGTGTCCACAAGTGTGTTCAGAAATTCTACATCTCCCCTGTCCTATAGTTACATTTTTCAGACCTGCGACATTGAGCCTGTGACATAGCGGTGTGATATTAACTGGGCCTCACACAACAGTGTCCACAAGTGTGTTCAGAATATGTACATCTCCCCTGTCCTATAGTGACATTTTTCACACCTGCGACATTGAGCCTGTGACATAGCGTTGTGATATTAACTGGGCCTCACACAACAGTGTCCACAAGTGTGTTCAGAAATTCTACATCTCCCCTGTCCTATAGTGACATTTTTCACACCTACGACATTGAGCCTGTTACATAGCGTTGTGATATTAACTGGGCCTCACACAACAGTGTCCACAAGTGTGTTCAGAAATTCTAAATCTCCCCTGTCCTATAGTGATATTTTTCACACCTGCGACATTGAGCCTGTGACATAGCGGTGTGATATTAACTGGGCCTCACACAACAGTGTCCACAAGTGTGTTCAGAAATTCTAAATCTCCCCTGTCCTACAGTGACATTTTTCACACCTGCGACATTGAGCCTGTGACATAGCGGTGTGATATTAACTGGGCCTCACACAACAGTGTCCACAAGTGTGTTCAGAAATTCTACATCTCCCCTGTCCTATAGTGACATTTTTCACACCTGCGACATTGAGCATGTGACATAGCGGTGTGATATTAACTGGGCCTCACGCAACAGTGTCCACAAGTGTGTTCAGAAATTCTACATCTCCCCTGTCCTATAGTGACATTTTTCACACCTGCGACATTGAGCCTGTGACATAGCGGTGTGATATTAACTGGGCCTCACACAATCCAACAGTGTCCACAAGTGTGTTCAGAAATTCTACATCTCCCCTGTCCTATAGTGACATTTTTCACACCTACGACATTGAGCCTGTGACATAGCTGTGTGATATTAACTGGGCCTCACACAACAGTGTCCACAAGTGTGTTCAGAAATTCTACATCTCCCCTGTCCTATAGTGACATTTTTCAGACCTGCGACATTGAGCCTGTGACATAGCGGTGTGATATTCACTGGGCCTCACACAACAGTGTCCACAAGTGTGTTCAGAAATTGTACATCTCCCCTGTCCTATAGTGACATTTTTCACACCTGCGACATTGAGCCTGTGACATAGCGTTGTGATATTAATTGGGCCTCACACAATCCAACAGTGTCCACAAGTGTGTTCAGAAATTCTACATCTCCCCTGTCCTATAGTGACATTTTTCACACCTACGACATTGAGCCTGTTACATAGCGTTGTGATATTAACTGGGCCTCACACAACAGTGTCCACAAGTGTGTTCAGAAATTCTAAATCTCCCCTGTCCTATAGTGATATTTTTCACACCTACGACATTGAGCCTGTTACATAGCGTTGTGATATTAACTGGGCCTCACACAACAGTATCCACAAGTGTGTTCAGAAATTCTAAATCTCCCCTGTCCTACAGTGACATTTTTCACACCTGCGACATTGAGCCTGTGACATAGCAGTGTGATATTAACTGGGCCTCACACAACAGTGTCCACAAGTGTGTTCAGAAATTCTACATCTCCCCTGTCCTATAGTGACATTTTTCACACCTGCGACATTGAGCCTGTGACATAGCGGTGTGATATTAACTGGGCCTCACACAATCCAACAGTGTCCACAAGTGTGTTCAGAAATTCTACATCTCCCCTGTCCTATAGTGACATTTTTCACACCTACGACATTGAGCCTGTTACATAGCGTTGTGATATTAACCGGGCCTCACACAATCCAACAGTGTCCACAAGTGTGTTCAGAAATTCTACATCTCCCCTGTCCTATAGTGACATTTTTCACACCTACGACATTGAGCCTGTGACATAGCGGTGTGATATTAACTGGGCCTCACACAACAGTGTCCACAAGTGTGTTCAGAAATTCTACATCTCCCCTGTCCTATAGTGACATTTTTCAGACCTGCGACATTGAGCCTGTGACATAGCGGTGTGATATTAACTGGGCCTCACACAATCCAACAGTGTCCACAAGTGTGTTCAGTAATTCGACGTCTCCCCTGTCCTATATACACCTTGTACCTTGTTTTACATTACTATATAGTTTGTGGGATTTTGTGTACATTTTTACCAAAAATGAGCAAGGCTGGTGGAAGAGGCCGTGGAATTGGGCGGGGGTTGCCAGCTGGTAATGATGATGTGGGTGGTGGATCTGATGGTAGTGGCAAAATCAAAATAGGACCGAATGCAAGAGGTGTTGAGCCTGCATCATCGTCTGGCTCCACAAGGCCTCGAAGGCTTAGTTTTCTAGGAGTTGGCAAACCGCTTTTAAAGCCAGAGCATCAGGAAAAAGTTTTGGCTTACATTGCTGACTCAGACTCCAGCTCTATCGCCTCCTCTTCTGAAGTTGTAAAAAATAAAAGCACTGAGTCATCATTGGAGGGTCATGTTCATGAACCACACCTTTCCTTGTGTCCTTCACCCCAACCAAGATTGAAGGATGACGCAGGCCATACAACTGATTACTCCATGGAGCTGTTTTCACATACCATGCCTGGGTTATCAAGTGAAATGGTGAATTACCCAGGCCAAGATGAATCTGACATGGAGTGCACTGATGCACAGCCACTGATAGATGATTCTGCTGGTACATTCAGTCAGAGCACTACATTGTCCTCGCAGTGTAATGAGCCAGATTCTGACCCTGATGAGACTCAGATGCCCCTTCCCGCATACCATACCACCATACACGGTGACACAGAGGAAGGTGCACATGACATTGAAGAGGAGGTGATGGATGACCCAGTTATTGACCCAGATTGGCATCCATTGGGGGAAGAGGGTGCTGCTTCCAATAGCTCAGATGAGGAGGAGGAGCATCCACAGCAGACATCGACATCGCAACAGCTGTTATCTGGCAGGCCCGGAGCACTCCAAAGACAGGTTCCAAAAATCAAAAGAGTTGCTGGACAGCTTGTCCAGATGGTCAAAATAGCACAGCGTGCTAGGCCGCAAAATGTCTGCCAAAGTAGGAAGAGTGCAGTGTGGCACTTTTTTGAACAAAATCCTCATGATCAGGCCAAGGTTTTCTTTAAGAAGTGCGTAAAGACCTTTACCCGAGGGAAAAATCTGAAAAATTTGAATACCAGTTGCATGCTTAGACATTTAACCAGCATGCACTTGCAAGCGTGGACACAACACCAAACCTCAAGTACCACATGTGCAACTGATCACAAAGAAGCACAGCAGCAAATGTTGAGGTGTCGTTGCAAGGCCAAAGCAGTCAGGGAATCCCACTGTTATATCAACGAAAGACTGAATCTAGGCCATCAGAAAGAACACCAACTCCATCACCATCATCAACCCTCTCTCAGTCCGCCCTGTCCACCGCTACTTCCACCATATGCAGCTCTCAAGTCCAGCTCACCCTCCCAGAGACTATGAGTAGGTCAAGAAAGTACTCAGTCTCTCATCCACGTACACTGGGTTTGAACGCCCACATTGCCAAACTAATCTCGTTAGAGATGATGCCCTATCGGTTGGTGGAAAGCTCAGCTTTCCGCGAACTCATGGCCTATGCAGTACCACGCTATGACCTACCCAGTCACCAATTCTTCTCTCACAAAGCCATCCCAGCCCTCCACCATCATGTGAAAGACCGCATTGTCCATGCACTCAAGCAGTCAGTGAGTGGAAAGGTGCACCTCACAACAGATGCATGGTCCAGTCGGCATGGCCAGGGCCGTTACGTGTCCATCACTGCGCACTGGGTTAATGTGGTGGATGCAGGGTCCACAGGGGACAGCGGTGGTGGGACAGTGCTGCCTAGCCCACGGTATAGGAAACAGTTGGCTGTAGGTGTTCGACCCTCCTCCAGAAGCGAAAGCTCGTCCACAGAGCACAGTCGTACAAGCACTCTATCTGCAGCTGCCACTGTTGCACACGAGGTGTCCCCCTATCGAGCAGCTAGTGGAAAGCGTCAGCAGGCTGTGTTGCAGATGATGTGTTTGGGCGACAGACACACCGCGGAGGTGCTGGCAGAGTACTTTCAGCGACAAACTGAGTCATGGCTGGGCAGTATACATCTTGAGGCAGGCAAGGTAGTTAGTGATAACGGCCGTAATTTTGTGGCAGCCATAGCCCTTTCAAAACTCAGCCACATACCTTGCTTGGCTCACACCTTGAACCTGGTGGTGCAGTGCTTCCTCAACAATTATCCGGAGTTAACAGCCCTGCTCCAGAAGGTGTGAAGACTGTGCGCGCACATCCGCCAGTCGCCTGTACACTCCATTCGTATGCAGAAGCTGCAGCGATTGCTCCACCTTCCCAACCACCGCCTCATTATCGATATTGCAACAAGGTGGAACTCCACCCTGCACATGGTTGAGCGGCTGTGCGAACAGAGGCAGGCCATAATGCATTTGTGGGAGGATACATGGCCAGGCACTTTGAGAGCAGACATGGAGTTGACAGGTGTGCAGTGGTCGAAGCTGAAAGACCCCTGTAAAGTCCTTCAGTGTTTGGAGGAATGCACACGGCTGGTAAGCGCAGACGACGCCATCCTAAGCATGAGCATCCCACTTATGCGTCTGCTCATGCAAACTTTGACGCACCTTAAGGAGCAGGCGTCTGCAGCCAATGTTGACGAGGAGGAAGAGGAGGAGGGAATCCTTGATGACATTCAGCCATTGTCTGCTCAGGGACCTCTCCTGGACGAGGTGGAGGAAGAAGAGGAGGAGGAGGATGATGATGGGGATGATTACTTAGGGGAGGAGGATGCATCTCGTGGGGCAAGTGAAAATGTTGGCTTGGCAAGGTCTGGTACAGGGTTTGTGCATGACTGGAGGGATGTGGATTTGCCAGAAAGTGCTCCTCCAACCAGCACTCGCAGTGCATCATTGACACCGGGAACATTGGCCCACATGTCAGATTATGCCTTGCAGATCCTAAAAAGGGACCCCCGCATTGCCAAAATGATGAACGATGATGATTACTGGTTGGCCAGCATCCTGGATCCACGCTATAAAGGCAAATTACAAAACATCATGCCACACGAGAACCTTGACTTAATATCGGCTAATAAACAAGCAACTCTGGTAAACCGGTTGGTTGAGGCATTACCAGCACACAGCAGCAGTGATGGTTCTCACACGAGCCGTACGGGCCAGGGGCAGCTTGGCAGAGGTGTTTGTGGTGCACACAGCAGAAGTGGCGTTGGAGCCAGGGGTTTCATGACAATGTTGTGGACTGATTTTTCAAGTACCGCTCACACAACTGGTAATACTGCATTGATGGAAAGTGACAGGAGACAGCAGTTGTCAACTATGGTTACAAACTACTTTTCCTCCCATATCGATGTTCTCCCGCACAGGTCATTCCCCTTTGACTATTGGGCTGCTAAACTGGACACCTGGCCTGAATTGGCACAATATGCCTTACAGGAGCTCGCTTGCCCAGCTGCAAGTGTGCTATCGGAAAGAGTCTTCAGTGCAGCTGGATCAATCCTGACAGAAAAAAGGACCCGTCTGTCAACCCAAAATGTGGATGATCTAACCTTCATTAAAATGAACCATGCATGGGTTTCCAAGGATTTTGTCCCACCTTCCCCTGATGACACATAGGGTGACAGAAAAATGGCTTGCTTTGGTCCTCCTCTTCCTGGGACTTGAACAATTTCGCCTTTTGCATCAGCTGAATGTCCAACATTAACATATGCCACTTTCTAAAACTCCCTAACTGTGCTGCCCCCCCCCCCCATGGCCGGGGTCACCACCTAGCACACGAAACCGTGCGAGTGCCGTTGCCCTGGACAGGTGGGTAGGCCGACTCTTGGGCACACCCGCCGTCAGACACACCGCCGTGCTATGAGGGGCCCAGTGCCAGTACCGACGCCCACGAGTGGGCCCCCCTTGCTTGGGCAGGGCCCCAGCATTTGCAATCTTTACCTCTCCCTGCTCCTCCGCTGTGTAGTCTGGGCCGTCAAATCCATACTGGGCCTGACACCGTCTGAGCCTGCCTCCTGATCTATAGACATATATTTTGAATGTGTACACTATGCTATCCATACATGTTATCCAGGCATACGGTACCCTTTCTCACCTTTGTGCAATCACGTGTAATCCATACTGGGCTTGACACCGTTTGAGCCTGTCAACTGATCTATAGACATATATTTTGAATGTGTACACTATGCTATCCATACATGTTATCCGGGGATACGGTACCCTTTCTCACCTTTGTGCAATCACGTGTAATCCATACTGGGCCTGACACCGTTTGAGCCTGCCTCCTGATCTATTGACATATATTTTGAATGTGTACACTATGCTATCCATACATGTTATCCGGGGATACGGTACCCTTTCTCACCTTTGTGCAATCACGTGTAATCCATACTGGGCCTGACACTGTCTGAACCTGCCTCCTGATCTATAGACATATATTTTGAATGTGTACACTATGCTATCCATACATGTTATCCGGGGATACGGTACCCTTTCTCACCTTTCTGCACTCACGTGTAATCCATACTGGGCCTGACACCGTTTGAGCCTGCCTCTTGATCTATAGACATATATTTTGAATATGTACACTATGCTATCCATACATGTTATCCAGGCATACGGTACCCTTTCTCACCTTTGTGCACTCACGTGTAATCCAAACTGGGCCTGACACTGTTTGAGCCTGCCTCCTGATCTATAGACATATATTTTGAATGTGTACACTATGCTATCCATAAATGTTATCCGGGGATACGATACCCTTTCTCACCTTTGTGCAATCACGTGTAATCCATACTGGGCCTGAGAATAGCTGGCGAGCTGTTAAGCAAGCTACAGCACCTGTGGTTTGCACACGTAAGTTTTTCATTTTTTCAGGAATGACGGTTAGGCCTAATTCCGGAACTGCGGTTGACCTGCATTTACTGGGAAATCATTGTTCGCGGGTAATAATTGTAATCCCAGATCCCCATCACTAACGTTGTTCAGCGCGTTATCTGCACCTGTAAGCGACAAACGCTGACCTTTTCAGTGTAGCGCACATGCAGCCACGGACATGTAAGGGCATGACACACCAGTTATTGGCCAATCTCACGTGCCAGAGCCTCGCGTGTCCCTCTAGTAAGACAGACTCGGACCGCGGCGGGCCATGACGGAGTCTCGTTCGTTAACGGAATTAAGCTTGCAATGTGTGCATCTTTTTTGTGGCTGGATGGTTGAGGTTGCCCATGTTGAGTCAAATTACGCCGTAGGCTCCACTCCTGGTGGTGCCCTTCTGGACATTCCTTTATGGTTCAGCTTTGCAACCATACTGCCCACTTAAAACAAACACTTTGCCTTCATGAACGCTGTTTGGAGGGTGGTGACTCGTGGTAATAACGCCGCCCAATAAGTTAACCTGCTAGAGAGATCCTTCATTGCTCCCAAGAATTACATCACACTCCCTAGGAGGAAGGTAATGCCACTGTGGCGACCGTACTCCTGGGGGCAACACAAGTGCAATGATGCCCAGCCACTGCTCGATGAATCTGCTGGTACATTGACCCAGACCACTACATTCCCCTCGCATGCTACACGGCCTGAATCTGACCATGATGAAACTCAGGTTACCCTTCCCATATACAGTTCCATCTTACACGGTGACAAAGAGGAAGCTGCAGATGAAAGTGCAGGCTCGGCCCACCCGCCGTCAGACACACCACCATACTATCAGGGGCCCTGTGCCAGTGCCGTCGCCAACGAGTGGGCCCCCCCTGCTTGCTCAGGATCACAGCACTTGCAAGGTTGAAATACTGTGCAGTGAGATGGAAGATGGGGACGACAAGGAGTCAAGACTAGTACAGGGATTCCCTAGCGAGGAGACTTATTTCATTGTTTTCAATGTTGGGACAGCAATTTTTGGGGAGCATTAATCTCTGGAGAATGATAGATGGGGCCCACCATACACTGGAACATTCCAAAGGTGGACATCAGACACTGGAGCAGCATTTACAGGGCCCATTATACACTAGAGCATTAGAAATGGGGCCCATTATGTTTGGAGCATTATTTGGGCCCATAAGACAGTGGAGCTTCATCCATGGGGACCAACATATACTGTAGCATTATGTGGAGCTCATCATATACTGTTTCAAACATTATATGGGACCAATGATTCTGTATGGAGAAATAGATGGGCCTCGTCATGAGATGTAAAAAGTGAAGTATTTTTCATTGTACTATACCGCTATTTCTCTGCCGTATCGGGGCATCATGAGTTGTGGTATGTGTTAAAGGGGCGCTCTTTTGCCCAGGGCACATGAAAACCTGGAGCCAGCCCTACTCCCCCACAACTTTAGCCAAATAACCCGCATTTTTCAGTGCGTAACTAGTATTATGAAGTTAATTAAGGTTGACAAGCTTAAGTAATCAGAATTGATGCTTTTGGCATTCAAATGGGCACTGTAGGTGTGTTTCCTGTCCTCCTCTCACTGCCGACTTTAATTCCCCATTGACTTACATTGCGTTTCGTGTTTCGGTCGGACCCCCGACTTTTCCCTATAGTCGGCCGATTTTGCTCGACCCGACTTTTGGAAAAGTCGGGTTTCATGAAACGAAACTCGACCCTAAAAAAGCAAAAGTCGCTCAACTCTACTGGTTACTCATCTTGGGATTAATACATTACATTCCTTACTACTCCTATCTTATTTCATGTGAAAGCACTCCCCCTTTGATGTTCAGGCACTCAGCCTCAGGGCTCTTTCACAGGTAGACCATGTGACGCACAAGTAGACATGTCTGTTGTTTTTACCACAAAACATCCTGCACAGGTGCACATGGATGACACACTGGGATGTCATCCGGGTGACACGTCCCAGCACCTGAGAACCAGTGGTACAGTTAATGCTGTTGCCTGGTGCCAGTTGCTGATGACCGCTTTCATCTTTCTCCCCTGGTCGGCCGGTGATCAGCATGAGCAGGGGAGAATGATGAGCGTTATATTCAAGTGATAACAATGAGAGCAGGTGGCGGCTGATGGTACTGTTGTGACACCCCAGGGAGTAATGTCATGCCTGGAAGCAAGGAGGGGTCCCCTTACCAGGTGTCAGTAGGAGAGAAGTCGAGCTGAATCTGGGTAGTGGAGCTGTGATTAAATTCGTCCCAGAGCTGAGCTATAGGAACTGGATACCTGAGTCCGTGGTTGCGTGGGTACTGAAGTCCCAGCAATTAAATTCAGAGGGCAGGGGACTGCAGGTCTCCTGGGCCAATCTAATACCCGATGGCACAGCAGCATACCAGAACCTGGAGCCGACACAAAGTAGCGGCACCTGTGATAGGCTTGAGCTGTCTGCCATGCGGGTTATGGTTTGTTTTTAAAAACAGAGAGAGACAGCAGCAGGAGGGTGAGCTGTTAGGCAGCAAGGAAAAATGGAGGACAGCGCAGAAGAAAGTTCTCCGTACCTACCAGGCCAGGTGTATCCAAAATTGCTTCCAGGCTGCCTTACTCTCCATCACAATTTGTCACCAGTGCCCCAGTCTGTACTATCATCCATCAAGTAAAGGAAAAGAAAACTACAGTCCTTGTGTCCTCCAGTGATCTCTTGCGCACTGAGTCCTCCACCACAAGGTACACGAAACCTGACATAAACAGAACCGGTAGCCCTGAGGCCCTGCTCCACCTGTGGGGAGCAGAACCATCCCAGCTGCGTCACCATCAGCCCCAGCGGTCTCCTTTAGCAGCATTGGCCATCTTTTGCCAAACACCACAGGTGGCGTCATGTTAAATCTCATATACATTTTCCACATTTTACAGCACAGCCAGGGCCACTGAGTCGGATCACGGCCCCGTGACTTCCCCAAAGAACTATCTGACCCGGTTATGAGTACCCCACGGCCCTGGTGGCCGTGTCACTGTTACTCCCATCAGCCTACACCTGCTGTCGCTAATAACAATGACATTAGGACTGGCTGATGGGAGTATTCATCGCTCAACATGTGCGCTATAAATAAATAAATAAAAAATCTGGTGTGGGTTCCCTTGTATTTTTGATAACCAGCCAGCAAATCTCACAGCTAGGGGCTGCAAACCACAGCTGTCAGCTTTAGCACGACTGGTTATCAAGGCCTGGGGGGTCCACATGTTGTTTTTTTTTAAATTATTTAATTAAATATTTAAAACTAACAAACACAAATATACTTACCTAATGCCTAATTTCACTGAATTCCTCATCTCCTGGAATGTGGGAAAAAGTCAGCTATGAGGTCACGACAGTTAAGCTCTTAGCATTCTAAAAATATGCTCCATGCAATTAAAGGCTTCAGATTTATACAATTTGCTGCAAATTTTATTGGCCGTGGGATGAATTTTGGTTGAGTTTTGTGGAGAATTGGGTTAAGTTGGTGAATGTTAAAAGATTCTGTTATCTCTGCGCAATTTGTTTTCCAATGAACTTATCCATGCAAAGAAAAACTTGGCACTCAGGGAACGAGCATTAGAATTGTGACAATTTTATTTAAATATATATTTAAAGACTGCACTCAGGGAGAGAGCTGTAGAATTGTGACAATTTTATTTAAATATATATTTATGGACTGGATCCCTACTCAGGCTCCACTTTCCTGACAGAGTGATATATGATACTATATAAAATCTAATGAACTTATCCTCTGCAGCAGTTCTTGCTTTTCTGGGGTAGTCCTCATAATAGCCCATTGCACAGTAAAATTGATGGTTTTCATGATTATACATGAAGATATCTTAACAATTATATCAGTTTTCCAGATTGACTGCACTCAGTTTAAGTATATTGCAGTACAGAAATCCACTGCACTGTAATAGCCAGAAATTACAGCACTGTAATAGCCAGCAGCTGTCAGTCAATCATAGGCCAGCGGCTAATGTCGGCGTTCAAGTCACCAGCGTATGACATTACTGCCATGTGCAGACCTGTCCGTATCACATATTAAAAAGGATTTGGATGCCGCTGGACCACTGCCAGGTAATAAACAACTTTTTTTTTATGAAAAGCCGCAATATGGAAGATAGACATATTGGGACCATGATGGAGACATAAGGGGACCTGGATAAAGACATTTTTGAGCCAGGATGAAGACACATGGGGTCACAATGGAGACATATGGGGCCAAGATATAGACATATGGGGCCCAGTATGGAGACATACTGTATGGGGACCAGGATGGAGACATATGGGGCCAGGATGGAACAGACATGGGGTCAGGATGGAGACATATGGAGCCAGGGTGGAGACATATTGGGACTAGGATAGAGACATATGGGGACAAGGAAGGGAGATATATGGGGACCAGGATGGAGACATGGGGACCTGAATGGGAGAATGTATGGGGACCAGTATGGGTGAACATATGGCAGCCAGGATGGTGCACAAGTGTTGACCAGACTGGAGCACACATGGAGCCCAGGATGAAGAACACATGGGGACAAGGATTGAGGACACATGAAGGCCAGGAAGGGTGACACATGGGGTACAGAATGGAAGACATATGGGGACGAAGATAGGAGATATATGGGACCAGGATGGGAGACTGTTGTGAGCTCATCTGTACATTCACCTTTTGTGTCCGAGGATCTCCCTCTGCTGGTGAAGGAAGGTAGAGAGGCTGATTTGGATGAAAGAAATCAAACACCTGATCAGGTGGATTGTGACTGGGTAACAGGAACTTCAGATTGGATATAAGGCAGCCGACGCCCTTCTGAGTGGCTGGTGATTTCTCTGCTGGATTCTTGGAGACCAGTCTGATTCCTGCTTCCCAAAGATAAGTTTTTGCTCTGCTATTGAACTTATTAGTTTTGGTTTTGTTTACCTTGTTTTTTGAGTTCAGCCATCCCCGGCCGGGGATGTGCTGGATTCTTATTCCTTGATCAGTGTTCTCTTTTGCTCTGCTTTCAGAATATTCTGAGTGCTGATATAGGGTTTGAAGTCTAGTGACTTCAGGGTCCTTTTTGCTTATCAGTTATGTTGGTAATATTTTTAGCAGGGTTTTCTCGGATTGCAGACAGCAGCTTTTCTCTCCTGTCCTTTTTAGTTAGCTTGGGCCCCATCGTTTGCTCAACCTATCTTTCTATCTGTGTTAGTGTTTTCATCTCGTTTCACCGTCATTATATGTTGGGGGCTGCCTATTGCTTTGGGGTCTGCTCTGGGGCAGTCAGTTTTTCCCTTTTCTCTCTTTAGGCTTATTTAGATCTCCGGCTGTGACGAGGTGTCTAGGATCACCGTAGGAACACTCCACGGCTACTGCTAGTTGTGTGATAGGATTAGGGGTCTGCAATCCGCTAGTTTCCAACCTCTCTGATATTCTGGGCTGAGCTTATGTTTTGTTTTTTCCTCCTCAATCATAACAGAATCACCAGCCTTACCGCAGATTCTAGGGTACTCAAAAGCAGGAAGGAATCGTTAGAAGAAAAAAGAAAAAAAAGTGTCAGAATTTTTTTTTTTTTGGTGTATATTTTTTCCTCTTTTTCTCTGAAGCCGTAGGAGGAATATTTTTTTTTCTGATGGAGTTTAAGCAATTGTCTGATCGTGTGGAGCAGCTTGCTGCTGAAGTGCAAGGAATTTCTGCCTATCTTGCGCATTCACACGCTGCTGAACCAAAAATCCCCACTCCTGATGTGTTTTTTGGGATCGGTCTAAATTTTTGAATTTTAAGAATAATTTTTGCTCTGCGCAGCAGGTTAAAATTGTCATCTTCTTGCTGCGCGGCGATCCCCAGGATTGGGCGTTTTCTTTAGTACCAGATGATCCTATTGTAACTAATGTGGATGCATTTTTTCAGGCCTTGGGGTTGTTGTATGATGAACCTAATGCTATTGATCAAGCTGAAAAGACCCTGTTGGCATTGAGCCAGGGTCAAGATTCTGCAGAGCTGTACTGTCAAAAATTCCAAAAGTGGGCGGTCCTCACCACTTGGAATGATGGTGCCTTGGCAGCTCTCTTTCGGAAGGGTTTGTCAGAAACTGTAAAAGATACTATGGTGGGATTTCCTGTTCCCTCTGGTCTTGACGATTCTATGTCATTAGCCATTCAGGTTGATCGGCGTTTACGGGAACGTAAAATTACACGGGAAATGTTGCCACCTGTTGAACAAATGTCTGAACCTATGCAATGTGATAGAGTTTTGTCTAGGGCGCAATGTCAGGAGTTTAGAAGGCGTAATAAGCTGTGTTTTTTCTGTGGAGATGCCTCTCATATTATTTCTGTCTGCCCTAAACGAGAGAAACGTTTTGCACACACATTTGCTGTAGGTGGTGTACAACCTAAATTTCTTCTGGCAATTACTCTGATCTGCTCCCTGTCCACATTTTCTGCTAAAGCCTTTGTGGATTCAGGAGTGGCCTTGAACCTAATGGATTTGGATTTTGCTAAACGTTGTGGTTTCCCTATGACACCCTTGCGGACGCCTATTCCTTTGAGGGGTATTGATGCCATTCCTTTGGCGAAGAATAAACCTCTGTTTTGGACCCAGGTGGTAATGCAGGTCGCCCCAGACCATCAAGAAAATTGCAGATTTTTGGTGTTGCATAATTTGCATGATACCATCGTGCTGGGGTTCCCCTGGTTGCAAATCCATAATCCAGTTTTGGATTGGAAATCTGTGTCTGTGGTGAGTTGGGGTTGTCGGTGTGCTCTTAGTGACACTCCTGTTTTCTCCACCTCTCCCCAGCCGCATGAGGTTCCTGACTATTTGGCTGATTTTTATGATGTGTTTAGTGAGAGTAAGTCTGCGTCTTTGCCTCCTCATAGGAGTTATGACTGAGGTCGGGGTGTAAATTTCCGAAGGGTCGACTTTTTAAGTTATCTGTACCCGAACATGAGGCTATGCGTTCTTATATTAAGGAGTCATTGGAGAAGGGTCATATTAGACCATCCTCTTCACCCTTGGGTGCTGTGTTTTTTTGTGGCCAAGAAGGACGGTTCATTAAGGCCCTGTATTGACTATCGCTCCCTTAACAAAATTACTGTTAAATATCAGTATCCGTTACCCCTGATTTCTGACCTATTTTCTAGAGTTGAAGGTGCTTGCTGGTTTACCAAGCTTGACCTCAGGGGGGTGTATAATCTTATTCGCATTAAGCATGGGGATGAATGGAAGACAGCGTTTAATACTCCAGAGGGACATTTTGAGTACCTGGTGATGCCTTTTGGGCTCACTAACACCCCTTCTGTCTTCCAGTGCTTCATGAATGATATTTTCCGGGATTTTGTGGATAAGTTTCTGATCATCTATTTGGATGATATTTTGATCTTTTCCAGGGATTGGGACTCTCATGTGGAACATGTTCGGACTGTGTTCAGGATTTTGAGGGAAAACTCCCTGTATGTTAAGGGATCGAAATGTCTTTTTGGTGTACAGAGGATTTCATTTTTGGGATTTATTTTGTCTCCGTCAACTATTGAAATGGACCCGGCCAAGGTACAGGCCATTTATGATTGGGTTCAGCCCACTTCTTTGAAGGCTCTCCTGAAGATTTTGGGTTTTGCTAATTTGTATCGTAAGTTTATAGCCAATTTTTCTGTTATTGCCAAACCATTGACTGATTTGACTAAGAAGGGCGCTGATTTGCTGAATTCGTCTCCAGAGGCTGTTTCTTCTTTTCAGGAGCTGAAGCGGAGGTTCACTTCTTCTCCGGTTTTGCGACAACCCGATGTCTCACTTCCATTTCAGGTGGAGGTGGATGCTACAGAGACTGGTGCAGGAGCTGTTTTGTCCCAAAAAGATCCTGTAACATCTAAAATGAACCCCTGTGCCTTCTTTTCCCGAAAGTTCTCTCCTTCGGAACGCAACTATGATGTGGGGAATCGAGAACTGTTGGCCATGAAATGGGCATTTGAGGAGTGGAGACATTGGTTGGAGGGAGCTAGACATCAAGTTGTGGTCCTCACTGACCACACGAATTTGATCTACCTTGAGTCGGCTAAACACTTGAATCCGAGACAGGCCAGGTGGGCATTGTTTTTCACACGTTTTGATTTTGTGGTCTTCTTTCTTCCGGGCACTAAGAACGTTAAGGCTGATGCCCTCTCTACGAGTTTTTTGGCTGATTCTCCTATTGTGACCAAGCCTGCTACCATCTTAGGTGAGGGGCCGGTTCTTTCTGCCATCTCGCCTCATTTGAGACGTGCTCTGGAGAAGTTTCAGGAGGATAAGCCTGAGCGTTGTCCCAGTGGTAGGTTGCATGTTTCTGACCAGTGGAGGAGGAAAGTGATGTCTGAGGTTCATTGCTCTGCATTGGCTGGTCATCCAGGTATTTTTGGTACTAGAGATTTGGTGAGTCGGTCTTTTTGGTGGCCTGCCTTGTCTCGTGATGTCAGAAATTTTATGCAGTCCTGTGGGACTTGCTCCCGATCTAAGCCTTGTTCTCGTTCTAGTGGGTTGTTGATGCCTTTGCCGGTGCCCAGGAGGCCATGGACCCATATTTCAATGGATTTTATTTCTGATCTTCCTGTCTCTCAGAGGATGACTGTTATCTGGGTGATTTGTGATAGATTCTCTAAGATGGTCCATCTTGTACCTCTCCCTAAGTTGCCATCTTTCTCAGAGTTGGTACCCTTGTTTTTGCAACAGGTGGTTCGCTTGCATGGGATTCCTGAGAACATTGTGTCAGACAGAGGAGTTCAGTTTGTCTCTAGATGCTGGAGGACCTTTTGTTCCAAGTTGGGAATTCAGTTGTCCTTCTCCTCTGCATTTCACCCTCAGGCCAATGGGCAAACGGAGAGAACAAACCAGACTTTGGAGGCTTATTTGAGATGTTTTATATCTGCTGATCAGGATTATTGGGTCTCATTTTTACCCTTGGCCGAATTTGCTTTAAATAATAGAGCTAGTTTTGCCACTTCGATGTCACCCTTTTTCTTTAACTTTGGGTTTCATCCTCGATTTTCTTCAGGGCAGGTGGAGTCTTCTGCCTGTCCAGGGGTTGACACTGTGGTGGAAAGAATGCAGCAGATTTGGGACCAAGTGGTGGATAAGTTGTCTCTTTCCCAGGAAAAGGCCCAGCGGTTTTCTAACCGGCATAGAACCATTGGTCCCTGGTTTAAGGTGGGTGATATGGTCTGGTTGTCATCAAAGAATATCTCTATGAAAGTGGCTTCTCCAAAGTTTAAACCTAGATTTATTGGACCTTACAAGATTTTGGAGATTGTTAATCCGGTCTCTTTTCGGTTGGCTCTTCCTGTCACATTTAAGATTCATAATGTGTTTCATAAATCCTTGTTGAAGAGGTTTGTTGAACCAGTGGTTCCTATGGCGGCACCTCCTGACCCTGTGTTGGTTGAAGGTAACATGAAATATGAGGTAGAGAAGATACTGGATTCCCGTCTGGCTAGACGGAGACTCCAGTATTTGGTTAAGTGGAAGGGTTATGGTCAGGAGGATAATTCCTGGGTCTCTGCCTCTGATATTCATGCCGAAAGATTGGTGCGTGCTTTTCATTGGGATCATCCTGATCGGCCTGGTGGCTTGGATGAGGGTTCGGTGACCCCTCCTCAAGGGGGAGGTACTATTGTGAGCTTATCTGTACATTCACCTTTTGTGTTCGAGGATCTCCCTCTGCTGGTGAAGGAAGGTAGTGAAGCTGATTTGGATGAAGGAAATCAAACACCTGATCAGGTGGATTGTGATTGGGTAACAGTAACTTCAGATTGGATATAAGGCAGCCGACGCCCTTCTGAGTGGCTGGTGATTTCTCTGCTGGATTCTTGGAGACCAGTCTGATTCCTGCTTCCCAAAGATAAGTTTTTGCTCTGCTATTGAACTTATTAGTTTTGGTTTTGTATACCTTGTTTTTTGAGTTCAGCCATTCCCGGCTGGTGATGTGCTGGATTCTTATTCCTTGATCAGTGTTCTCTTTTGCTCTGCTTTCAGAATATTCTGAGTGCTAATATAGGGTTTGAAGTCTAGTGACTTCAGGGTCCTTTTTGCTTATCAGTTATGTTGGTAATATTTTTAGCAGGGTTTTCTCGGATTGCAGACAGCAGCTTTTCTCTCCTGTCCTTTTTAGATAGCTTGTGCCCCATCGTTTGCTCAACCTATCTTTCTATCTGTGTTAGTGTTTTCATCTCGTTTCACCGTCATTATATGTTGGGGGCTGCCTATTGCTTTGGGGTCTGCTCTGGGGCAGTCAGTTTTTCCCTTTTCTCTCTTTAGGCTTATTTAGATCTCCGGCTGTGACGAGGTGTCTAGGATCACCGTAGGAACACTCCACGGCTACTGCTAGTTGTGTGATAGGATTAGGGGTCTGCAATCCGCTAGTTTCCAACCTCTCTGATTTTCTGGGCTGAGCTTGTGTTTTGTTTTTTCCTCCTCGGTGACTCAATCATAACAGGAGACATATAGGGAAAAGGATGTTGACACATGGGGACCAGAATGGAGACATGTGGGATCCAGGATTAAGTACATATGTGAACCAGGATGGAGTACATAGGGACTCAGGATGGGGGAAATTATTACACAAAGGGGACAGGATGGTGAACAATATTATATAAAGATGCCCAGGATTAGGGACATTACATTAACCCCCTTACCCCCATGGGTGGTTTGCATGCTTCCATGGATCCCGGTGATTCTGACATTGTTTTCTCGTGACATATTGTACTTCATGTTAGTGGTAAAATTTCATTCATATAACTTGCATTTATTTGTGGAAAAAAACGGACATTTAGCGAAAATTTTGAAAATTTTGCAATTTTCAAACTTTGAATTTTTATGCCCTTAAATCACAGAGATATGGCACACAAAAACGTAATAAATAACATTTCCCACATGCTTTCTTTACATCAGCACAATTTGGGAACCAAAATTTTTTTTTGTTAGAAAGTTATAAGGGTTAAAAGTTGACCAGCGATTTCTTATTTTTTCAACACAATTTTATTTTTAGGGACCACATCACATTTGAAGCCACTTTGAGGGGTCTATGTGATAGAAAATACCCAAAAGTGACACCATTCTAAAAACTGCACCCCTCAAGATGCTCAAAACCACATTCAAGAAATTTATTAACCCTTCAGGTTCTTCACAGGAATTTTTTGAATGTTTAAAAAAAAATGAACATTTAACTTTTTCTCACAAAAAAATTACATTAGGTCCAATTTTTTTTATATTACCAAGGGTAACAGGAGAAATTGGACAGCAAAAGTTATTGTACAATTTGTCCTGAGCATGTTGAAACCTGATATGTGGGGGGAACCACTGTTTCGGTGCATGGCAGAGCTCAGAAAGGAAGGAGCGCCGTTTGACTTTTTCAACTCAAAATTGCCTGGAATTCAGATCGGACACCATGTCACATTTGGAGAGCCCCTGATGTGCCAAAACAGTGGAAACCCCCAACAAGTGACCCCATTTTGGAAACTAGACATCCCAAGGAACTTATCTAGATCTGTGTTGAGAACTTTGAACCCCGAAGGGCTTAACAGCAGTTTATAACGTACAGCCATACAATTAAAAAATAATATTTTTTCCACAAAAATGATCTTTTCTCCCCCAATTTTTATTTTCCCAAGGGTAACAGGACCCCAAAAGTTATTGTGCAATTTGTCCTGAGTACGCTGACACCCCATATGTGGGGGTAAATGACTATTTGGGCACATGGCAGAGCTTGGAAGGGAAGCAGCGCCAATTGACTTTTTTGGCTGGAATTGAGATTGGACGCCATGTCGCATTTGGAAAGCCCCTGATGTACCAAAACAGTGTAAACCCCCCACAAATGACCACATTTTGGAAACTAGAACCCCCAAGGAACTTATCTAGATGTGTGGTGAGCACTTTGAGCCCCCAAGTTCTTCATAGAAGTTTATAACGCCCTGGCGTGAAAATAAAAAAATCATATTTTTTCCACAAACATGATCTTTTAGTCCCCAATTTTTTTATTTTACCACGGGTAACAGGAGAAATTTGACCCCAAAAGTTATTGTCCAATTTGTCCTGAGTACGCTGATATCCCGTATGTGGGTTAAAACTACTGTATGGGCACATGTCAGTGCTCAGAAGGAAAGTAGTGATGTTTTGGACGGCAGACTTTGATGGAATGGTCTGCGGGTGTCATGTTGCCTTTGGAGAGCCCCTGATGTGCCTAAACTGTGGATATCCCCCACAAGTGACCCCATTTTGGATAATAGACACCCCACGGAACTTATCTAGATGTGTGGTGAGCACTTTGAACCCCCAAGTGCTTCACAGAAGTTTATAACGTAGAGTAATAAAAATAAAAAAATCATATTTTTTCCACAAAAATGATATTTTTGCCCCCAATTTTTTATTTTCCCAAGGGTAACAGGAGAAATTGGACCCCAAAATTTGTTGTGCACTTTGTCCTGAGTAGGCTGATACCCAATATGTTGGAGTTAACCACTGTTTGGGTGCATGGCAGAGCATGGAAGGGAAGGAGCACCGCTTGACTTTTTCAACACAGAACTGGCTGGAATTGAGATCAGACACCATTTTGCATTTGGAGAGCCCCTGATGTGCCCAAACAATGGAAACCCCCCAATTTTAACTTTAACTCTAACCCCAACATACCTCTAACCCTAATCTCAGCCCTAACGCTAGCCCTAACCCTAAGGATGTGTGCACACATTGCGGATTCTGCTGCGGATACGCAGCAAATTTGGCTTTGTGGATCTGCAGCAGTTTCTGCTGTGTTGTACAGTATCTTTATATTCAATGGCCAATGAAAAATGCTGTGCACATGCTGAAGATTTTTCCACGTGGATTTGCTGCGGTTTTAAATCTGCAGCATGTCACTTCTTTGTGCAGAATCCGCAGCAGTTTGACTCCTGCTCCATTACCAGGTGTCAAAATGCAGGGAAAACCGCAGGCTAATCCGCACTAAATCCGCAGGTAAAACGCAGGTCATTTGATCTGTGGATTTACCTGCAGATTTAGCCAAATCTGTGTGGAAAAATCCACAGCAGAATCCACATTGTGTGCACACAGCCTTACCCTAGCTCTAACCCTAGCCCTAACCCTAGCCCTAACCCTAAGCCTAATGGGAAAATGGAAATAAATACTTTTTTTTATTTTATTATTTTTCCCTAACTAAGAGGGTGATAAAGGGCGGTTTGATTTACTATTTGTGGTGGGTTTTTATGTTTGGCAGCTGTCACACGCTAAAAGACGCTTTTTATTGTAAAAAAAAGTTTTTGCATCACCATATTTTGAGAGCTATAATTTTTCCATATTTTGACCCATCGAGTCATGTGAGGTCTTATGTTTTGCGGGACGAGATTATGTTTTTTTTGGTACCATTTTCGGCACGTGACATTTTTTGATTGCTTTTTATTCCGATTTTTGTTACGCAGAGTGAACAAAAACCAGCATTTCATGAATTTCTTTTGGGGGGTGTGTTTACACCATTCTTTGTGTGGTAAAATTGATAAAGCGGTTCTATTCTTTGGGTCAGTATGATTACAGTGATACCTCATAGGTCTTTTTTCTGTTTTGACGCTTTTATGCAATGAAAACAATTTATATAAAAAATAATTATTTTTGCATCGCTTTATTCTGCCACTATAACTTTTTTATTTTTTCACTGATGACTCTGTATAGCGGTTCATTTTTGTGGGACAAGATGAAGTTTTCAGCGGTATCATGTTTATTTATATTCGTCTTTTTGATCGCGCATTTTTGCACTTTTTGTTCGGTGGTATGATGATAAAGAATTGTTTTTTGCTTCTTTTTTTAAGGGGTTAACTAGTTGGACAGTTTTATAGGGCGGGTCGTTACGGACGTGGCGATACTAAATATGTGCATTTTTATCATTTTTTTCATTTACGAAAAAATAATTTATTGGGGAATTTTTTTTAAATTTATTTGGGGATTTTTTATAAATTATTTTTACACTTGATTCTTTATTTTGCACTTTATTATATTGCCCCGTGGGGGACATCACTATAAGGTGTCAGATCACTTATCTGACAGTTTAGACAGCACACTGTCAGATCAGCGATCTCACAGGCACTGCTGCTGGCTTCCTTGTGCCTGCTCTCAGCAGGCACTGTGGAAGCCGCCTCTCTGCAGGCCCCCGAAGGTCCCCGTGGCCATATTGGATCCGGGGGCCTGCAGAGAGGAGACCCTCGGAGTGACGCAGCACATCGCGCTTCTCTCCTATGCCACCGGAACACTGCGATCATGTTTGATCGCAGTGTGTCAGGGGTTAATGTGCCGAGGACAGTCCGTGACCGCCCCTGACACACAGTGCCGGGTGTCAGCTGAAATAATCAGCTGACATCCGGCCTTGATCAGCGGCGCTTCCCCCAGGGGGCGCCGCTGATAGCTATGACATACTATCCTGTCCTTGGGAATTAAGTCACAGAGCACATGGATGGGATAGTACAGTTGTGGCCAATAGTATTGACACCCCTGCAATTCTGTCAGATAATACTCAGTTTCTTCCTGAAGATCATTGCAAACACAAATTCTTTGGTATTATTATCTTCATTTAATTTGTCTTAAATGAAAAAACACAAAAGAGAATGAAGCAAAAAGCAAAACATTGATCATTTCACACAAAACTCCAAAAATGGGCCAGACAAAAGTATTGGCACCCTCAGCCTAATACTTGGTTGCACAACCTTTAGCCAAAATAACTGCGACCAACCGCTTCCGGTAACCATCAATGAGTTTCTTACAATGCTCTGCTGGAAATTTAGACCATTCTTGTTTGGCAAACTTCTCCAGGTCCCTGATATTTGAAGGGTGCCTTCTCCAAACTGCCACTTTTAGATCTCTCCACAGGTGTTCTATGGGATTCAGGTCAGGACTCATTGCTGGCCACCTTAGAAGTCTCCAGTGCTTTCTCTCAAACCATTTTCTAGTGCTTTTTGAAGTGTGATTTGGGTCATTGTCCTGCTGGAAGAGCCATGACCTCTGAGGGAGACCCAGCTTTCTCACACTGGGCCCTACCTTATGCTGCAAAATTTGTTGGTAGTCTTCAGACTTCATAATGTCATGCACACGGTCAAGCAGTCCAGTGCCAGAGGCAGCAAATCAACCCCAAAACATCAGGGAACCTCCGCCATGTTTGACTGTAGGGACCGTGTTCTTTTCTTTGAATGCCTCTTTTTTTCTCCTGTAAACTCTATGTTGATGCCTTTGCCCTAAAAGCTCTACTTTTGTCTCATCTGACCATAGAACATTCTTCCAAAATGTTTTAGGCTTTTTCAGGTAAGTTTTGGCAAACTTCAGCCTGGCTTTTTTATGTCTCGGGGTAAGAAGTGGGGTCTTCCTGGTTCTCCTACCATACAGTCCCTTTTCATTCAGACGCCGACGAATAGTACGGGTTGACACTATAGTACCCTCGGACTGCAGGGCAGCTTGAACTTGTTTGGATGTTAGTCGAGGTTCTTTATCCAACATCCGCACAATCTTGCGTTGAAATCTCTTGTCAATTTTTCTTTTCCGTCCACATCTAGGGAGGTTAGCCACAGTGCCATGGGCTTTAAACTTCTTGATGACACTGCGCACGGTAGACACAGAAACATTCGGGTCTTTGGAGATGGACTTGTAGCCTTGAGATTGCTCATGCTTCCTCACAATTTGGTTTCTCAAGTCCTCAGACAGTTCTTTGGTCTTCTTTCTTTTCTCCATGCTCAATGTGGTACACACAGAGGTTGAGTCAACTTTAATCCATGTCAGCTGGCTGCAAGTGTGATTTAGTTATTGGCAACACCTGTTAGGTGCCACAGGTAAGTACAGGTTCTGTTAATTACACAAATTAGAGAAGCATCACATGATTTATCGAACAGTGCCAATACTTTTGTCCACCCTCTTTGTTATGTTTGGTGTGGAATTATATCCAATTTGGCTTTAGGACAATTCTTTTTGTGCTTTTTCATTTAAGACAAATTAAATGAAGATATTAATACCAAAGAATTTGTGTTTGCAATCATTTTCAGGAAGTATTATCTGACAGAATTGCAGGGGTGTCAATACTTTTGGCCACAACTGTATGTGCAGTGGCAGAAAGGTGTTAAGGGGCCCAATATGAAGGACATTACAGAAAGTTGCCCAGGAAGGGGACATTATTACATGAAGGAACATATGATGAAGGACTTTATTATAGGAAGATGCCAGGATGAAGGAAATTATTACAGAAAGGGGTCAGTGTCAGGATTATTACTGTATAGGCTAACTAAGGGATATTATTAATGTTGTGATGTATTATATTTTTGAGGATATGGGGGTTGGAGGATCTGTTACTGTGAAGGGCAGCACTATGCCTGTTTTTTCTTGGTGTTGGAGGCAAAAAGTGAAAGTGCCATAACCTTTGATAATGCTTCTCCTTTTCTGGACATTTTTTTCTTAAAGGGGTTTACCAAAAGTAAGTTCCACAATTGGATGTGGTTAAAAAAATGTTCCTATGCTGAGATAATCTTATAAATGTGCCCCTGCTGTGTACTTTTGTGTACTGTGTATTTTTTTCCTGTGCTGAGATAATCTTAAAAATGTTCCCCATTACTGCACAGCCATTATGCAATAATGGGGAACATTTTTAAGATTATCTCAGCACAGGAAAAAAATGTTAATCTCATTCAATTGTGAAATTTATTTTTGTTCCAAGGTCTATTGATTAACATGAACTTTGCTCATGGGAAAACCCTTTTAGCTGAAACAACTAGCACTAAACACAGTGTTGGAATATGCCATGCCTATAAAATTTAGTTTTTATTCCAACACTGTGTTTAGTGCTAGTTGTTTCAGCTAAAAAGGTTTTCCCATTTCCCATGCATATATATATATATATATATATATATATATATATACAGTATATATATATATATATATACACACACAAGTCATTGAGACAAACATATATATATATATATATATATATATATATATATATATATATATATATATTTATATTTCACAGAGTTCTTCATAGCAGAATAGCCGTTAATTCAATTGCCGGCTTCTATCAAATCATTCCCCAACCCGACATGAAATGACGCATGGTTTACATTCAGTAAAGCATTTCATTTCATGTTTTTTAATATGTCCCTGACTAATAATTAGATGAGGGTTTGTGTGCAAAATTTGGGAGTTGTAGTTGTTATTTTAAGGGGTTGATTTGTTGTTAAAAAATACGTGGGCTTCCCATTGCCCTATTGTGGTGGCGAGTGGGTTAATCTAACAAAGGGTTAATGTCACCATTCGATTGTAAGGTGACATTAACCCTTTGTTAGATTAACCCATTCGCCACCGCTACAGGGCAATGGGAAGCCCACACATTTTTTAACAACGAATCAACCCCTTAAAATAATAACTACAACTCCCAAATTTTGCACACAAACCCTCATCTAATTATTAGTCAGGGACATATTAAAAAACATGAAATGAAATGCTTTACTGAATGTAAACCATGTGTCATTTCATGTCGGCTTGGGGAATGATTTGATAGAAGCCGGCAATTGGATTAACGGCTATTCTGCTATGAAGAACTCTGTGAAATACATATATATATATGTTTGTCTCAATGACTTGTGTGTGTATATATATATATATATATATGCATTCTATGTGTCTATATCTATTATTTCTTTTCTGTTAGAAACCCTGTCATGGGGCTCCATTATATGTCCATTGTGCAATGCGGCGAGAAAATCTCGCCATACGGATTACATGCGGATGCTGACATGCGCAAAATACGCAACCACACCTTTTTTACGGATGACATACGGAGCACTATTTAGGGGTCATTCATCCGTATTACGCCTGTAAACTACGGACCGTATTTTGCGTCGGTTAGTGTGACCCCGGCCTAATAGTTGCAGTATTGATCCTCAGTAATACCTCATCAGTGTTTGTGGTGAGAGAAGCACTGAAACTATTCAGAATCCAAAAAATAAGTTTTTCCAGGGAAGGAAATGAAGAGATATTTCAATTATGTGCAATGCAGCCTCACAAATTGGTCATGCTACAATAGATTTTTAAGCAGGTTTGAAACTGAAATATAACAGCTGGCTGATGGCTTGATGATATGATTACCTTTTAGAAACATTAAGCGAATTTGAGTGAACAGATGAAAGATTTATTAAAATTTATAGGAGAAGAAAATGAACATATTCAGTGTTAAAGTATAATCAAGGAAATTACAGCATGAAAATCCAGCAGAAAAAAGGCAGGGATGTTTAACTGCCCAGGCCTCCAAACAAATGCACTTTCAGGATGCAGTGGACCCATTTAAAGGTGCAAAAATGCTGATGAAACAACCACAGCCTGCCAATCCATGGAATGGGTGGTTGTCTGGCATATTAATGCACAAGAAAGGTCTGTATGCAGAGCTGTTCACCCACAGGCGATGCAGGGCATCTGGCTTACAGCCTATTGGTGACACCCATATTATTAGATTAGTGCTATCCAAAATTCATCCCATGTGAACAGACACCACAGTTTACAGAGCCAAATGGGCCCACCTGCACCCTGAAAAATAAAGTCCAAAACACACATACAAAAATATGTGAGGTATTAGTTGATATTATGGCAAAAATACTGTATGTAAGACACACACTTGCGAGTCCTATCACTAATTCTATCACTAAACAGCAAAGGACTTAGGCTACTTTCACACATCTGTTTTTTTAAATCCGGCACGATGCGGCGAAAATTGTGAAAACCGGATCCGGAATTGGATCCTTTTTTTTTTCACATAGAATGTAATGATCGCCGCATCGTACCAGATGGACATGTGGTGCCTCCAGGTTTTACCGGATACAGCAAACATGCGCCGTCCGGCGTCTGCAAAAAACGTTGGCTGCAACGTTTTTTTGCAGCGCCAAACCGGCTTTTTCAACAGCGCATGCCCGGGCACTGTGAGTAGAGTTGAGCGACTTTTGCTTTTTTAGGGTCGCGTTTCGTTCCGTGAAACCCGACTTTTCCAAAAGTCGGGTCGAGCAAGATCGTCCGATTATAGGGAAAAGTCGGGGTCGTCCCGAAACACGAAACCCAATGTAAGTCAATGGGGAATAAAAGTCGGCAATGAGAGGAGGACAGGAAACACACCTACAGTGCCCATTTGAATGCCAAAAGCATCAATTCTTCTAACTTAAGCTTGTCAACCTTAATTAACTTCATAATACAAGTTACGCACTGAAAAATGGGGGTTATTTGGCTAAATTTGTGGGGGGGGAGGGCTGGCTGCAGGTTTTCATGTGCCCTGGGCGAAAGAGCGCCCTTTTAACACATACCACAACTCATCATGCTCCAATACGGCAGAGAAATAGCGGTATAGTACAATGAAAAATACCTCACTTTTTACATCTCATGACGAGGCCCATCTATTTCTCCATACAAAATCATTGGTCCCATATAATGTTTGAAACAGTATATGATGAGCTCCACATACAGTATATGTTGGTCCCCATGGATGAAGCTCCACTGTCTTATGGGCCCAAATAATGCTCCAAACATAATGGGCCCCATTTCTAATGCTCTAGTGTATAATGGGCCCTGTAAATGCTGCTCCAGTGTCTGATGTCCACCTTTGGAATGTTCCAGTGTATGGTGGGCCCCATCTATCATTCTCCAGAGTATAGTGCTCCCCAAAAATTGCTGTCCCAACATAGAAAACAATCAAATAAGTCTCCTCGCTAGGGAATCCCTGTACTTGTCTGGACAGGTGCTGTAGCTTGCTTAACAGCTCGCCAGCCGTTCTCACGCCCAGTATGGATTGCACGTGATTGCACAAAGGTTAGAAAGGGTACCGTATCCCTGGATAACATGTATGGATAGCGTACACATTCAAAATATATGTCTATACAGCATGAGGCAGGCTCAGACGGTGTTAGGCCCAGTATGGATTGCACGTCATTGCACAAAGGTTAGAAAGGGTACCGTATCCCCGGATAACATGTATGGATAGCGTACACATTCAAAATATATGTCTATACAGCATGAGGCAGGCTCAGACGGTGTTAGGCCCAGTATGGATTGCACGTCATTGCACAAAGGTTAGAAGGGGTACCGTATCCCCGGATAACATGTATGGATAGCGTACACATTCAAAATATATGTCTATACAGCATGAGGCAGGCTCAGACGGTGTTAGGCCCAGTATGGATTGCACGTCATTGCACAAAGGTTAGAAAGGGTACCGTATCCCCGGATAACATGTATGGATAGCGTACACATTCAAAATATATGTCTATACAGCATGAGGCAGGCTCAGACGGTGTTAGGCCCAGTATGGATTGCACGTCATTGCACAAAGGTTAGAAAGGGTACCGTATCCCTGGATAACATGTATGGATAGCGTACACATTCAAAATATATGTCTATACAGCATGAGGCAGGCTCAGACGGTGTTAGGCCCAGTATGGATTGCACGTCATTGCACAAAGGTTAGAAGGGGTACCGTATCCCCGGATAACATGTATGGATAGCGTACACATTCAAAATATATGTCTATACAGCATGAGGCAGGCTCAGACGGTGTTAGGCCCAGTATGGATTGCACGTCATTGCACAAAGGTTAGAAGGGGTACCGTATCCCCGGATAACATGTATGGATAGCGTACACATTCAAAATATATGTCTATACAGCATGAGGCAGGATCAGACGGTGTTAGGCCCAGTATGGATTGCACGTCATTGCACAAAGGTTAGAAAGGGTACCGTATCCCCGGATAACATGTATGGATAGCGTACACATTCAAAATATATGTCTATACAGCATGAGGCAGGCTCAGACGGTGTTAGGCCCAGTATGGATTGCACGTCATTGCACAAAGGTTAGAAAGGGTACCGTATCCCTGGATAACATGTATGGATAGCGTACACATTCAAAATATATGTCTATACAGCATGAGGCAGGCTCAGACGGTGTTAGGCCCAGTATGGATTGCACGTCATTGCACAAAGGTTAGAAGGGGTACCGTATCCCCGGATAACATGTATGGATAGCGTACACATTCAAAATATATGTCTATACAGCATGAGGCAGGCTCAGACGGTGTTAGGCCCAGTATGGATTGCACGTCATTGCACAAAGGTTAGAAGGGGTACCGTATCCCCGGATAACATGTATGGATAGCGTACACATTCAAAATATATGTCTATACAGCATGAGGCAGGCTCAGACGGTGTTAGGCCCAGTATGGATTGCACGTCATTGCACAAAGGTTAGAAAGGGTACCGTATCCCTGGATAACATGTATGGATAGCGTACACATTCAAAATATATGTCTATACAGCATGAGGCAGGCTCAGACGGTGTTAGGCCCAGTATGGATTGAACGTCATTGCACAAAGGTTAGAAGGGTACCGTATCCCCGGATAACATGTATGGATAGCGTACACATTCAAAATATATGTCTATACAGCATGAGGCAGGCTCAGACGGTGTTAGGCCCAGTATGGATTGCATGTCATTGCACAAAGGTTAGAAAGGGTACCGTATCCCCGGATAACATGTATGGATAGCGTACACATTCAAAATATATGTCTATACAGCATGAGGCAGGCTCAGACGGTGTTACGCCCAGTATGGATTGCACGTCATTGCACAAAGGTTAGAAAGGGTACCGTATCCCTGGATAACATGTATGGATAGCGTACACATTCAAAATATATGTCTATACAGCATGAGGCAGGCTCAGACGGTGTTAGGCCCAGTATGGATTGCATGTCATTGCACAAAGGTTAGAAAGGGTACCGTATCCCTGGATAACATGTAAGGATAGCGTACACATTAAAAATATATGTCTATACAGCATGAGGCAGGCTCAGATGGTGTTATGCCCAGTATGGATTGCACGTCATTGCACAAAGGTTAGAAGGGGTACCGTATCCCCGGATAACATGTATGGATAGCGTACACATTCAAAATATATGTCTATACATCAGGAGGCAGGCTCAGACGGTGTCAGGCACAGTATGGATTTGACGGCCCAGATTACACAGCGGAGGAGCAGGGAGAGGTAAAGATTGCAAATGCTGGGGCCCTGGCCAAGCAAGGGGGGCACACTCGTGGGCGTCGATACTGGCACTGGGCCCCTCATAGTACAGCGGTGTGTCTGACGGCGGGTGTGCACCACCACCGTCAGAGACACTTGATAGCACTATGAGGGACCCTGTGCCAGTGCCCGCGCCCAAGAGTCGGCCTACCCACCTGTCCAGGGCAACGGCACTCGCACGGTGTCGTGCGCTAGGTGGTGACCCCGGCCATGGGGGGGGAGGCAGCACAGTTAGGGAGTTTTAGAAAGTGGCATATGTTGATGTTGGACATTCAGCTGATGCAAAAGGCGAAATAGGTGAAGTACCAGGAAGAGGTGGACCAAAGCAAGCCATTTTTCTGTCACCCTATGTGTCATCAGGGGAAGGTGGGACAAAATCCTTGGAAACCCATGCGTGGTTCATTTTAATGAAGGTTAGATCATCCACATTTTGGGTTGACAGATGGGTCCTTTTTTCTGTCAGGATTGATCCAGCTGCACTGAAGACTCTTTCCGATAGCACACTTGCAGCTGGGCAAGCGAGCTCCTGTAAGGCATATTGGGCCAATTCAGGCCAGGTGTCCAGTTTAGCGGCCCAATAGTCAAAGGGGAATGACCTGTGTGGGAGAACATCGATATGGGAGGAAAAGTAGTTTGTAACCATAGTTGACAACTGCTGTCTCCTGTCACTTTCCATCGATGCAGTATTACCAGTTGTGTTAGCGGTATTTGAAAAATCAGTCCACAACATTGTCATGAAACCCCTGTCTCCAACGCCACTTCTGCTGTGTGCACCACGAACACCTCTGCCAAGCTGCCCCCGGCCCGTACGGCTCGTGTGAGAACCATCACCGCTGCTGTGTGCTGGGAATGCCTCAAGCAACCGATTTACCAGAGTTGCTTGTTTATTAGCCAATATTAGGTCAAGGTTCTCCTGTGGCATGATGTTTTGTAATTTGCCTTTATAGCGTGGATCCAGGATGCTGGCCAACCAGTAGTCGTCATCGTTCATCATTTTGGCAATGCGGGGGTCCCTTTTTAGGATCCGCAAGGCATAATCTGACATGTGGGCCAATGTTCCCGGTGTCAATGATGCACTGCGAGTGCTGGGTGGAGGAGCACTTTCTGGCAAATCCACATCCCTCCAGTCACGCACAAACCCTGTACCAGACCTTGCCACGCCAACATTTTCACTTGCCCCACGAGATGCATCCTCCTCCCCTAAGTAATCATCCCCATCATCCTCCTCCTCCTCTTCTTCCTCCACCTCGTCCAGGAGAGGTCCCTGAGCAGACAATGGCTGAATGTCATCAAGGATTCCCTCCTCCTCTTCCTCCTCATCAACATTGGCTGCAGACGCCTGCTCCTTAAGGTGCGTCAAAGTTTGCATGAGCAGACGCATAAGTGGGATGCTCATGCTTAGGATGGCGTCGTCTGCGCTTACCAGCCGTGTGCATTCCTCCAAACACTGAAGGACTTTACAGGGGTCTTTCAGCTTCGACCACTGCACACCTGTCAACTCCAAGTCTGCTCTCAAAGTGCCTGGCCGTGTATCCTCCCACAAATGCATTATGGCCTGCCTCTGCTCGCACAGCCGCTCAACCATGTGCAGGGTGGAGTTCCACCTTGTTGCAATGTCGATAATGAGGCGGTGGTTGGGAAGGTGGAGCAATCGCTGCAGCTTCTGCATACGAACGGAGTGTACAGGCGACCGGCGGATGTGCGCGCACAGTCTTCGCACCTTCTGGAGCAGGGCTGTTAACTCCGGATAATTTTTGAGGAAGCACTGCACCACCAGGTTCAAGGTGTGAGCCAAGCAAGGTATGTGGCTGAGTTTTGAAAGGGCTATGGCTGCCACAAAATTACGGCCGTTATCACTAACTACCTTGCCTGCCTCAAGATGTACACTGCCCAGCCATGACTCAGTTTGTCGCTTCAAGTACTCGGCCAGCACCTCGGCGGTGTGTCTGTCGCCCAAACACATCATTTGCAACACAGCCTGCTGACGCTTTCCACTAGCTGCTCGATAGGCGGACACATCGTGTGCAACAGTGGCAGCTGCAGATGGAGTGCTCGTACGACTGCGCTCTGTGGACGAGCTGTCGCTTCTGGAGGAGGAGGAGGAGGAGGGTCGAACGCCTACAGCCAACTGTTTCCTAGACCGTGGGCTAGGCAGCACTGTCCCACCACCGCTGTCCCCTGTGGACCCTGCATCCACCACATTAACCCAGTGCGCAGTGATGGACACGTAACGGCCCTGGCCATGCCGACTGGACCATGCATCAGTTGTGAGGTGCACCTTTCCGCTCACTGACTGCTTGAGTGCATGGACAATGCGGTCTTTCACATGATGGTGGAGGGCTGGGATGGCTTTGCGAGAGAAGAAGTGGCGACTGGGTAGGTCATAGCGTGGTACTGCATAGGCCATGAGTTTGCGGAAAGCTGTGCTTTCCACCAACCGAAAGGGCATCATCTCAAATGAGATTAGTTTGGCAATGTGGGCGTTCAAACCCAGTGTACGCGGATGAGAGACTGAGTACTTTCTTGACCTACTCATAGTGTCTGGGAGGGTGAGCTGGACTTGAGAGCTGCATATGGTGGAAGTAGCGGTGAACAGGGCGGACTGAGAGAGGGTTGATGATGGTGATGGAGTTGGTGTTCTTTCTGATGGCCTAGAATCAGTCTTTCATTGATATAACAGTGGGATTCCCTGACTGCTGTGGCCTTGCAACGACACCTCAACATTTGCTGCTGTGCTATCCGGTGTGCTTACAGTGGGGGAAACAATGTAGCGTTGCTGACTACCTTCGTTGTGATCAGTTGCACATGTGGCACTTGAGGTTTGGTGTTGTGTCCACGCTTGCAAGTGCATGCTGGTTAAATGTCTAAGCATGCAACTGGTATTCAAATTTTTCAGATTTTTCCCTCGGCTAAAGATCTTTGCGCACTTCTTACAGATAACCTTGGCCTGATCATGAGGATTTTGTTCAAAAATCTGCCACACTGCACTCTTCCTACTTTGGCAGACATTTTGCGGCCTAGCACGCTGTGATCTTTTGACCCTCTGGACAAGCTGTCCAGCAACTCTTTTGATGTTTGGAACCTGTCTTTGGAGTGCTCCGGGCCTGCCAGATAACAGCTGTTGCGATGTCGATGTCTGCTGTGGATGCTCCTCATCTGAGCTATTGGAAGCAGCACCCTCTTCCCCCAATGGATGCCAATCTGGGTCAACAACTCGGTCATCCATCACCTCCTCTTCTATGTCATGTGCACCTTTCTCTGTGTCACCGTGTATGGTGGTATAGTGTGCGGGAAGGGGCACCTGAGTCTTATCAGGGTCAAAATCTGGCTCTGTACACTGCGAGGATAATGTAGTGCTCTGAGTGAATGTACCAGCAGAATCATCCATCAGCGGCTGTGCATCAGTGCACTCCATGTCAGATTCATCTTGGCCTGGGTAATTCACCATTTGACTTGATAATCCAGGCATGGTATGTGAAAACAGCTCCATGGAGTAATCAGTAGTATGGCCTGCGTCATCCTTCAATCTTGGTTGGGGTGAAGGACACAAGGAAAGGTGTGGTTCATGAACATGAGCCTCCAATGACGACTCAGTGCTTTTACTTTTTACAACTGAAGAAGAGGAGGCGATAGAGCTGGAGGCTGAGTCAGCAATGTAAGACAAAACTTTTTCCTGATGCTCTGCCTTTAAAAGCGGTTTGCCAACTCCTAGAAAACTAAGCGTTCGAGGCCTTATGTAGACAGACGATGACGCAGGGTCAGCACCTCCTGCATTTGGTCCTATTTTGCTCTTGCCACTACCATCAGATCCACCACCAACACCATCATTACCAGCTGCCAACCCCCGCCCAATTCCACGGCCTCTTCCACCAGCCTTCCTCATTTTTGGTAGAAATGTAGACAAAATCCAACAAACTATATAGTAATGTAAAACAAGGTACAAGGTATCTATAGGACAGGGGAGTTTTAGAATTTCTGCACACACTTGTGGACAGTGGACACTTGTGGATTGTGTGCGGCCCACTGATATCTGAGCGCTATGTGACACGCTCGATGGCACAGCTGCCTGTGACCAAAGTGACGAGAGGATAATGGAGATTTTGAATCTCTGTGTACACTTTTGGACACTGGACACTTGTGGATTGTGTGCGGCCCACTGATATCTGAGCGCTATGTGACACGCTCGATGGCACAGCTGCCTGTGACCAAAGTGACGAGAGGATAATGGAGATTTTGAATCTCTGCGTACACTTGTGGACAGTGGACACTTGTGGATTGTGTGCGGCCCACTGATATCTGAGCGCTATGTGACACGCTCGATGGCACAGCTGCCTGTGACCAAAGTGACGAGAGGATAATGGAGATTTTGAATCTCTGCGTACACTTTTGGACACTGGACACTTGTGGATTGTGTGCGGCCCACTGATATCTGAGCGCTATGTGACACGCTCGATGGCACAGCTGCCTGTGACCAAAGTGACGAGAGGATAATGGAGATTTTGAATCTCTGCGTACACTTGTGGACAGTGGACACTTGTGGATTGTGTGCGGCCCACTGATATCTGAGCGCTATGTGACACGCTCGATGGCACAGCTGCCTGTGACCAAAGTGAAGAGAGGATAATGGAGATTTTGAATCTCTGCGTACACTTGTGGACAGTGGACACTTGTGGATTGTGTGCGGCCCACTGATATCTGAGAGCTATGTGACACGCTCGATGGCACAGCTGCCTGTGACCAAAGTGACGAGAGGATAATGGAGATTTTGAATCTCTGCGTACACTTTTGGACACTGGACACTTGTGGATTGTGTGTGGCCCACTGATATCTGAGCGCTATGTGACACGCTCGATGGCACAGCTGCCTGTGACCAAAGTGACGAGAGGATAATGGAGATTTTGAATCTCTGCGTACACTTTTGGACACTGGACACTTGTGGATTGTGTGCGGCCCACTGATATCTGAGCGCTATGTGACACGCTCGATGGCACAGCTGCCTGTGACCAAAGTGACGAGAGGATAATGGAGATTTTGAATCTCTGCGTACACTTTTGGACAGTGGACACTTGTGGATTGTGTGCGGCCCACTGATATCTGAGCGCTATGTGACACGCTCGATGGCACAGCTGCCTGTGACCAAAGTGACGAGAGGATAATGGAGATTTTGAATCTCTGCGTACACTTTTGGACACTGGACACTTGTGGATTGTGTGCGGCCCACTGATATCTGAGCGCTATGTGACACGCTCGATGGCACAGCTGCCTGTGACCAAAGTGACGAGAGGATAATGGAGATTTTGAATCTCTGCGTACACTTTTGGACAGTGGACACTTGTGGATTGTGTGCGGCCCACTGATATCTGAGCGCTATGTGACACGCTCGATGGCACAGCTGCCTGTGACCAAAGTGACGAGAGGATAATGGAGATTTTGAATCTCTGCGTACACTTTTGGACACTGGACACTTGTGGATTGTGTGCGGCCCACTGATATCTGAGCGCTATGTGACACGCTCGATGGCACAGCTGCCTGTGACCAAAGTGACGAGAGGATAATGGAGATTTTGAATCTCTGCGTACACTTTTGGACACTGGACACTTGTGGATTGTGTGCGGCCCACTGATATCTGAGCGCTATGTGACACGCTCGATGGCACAGCTGCCTGTGACCAAAGTGACGAGAGGATAATGGAGATTTTGAATCTCTGCGTACACTTTTGGACACTGGACACTTGTGGATTGTGTGCAGCCCACTGATATCTGAGCACTATGTGACACGCTCGATGGCACAGCTGCCTGTGACCAAAGTGACGAGAGGATAAGGGAGATTGGATTGCTTTTAAAAAAGCAGTTTGCGGAGCAGTGGGTAAACAGCAATGCCAGCGTGTCAGGAAGCCATAGAAGGCAGCCCAACAACCAACACCACTGATACACCACAATATAGCCTCCCCTTGCACTGCACACACAGTGACTTGTGTGTTGTGCAGGCCAAATCACTAGCAGCAGAAGCAGTTTTTTTGTCTTCTTCCCTGCCTAACGCTCTCCCTACAGAATCAGCAGCAACCTCTCCCTATACTAAGATCGGCAGAAGTAAGATGGCGGTCGGCGTGCACGCCCTTTTATACCCCCTGTGACGCCCACCAAAGCAAGCCAATCACTTGCATGCCCTTCTGAAAGATGGTGGTGACCCGTGCCTATGTCATCACGTTGCCCACAGTGTCCGTGGATCCTGATTGGCTGAAAAAGAGCGCAAAACAAACTTTTGAAACGCGACTTTGGCGCGTAAGTCGCCGACCTCGTGGCCGACCTCATCCTAGGGTCGGGTTTCGTTTCATGAAACCCGACTTTGCCAAAAGTCGGCGACTTTTGAATTTTTTCGACCCGTTTCGCTCAACTCTAACTGTGAGTTTTAACCCCACAAGTGCCCGGCGCGCATCTGTCTCTCCCCCTCCCCTTCTCTCTCTCCCTCCATACGCTCCATATCTTTCTTTGGCTGGTTCTCTTGTCCCCTGCTGTCTCTCTGGCTGCTCTCTCATCCCCTGCTGTCTCTTTGGCTGCTCTCTCGTACCCCGCTGTCTCTCTGGCTGCTCTCTTGTCCCCCGCTTTCTCTTTGGCTGCTCTCTCATCCCCCGCGCTCTCTTTGGCTGCTCTCTCGTCCCCCATTGTCTCTCTGGCTTCTCTCTCGTCTCCCAATCTCTCTCCGGCTGGCTCTTTCATCCCCCGATGCTGCGGCTCCTTTAAATGTCCTCCAATCCACATCAGGCGCCGCGTGTACATCCGATGTCACCGCTGCAGGCCGGATCCCGTGGCCCAGCTTTTCGCCGCACGCCGCCGGACCCCTGACACCGGATGTGTGAAAGAGGCCTTAAAGAGCCTCCAAAAAATTGAAAAACCAGCAGAAAAAAGGCAGAGATGTTTACCTAGCCAGGCCTCCAAACAAATGCACTAACAGGATGCAGTGGACCCTTTTTTGTGCATTAATATGCCAAACAACCTCCCCCTCCTTGGATTGGCAGGCTGTGAGTGGTTGTTTCATCGGCATTTTTGCACATGTGTTAAATGATTCCATTGCATCCTGTTACTGCATTTGTTTGGAGGCCTGGATGTATGACTTGTGACGTTTTCAAGGTATAATGTAAAAGTAGAGAAACATTGATACATTTTTAGGAAAAAATAGTGTGGCACCCCCAGGGGTATGGTCGCCATTTTGGCTTTGCCTTCCTCCAGGGGAGGGTAATGCCAGGCTTGGAAGCAGTGATGGGTCTCTTCAGCAGTTAACCTAATGCATGCAACACAGTTCTACTCCAGGCCAGCAGGGGGAACTCTGAACCAGGATTCTGGAGAGGAGTGTCCTCTGCGGGTCAGGAGGAAATTAGATCAGATAGTCTGCGGAGGGTGAAGTGTGCGGACAGGAGGTGCGAAGCTGAGAGGTTGAGCTGCAAAAGGCGAGCTCCCTCAGCTTGAGAGCGCACAAAACTGGAGCCTGGTCTCCATGGTGGTACGGATACTGACGGTCCTACCACAGATACCAGAGGAGTAGGAGGCTGTAAATGCCCTGCTCCCAGCAATGACTTGGGACACAGCAGCAATTGACTAGTGAGCCAGGACTCAGGAGAGGAGTCTCCGAGAGAGGCTACAGCTGTCTGTCATACAAGTAAAGACTAGGAACACCTAAAGAGAGGCATTTCAGAGTAACTAAGTACTGGAGTGCTTCACACTACAAAGCGCTAGGAAGGAGACTGCACAGCCCTTCTGCTGTGAGAGAATCCTGATCTGCTTCCCGGCTAACCTGCCCCAATACCATCTGTAATCAGAACTCTGGACTGCGTATACTCAGTAAAGGTACAGAAACTACAACCGCTGTGTCTTGTCTGTTCCCTACGCTTTCGGCTCTGCTACATCCCCGTGCCAGCTACATCTACACTGCCCTGGGACTACAGGTCCACCTGTGGGGAGCTTTACCATCTAAGCTGCACCTACCATCAGTCCCAGCAGATCTGTATGCAGCGTTGGCCTAACACCATATTTGCCAAACACCACGGGTGGCGTCACAAACTATCCTACCATTAACTACATCTCCCCATTGCTTGGGCGCCCAGGGCCACAGACCGGATCACTGCTGCTATGACACATCCCCCTGACACAGCTACTGCTAGTTGTTGTGGATAGGTTCAGGGGTCTGCAATCCGATAGCTTCCAACTTCTCTGGTTTTCTGGACTTAGCTATTATTTTTGTTTTTTCCTCCTTCGGTGACTCATCCATAACAGAATCACCAGACATACCGCAGATCCTAGGGTACTCAAAATAGCAGGAAAGAATTGTAAAAAAAAAAAAAAAAAAAGGTGTCAGAATTTCTTTGTGTATATTTTTTCCTCTATATCTCTGAGGTCGTAGGGGGAATTTTTTTTCTCTCAATGGAGATGAAGCAATTGTCTGATTGTGTGGAGCAGCTCGCTGCCGAAGTGCGGGGAATTTCCGCCTATCTTACTCATTCACATGCTGCTGAACCAAAGATCCCCACTCCTGATGTGTTTTTTGGGGATCGGTCTAAATTTTTGAATTTCAAGAATAATTGTAAATTATTTTTTGCCTTGAAGCCTAACTCGCCGGGGAGCTCCGCGCAGCGGGTTAAAATTGTCATCTCTTTGCTGCGCGGCGATCCCCAGGATTGGGCGTTTTCTTTGAAACCTGATGATCCTATTCTAAATAGTGTGGATGCATTTTTTCAAGCCTTGGGGTTGTTGTATGATGAACCTAATGCTATTGATCAGGCTGAAAAGGCCCTGTTGGCATTGAGCCAGGGTCGGGATTCTGCAGAGTTGTACTGTCAAAAATTCCGAAAGTGGGCGGTCCTTACTACCTGGAATGATGATGCTTTGGCAGCTCTCTTTCGGAAAGGTTTGTCAGAAACCGTAAAAGATACTATGGTGGGATTTCCTGTTCCCTCTGGTTTTGACGATTCTATGTCATTAGCCATTCAGGTTGATCGGCGTTTGCGTGAACGCAAGACCGCACGAGAAGTGCTGCCACCTGTTGAACAAATGTCTGAACTTATGCAATGTGATAGAGTTCTGTCCAGGGCACAACATCAGGAGTTCAGAAGGCATAATAAGCTGTGTTTTTTTTGTGGAGATGCCTCGCATATTATTTCTATCTGCCCTAAACGAGAGAAACGTTGTGCTCACACGTTTTCTGTGGGTGGTGTTCAACCTAAGTTTCTTCTGGCAATTACTCTGATCTTCTCCCTGTCCACATTTTCCGCCAAGGCTTTTGTGGATTCGGGAGCAGCTCTGAACCTGATGGACTTGGATTTTGCTAAACGTTGTGGATTTCCTATGACGCCTCTGCGGACGCCTATCCCTTTGAGGGATATTGATGCGACTCCTTTGGCGAAAAATAAACCTCTGTTTTGGACCCAGGTGGTAATGCGGGTCGCCCAAGACATCAAGAAAATTGCAGATTTTTGGTGTTGCATAATTTGCATGATACCATTGTTCTGGGGTTTCCCTGGTTGCAAATCCATAATCCAGTTTTGGATTGGAAATCTGTGTCTGTAGTGAGTTGGGGTTGTCGGTGTGCCCTTAGTGATGCTCCTGTTTTCTCCACCTCTCCCCAGTCGCATGATGTTCCTGACTATTTGGCTGACTTTTATGATGTATTTAGTGAGAATGAGTCTGCGTCTTTGCCTCCTCATAGGAGTTATGACTGTGCAATTGAGCTGAGCCCGGGGTGTAAATTTCCCAAGGGTCGGCTTTTCAATTTATCTGTACCCGAGCACGAGGCTATGCAATCCTATATTAAGGAGTCGTTGGAGAAGGGTCATATTAGACCATCCCCTCACCCTTAGGTGCTGGGTTTTTTTTCGTGGCTAAAAAAGATGGTTCATTAAGGTCTTGTATTGACTATCGTGCCCTCAACAAAATTACTGTTAAATATCAGTATCCGTTACCCCTGATTTCTGATCTATTCTCCAGAGTTAAAGGTGCTTGCTGGTTTACCAAGCTTGACCTCAGGGGGGCGTATAATCTTATTCGCATTAAGCATGGGGATGAATGGAAGACAGCGATTAATACTCCAGAGTGACATTTTGAGTACCTGGTGATTCCTTTTGGGCTCACTAATGCCCCTTCTGTCTTCCAATCCTTCATGAACGATATTTTCCGAGACTTTGTGGATAAATTTTTGATTATCTATCTGGATGATATTTTGATCTTTTCCAAGGATTGGGACTCTTATGTGGAACATGTTCGGACTGTGTTCCGGATTTTGAGGGAGAATTCCCTGTATGTCAAGGGATCGAAATGCCTTTTTGGGGTACAGAGGATTTCATGTTTGGGATTCATTTTGTCTCCATCAACTATTGAAATGGACCCGGCCAAGGTACAGGCCATTTATGATTGGGTTTAGCCCACTTCTTTGAAGGCCCTCCAGAAGTTTTTGGGTTTTGCTAATTTTTTATCGGAAATTTATAGCTAATTTTTCTAGTATTGCCAAGCCATTGACTGATTTGACTAAGAAGAGTGCTGATGTGCTGAATTGGTCTCCGGAGGCTGTTTCTTCCTTTCAGGAGCTGAAGCGAAGATTCACTTCTGCTCCGGTTCTGCGGCAACCTGATGTCTCACTCCCGTTTCAGGTAGAGGTAGAGATGGACGCCTCTGAGATTGGTGCAGGAGCCGTTTTGTCCCAAAAAGATCCTGTGACATCTAAAATGTGTCCCTGTGCTTTCTTTTCCCGAAAGTTCTCCCCATCCGAACGTAACTATGATGTGGGGAATCAGGAACTGTTGGCCATGAAATGGGCTTTTGAGGAGTGGAGACATTGGTTGGAGGGAGCTAAACACCAGGTCGTGGTCCTTACTGACCACAAGAATTTGATTTACCTGGAGTCGGCCAAACGCTTGAATCCTAGACAGGCTAGGTGGGCCTTGTTTTTCACACGTTTTGATTTTGTGGTCTTTTTTCTTCCTGGCACTAAGAATGTCAAGGCAGATGCCCTCTCTAGGAGTTTCTTTGCTAATTCTCCTGTTGTGACCAAGCCTGCTACCATCTTAGGCGAGGGGGTAGTTCTTTCTGCCATCTCGCCCGATTTGAGACGTGCTCTGGAAGAGTTTCAGGAGGACAAACCTGAGCGTTGTCCCAGTGGAAAGTTGTATGTTCCTGACCAGTGGAGGAAGAGAGTGATGTCTGAAGTTCATTGCTCTGCATTGGCTGGTCATCCAGGTATTTTTGGTAGTAGAGATCTGGTGAGTCGGTCTTTTTGGTGGCCCGCCTTGTCTCATGATGTCAGAAATTTTGTGCAGTCCTGTGGGACTTGCTCCTGGTCTAAACCTTGTTCTCGCTCTAGTCGGTTGTTGATGCCTTTGCCGGTGCCCAAGAGGCCATGGACCCATATTTCAATGGATTTTATCTCTGATATGCCTGTCTCTCAGAGAATGACTGTCATTTGGGTGATTTGTGATAGATTCTCTAAGATGGTCCATCTTGTTCCACTCCCTAAGTTGCCATCTTCCCCTGAGTTGGTGCCCTTGTTTTTGCAACAGGTAGTTCGCTTGCACGGGATTCCTGAGAACATTGTGTCTGACAGAGGAGTTCAGTTTGTGTCTAGATTTTGGAGGACTTTCTGTTCCAAGCTGAGAATTCAGTTGTCCTTCTCCTCTGCATTTCACCCTCAGACCAACGGGCAGACGGAGAGAACAAACCATACTTTGGATTCGTATTTGAGATGTTTTATTTCAGCTGATCAGGATGATTGGGTTTCATTTTTGCCCTTGGCCGAACTTGCTTTAAATAATAGAGCTAGTTCTGCCACTTTGATGTCACCTTTTTTTTGTAACTTTGGGTTTCATCCTCGATTTTCTTCAGGGCAGGTGGAGCCTTCTGCCTGCCCAGGTGTTGACACTGTGGTGGAGAAAATGCACCAGATCTGGGACGAAGTGGTGGATAAGTTGTCTCTCTCCCAGGAAAAGGCCCAGTGGTTTTCCAACCGGCATAGGACCATTGGTCCCCAGTTTAAGGTGGGTGATATGGTTTGGTTGTCATCAAAAAATATCGCTATGAAGGTGGCTTCTCCTAAGTTTAAGCCTAGATTTATTGGACCTTACAAGATTTTGGAGATTATTAATCCGGTCTCTTTTCGGTTGGCTCTTCCTGTCATGTTTAAGATTCATAATGTGTTCCATAAGTCCTTGTTGAAGAGGTTTGTTGAACCAGTAGTTCCTGGGGTGGCACCTCCTGACCCTGTATTGGTTGAAGGTAACATGGAGTATGAGGTAGAGAAGATACTGGATTCCTGTCTGGCTAGACGGAGACTCCAGTATTTGGTTAACAGGAAGGGTTATGGTCAGGAGGATAATTCCTGGGTCTCTGCCTCTGTTATTCATGCCGAAAGATTGGTACGTGCCTTTCATCGGGCTCACCCTGATCGCCCTGGTGGCATGGATGAGGGTTCGGTGACCCCTCCTCAAGGGGGAGGTACTGTTGTGAGTTCATTTTTCCCTTCACCAGTGAGGTCTGATGAACTCCCTCTTCTGGCGAAGGAAGGTAGTGAGGCTGATCACCAAATAGCTGAGCAGGTAGATGATGACTGGGTCACAGGAACTGATGACTGGATATAAGGCAGCCGACGCCCTGCTGCCTCGCTGGTGATTTCCTGCTGGATTCTTGGAGACCAGTCTGATTTCTGCTTCTCAAAGCTAAGTTTTGCTCTGCCTTTTGTACACTTTAGTTCTGGTTTTGTTTGCCTTGTTTTTTGGAGTTCAGCCATCCCCGGCCGGGGGTGAGCTGAATTTCATTTTTGCCTCTGATCTGTTGATCTCTGGCTCTGTCTTCAGAATATACCTGAGTGCTGATATAGTCTTTTTGAAGCCTAGCGACTTCAGGGCCTGTTTTTCCTATCAGTCTGTTGGTTCATTTTTGGATAGGGTTTTTGCGGATTGCAGACAGCAGCTTTTCTATCCTGTCCTATTTAGTTAGCTTGGGCCCCATCATTTGCTCAACCTATCTTTCTATCTGTGTTAGTGTTTTTCATCTTGCTTCACAGTCATTATATGTTGGGGGCTGCCTATTGCTTTGGGGTCTGCTCTGGGGCAGTTTAGATTTCCCCTTTCTGTCGTTAGGCTAAGTTAGTTCTCCGGCTGTGATCGAGGGGTCTAGGGCACCGTAGGAACCCCCCACGGCTACTGCTAGTTGTTGTGGATAGGTTCAGGGGTCTGCAATCTGATAGCTTCCAACTTCTCTGGTTTTCTGGACTTAGCTATTATTTTTGTTTTTTCCTCCTTCGGTGACTCATCCATAACACCCTATATACCGGGAGCGGTCTGGCTACCACAGTACTTGGGTGAGTCGCATACCCTGAGTGAATTTAAAGAGAGACTGTGCAGCTTGTTTAAAGTTTACCCCCTGTCTGAAAGCCAGAAAGTGAATATCCTGATTGGACAGCTAACGGGTGCAGCACTGAGGGAGGTGAAAGCCTGGCAGGACACTGATAAAGAGACTGTTGCAAAGGTCCTGGCCAACCTGAAGAGCACTTTTGACATCCGCACTGCAGCTAAAATCAAGATGAAGTTCTTGGCTGTAAACAGAGGGCACAGGACAGTATCAGAGACTATGCTCTCAACCTGCAGGAGGCACTGTGAGCAGTTGAACAAGTTGACCCTGACAGTGTAAAGGAAGAAGATCAACTGTTAAAGGAGCAGTTCATTTAAGGGCTCCTGTCCAGTACCCACAGAGGGCAGTTACGTATTTTAACCCTGCAAGACCCTGATCTGGACTTTGCTAATTTCAAGGACAGGGCTATCCGGGTACTACAGGAATCCTCTGACAGCCGTCCAGTGCCCCCTAGGCGCCCAGCGATCACCTACCACCAGGAAGCTACATCCTTTCCTTCCATCCCTCTGGAGGCTGATGCCAAGACCCTGGATAAAGATCCAACTGAGGAGCTGCGTCTTCAAGTCCAGGAGCTGACCAAAGGGATGGCTGCACTCACCAGAACCGTGCAGTCCCTGCAGGATTCCTCCAAAGAAAAGGTCCAGCTTGCTTCCAGTCCAGAGGATGTCCCGTGGCTCCGGAGGAGGAGAACCCCGCCACTTCGAGGAAGGAACGATCGCTACGACCAGAATGGACGTCCCATCTGTCGCCGCTGTTACAAGGCAGGTCATCTTGCAAGATACTGTCCTTTAAACGAGCAACCCCTGGGGTAGAGGGCCAACCCCCAGGAGTAGGATCACCAGGCACAAAGAACTGGAGAGCCAAGTATGTGGGAGGGAGATCGATCCTTCCTGTGGTGATTGACGGCATCCCCATGAACGCTTTGCTGGACACTGGCTCCCAGGTGACCACTATGCCGTATATTTTGTACAAGAGGTACTGGGCTGATTCTGAACTCACCTGTGGCCCAACTGATGAACTAACAGTAGTTGCTAGTAATGGGCATACCTTGCCACAGATTGGATGCAAAGAAATTACTGTTAAAGTGGGCCGGGTGGAGCTAAAATCACAAGGTCTGATAATTGTTGATATTGATCGACGTGAATGTAATTCCATGATGGCTCTTGGTACAAATGTAATTGAAAACTGTCTGTCCGAGGTTATTGTCTTGTTGCAACAGGTGGCTGAGACTGCTGGTTCCGGAGAACAAAGAGTCCTGCAGAAGGAGATCTGAGCCTTGATGCAATGGCAACAGGTAGAACTCTCTGGTGGAGAGATTGGCAGCGTCAGAGTGAGTGATGCTTTTCTCATTGTGATACCCCCCAGATGTGAAATGTTGGTTTGGTGTTGGGCAGCCATAGGGCTCAGAGGGCAGGATTACCAGGCATTGGTAGAGCCAGTATATTCAGATAGCAGGCCCACTGTCCTGACAGCCAGAGGGGTGGTTGATGTACGAAAGGGGAGAGTACCTGTACGCCTTCTGAATTGTGGGGAGGAGGAAGCCACAATACCTTGGTACGCCACAGTTGCTAAACTGCTCCCTGTTAATAACAACTCATTGCAGGCAGCAGAGCCTTTGGTCTCATCCAATTGGGTGGAGGACAATGGCCCTGTGAAGCAGCTAGAAGAGTGGTGCCAGCAACTGCAGGTGGGAACTGACTCTACACCTTCATACCAGAGAAATGGGGTTTACAGAGTGACACAAGAGTATGAGCGGGTATTCAGCAAACACCCAGTAGATTTTGTAACAACCCTGCTGGCATCACTACATGGTCTCCCATCCCTCGCACACCAACTTACTTTCTACTTCAAGCCATGCTGTGAATTCTGTCTGTTGCCAGCTCTGTGCCTCTGCTCTCCATGTTTCCAGACTGTGTGTATAGGGGGGCGGCGCCTGAACTCTCTGGTTCTTATGCAGTCAGGGTGCACCTGGGTAATCTGTCCCTGATCAATCACCTGGAGCCCTTGACTATCTAGTTTCACCACTCCCACTGAAACATTGCCTGTGCAATGTCTATACTCAGTTAGTGTCTTGCAGCTGAGGAAGCCAGGTCCTGTTCTGTGTATCTCCTTCTCTGGAGGAATACTTCTTGTCTTGCCTTGTACCTTGTCTGCCTGCCAGGAGGCTGAATATCCTGGTCCTTGTGTCTTTGTCCCTGTCTCTCTGTCTGAACTCAGTCTTACCTTTGTCTATCAGTCTCCCTTTCTCCTTGTCCGTGGCTCCCTTCCTTGCTGTGTCTTTCCTTGTGTCCTCCCTGTCTGTGCATCTGCACTCTCACAGCTTTATCTGTGCATCTGCACTCTAGACGCTCTGTCTGCACGGCTCCTGCTGCCGCTGCAGAACCTCTTGCTGCAGCTTCTCTCCACAGACCTTGTGGTTCAGCTTTGCTCCATTCTTGCTGCTGCTGCAGAACCCCTTGCTGCAGCTTCTCTCCACAGACCTTGTGGTTCTGCTTTGCTCCAGTCCTGCTGCTGCTGCAGAACCTCTTGCTGCAGCTTCTCTCCACAGACCTTGTGGTTCTGCTTTGCTCCGTTCCTGCTGCCGCTGCGGAACCCCTTGCTGCAGCTTCTCTCCACAGACCTTGTGGTTCTGCTTTGCTCCAGTCCTGCTGCCGCTGCAGAACCTCTTGCTGCAGCTTCTCTCTACAGACCTTGTGGTTCTGCTTTGCTCCATTCCTGCTGCCGCTGCGGAACCTCTTGATGCAGCTTCTCTCCACAGACCTTGTGGTTCAGCTTTGCTCCACTCCTGCTGCTGCCGCAGAACCTCTTTCTGCAGCTTCTCTCTCCACTCCTGCCTTCACCTGCACCTCCTGTGTGAACAGGTCCAAACCTGTTCCTTCTTATTTCACTCTTGCCTGCCTGCATCTATACCTGCACCTCCTGTGTGAACAGGTCCAAACCTGTTCCTTCATATTCCACTCCTGCCTGCCTGCATCCATACCTGCACCTCCTGTGTGAACAGGTCCAGACCTGTTCCTTCATATTCCACGCCTGCCTGCATCCATACCTACACCTCCTGTGTGAACAGGTCCAAACCCGTTCCTTCATATTCCACGCCTGCCTGCCTGCATCCATACCTGCACCTGCTGTGTGAACAGGTCCCTACCTGTTCCTTCTCAAGCCGTGCCCGCCTGTCCTGTGTCTCAAGCCGTGCCCGCCTGTCCTGTGTCTCAAGCCGTGCCCGCCTGTCCTGTGTCTCAAGCCGTGCCCGCCTGTCCTGTGTCTCAAGCCGTGCCCGCCTGTCCTGTGTCTCAAGCCGTGCCCGCCTGTCCTGTGTCTCAAACCGTGCCCACCTGTCCTGTGTCTTAAGCCGTGCCTGTTTGCCCAGTGTCTCCAAGCCACACCTGCTTGCCCTGTATCTGTCGTACCTTCTTGCCCTGTGTCTCAGTCTGCCTGTCAGTCACATCTGTCCAAGTGACTTGTCTCCAAGTGGGATCAGCAGCCACAGCCAGACACCACCCTGGAGTGGCACCCGACAGCTATCTGCCGCACAAGCCTGACCTCACCATCAGAGGCTCCAGTGAAGACCAAGGTAGCTGGTGCAGTCACGCCCCTTCCAGGGTAGTCTTGTCTGTGGCACAATGGGGCCACAACCCCTGGCTCGCACCATTCAGCCTAGGCACGAGCGTGACAGATTTTGGGCAGGCAAAAGGGGTCCAACATCATATCCCCACCAGAGACCATCCACCCATAAAGGAGAGGTACAGACCCATACCCCCAACACAGTACCAATGTGCTAAAAGTATGTTGAAAGAGATGAAGGAAGCTGGGGTCATTAGGGACAGCTGTAGCCCATGGGCAGCTCCAATATTGTTTGTAAAGAAAAAGGATGGTACTATGAGAATGTGTGTTGATTACAGGAAAATTAACAGTACCACACATAAAGATGCCTACCCATTGCCTAGAATTGAAGAGCCATTAGCTGCACTTAAAACTGCTAACTACTTTTCCACCTTGGATCTCACCAGTGGGTATTGGCAGGTTCCCGTGGCAGAGGCAAACAAGGAGAAAACCGCATTTACCACTCCAATGGGTCTCTGTGAGTTCAATTATATGCCATTTGGGCTCTGCACTGCTCCAGGAACATTTCAACGGCTGATGGAGTGTTGCCTGGGACACATGAACTTTGAAACAGTCCTGTTGTACATGGATGATGTCATTGTTTTCTCCAAGACCTATGAAGAGCATCTTCAAGTGTTTGAAGCTTTGTCCAATTTTGGCCTGAAAGTGAAGCATTCAAAATGCTACCTCCTGAAGCCTAAGGTACAGTACCTCGGTCATGTGGTCAGTGCAGAAGGTGTGGCACCAGATCCTGACAAGGTCACGGTCATCCGGGACTGGATGAAGCCCAGCAACCTCCATGAGGTACGCCAATTCCTTGGACTGGTAGGCTACTACCGGAGGTTCATCAAAGGCTTTACTGAAATAGCCACCCCGATGCAAAACCTTCTGGTGGGGCAGTCCAAGAAAGGCATGCAGAAGAATTCCATATTTGAATGGACTGAAGAGATGGAGAGGTCTTTCACCAGATTGAAGATGGCTCTCACAGGTGACGAAGTTCTGGCCTACCCAGATTATGACAAACCCTTTGTGTTGTACACGGATGCCAGCAACGTGGGATTAGGATGAGTACTGTCGCAGGTACATAATGAAAAAGAGAGAGTAATCTCCTACGCCAGCAGGAAGCTGCATCCCACTGAGAGGAACCCTGATAATTACAGTTCTTTTAAGCTGGAGTTCCTTGCCATAGTCTGGGCTGTCACCGAAAGGTTCAGGCATTACCTAGCTTCGGCCAAATTTACAATCTTCTCGGACAACAACCCGTTGACCCACTTGGACACTGCCAAGCTGGGAGCACTGGAGCAGCGATGGATGGCTCGGTTATCCAATTATGAGTTTACCATCAAGTACCGGGCAGGGCACAAGAATGCCAATGCTGATGCGCTATCCAGGATGCCTAATCTGCCAGATGCAGGAGAAGACCCTGAGGCTCTGGAAGAGGTAGAATTGCCTCCCTTCCATCGGCCACTGGTGGCCCAACGTGCTCCAGGAGTGAGAAACAGGCGGCCTGGCTTGAAGGAAGTCACTCTGAATCCGTTGCCCCATCATGATTGGGCAGAAGTGCAAGATAATGACCCTGCAGTCCGCCTGGTGAAATAACTGCTGACACAAGGTGACTCACACCCAGAGTTGAATGCTCCTGAGGAAACTCATCAGTTGTGGAAGGAAAGAGGTCGGCTGTTCATTTATTAAGGGAAGCTGTGCCCGCACACATGAGCTGGTCTGGCAGGTGGTGGTCCCAAAGAGAGATGCATCAATGGTCCTAGGAGCATACCACAATGGAGCTGGACACTTTGGTTGGAAGAAGTTGGAAACATTGCTCCGAGAGAGGTTCTACTGGACTGGCATGCGGAAGGCCATTGAGAGGTGGTGCTGGGAGTGTGGACAGTGTAACCTGCGCAAAAAGGATCGAGACAGCCAGAGAGCTCCCTTACAGCCAATCATCACCAAACAGCCCCTGGAGTTGGTAGCCCTGGACCATGTGAAGCTGGTTCCAAGCCAGTCAGGCTACCTCTATGCCCTTACCATTGTGGACCACTATTCAAGATTCCTGGTGGTTGTGCCCGTCAAAGATCTAACGGCCAGGACAGCGGCCAGAGCCTTCCAACAGCACTTCTGTAGGCCACGTGGGTATCCTGAAAGAGTACTCACAGATCAAGGTCCAGATTTCGAGGCAGAAGTGTTCCATGAGTTCTGCAACTTGTATGGTTGTAAGAAGATCCGCACAACACCTTATCACCCACAGACCAACGGCATGTGCGAGAAGATGAACCAGGTAGTGATTGATTTACTGAAGACATTGCCCTTGGAGGAGAGAAATCTGTGGCCAGAAAAGTTACCCGATCTGGTAGATCTCTACAACCATATCCCAGTGAACTCTACCAACTGTACTCCAGCGTACCTGATGAGAGCAAGGCCTGGTAAGCTGCCTATTGACTTGGACATGGGAGTCCTGACGCCTGAAGTAATGTCACCAGATGCTGACTGGGACAAGGAGAGGCAGCAGCAGTACAGAAGGGTACAGGAGTGTGTGGAGAAGAGTCTGGCTCAGGCAAGGCAGAAGCAGGAGAGACTTTATAACCAAAATGAACCTGCTGTTCCTTTTTCACCGGGAGAACAAGTTCTCAAGAGAAAAAGAAGACTGCATAAGCTGGATGATCAATGGGAAGAGGAGCCCTATACAATTCTGCCCTCGAACTTTGATAATGCCAAAGTATGCCTTGTTAGCAAAGATGGAGGAGAGACCTCAGCAGCGGTATCCAGGGATCACTTGAAGTTATGCCCTGACCAGTTGAAAGAAAAAGAGGGAGGATCGGATAACATCCCACCTACAGAGGAAGAAAAGACAGTCAGTACCGTGCTGGGAGAGTTCCCTGCGAATTAGACTAGAGTTAGTGATGCAATTGTGGTGCCGGTGTTGTTATTTCCCCAAGTAGAAGCACAGGAGAATAGGACTCAAGAAGACCTTGAAGATTGAGAAAATCAGGCAACAGAGGCCACACCAGCAGTGGAGCCAGAGAACCCTCGCCCTGCCAGTGGTGAACCTGTTATGCCCATGGTGAGTCCAAGAGTTACTAGACAATCTAGAATTCCTGTGCCATGTGGAACACCCAGTAGTGTATCCAGTACATTACCCACTGCACCAGTCTTACGCAGATCTACCCGCACCACACAAGGCATACTACCAGTTAGATATCGTATATAAAGTAATGTAATTGTTGAAATTGTGTAAATATGTAACTGTTTTTCAAGTTTTGTACCTACAGGTGACCTGTAAGAATTCTCTTTGGTTTGTTTTATGGACACTGAACCACAGGACTTGTGTGTGGTCAAAAACTTTTACCATTTGCCCAGGGATGGACCATGGACATTGATGCTGGACTTATCATCATAGGACCATTTTTGAGCTCTTGGCTTTTGTACATTTTTCTCTTTTTCAAATCTTGCACAATTATTGTTGCTTACATGTTTATATGTTGTTTTTCATGTTTTTGTTCAGCCCAGGAGTGCTGACTTTCACTAGGGGGGAATGTGGCGACCCCAGGGGTATGGTCACCACACTGGCTTTGCCTTCCTTCAGGGGAGGGTAATGCCAGGCTTGGAAGCAGTGATGGGTCTCTCCAGCAGTTAACCTAATGCATGCAACACAGTTCCACTCCAGGCCAGCAGGGGGAACTCTGAACCAGGATTTTGGAGAGGAGTGTCCTCTGCGGGCCAGGAGGAAAAGAGATCAGATAGTCTGCGGAGGGTGAAGTGTGCGGACGGGAGGTGCGAAGCTGAGAGGTTGAGCTGCGGAAGGCGAGCTCCCTCAGCTTGAGAGCGCACAGAACTGGAGCCTGATCTCCACCGTGGTATGGATACTGACGGTCCTACCACAGATACCAGAGGAGTAGGAGGCTGTAAATGCCCTGCTCCCAGCAAAGACTTGGGACACAACAGCAATTGACTAGTGAGCCAGGACTCAGGAGAGGAGTCCCCGAGAGAGGCTACAGCTGTCTGTCATACAAGTAAAGACTAGGAACACCTAAAGAGAGGCATTTCAGTACTGGAGTGCTTCACACTACAAAGCGCTAGGAAGGAGACTGCACAGCCCTTCTGCTGAGAGAGAATCTTGATCTGCTTCCAGGCTAACCTGCCCCAATACCATCTGTAATCAGGACTCTGGACTGCATATACTCAGTAAAGGTACAGAAACTACAACCGCTGTGTCTTGTCTGTTCCCTACGCTACATCCCCGTGCCAGCTACATCTACACTGCCCTGGGACTACAGGTCCACCTGTGGGGAGCTTTACCATCTAAGCTGCACCTACCATCAGTCCCAGCGGATCTGTATGTAGCGTTGGCCTAACATCATATTTGCCAAACACCACGGGTGGCGTCACGAACTATTCTACCATTAACTACATCTCCCCATTACTTGGGCGCCCAGGGCCACGGACCGGATCACCGCTGCTGTGACACATCCCCCTGACACCGGCCCGGTACCGAGTACCCCAAAGCCCTGGGAGGGCGACCCAATTGCAATGCAGCAACAAAGAAAAATGACTTTAAAACGGTCCTTGGCACTAACTTACCATATATATGGCACATACATATAGATGGGGGAAATCTGGATTTATAGAGCATGGAGAAGACAACATGGCTTTTAACCAAGGAAGTCACATGTTTAATGGCTTAAGACTTGTGTCATTAAGAAATTCTATTAATGCATATAATTTCAATACATATTGAGCTACTGAGTCTTAATATTTTGGCTCGCCCCACTTACAAGTTACAATTTTCTGAATCTACGCCAGAAATATATCGAAAAAGGAAAAGCAAAAATGAAGGACTTTTTTACTTTTATGTCCTGCTGAAGATTCTTTTCTACTTATCTTTCAAAACAAAATTTAAAAAAAGTTGCAAAGTGAAAAAAAAGAAAATTAAACAGATATCCTGTTTAGTTACTAAATGAACGCATTGATTTTCAAATCACTGGTCCTAATCTCTACAGTCAGAATATAGAAATGAGAGCATTATTCGTATAAGCTTGGTTTCATTTTGGAAATATAATTAAATTTTTTTCACTTTGAAGTGTTATTTCATCATTTCTAACATGATATCTACCATCCTCCCAAGCATCACTGGAAATGTAAAAACAATAAGACAGAGTTAGTAAAAAGCAATAATAATCCTTCTCACCTCTTACCCTCAGCACTATAACTGAAATATTATTAGTTTTATTTAAAGAAAATTTTGTTAAAAGGACATTTGCCTTTAAGACACAGGTTAAAAAAACATGCTATTTTCTCGGGTATAAAACATTATGATATGTGCTGTTTCCAGCAAGGGTTTTCAAGGTATAATGAAATTAAATATTTAGGTTAATTGTAACTATATATTTTTATTATGAAAAATGGAACATGACATATTAATTTTACTAACTAACTTTTCTTCTCTGTAAGAAAGGGCAGAATTTCCTATTTGATATATCCTCCTTCCACTGTGACTGAGAGTGATGGATAACATTTTGTATTACGTAATATGAGTAGAGATGGGCAAACCCGATGAGTAAAGTTCAATGTCCTTACTGAACACCTAGTATTCAGGAACAGACCCAGAACATGCACTTCACCAGGAAGTCCGTGTTACTGTTCGAGTTAAGCATCTCGAATATTTGGTGTTTCCCACTCTGTCATCTGCATGACACTGCGAGTAACACCAATGCCTCTTATCGGCCGTAAATTATTTACCGCCAGTCAGACCGCGTTTCCACACTGTCAGATGACAGCATGAGCCAGCATCTGTGACCAGTGGTAAAAATGTTACCTCTGCTCACATGTATAGCCTGATGAGTTCTACTCTCATAAGACTATACCTGCTGTCGCTGATAACAGTGAGAGCAGGCGCTGCTGATGGGGATATTCATCAGCTAGCACTTGTGCTATAAATAAATAAAATAAATGACGAGAAGTCTGTTTTATTTTTGATACTTAGTGCAGGCAAAACTAACAGCTGGGGGCTGGCATTCTCATGCTGGTAAGGGGACATGGATATTGGCCCTTCCAGCCTAAAAATAACAGCCTGCAGCCACCCTAGGAAAGGTGCATCTATTAAATGCACCAATTCTGGTGCTTTGTCCAGCTCTTCCAACTTGCTCTGGTGCTGTGGCAAGTGGGTAATGGTTGTAGGGTTGATGTCAGCTGTTTTAACTGACATCAAGCCTACAGATCAGTAATGGAGAGGCGTCTATAAAGACACCCCCATTCTCTCATTTCTAACACTTAGTACGTATTCAAATAAACACACAGCCAGAATAAAGTCCTTTAACTGAAATAAATGACAGATTCCTTTATTTGGAATAAAAATAAAAAAGCACAGTTATACTCACCTTACGCTTAAAACCATTGAAGCCATTGTAACTGGTAAAAGACAGAAAATAATAAACAGCTATAATATTTACCTTACGCCTAAACCACCGATGCCCATGTCCCCAGAGAAAAAAGAAAAATAATAAACAACCATATCCCTTACCTGTCCGACATACTGTCCCACGCCATAATCCATGTCACTGTTGCAGTGCTGTGGATTCCTTCCCATCTGCAGCTATCCTCGCTCTGCATGACACCTTAACAGGTTGGGTCAGTGACGTCATTGTCCACCACCTCTTTTTGCACTTCCGCATACTTGTCCTCCTCCTGACTTATTGACTGAACAACAGCACTTGTGGGCAACTGTGTCTTATTATCTACCTCTTGAGACCCTAATTGCCATTTCCCACTGTCATCTTCTTCTAAGCATGGCTGCTCAAATATATGGGCATCACTACACACAATCTGTTCATGTCCCTCTTGAAATAAAAATATAAAGAGCTCCTCGGATTTTCTGATCAACTGCCACCTGGGGCTCACCATGGTGATAGAGAGGAGGATTATGTGGTCCAGACTTATGGCTAGTGAACTGGACCGTGTGGAGTACAGTGTGTTGCTGAGAAACATAATGGAAGCTTTATCTGCCATCCAACTGATTAACTGTTTGTACTTTTCTGGCTTCAAGAGAGGTGTCCTGTGCACCCCTGTAAAGTAGGACAGGAAGCTATGAGTCATGGATGAGTGTGTTAGTTGTGCTTCTGCAGCAAACACAGTTTCACCTGGCCCACAGCCTCGGCCTCTACGTGCACCATCAACAACACGTCCACTTCCCCGTCCCTTACAGAACACCTTGCACATTTTATATTCGATATATAATATATGCCTTCTAACTTTCAGGTATTAATAGAGAAAAGAAAATATGTAGCTCTGCAAAGGACTTTTGTTTTTAGGTTGCAGTAGCAGTATACGTATAGAAGGTCTGTAAGGCAATACACCCTGCCTATATGCCTCTAATCATAGTAATGTCAGTAACCAACATGGCTATGGTATTACCATGAATAGCAGGAAATTCCCCCATGTTTACTGGCTAAAAGCCGCAAAACTTGTGAGACAGGGACTCCAGCATGGCGATTGAGCACCTGCAATACTCGATCAAGTAATGAGTGTACCCGAGCACCCCGATGCCTGATCAAGTTTCAAGCAGTGGCTAGCATGCTCGCTCATCACTACTTACCACCGCTACAGGTGGCAGAAATGATATTGAAAGCTGCATCTGAGAAGACAACAATGTGTGAACAACAAACTCTAAAACATAAATGTGACAGCTCCATATATCAAAGATTATACTCTACGTGTTTTATCTTAGCATATTTCCCAGAGGAGCATTGTGGCTTTAAGTCTCCTCACCTCGACATGCTTAGCATGTCATTCTCCACAAGGAGAAATGATACTTCTTGGATATCGGTCAGACGCCTCTCTCACAGCAAAACCAGATCTCCCACTTTGCACTGATGAGGGGCAGTACCCCGAAACACAGTGTCTGCAAATGGAGATTCTGGCTTGGCTTTTATCCTAAGTCATGTAACTAGGCTCGTTAAAGGGTCAACATTGACTTTTAGGATTGCTAGAGTTCTAGTCCGCTTCCTCTCTGAAGAGACAATTTGCATAATTATCTTTGAAAAACATGCTTTATTTCACAAAAGGAAAAAAGTAGCAAAAAACTGAACATGAAGCAAATTAAAATTAAGCTTACAGTATGATTAGAATCAAACGAAAATGTGTGTTTGCAAAATTAATTTTTTTGGGGGGGGCTTAATGTTTACTCCTTAATGGAACACAGGAAACTGCTTTGCTCCGTTGAAAAAAATGTTTGTAGAAAATTTTGCCTGAGTTTTAAACTTCCTTTTGCTTATCTCCAAATTAAACTGTGAAAAACAGAATATTGATAGTTAAGAAGCAAGAATGCTTTGCAAGCAAAAATCTTTTAGGCTGTGTGCCCACGAAAGCATTTTTTTTTCGCCTTTTTACAGGCAAAAACGCTTAAAAATCGCTTAAAAGAAGCATCCCATTAATTTTAATGCATTCTGCACTTTTTGTGCATATTGATGCGTTTTTTTCCGTGAAAATATAAAGGGATCCCCAGTATGGAAGTTAGGGCAATTTCACTCAGCGTACTGGTTCTAACCTCAGGCTCCCTTAAAGGGATCCCTGATATGTAAGTCAGGGCAATTGCCTTCAAATGCTTTGGTACTGACCCCAGGCTCCCTTAAAGGGATCTCCTGTATGGAAGTTAAGGCAAATCCCTCAGCACTCTGATTCTGACCCCAGGATTCTATTAAAGGGATCATTGGTATGCAAGTCAGGGCAAATCCACTCAGCACTCTGTTTCCGATCCCAGGCTCTCTTAAAGGGATCATTGGTATGGAAGTTAGGGCAATTCTACTCAGCGCTCTGGTTCTGACCCGAGGCCCCTCTAAAAGGGATCCCAGGTATGGAAGTGAGGGCAAATCCACTCTGCGCTTTGGTACTGACCCCAGGCCTCTATTAAAGGGATCCCCGGTATGGAGGTTACGGTAAATCCCTCAGCATTCTGATTCTCACCCCAGGCTTCTGTTAAAGAGATCATTGGTATGGAAGTCAGGGCAAATCCACTCAGTGCTCTGGTTCTAACACCAGGCCTCTCATAAAGGAATCCCCAGTATGGAGTTAGGATCGTTCCACTCAATGCTCTGGTTCTAACACCAGGATGACAGGATGATTTGGGATATTAGGAGTAGTAGTCCGGTGGCTCTGGCTGACGGGATGATGTGGGACATTAGGGGTAGTAGTCCAGTGTCTCTGGCTGATGGGATGATGAGGGATATTAGGGGTAGTAGTCCGGTGGCTCTTGCTGACAGAATGATGTGGGATATTAGGGGTAGTAGTCCGGTGGCTCTGGCGGAGCGATGTGAGATATTCAGGGTAGTAGTCCGGCAGCTCTGATGGGATGATGTTGGATATTAGTGGTAGTAGTCCAGCGGCTGTGACAGGATGATGTGAGATATTAGTGGTAGTTGTCCGGTGGCTCTGGCTGATGGGATGATGTGGGATATTAGGGGTAGTAGTCCGGTGCCTTTGACGGGATGATGTGGGATATTAGGGGTAGTAGTCCGGTGGCTCTGACGGGATGATGTGGGATATTAGTGGTAGTAGTCCAGTGGCTCTGGGTGATGGGATGATGTGGGATTTTAGAGGTAGTAGTCCGGGAGCTCTGGCTGACGGAATGATGTGGGATATTATAGTGAATGTGGGTATGCGGAGTGGGCGCGGCTCTACACTCAGCTTTATATATATAGATATAATCATTATAATTTGTTATAACTAACCGTAGTTAGTTACTATGCCTGGGCAATGCTGGGCTCTTCAGCTAGTTTTATATAAAACACAATGGCTAGAGTTGAGCGAAACGGGTCGGTCAAAACCCGACCATAGCGTGAGGTCGGCATTCGGTCGCCAACCCGAGCACCAAAGTCGCGTTTCCCATAATGCTTCCAGTGCCTTTTCTCAGCCAATGATCAAGGAAGCACACTGTGGGCAACGTGATGACTTGGGCAGCGGCCATCACCATCTTAGAGAAGAGCATTCAAGTGATTGGCTTGCTTTGTGTGGCGTCAGAGTGGCTATAAAAGCCCTGACCGCCGACTGCCATTTTACTTCTGCCGATGTTAGCATAGGGAGAGGTTGCTGTCGCTGTTTCTCAGTAGGGAGAGTGTTAGGCAGGAAAAAAAATCTGTGCTTCTGCTAATAGGGATTTTCACTGTACAGTTAGTGTGCAGTGACAGGGATGATTTTTTTGTGTGCAGCAGCGCTGGTGTTTATTAGGCTGCCTTATTAGGCTACCTGCATTGCTGTGTGCACACTGCTGTGCAGACTGCTTTTTTCAAAGCACTCCTACTTTTATTCTTTTTTTCTGCACAGTTACCAAGCGTTCATTTTTTCACACACCGTACAGAGGTGTACGCTCCTCACACACTACCGTGTACCGGCTGGTAACACGGACAAATACATGCTATCTGTGTGTGACTCCGGAAAAAAATAGACGGAGATTTACATTTTTCTATACGTACACCGTGTAGCGCTGAGAAAGCGTGTGTGTGTGAGTCCGTAAATACATATACGGACATTTCCATTTTTCCATACACCGTTTAGAGCTGTCCGCTTCTCAAACAGTATCGTATATCTGCTGTTGACTCCGAAAAAAAAATAGACTGAGATTTAAAATTTTCCATACATACACCGTATAGAGCTGTCCGCTTCTCAAACAGTATCGTATATCTGCAGTTTGGAATTACGGTCAAATCTATACAGAGACAGCGTGTATGTGACTACGGAAAAAAATAGACCAACAAATAAATGGCACAAGGAATGTGGAGTACAAAATGTAAGCAATTTTATTCATATTAACCTATTTACTCTAATTGGAATTGTTTTGTTCCAATACATGGGCATTATTTGGTGCCCTGCTTTGGCATTCTTGCAGTGTTAATTGGATTTGTGTATTATAGGGAATTAGGCATCTACATGTTTTTTACGGCTAATTATGGGTGGTATGTGGTTGGGTGGCTTTATGTCTGGGTTTTAGGTTCCCAATATTGCATCAGAAGCATTCATCTGGATATATTTTATACACTTTTTCACTGTAACACTATGTATATGTATTATGCGATTTTTCTATCTGTCATAATGTCAAAATTTATGTGGTAATATTTAAAGTACACTTTTATTCATTGTATTCACATTATATGTGTTATGCGATTTTTTGTTATTTATTTATAATGTAGCTCACACTTTTTGTAATGACCATTTTGTCTGTATGTACAGAGTTTAATGTGACTCTAAATATGCACTTCAGCACTTTAGATATATTGTTTTATATTTCATTAGGCACTGTGCACCTTTATGGCTGGTTTATGTGCGCATGCGCTGCCTGGATCACCCTGAACTTCCTGGTCCCGGCATTAAAATGGTGCCGCTGAACTTCCGCCCAGTTGTCAGCGGCCCATTGTCCGGAAGTGGGTGGCTCTGTGAGGTGCGGTCTCGGTGCTGGATGCGCCACTGTACTCCGGGCCTATTACCCTCATTTACGTCACCAACCAATGGGTGAACCGCTATTGCCCATATACACCACGCTAATTAATGATGGGCTGTTATCGCCTTTTTGATTGGTCACTGGTTATTTATAAGGACTTCCAGCCTCCTTGGTGTCACGCCCCCGGAAGAAGAAGAGGCGAAACGCGCGTCGGGGTAGATCGCGGTGACAGCGTGGACACACACATACTCAGGTATCGTTAAGTTTACATTCGATAGAAGCATTATGGTTTACCCTTTAGGCTGTTAGAATCTGATCCGCTTTAGTGAAATCCAGGCACTATGATTAAGATATTGTCACTTTGGGCATTTACTATAATATGGATTCCTAGCAGTTTTATATATGATTGCTTGGGTAACATATGCCATTTCAGTATGGATTATTGGTTTATTTGTAGTGATTTTCTTTGTCCATGTTTCAAGCAATTTTTTTGATATTGTGAGGCATCCATATGTGTTTGTATAATATATGAACTCAATATGAATAAAATTGTTTACATTTTGAACACCACATTCCTTGTGCCATTTATTTGTTGATCTGTGGCATCTAGTGTTTGATAGTCTTTGCGGAATGTACCCGTGGTTGGTGTTGGGTCTTAAGGACTAATATGTATTTGGAAAAAAATAGACGTAGATTTTCATTTTTCCATACATACACCGTATAGAGCTGTCCGCTTCTGATACAGTACCGTATATCTGCTGGTTGGATTACGGTCAAATACATACTGGGAGAGCGTCTGTGTGTGACTCCGGAAACAAATATACAGAGAATGACATTTTCCCCAAAAATGTATACAGCTGTACACTTCTGATACAGTACCGTATATCTGCTGGTTGGATTATGGTCAAATACATACTGGGAGAGCGTCTGTGACTAAGGAAATATATACGGAGATTTAAATTTTTACCTACACCTTATACAGCTGTATGCTCCTCATACAGTATCATACATGTGCTGGTATTTTTGGTACATTTTCCCAAACATGAGGAAGTATGGTCAAAGAGGCCGTGGACGTGGGCGGGGGGCAGCTGGTACTGATGGTGGTGGTGTTGAATCTGCTGGTTATGCCAAAAGAACAATAGGTGTTGAGCCTGCGGCATGGTCTGGCACAAGAAGGCCTATAAGATTCCCTTTTCTGGGAGTAGGTAAACCACTTTTATAGCCGGAGCATCAGGAACAGGTTTTGGCTTACATTGCCGAAATAGCCTCCAGCTCTATTGCCTCCTCTTCTGAAGTTTCAAAAACTGCAAGCACTGAGTCGTCAGTGCAGGCTTCTGGTCAGGAACAACACCTTTCCTTGTGTCCTTCACCCACACCAAAAGTGGAGGATGCGGCAGGCCACACTTCAGATTATTCCATGGAGCTCTTTTCACATACCATGCCTGGGTTATCAAGTCAAATCCTGAATTCCCCAGTCCAAGATGAATCTGACATGGAGTGCACTGATGCACAGCCACTGCTAGATGATTCTGCTGGTACATTCACCCACAGCACTACATTTCCCTCGCAGTCTACTGAGCCAGAATCAGATCCTGATGAAACTCAGGTGCCCCTTCCCGCATACTATGCCAACTTACACGGTGACACAGAGGAAGGTGCAGATGAAATTGAAGAGGAGGTGATGGATGACCCAGTTGTTGACCCAGATTGGCATCCATTGGGGGAAGAGGGTGCCGCTGGCAATAGCTCTGAAAAGGAGAAGGATCCGCAGCAGGCATCGTCATCGCATCAGCGGTTATCTGGCAGGCCCATAGCTGTCCAAAAACGTAGTAAAAAAACAAAAGAGTTGCAGGACAGCTTGGCCAGACGGTCAAATTAGCACAGCGTGCAAGCCCTGAAAATGTATACCTGTGACGCTCAGGGATAGGCAGCGTCTGAGAGTGGACCCTCTGGGTCGCGGAACTGGAGCCCCCGGGACAAGCGCACCAGGGTGAACCGACCCCTATACAATGACCGTTAGGGGCAGGCCCGCGGGGGTCAGAACCGCGACAGCTGGGACCAAGAGGGGCGGCTCGAAGGACTGGGGAGGCTACTAGCAGGACTGGGATGCCAGACAGGGCCCAAGGTACCGGAGCAGAGAGTACCGGAAGGGGACAGATGTAGCAAAACCAGGCAGCAAATGCCCACAGGTGGTAACAGGACTAGGGCACAGAACGCGGAGAGAGGCAGGCGTGGTTAGCCCCAGGAACTAGCATAACGACGGACAGACTGCAGGCAGGAGCACCAGGACAGGGAACGGGACAGGCACAGGGGGAACGTATATGAGATGGAGGCCAGGGAGGACACAGAGTGGAATACAGGGACAAGGCAGGATGGAAGGCAGGCAGGCAGGCAGGAAGGTAACAGAACCAATGGCAGAGACAAGGAAGGCAGGAACAGGAGGAAACACCAGACAAGGAAGAAGACTATAGATGGGCTATAGCTGGCCAGATTAGCATAGGGTGTAGCACACGATAACCAGGCATCTTCCCCTTATGGGAGACTCCTGAAATACCTCATGCCAGGAAGTGGTTCACTGACCTTGCCCCTCAGAGACGCCCACCGCCGGGTTAAGAAAGCTGCCGGGCGCACGCCCGCAGCCTAGGGCGCATGCATGGGACCGCAGTAGAGCGGAAGGCAGAATGTGGGAGTGCGCGAGAGGAGGAGCGCGGGTAAGAGGAGGCTGCGGCGGGTCCTGCCGCTGATGGGACGTGGTGGACACGGCCGCTGATGTCACAGAACCCCCCTCCTTACATCCCCCCCTTCTGAGATTGGCCAAAAACTTATTCAGAATACGAGGGGCATTAATATTCTCTCGAGGCTTCCAGGACCTTTCCTAGGGACCAAATCCCTTCCAATCAATAAGGAAAAGAGTTTTTCCACTGACTCTTTTCATGGCTAGAATATCTTTTACTTCAAAGACGTTATCAGTCCCAATTGGCGGAGGGGAAGAAATAGGAGCCGGTTGAAACCGATTAAGAACCATAGGTTTATGGAGCGAGACATGGAAGGCGTTAGGGACTCGGAGTGAAGCCGGCAACCTCAATTTATAAGCCACATCGTTGATGCGTCCAAGCACTTCGAAAGGCCCGATGTATTGGGGACTCAACTTGCAAGAAGGGACTTTCAGGCGGATATGTTTGGTTGAAAGCCAGACTTTGTCACCAGGATGGTAAGGAGGAATGTCCCTCCGTCTTTTGTCCGCATGCTTCATAATCCAGGCACTGGAATTCACGAGAGCTTCCCTGGTCTCCTTCCAGACTTGTGAAAATGTTATGGCGAGAGCATCTGCTGCAGGAACTCCTGACAGCGTGGAAATGGGCAGCGGAACACCAGGGTTCTGGCCTGAGACCACAAAAAACAGCAACTTGGAGGTGGATTCACTGGGATAATTATTATGGGCAAATTCCACCCAAGGGAGAAGAGAGGCCTAATTGTTTTGATGGGCGTTGGAAAAGTGACATAGGTAGGATGTCAGGACTTGATTAATCCGTTCCACTTGCCCGTTGGTCTGAGGGTGGTAGGCGGAGGAGAAGTCTAGGGATGTACCCTTAAGCCGACAGAGGGCCCTCCAGAATCGAGAGGTAAACTGGACTCCTCGATCAGACACAATCCGTTGAGGGAGACCATGCAGCCTGAAGATCTGGTGGATGAAGATCTCGGCCAACCTCGGTGCTGACGGCAATCCGGGGATTGGGATGAAAGGGCCATCTTGGAGAAACGATCTTCTGCTATGAATAGGATGGTAGTACACCCAGCTGAGCGAGGCAGGTCTGTCACGAAATCCATGGCGATTTCCCACCAAGGAGCCTCCGGAAGGGGTAACGGGTGAAGAAGGTCAGAAGGCAGGCTCCTCGGCACCTTATTCTGAGCATAAGTTGTACAGGAAGCTACATAGTCCATCATGTCTTGTCGAAGAGAGGGCCACCAATAGTAACGGGAGAGAAGCAAGAGGGTCTTCTTGGTCCCGACGTGCCCAGCTATCTTGGAGGAGTGCCCCCAGTGTAGCGCCTCCCACCGTTTGCTCTGAGGGACGAAGTTTTTGCCTGGCGGAAGAGTGGAGAGACTCACAGGAGCCACGGTGATAACTTTGGCAGGCTCGATAATATATGATGGACCCTCTTCCCTCTCAGGCGACTGCAAAGACCTGGAGAGTGCATCCGCTTTGATGTTCCTATTTCCGGGTCGAAAAAGGAGCTTGAAGTCAAAATGAGAAAAATACAGAGACCATCTGACTTGTCTGGAATTGAGTCTTTGAGCGGACTGAAGATAGGCTAAGTTCTTGTGGTCAGTGAAGATAGTAAAGGGGTGCAATGCCCCTTCGAGCAGGTACCGCCATTCCTCCAGAGCCATCTTGATGGCCAGCAACTCCCGGTCTCCGATGGAGTAGTTGCACTCAGCAGATGAAAAGGATTTAGAAAAAAACCCGCAGGGAACCAGACGCCCTGATGATGCCCGCTGAGAAAGGACTGCCCCAGCTCCCGTGGAGGAAGCATCCACTTCTAGGACGAAGGGCCTACTGGCTACTGGGCGATGTAAGATCGGTGCTGACGCAAAGGAGCATTTCAGGGCAAGGAAGGCATCCTCGGCTTCAGGACACCAGATGTTTGATTTAGTTGCTTTACGGGTCAGGGCCGTGATGGACTTGGTCACTGTGGAAAAGTGAGGAACAAACTGTAATAATTAGCAAATCCAAGAAAGCGCTGGATGGCTTTCACTCCAACGGGACAAGGCCATTTGAGTACAGCAGAGAGTTTCTTGGGATCCATCTTCAGGCCGGAATCCGTGATTATATATCCCAAAAAGGGCAATGAAGTTTGCTCAAAGAGGCACTTTTAAATTTTAGCGTAGAGATGATTCTCCCGAAGGCGATGCAGGACCAGGCGGACACTTCTCCGATGAGAGGATAGATCGGTTGAGAAGATGAGAATGTCATCTAAGTACACCACCATGCAGGAGTACAGCAAATCCCGAAAAACATCGTTAATGAATTCCTGGAACACAGCTGGGGCATTGCAGAGTCCAAATGGCATGACTAAATATTCATAATGACCATCCCGGGTATTGAAGGCCGTCTTCCACTCGTCCCCAGCGCGGATCCGGATTAAATTGTAAGCTCTCTGCAGATCCAATTTGGTGAAGACCCGGGCCCCCCTCAGCCGGTCAAAGAGTTCTGGGATTAGCGGAAGAGGATACCAATTTTTAACGGTGATATTGTTTCGGCCTCGGCAGTCAATACATGGCCGAAGAGATCCGTCTTTCTTCCGAACAAAGAAAAAAACGGCACCTGCTGGGGAAGATTTCCAAATGAAACCTTTGGCCAAGTTCTCCTGTATGTACTCTGTCATAGCCGAGGTCTCTGCAGGGGACAGTGGATATGTTCTCCCACTTGGAGGGGTGGCTCCGGGAATCAGGTCGATTGGACAGTCATAGGACCGATGCGGCGGCAGGTAATCCGCTTCCTTTTTACTGAAGACATCGGCGTACGCGTGATACGGCGTTTGAAGTCCCGGAAGGTCGGCTGGCCTCTGTAGCGGACGAGGACGGACAATCGACCGCAGACAGAGTTCATGGCAGGAATGGCCCCAGCGCAGAATCTCCCCTGAGCGCCAGTCGAAAACAGGCTCGTGCAATCTGAGCCAGGGTAATCCAAGGAGAACGGCGTGGGACAATTTAGGCAGGACATAAAAAGCTATTTTCTCCAGATGAGGAGCTCCAACTTGTAGGTCCACTTCGGCAGTAACCATGGTGATGAGCTCAGGTAGTGGTCTGACATCCACAGAGGCGATCGCACGCGGGTTTTCCAGGATGACCACCGGAATCTGGAGTTTATCAACTTCTTCTTGCCGAATGAAATTACCAGCCGCACCAGAGTCCACATACGCCTCCACAGATCCACGCTCCCGACCTACAATAATTAAAGCCGAAATGGTATGGGGCAGAGAGGAATTATGGTCTCCTAGGAAGGCCTCTCTTACCTGGCCTAGGTGGAGGCATTTCCCGGTCTCTCAGGACAGGTCCGCAGAAAATGATTGGCTCCACCACAGTACAGACAGAGGCCGTGCGTCATCCTCTCCCTACACCGTTGCTCGGACAATCTTATCCGATCTATCTGCATGGGTTCGGGAACAGTACTAGCAGAGGGTGCGAAGGAACATGGAATAGGAGCTTGATACAGCCTAAATGGTCTTTTTTCCCTAGCTGTCTCTCGAGAACGTTCCAAAAAACGGAGATTTATATGGGTAGCCAGGGATATGAGGTCCTCCAGGGTGGTGAGGGTGTCCCGACCGGCAAGCTCAACCTTGATTTTGCCTGAGAGACCTCTCCAGAAGGCTCCTACCAAAGCCTTATTATTCCACCCCAGCTCCGAAGACAGTGTCCAAAAGCGGATGGTGTACTGTCCTACGGTAAGGGAACCCTGACGGAGGTTAAAAAGATCCTCCGTAGTAGAAGCCAAGCGTCCGGGCTCGTCAAATAACTTGCGGAATATCTCCAGAAAATTCTGGATACTAGACACATACCTTGCCTGGCTCACACTTTGAACCTGGTGGTGCAGTGCTTCCTAAATAATTATCCGGAGTTAACAGCCCTGCTCCATAAGGTGCAAAGACTGTGCTCGCACATCCGTCACTCACCCATACACTCCAGTCGTATTCAGAAGCTGCAGCGATCGCTCCACCTCCCCAAGCACCGCCTAATCATAGACGTTGCAACAAGGTGGAACTCCATCATGCACATGGTTGAGAGGCTGTGCGAACAGAGGCAGGCTGTAATGCATTTGTGGGAGGATACATGGGCAGGCAGTTTGAGGGCAGACATGGAGTTGTCGGGTGTGTAGTGTTCAAATCTGAAAGACCTCTGTAAAGTCCTTCAGTGTTTTGAGGAATGCACATGGCTGGTAAGCGCAGATGACGCTATCATAAGCATGAGCATCCCAATTATGCGTCTGCTCATGGAAACTTTGACGCACATTAGGGATCAGGTGTCTGCAGCAGAGGAGTAGGAAGAGAAGGAGGGAAACCTTGATGACAGCCATTGTCAGCGAGGGCTACTGACCTGGTCGAGGTGGAGGAAGAAGAGGAAGAGGAGGAGGAGGATGAGGGGGATGATTATTTTGGGGAGGAGGATGCTTCTCAGGGGGCAAGAGAAAATGTTTGCATGCCAAGGTCAGGTACAGGGTTTGTGCATGACTGTAGGGATGTGGATTTGCCAGAAAGTGCTCCTCCACACACCACTGGCAGTGCATCATTGACACCTGGAACATTGGCCCACATGTGTGATTCTGCTCTGTGGATCCTAAAAAGGGACCTGTTGTGAGTTCATTTTTCCCTTCACTATTGAGGTCTGATGAACTCCCTCCTCTGGTGAAGGAAGGTAGTGAGGCTGATTATCAGACACCTGGGCAGCTAGATGATGACTGGGTGGCTGGAATTGAGGACTGGATATAAGGTTGCCGGCGCCCTTCATCCTGGCTGGTGATTTTCCTGCTGGATTCTTGGAGACCAGTCTGATTCCTGCATCTCAAAGCTAAGTTTTTCTGCTCTGCTTTGTACTCTTCAGTTTTGTTTTTGTTTTTCCTTGTTTTTTGGGAGTTCTGCCATCCCCGGCCGGGGGTGAGCTGAATTCCATTTTTGTCTCTGATCTGTTGATCTTTTGCTCTGTCTTCAGAATATACCTGAGTGCTGATATAGTCTTTTGAAGCCTAGCGACTTCAGGGCCTGTTTTTCCTATCAGTCGGTTGGCTCATTTTTATAGGGTTTTTGCGGATGGCAGACAGCAGCTTTCCTATCCTGTCCTATGTAGTTAGCTTGGGCCCCATCATTTGCTCAACCTATCTTTCTATCTGTGTTAGTGTTTTCATCTTGCTTCACCGTCATTATATGTTGGGGGCTGCCTATTGCTTTGAGGTCTGCTCTGGGGCAGTTTAGTTTTTCCCCTTTCTGTCTTTAGGCTATATAGTTCTCCGGCTGTGATCGAGGGGTCTAGGGCACCGTAGGAACCCCCCATGGCTACTGCTAGTTGTTGTGGATAGGTTCAGGGGTCTGCAATCCGATAGCTGCCAACCTCTCTGGTTTTTCTGGACTTAGCTGGTATTTTGTTTTTTCCTCCTTCGGTGACTCATCATAACAGGGACCCCCGCATTGCCAAAATGATGAAGGATGACGACTACTGGTTGGCAAGCATCCTCGATCCACGCTATAAAGGCAAATTACAGAACACCATGCCACAGGAGAACCTAGAGATAATATTGGCAAACAAACAAGCAACTCTGGTAAACCATTTGTTTGAGGCATTCCCAGCACATAGCAGCGGTGCTGGTTCTCCCACGAGCCGTAGTGGGCAAAATGGAAGAGGTGTTCGTGGTGCACACAGCCGATGTGGCGCTGGAGACATGGGTTTCATGACCATGTTGTGGACTGATTTCTCAAGTACCGCTCACACGTCTAGTAATACTGAATCGATTGCAAGTGGCAGGAGACAGCAGTTGTCAATTATGGTTACAAAATACTTCTCCTCCCATATCGATGTTCTCCCTCACAGGTCATTCCCCTTTGACTATTGGGCCTGTAAACTGTACAATTGGCCTGAATTTGCACAATATGCCTTACAGGAGCTCGCTTGCCCTGCTGGTAGTGTGCTATCTGAGTCTTCAGTGCAGCTGGATCAATCCTGACAGAAAAAAGGACCCGTCTGTCGACCCAAAATGTTGATGATCTAACCTTCATTAAAATGAACCATGCATGGGTTACAAAGGATTTTGTCCCACCTTCCCCTGATGACACATAGGTTGCCAGAAAAATGGCTCGCTTTTGTCCTCCTCTTCCTCAGACTTCTCCAATTCCTCCATTTGCAGCTGCTGAATGTCCAGCCTACACATCAACATATGCCATTTTTTCAACCTCCCTAACTGGGCTGCCCCCCAGGGCCAGGGTCACCACCACCACTGGTACAGGGCCCCTCATAGTTCAATAAAGTGTCTCTGACGGTGGGGGTGCCCACTCGCCGTCAGACACACCGGCGTACTATGAGGGGCCCTGTGCCAGTACCGGCGCCCATGAGTGGGCCTCCCTGCTTGCTCAGGGCCACAGCACTTGCAATACTTACCTCTCTCTGCTCCACCGCTGTGTAGGCTGGGCAGTTAAATCCTTCACAGGGACTGCCACTACAAATTTGGTGAACTGATCGATGATGGTTAAGACGTACCTATGGCCTGTCCTTCTGGTCTCTACCTTCAGATGATCAATGGCTACCATTTGTAATGGACGTCGACTCACAATTGGATGCAGTGGTGCTTTATGATCAGCTTTCACAGTTTTCCTAGTCACAGATGTGTGACATTCCTGCCACCATTTTTCAATGTCTCCTCTCATGCCAATCGAACAGAATCACCTACGGCCTGTGGCTTCTGTCTTTTGTACTCCAAAGTGACCAGACAGATCATGATAGGCAGTGAGGACCATGTCTACATCTCTCCCTGTGATCACACACAATTTGATGGAGACGAATAACGGTGATGGGATCCATGCTACTGCGATACAGCAACCCTTTCTTCACAAAGAACTGTTTTCGCTGTCTCCACAGACAAAGTAATTGAGGATCAGCATCGGCTCTGCGAATTCTCCCGGGATGTTTTCCCGTGATTAGTAAATCCCAACTTCCTGCAATCACTCGACTTTCTGTCTGTACCTGTATCCATCTAGTTTCCTCTAGCGGAGAGTCTGGACTGGCTTACTGAGACTGAAATATATACGAATATTTAAAAGTACCCTAACACTGTATACTGTTGTACGCTTCAAATACATTTCCCTTTTACTACTTTTTATATTCTGGTGTAATCCATACCGAGCCTGTGAGAGTTTGTGTCTGACTCTGGTAAAATATAACTTGATTTAAAATGACCCCAAAACTGTATGCAGCTGTATACTTGTAATACATTACCCTTTTTTGACTTTTTATATTCTTGTCTAATCCATACTGAGCCTGTAAGTGTCTTTGTCTGACTCCAGAAATATAGACGGAGATTTACAATTTAATATAAAAACCTCAGTGGCGCTCAAGTATATATAGGGACTCCAGCAGCAAAAGTAGAAAGACACCAGTCACCATAGATGTCAAAGGGAAAATCTGTATAGATAAATGAATTACTACTGCGCTTAGAGTCACTGGTATCTATTGTCTTACTCAAATGGATTTGAAGAGAAAAAAAAAATCAAAGTCCAGAGCACAATAAAAGAACCAGGTTTGGACAGAAAACAACAATTAGTAACACTAAAAAGTCATATATATCCCTTTGGATGCTTAATGCCAATTGTAGTGCAAGAAACCAAGATTACCTTGTAAAGCAGTAGGGGTTAACAGCCACAGAGGGGGAGGGCGGGCTCAGTCTCACAAGTGAATGCTGATTCTGTGTTTGGAGATCCCAAAAGTCCTTCTGTAAATAATAACACTCCTCCAGTTGGCTGCTGATTAAATGCTTCTTGCTTAAGAACTGCAGTAATTTTTTTTTTTTCTCTTCAAATCCATTTGAGTAAGACAATAGATACCAGTGACTCTAAGCACAGTAGTAATTCATTTATCTATATGGAGATTTACAATTACCCCTAGACTGGATACACCTGGTATCTGCTGATACAGTACCTTTTTTCAACATTTTGGATTACGGTTAAATCCATACTGACTAAGTGAGTGTCTGAGGGTGACCCTTGAAATACAGTATATACGGAGTGTGTATAACCACCACCGCCATTTTTCTTCTGCCCATCTTTACAGTAGGGAGAGGTTGCTGACACTGTTTATGATTTGGGAGACACTTAGGCCTGTAAATAGAAGTTCTTATGTCCTTGTGCTGAACGCAATTGTTGTGTACAGTTAGTGTGCAGTGACAGGGGAGGATTTTCTTGTGTGTAGCAGCACTAGTTATTAGGCTGCCTGCCAGTGACAGGGAGGATTTTCTTGTGTGCAGCAGCGCTGATTATTAGCCAGCCTTATAGCAGTATTGCTGTCTGTACACTGCTGTGCAGACTGCTTTTTACACAGCACTAATACTTTTATTCTTTTTTTCTGCACAGTGATCGAACGTTCATTATTTCCCACACCATATATAGCTTTACGCTCCTCACACACTTCCGTGCACCGGCTGGTATCACGGAGAAATACATGCTGACTATCTGTATGTGACTCCAGAAATATATAGGGAGATTTACATTTTCACTTATACTATATACACCTGGTATCTGCTGATACAGTACCTTTGTTCTAATGTTTTTTATTACGGTATAATCCATACTGAGTGAGCGTGTAAGGTTTACTCCTTCAATATATACAGAGAGAAAAATTTTACCCTATACTATATACACCTCCTATCTTGTGATACAGTACCTTTGTTCGACATTTTGTATTATGGTCAAATCCATACTGAGTGAGCGTCTGAGGGTGACTACGGAAATATATACGGAGATTTAAATTGTACCCTATAATATATATACTTGCTATCTTGTTATCCAGCACCTTTTTTCAACATTTTGTGTTATGGTCAAATACATACTGAGTGAGCATCTGAGGGTTACTCTGGAAATACATACCAAGATTTAAAATTAGCCCAACACTGTATACAGCTGGACACTTCTGAAACAGTACCATTTTGTCAGAGACACCGCACTGAACTTGCTCACTGAGCCAGTGCGCGTGCCCTGAATAAAGCGAAAGCGTGCTCAAAGATACCTGTGGAGCGGGCAGCAACCGAATAGATGCGTACTTCAGAGCTGCAGGGCCTGAAGCACGTGACTGCTAGAGGCGTGGCCTAAACTCCACAGAGCTAGGAGCTGCAAGACAATTCCTAGCAGAGTAACTGCGAGACAAAGTTACCAAGGGGCATAGACAGGGAGAATAGTCAGGACGTTGCCAGAGTCACACACAGATAGCTGCAAGGTACAAGAGGGGTGAGCAGAGAGTAGTCAGGTCACAGGCAATGAGTCATACACAGATAGCTGCAAGGTACAAGAGGGGTGAGCAGAGAGTAGTCAGATCACAGGCAATGAGTCATACACAGATAATAATGCAGTACAAAATCAACAGGCAAACTCACAACGGGAAACAGAATCGGGTCAGAACCATATAAACAAGCTATAGCAATATACAGGCACACGGGGTCAGCACACTAGGCCAAAGGCAAAAGTATAACTGGCAGGGATTGAAGCTACCCAGAGGTTTATGAAGCTCTCCCAGAACCAGAAAGAGGCCACAATCATTAACCCCAAGTGTGCAGGTCAAAACCTGCACAGAGCTCCAGACATTAACCCCCGGTGTGCAGCTCAAAAACCTGCACAGGGATCATGACACATTTTTTGCTATTTAAATTCTGGTGCAATCCATACTGAGCCTGTGAATGTCTGTCTGTTACTCCGGAAATATATTTGGAGATTTAAGATTACCCAAACACTGTATACAGCTGTACGCTTGTGATACATTACCCATTTACTGCTTTTTATATTCTGGTCTAATCCATACTGAGCCAGTGAGAGTCTGTTTCTGACTCTGGAAATATATACAGAGAATTACAATGACCCCTACACTGTATACAGCTGAACGCTTCTGATCCATTACCCTTTCACTGCTTTTATATTGTGGTGTAATCTATACTGAGCCTGAGAGCGTCTGTGTCTGCCTCCTGAAATATATACGGAGATTTAGAATGTTTAAACTATACTATATATACATGGTATCTGGTGTTACTGTACCCTTTTTCAACTTTCTATATTCATGTTGAATCCATACTGGGCATGAGAGCGTCTGTGTCTGCCTCCTGAAATATATATGGAGATTTAGAATGTTTAAACTATACTTTATATACCTGGTATCTGGTGATACTGTACCCTTTTTCAACTTTTTATATTCTTGTCTAATCCATACTAAGCCTGAGAGCGTCTGTATCTGCCTCCTGAAATACATAGAGATTTTTTATTTTTGCACTATACTATATATACCTGGTATCTGTTGATACAGTACCCTTTGTGCCAGAAAGTCCTCCTCCACCCACCACTCTAAGTGCATCATTGACACCTGGAACATTGGCCCACATGTGTGATTATTTCTTGTGGATCTTCTTTTTATATTATGGTTTGATCCATACTGAGCCTGTGAGAGTCTGTGTGTTACTCCTGAAATATATATGTAGATTTAAAAATTACCCCAACACTGTATACAGCTGTACACTTGTGATACATTACCCATTTACTGCCTTTTATATTCTGGTCTAATCCATACTGAGCCAGTGAGAGTCTGCTTCTGACTCTGGAAATATACACGGAGATTTACAATTACCCCTACACTCTATACAGCTGTACGCTTCCGATCCATTACCCTTTTACTGCTTTTTATATTGTGGTGTAATCCATACTGAGCCTGAGAGCGTCTGTGTCTGCCTCCTGAAATTTATGCGGAAATTTAGAATGTTTAAACTATACTATATATACCTTGTATCTGGTGATACTGTACCCTTTTTCAACTTTCCATATTCTTGTCGAATCCATACTGGGCCTGAGAGCGTCTGTGTCTGCCTCCTGAAATATATATGGAGATTTAGAATGTTTAAACTATACTATATATACCTGGTATCTGGTGATACTGTACCCTTTTTCAATTTTTTATATTATTGTCTAATCCATACTGAGTCTGTAAGCGTCTGTGTCTGACTCATGAAATATATACGGAGATTTACAATTATCCCTAGACTGTATACACCTGTACGCTTCTGATACAGTACCATATATCTGCTGGTATTTTGGGTCCATTTTCACAAAAATTAGGAAGTATGGTGGAAGAGGCCAGCTGGTACTGATGGTGGTGGTGGTGCATCTGCTGGTAGTGCCAAAAGCACAATAGCAGCTAAGGCAGGAGGTGTTGAGCCTGCGTCATGGTCTGGCTCCAGAAGGCCTGGAAGGCTCACTTTTCTGGGAGTTGGTAAACTGCTTTTAAAGCTGGAGCATCAGGAGCTGGTTTTGGCTTACATTACCAAAACAGCTTCCAGCTCTATCGCCTCCTCTTCTGAAGTTTCAAAAAATGCAAGCACTGAGTCAGGGCCTGTGCGATGAGAGGGTCTGAGAAAACTGTCCCAGAACTTTGCCAGTTTTCCCCTGCCTCTGCTTTTTTGGATTTGTGTCTCTCTTGCTTGCACTTCTTGGTTGTCCAATGATCTGTGACCTCTGACACCAGCGTTTTCAGATGGGAATTTTTTGTAATAATTCTGCAACAAGAGCCCTCTGGTAATGCCCCTTTTTAGTAAACCTGTCCACCTCAGGAATAAGAGATAGAAAGTTCCACTTGTAGCGTGGCTCAAGAAGTGTCACCAGTAATGTCTGTCGCCCAAAATTTGGAGAATGTAAGGGTCACAGGAAAGACAGCGTAACATTAACTCAGTATCAAGGGATGGCCACAGCCATCAGCTTGCGGAAAGCTTTGGTCTCCACGAGCCTAAAAGACAACATTTAGAGTGCAAGCAGTTGCAAAATGTGGGAAATTAGCAGTATGGCCTGTGGGACATTGGCTGCATATTTGCGCTTGCATTCCAAGAACTGGGATCGCTACATGTGATCTCCTCTTGCCCCGCTTCAAGTGGACTGGGCGAGAGGCCACAAATCTATAAATGGAAAAAGTGAACAGCTCTTCATAGTGTCCAAGTGCAGGATCAGTTGTCTCCGAACACTCGGCATGGTGGGAGGAAGGAGCATCAGGGTGAGGAATATGCAGTTCAGACTCATAGCTACTGAGACTTGACCGTGTGGAAGACAGGGTGGTGGTGGCAAAGTGACTAGATGCATTATCCACTATCCAACCAACAACCTATTGACACTGCTCTGGGTTCAATAGTGGTGTACTGCAGTGCCCTAGTAATTGGGACAGGAAGGTCAAGTGAGTAGATGTGGGCGTTTGTTGTGGCACAATTTCAGCTTGCCCACGGCCCTAGCATTTGCCTCTGCATGCACATCACCATCATGTCCAGTTCACCGTCCCTTGCCATGCACCTTGCTCATTTTAAATGGAGGACAATATTTTCCACATTCGCTACAAATGGCTGAATTTTGAGTGAACTTATATATAATCTGTGTGACGGACAAACCACAGTTTTAAATAGCTGGCCTGTAGGTAAGTATTTTTAAAAGCAAACTGGTGTCAATAACTTCGCTAACATACTGCAACAAAATTTAAATGGAGGGCATAAATGGCAGAATTTTGATCGCACCAATATGTGATCTGTGTGATGGACAAACCACAGTTTTAAATAGCTGGCCGGTAGGTAACTACTTTTAACAGCAAACTGGTGTCAATAACTTCGCTAACACACTACAACAAAATTTAAATTGACGGCAGGAAAGGCAGAATTTTGAGCGCAGTTATATGTGATCCATGTGACGTACAAGCCACAGTTTTAAATCGATGGATTTTTGGCAATATGGAAAGGATCTGGCTGTATTCTGCAGTGCCAACAAGCAAATGGAGCAGAAAAAGTGTTCTCTGGATTGCTTTTTACGCAAATAATCAGGATTAAGATCGAAAAAAAATGATTCCTGGCCTCAATACCTGGGGCTATGTCTAGAAATATCTGTAAAAATAGAAGCACCAGACAGAACTGGAATGGACCCTCTTGTATATGCACTGCAGTCTGCTACATACACTGCCTGCCTAGCACTATCTATGCAGCTTTATTAGTCATTAGAAGGACTGTTAGTTGATATGGATATGTGTATAATATATGGCATACCCACACTAAGTAAGAACCAGGCAAATTTCTCCCTAGCTCAGCAGCAACTCTCCCTACACTGCCTGATTCCAGAGTAGACTGTGATGAGCTTGGCGGTGCCAGGTCCGATATAGAGCTGATGACGCTGTGCGGCCCGCCAATCACTGTAATGCTACCACCAACAAGGCTGTTGCATTACAGTGTGTAGCAGACAATCCCTGCATGTTCATTGGCTCTCTAATTAGCGACAAACATGCAGGATGGGGACCCGAGCTCTCTCCGAGCAACCTTGGAAATAGTCAGCGAACTCCCAGTCTTTTATATCTGTGGAGATATTAGATTTTCTAACATATAATGTGACACCTCTTCCTGATATCCTGTCAGACACATCTTTGATTTTTGCATCTGGAAGACAGCGCATTTCTTTTAACATTATATCAAGTCTGCAGATAACAGCCTCTGTCCCTCTTAACATATGAAGAGGAGGATGAATGAACTCATGGAGATCAACATCCAACACTGCGGAGACACCATCACGTGTTTCTCAACGCAGTGATTCTAGAGCACTGCCCCCATCCCTTATGGTAAATATGTAAAACATGCAAAACAGAAGCCGCGGAGACACCATCACGTGTTTCTCAACGCAAGCAATGACCAGCCAGGTCTTTGCCCGGGAAGGAACAACCACGGGAAGGGCAGTCTCCAATGAAGGAAACCACCTATGCCAAAACATGGTATCCATCCACATACAGCTGTTTCGGGGTATTGCCCCTCATCAGTGTGGAGTAGGAAACTGGCTGGTAGGAGCAATGCCTAGTAAAAAGACTATGAAGAGGAGGATGAATGAACTCATGGAGATCAACATCCGACACTGCGGAGACACCATCACGTGTTTCTCAACGCAGTGATTCTAGAGCACTGCCCCCATCCCTTATGGGAAATATGTAAAACATGCAAAACAGAAGCCGCGGAGACACCATCACGTGTTTCTCAACGCAAGCAATGACCAGCCAGGTCTTTGCCCGGGAAGGAACAACCACGGGAAGGGCAGTCTCCAATGAAGGAAACCACCTATGCCAAAACATGGTATCCATCCACATACAGCTGTTTCGGGGTATTGCCCCTCATCAGTGTGGAGTAGGAAACTGGCTGGTAGGAGCAATGCCTAGTAAAAAGACTATGAAGAGGAGGATGAATGAACTCATGGAGATCAACATCCAACACTGCGGAGACACCATCACGTGTTTCTCAACGCAGTGATTCTAGAGCACTGCCCCCATCCCTTATGGTAAATATGTAAAACATGCAAAACAGAAGCCGCGGAGACACCATCACGTGTTTCTCAACGCAAGCAATGACCAGCCAGGTCTTTGCCCGGGAAGGAACAACCACGGGAAGGGCAGTCTCCAATGAAGGAAACCACCTATGCCAAAACATGGTATCCATCCACATACAGCTGTTTCGGGGTATTGCCCCTCATCAGTGTGGAGTAGGAAACTGGCTGGTAGGAGCAATGCCTAGTAAAAAGACTATGAAGAGGAGGATGAATGAACTCATGGAGATCAACATCCGACACTGCGGAGACACCATCACGTGTTTCTCAACGCAGTGATTCTAGAGCACTGCCCCCATCCCTTATGGGAAATATGTAAAACATGCAAAACAGAAGCCGCGGAGACACCATCACGTGTTTCTCAACGCAAGCAATGACCAGCCAGGTCTTTGCCCGGGAAGGAACAACCACGGGAAGGGCAGTCTCCAATGAAGGAAACCACCTATGCCAAAACATGGTATCCATCCACATACAGCTGTTTCGGGGTATTGCCCCTCATCAGTGTGGAGTAGGAAACTGGCTGGTAGGAGCAATGCCTAGTAAAAAGACTATGAAGAGGAAGATGAATGAACTCATGGAGATCAACATCCGACACTGCGGAGACACCATCACGTGTTTCTCAACGCAGTGATTCTAGAGCACTGCCCCCATCCCTAATGGGAAATATGTAAAACATGCAAAACAATAGCCGCAGAGACACCATCACGTGTTTCTCAACGCAAGCAATGACCAGCCAGGTCTATGCCTGGGAAGGAACAACCACGGGAAGAGCAGTCTCCAATGAAGGAAACCACCTATGCCAAAACATGGTATCCATCCACATACAGCTGTTTCGGGGTATTGCCCATCATCAGTGTGGAGTAGGAAACTGGCTGGTAGAAGCAATGCCTCGTAAAAAGACTATGAAGAGGAGGATGAATGAACTCATGGAGATCAACATCCGACACTGCGGAGACACCATTACGTGTTTCTCAACGCAGTGACTCTAGAGCACTTCCCCCATCCCTTATGGGAAATATGTAAAACATGCAAAACAGAAGCCGCGGAGACACCACAGCTCTTCATAGTGTCCAAGTGCAGGATCAGTTGTCTCCGAACACTCGGCATGGTGGGAGAAAGGAGCATCAGGGTGAGGAATATGCAGTTCAGACTCATAGCTACTGAGACTTGACCGTGTGGAAGACAGGGTGGTGGTGGCAAAGTGACTAGATGCATTATCCGCTATCCAACCAACAACCTTTTGACACTGCTCTGGGTTCAATAGTGGTGTACTGCAGTCCCCTAGTAATTGGGACAGGAAGGTCAAGTGAGTAGATGTGGGCATTTGTTGTGGCACAATTTCAGCTTGCCCACGGCCCCAGCATTGGCCTCTGCATGCACATCACCATCATGTCCAGTTCACCGTCCCTTGCCATGCACCTTGCTCATTTTAAATGGTGGACAATATTTTCCACATTCGCTACAAATGGCTGAATTTTGAGCGAACTTATATATGATCTGTGTGACGGACAAACCACAGTTTTAAATAGCTGGCCTGTAGGTAAGTATTTTTAACAGCAAACTGGTGTCAATAACTTCGCTAACATACTGCAACAAAATTTAAATGGAGGGCATAAATGGCAGAATTTTGATCGCACTAATATGTGATCTGTGTGATGGACAAACCACAGTTTTAAATAGCTGGCCAGTAGGTAACTACTTTTAACAGCAAACTGGTGTCAATAACTTCGCTAACACACTACAACAAAATTTAAATTGACGGCAGGAAAGGCAGAATTTTGAGCGCAGTTATATGTGATCCATGTGACGTACAAGCCACAGTTTTAAATCGATGGATTTTTGGCAATATGGAAAGGATCTGGCTGTATTCTGCAGTGCCAACAAGCAAATGGAGCAGAAAAAGTGTTCTCTGGATTGCTTTTTACGCAAATAATCAGGATTAAGATCGAAAAAAAATGATTCCTGGCCTCAATACCTGGGGCTATGTCTAGAAATATCTGTAAAAATAGAAGCACCAGACAGAACTGGAATGGACCCTCTTGTATATGCACTGCAGTCTGCTACATACACTGCCTGCCTAGCACTATCTATGCAGCTTTATTAGTCATTAGAAGGACTGTTAGTTGATATGGATATGTGTATAATATATGGCATACCCACACTAAGTAAGAACCAGGCAAATTTCTCCCTAGCTCAGCAGCAACTCTCCCTACACTGCCTGATTCCAGAGTAGACTGTGATGAGCTTGGCGGTGCCAGGTCCGATATAGAGCTGATGACGCTGTGCGGCCAGCCAATCTCTGTAATGCTGCCAACAACAAGGCTGTGGCATTACAGTGTGTAGCAGACAATCCCTGCATGTTCATTGGCTCTCTAATTAGCGACAAACATGCAGGATGGGGAACCGAGCTCTCTCCGAGCAACCCCGGAAATAGTCAGCGAACTCCCAGTCTTTTATATCTGTGGAGATATTAGATTTTCTAACATATAATGTGACACCTCCTCCTGATATCCTGTCAGACACATCTTTGATTTTTGCATCTGGAAGACAGTGCATTTCTTTTGACATTATATCAAGTATGCAGATAACAGCCTCTGTCCCTCTTAACATATGAAGAGGAGGATGAATGAAATCATGGAGATCAACATCCAACACTGCGGAGACACCATCACGTGTTTCTCAACGCAGTGATTCTAGAGCACTGCCCCCATCCCTTATGGGAAATATGTAAAACATGCAAAACAGAAGCCGTGGAGACACCATCACGTGTTTCTCAACGCAAGCAATGACCAGCCAGGTCTTTGCCCGGGAAGGAACAACCACGGGAAGGGCAGTCTCCAATGAAGGAAACCACCTATGCCAAAACATGGTATCCATCTACATACAGCTGTTTCGGGGTATTGCCCCTCATCAGTGTGGAGTAGGAAACTGGCTGGTAGGAGCAATGCCTAGTAAAAAGACTATGAAGAGGAGGATGAATGAACTCATGGAGATCAACATCCGACACTGCGGAGACACCATCACGTGTTTCTCAACGCAGTGATTCTAGAGCACTGCCCCCATCCCTTATGGGAGATATGTAAAACATGCAAAACAGAAGCCGCGGAGACACCATCACGTGATTCTCAACGCAAGCAATGGCCAGCCAGGTCTTTGCCCGGGAAGGAACAACCACGGGAAGGTCAGTCTCCAATGAAGGAAACCACCTATGCCAAAACATGGTATCCATCCACATACAGCTGTTTCGGGGTATTTCCCCTCATCAGTGTGGAGTAGGAAACTGGCTGGTAGGAGCAATGCCTAGTAAAAAGACTATGAAGAGGAGGATGAATGAACTCATGGAGATCAACATCCGACACTGCGGAGACACCATCACGTGTTTCTTAACGCAGTGATTCTAGAGCACTGCCCCCATCCCTTATGGGAAATATGTAAAACATGCAAAACAGAAGCCGAGGAGACACCATCACGTGTTTCTCAACGCAAGCAATGACCAGCCAGGTCTTTGCCCGGGAAGGAACAACCACGGGAAGGGCAGTCTCCAATGAAGGAAACCACCTATGCCAAAACATGGTATCCATCCACATACAGCTGTTTCGGGTTATTGCCCCTCATCAGTGTGGAGTAGGAAACTGGCTGGTAGGAGCAATGCCTAGTAAAAAGACTATGAAGAGGAGGATGAATGAACTCATGGAGATCAACATCCGACACTGCGGAGACACCATCATGTGTTTCTCAACGCAGTGATTCTAGAGCACTGCCCTCATCCCTAATGAGAAATATGTAAAACATGCAAAACAGAAGCCGCGGAGACACCATCACGTGTTTCTCAACGCAAGCAATGACCAGCCAGGTCTATGCCTGGGAAGGACCAACCACGGGAAGGGCAGTCTCCAATGAAGGAAACCACCTATGCCAAAACATGGTATCCATCCACATACAGCTGTTTCGGGGTATTGCCCCTCATCAGTGTGGAGTAGGAAACTGGCTGGTAGGAGCAATGCCTCGTAAAAAGACTATGAAGAGGAGGATGAATGAACTCATGGAGATCAACATCCGACACTGCGGAGACACCATCACGTGTTTCTCAACGCAGTGACTCTAGAGCACTGCCCCCATCCCTTATGGGAAATATGTAAAACATGCAAAACAGAAGCCGCGGAGACACCACAGCTCTTCATAGTGTCCAAGTGCAGGATCAGTTGTTTCCGAACACTCGGCATGGTGGGAGGAAGGAGCATCAGGGTGAGGAATATGCAGTTCAGACTCATAGCTACTGAGACTTGACCGTGTGGAAGACAGAGTGGTGTGGCAAAGTGACTAGATGCATTATCCGCTATCCAACCAACAACCTTTTGACACTGCTCTGGGTTCAATAGTGGTGTACTGCAGTCCCCTAGTAATTGGGACAGGAAGGTCAAGTGCGTAGATGTGGGCGTTTGTTGTGGCACAATTTCAGCTTGCCCACGGCCCCAGCATTGGCCTCTGCATGCACATCACCATCATGTCCAGTTCACCGTCCCTTGCCATGCACCTTGCTCATTTTAAATGGAGGACAATATTTTCCACATTCGCTACAAATGGCTGAATTTTGAGCGAACTTATATATGATCTGTGTGACGGACAAACCACAGTTTTAAATAGCTGGCCTGTAGGTAAGTATTTTTAACAGCAAACTGGTGTCAATAACTTCGCTAACATACTGCAACAAAATTTAAATGGAGGGCATAAATGGCAGAATTTTGATCGCACCAATATGTGATCTGTGTGATGGACAAACCACAGTTTTAAATAGCTGGCCGGTAGGTAACTACTTTTAACAGCAAACTGGTGTCAATAACTTCGCTAACACACTACAACAAAATTTAAATTGACGGCAGGAAAGGCAGAATTTTGAGCGCAGTTATATGTGATCCATGTGACGTACAAGCCACAGTTTTAAATCGATGGATTTTTGGCAATATGGAAAGGATCTGGCTGTATTCTGCAGTGCCAACAAGCAAATGGAGCAGAAAAAGTGTTCTCTGGATTGCTTTTTACGCAAATAATCAGGATTAAGATCCAAAAAAAATGATTCCTGGCCTCAATACCTGGGGCTATGTCTAGAAATATCTGTAAAAATAGAAGCACCAGACAGAACTGGAATGGACCCTCTTGTATATGCACTGCAGTCTGCTACATACACTGCCTGCCTAGCACTATCTATGCAGCTTTATTAGTCATTAGAAGGACTGTTAGTTGATATGGATATGTGTATAATATATGGCATACCCACACTAAGTAAGAACCAGGCAAAATTCTCCCTAGCTCAGCAGCAACTCTCCCTATACTGCCTGATTCCAGAGTAGACTGTGATGAGCTTGGCGGTGCCAGGTCCGATATAGACCTGATGACGCTGTGCGGCCAGCCAATCACTGTAATGCTACCACCAACAAGGCTGTGGCATTACAGTGTGTAGCAGACAATCCCTGCATGTTCATTGGCTCTCTAATTAGCGACAAACATGCAGGATGGGGACCCGAGCTCTCTCCGAGCAACCCCGGAAATAGTCAGCGAACTCCCAGTCTTTTATATCTGTGGAGATATTAGATTTTCTAACATATAATGTGACACCTCCTCCTGATATCCTGTCAGAAACATCTTTGATTTTTGCATCTGGAAGACAGCGCATTTCTTTTAACATTATATCAAGTCTGCAGATAACAGCCTCTGTCCCTCTTAACATATGAAGAGGAGGATGAATGAACTCATGGAGAACAACATCCAACACTGCGGAGACACCATCACGTGTTTCTCAATGCAGTGATTCTAGAGCACTGCCCCCATCCCTTATGGGAAATATGTAAAACATGCAAAACAGAAGCCGCGGAGACACCATCACGTGTTTCTCAACGCAAGCAATGACCAGCCAGGTCTTTGCCCGGGAAGGAACAACCACGGGAAGGGCAGTCTCCAATGAAGGAAACCACCTATGCCAAAACATGGTATCCATCCACATACAGCTGTTTCGGGGTATTGCCCCTCATCATTGATGAGTAGGAAACTGGCTGGTAGGAGCAATGCCTAGTAAAAAGACTATGAAGAGGAGGATGAATGAACTCATGGAGATCAACATCCGACACTGCGGAGACACCATCACGTGTTTCTCAACGCAGTGATTCTAGAGCACTGCCCCCATCCCTTATGGGAAATATGTAAAACATGCAAAACAGAAGCCGCGGAGACACCATCATGTGTTTCTCAACGCAAGCAATGACCAGCCAGGTCTTTGCCCGGGAAGGACAGTCTCCAATGAAGGAAACCACCTATGCCAAAACATGGTATCCATCCACATACAGCTGTTTCGGGGTATTACCCCTCATCAGTGTGGAGTAGGAAACTGGCTGGTAGGAGCAATGCCTCGTAAAAAGACTATGAAGAGGATGATGAATGAACTCATGGAGATCAACATCCGACACTGCGGAGACACCATCACGTGTTTCTCAACGCAGTGACTCTAGAGCACTGCCCCCATCCCTTATGGGAAATATGTAAAACATGCAAAACAGAAGCCGCGGAGACACCACAGCTCTTCATAGTGTCCAAGTGCAGGATCAGTTGTCTCCGAACACTCGGCATGGTGGGAGGAAGGAGCATCAGGGTGAGGAATATGCAGTTCAGACTCATAGCTACTGAGACTTGACCGTGTGGAAGACAGGGTGGTGGTGGCAAAGTGACTAGATGCATTATCCGCTATCCAACCAACAACCTTTTGACACTGCTCTGGGTTCAATAGTGGTGTACTGCAGTCCCCTAGTAATTGGGACAGGAAGGTCAAGTGAGTAGATGTGGGCGTTTGTTGTGGCACAATTTCAGCTTGCCCACGGCCCCAGCATTGGCCTCTGCATGCACATCACCATCATGTCCAGTTCACCGTCCCTTGCCATGCACCTTGCTCATTTTAAATGGAGGACAATATTTTCCACATTCGCTACAAATGGCTGAATTTTGAGCGAACTTATATATAATCTGTGTGACGGACAAACCACAGTTTTAAATAGCTGGCCTGTAGGTAAGTATTTTTAACAGCAAACTGGTGTCAATAACTTCGCTAACATACTGCAACAAAATTTAAATGGAGGGCATAAATGGCAGAATTTTGATTGCACTAATATGTGATCTGTGTGATGGACAAACCACAGTTTTAAATAGCTGGCCGGTAGGTAACTACTTTTAACAGCAAACTGGTGTCAATAACTTCGCTAACACACTACAACAAAATTTAAATTGACGGCAGGAAAGGCAGAATTTTGAGCGCAGTTATATGTGATCCATGTGACGTACAAGCCACAGTTTTAAATCGATGGATTTTTGGCAATATGGAAAGGATCTGGCTGTATTCTGCAGTGCCAACAAGCAAATGGAGCAGAAAAAGTGTTCTCTGGATTGCTTTTTACGCAAATAATCAGGATTAAGATCCAAAAAAATGATTCCTGGCCTCAATACCTGGGGCTATGTCTAGAAATATCTGTAAAAATAGAAGCACCAGACAGAACTGGAATGGACCCTCTTGTATATGCACTGCAGTCTGCTACATACACTGCCTGCCTAGCACTATCTATGCAGCTTTATTAGTCATTAGAAGGACTGTTAGTTGATATGGATATGTGTATAATATATGGCATACCCACACTAAGTAAGAACCAGGCAAATTTCTCCCTAGCTCAGCAGCAACTCTCCCTACACTGCCTGATTCCAGAGTAGACTGTGATGAGCATGGCGGTGCCGATATAGACCTGATGACGCTGTGTGGCCAGTAGTGTTGAGCATTCCGATACCGCAAGTATCGGGTATCGGCCGATACTTGCTGTATCGGAATTCCGATACCGACTTCCGATATTTTTTCAATATCGGAATTCGGCATCGGAATCGGAAGTTCAGTTGATTGACGGCCTGACGTCATCATGATGCGCGGTGTGTGCGCATCATGATGCGCCGTCATTTCGGGCCTTCCGGGGGTCTCTGCCGGCCTGCCGGGGGGCTGTGCCGGCCTGCCGGGGGGCTGTGTGGACTGCCCGGGGTCTGTACCGGCCTGCCGGGGGGCTGTGCCGGCCTGCCGGTGGTCTGTGCACCCTGTGGGGGTCTGTACCGGCCTGCCGGGGGGCTGTGCCGGCCTGCCGGTGGTCTGTGCACCCTGTGGGGGTCTGTACCGGCCTGCCGGGGGGCTGTGCCGGCCTGCCGGGGGGCTGTGCTGATGTCCGGGGGTCTGTGCAAGCATCGTCCGATGGGACTACAAGTCCCATCTGGCGATGCCTGCTACCATGACAGTGATTGACACATTAGCCAATGATGGGACAGTAGTAGTCCCATCATCCGGCTAATGTGTTAAATGTAAAAAAAAAAAAAAAAAAAAAAATTACATGCTACATACATACAACATGCATACTACATACATGCTACATTCATACTACATACTACATACATGCTACATTCATACTACATAAATACTACATGCAACATACATACTACATATATACTACATGCATGCTACATACATACTGCATGCTACATACATACCACATATATACTACATACATACTACATGCATGCTACATGCATGCTACATGCTACATACATAACACATATATACTACATGCATGCTACATACATACTACATGCTACATACTACATATATACTACATGCATGCTACATACATACTACATGCTACATACATGCTACATATATACTACATGCATGCTACATACATACTGCATGCTACATACATACCACATATATACTACATACATACTACATGCATGCTACATGCATGCTACATGCTACATACATAACACATATATACTACATGCATGCTACATACATACTACATGCTACATACTACATATATACTACATGCATGCTACATACATACTACATGCTACATACATACTACATATATACTACATGCATGCTACATACATACTACATGCTACATACATACCACATATATACTACATACATACAATACATTCATACAATACATACATAGACATACAGTACATATAACATAGAGTAACATACTTACCAATACTTGTCACATTGTTCCCCGAAGCCATTGTCTTTTCCGGGATAAATATTAACATAACAAACCACAAAAATACTCACCCACGATCCGAAGCAGTCCACGAGTGTGTCCCACGACGATCTTGGGTAGAGAACGGCAGCATCAGATGATGCTGCCGTTCTCTACGGGCTGCAGGAATCCAATGACGGAAGGTAGGTATCCTTCCGCACTGTATTCCTCCGCCACTTAAAAAAAAAAAAGTCCCTAGTCTCACTTTATGCCATTGCTGTGTGGGAAATTCCCACACAGCAATGGCATAAAGTGAGACTAGGGACTTTTTTTTTTTTAAGTGGCGGAGGAATACAGTGCGGAAGGATACCTACCTTCCGTCATTGGATTCCTGCAGCCCGTAGAGAACGGCAGCATCATCTGATGCTGCAGTTCTCTACCCAAGATCGTCGTGGGACACACTCGTGGACTGCTTCGGATCGTGGGTGAGTATTTTTGTGGTTTGTTATGTTAATATTTATCCCGGAAAAGACAATGGCTTCGGGGAACAATGTGACAAGTATTGGTAAGTATGTTACTCTATGTTATATGTACTGTATGTCTATGTATGTATTGTATGAATGTATTGTATGTATGTAGTATATATGTGGTATGTATGTAGCATGTAGTATGTATGTAGCATGCATGTAGTATGTATGTAGCATGCATGTAGTATATATGTAGTATGTATGTAGCATGTAGTATGTAGCATGCATGTAGTATATATGTAGTATGTATGTAGCATGTAGTATGTATGTAGCATGCATGTAGTATATATGTAGTATGTATGTAGCATGTAGCATGCATGTAGTATATATGTAGTATGTATGTAGCATGTAGTATGTATGTAGCATGCATGTAGTATATATGTAGTATGTAGCATGTAGTATGTATGTAGCATGCATGTAGTATATATGTGGTATGTATGTAGCATGCAGTATGTATGTAGCATGCATGTAGTATATATGTAGTATGTAGCATGTAGTATGTATGTAGCATGCATGTAGTATATATGTGTTATGTATGTAGCATGTAGCATGCATGTAGCATGCATGTAGTATGTATGTAGTATATATGTGGTATGTATGTAGCATGCAGTATGTATGTAGCATGCATGTAGTATATATGTAGTATGTATGTTGCATGTAGTATTTATGTAGTATGAATGTAGCATGTATGTAGTATGTAGTATGAATGTAGCATGTATGTAGTATGCATGTTGTATGTATGTAGCATGTAATTTTTTTTTTTTTTTTTTTACATTTAACACATTAGCCGGATGATGGGACTACTACTGTCCCATCATTGGCTAATGTGTCAATCACTGTCATGGTAGCAGGCATCGCCCGATGGGACTTGTAGTCCCATCGGACGATGCCTGCACAGACCCCCGGAGCCTGCACAGACCACCGGCAGGCCGGCACAGCCCCCCGGCAGGCCGGCACAGCCCCCCGGAGCCTGCACAGCCCCCCGGCAGGCCGGCACAGCCCCCCGGCAGGCCGGCACAGCCCCCCGGAGCCTGCACAGACCACCGGCAGGCCGGCACAGACCACCGGAGCCTGCACAGACCCCCTGGCAGGCCGGCACAGCCCCCCGAAAGGCCCGTACAGACCCCAGAGAGGCTGTACAAGGGCAGGAAAGGGTTTTTCTTATTCCGATACCGGAAGTCCCATAGACTTGAATGGGACTTCCGGTATCGGAATCGGCGATACCGATACTTTTTTTAAAGATCGGCCGATACCATCCGATACGATACTTTGAAGTATCGGACGGTATCGCTCAACTCTAGTGGCCAGCCAATCACTGTAATGCTACCACCAACAAGGCTGTGGCATTATAGTGTGTAGCAGACAATCCCTGCATGTTCATTGGCCCTCTAATTAGCGACAAACATGCAGGATGGGGACCCGAGCTCTATCCGAGCAACCCCAGAAATAGTCAGCGAACTCCCAGTCTTTTATATCTGTGGAGATATTAGATTTTCTAACACATAATGTGACACCTCCTACTGATATCCTGTCAGACACATCTTTGATTTTTGCATCTGGAAGACAGCGCATTTCTTTTAACATTATATCAAGTCTGCAGATAACAGCCTCTGTCCCTCTTAACATATGAAGAGGAGGATGAATGAACTCATGGAGATCAACATCCAACACTGCGGAGACACCATCACGTGTTTCTCAACACAGTGATTCTAGAGCACTGCCCCCATCCCTTATGGGAAATATGTAAAACATGCAAAACAGAAGCCACGGAGACACCATCATGTGTTTCTCAACGCAAGCAATGACCAGCCAGGTCTTTGCCCGGGAAGGAACAACCACGGGAAGGGCAGTCTCCAATGAAGGAAACCACCTATGCCAAAACATGGTATCCATCCACATACAGCTGTTTCGGGGTATTGCCCCTCATCAGTGTGGAGTAGGAAACTGGCTGGTAGGAGCAATGCCTCGTAAAAAGACTATGAAGAAGAGGATGAATGAACTCATGGAGATCAACATCCAACACTGCGGAGACACCATCACGTGTTTCTCAACGCAGTGATTCTAGAGCACTGCCCCCATCCCTTATGGGAAATATGTAAAACATGCAAAACAGAAGCCGCGGAGACACCATCACGTGATTCTCAACGCAAGCAATGACCAGCCAGGTCTTTGCCCGGGAAGGAACAACCACGGGAAGTGCAGTCTCCAATGAAGGAAACCACCTATGCCAAAATATGGTATCCATCCACATACAGCTGTTTCGGGGTATTGCCCCTCATCAGTGTGGAGTAGGAAACTGGCTGGTAGGAGCAATGCCTAGTAAAAAGACTATGAAGAGGAGGATGAATGAACTCATGGAGATCAACATCCGACACTGCGGAGACACCATCACGTGTTTCTCAACGCAGTGATTCTAGAGCACTGCCCCCATCCCTTATGGGAAATATGTAAAACATGCAAAACAGAAGCCGCGGAGACACCATCATGTGTTTCTCAACGCAAGCAATGACCAGCCAGGTCTTTGCCCGGGAAGGAACAACCATGGGAAGGGCAGTCTCCAATGAAGGAAACCACCTATGCCAAAACATGGTATCCATCCACATACAGCTGTTTCGGGGTATTGCCCCTCATCAGTGTGGAGTAGGAAACTGGCTGGTAGGAGCAATGCCTAGTAAAAAGACTATGAAGAGGAGGATGAATGAACTCATGGAGATCAACATCCGACACTGCGGAGACACCATCACGTGTTTCTCAACGCAGTGATTCTAGAGCACTGCCCCCATCCCTAATGAGAAATATGTAAAACATGCAAAACAGAAGCCGCGGAGAAACCATCACGTGTTTCTCAACGCAAGCAATGACCAGCCAGGTCTATGCCTGGGAAGGAACAACCATGGGAAGGGCAGTCTCCAATGAAGGAAACCACCTATGCCAAAACATGGTATCCATCCACATTCAGCTGTTTCGGGGTATTGCCCCTCATCAGTGTGGAGTAGGAAACTGGCTGGTAGGAGCAATGCCTCTTAAAAAGACTATGAAGAGGAGGATGAATGAACTCATGGAGATCAACATCCGACACTGCGGAGACACCATCACGTGTTTCTCAACGCAGTGACTCTAGAGCACTGCCCCCATCCCTTATGGGAAATATGTAAAACATGCAAAACAGAAGCCGCGGAGACACCACAGCTCTTCATAGTGTCCAAGTGCAGGATCAGTTGTTTCCGAACACTCGGCATGGTGGGAGGAAGGAGCATCATTGTGAGGAATATGCAGTTCAGACTCATAGCTACTGAGACTTGACCGTGTGGAAGACAGGGTGGTGGTGGCAAAGTGACTAGATGCATTATCCGCTATCCAACCAACAACCTTTTGACACTGCTCTGGGTTCAATAGTGGTGTACTGCAGTCCCCTAGTAATTGGGACAGGAAGGTCAAGTGAGTAGATGTGGGCGTTTGTTGTGGCACAATTTCAGCTTGCCCACGGCCCCAGCATTGGCCTCTGCATGCACATCACCATCATGTCCAGTTCACCGTCCCTTGCCATGCACCTTGCTCATTTTAAATGGAGGACAATATTTTCCACATTCGCTACAAATGGCTGAATTTTGAGCGAACTTATATATGATCTGTGTGACGGACAAACCACAGTTTTAAATAGCTGGCCTGTAGGTAAGTATTTTTAACAGCAAACTGGTGTCAATAACTTCGCTAACATACTGCATCAAAATTTAAATGGAGGGCATAAATGGCAGAATTTTGATCGCACTAATATGTGATCTGTGTGATGGACAAACCACAGTTTTAAATAGCTGGCCGGTAGGTAACTACTTTTAACAGCAAACTGGTGTCAATAACTTCGCTAACACACTACAACAAAATTTAAATTGACGGCAGGAAAGGCAGAATTTTGAGCGCAGTTATATGTGATCCATGTGACGTACAAGCCACAGTTTTAAATCGATGGATTTTTGGCAATATGGAAAGGATCTGGCTGTATTCTGCAGTGCCAACAAGCAAATGGAGCAGAAAAAGTGTTCTCTGGATTGCTTTTTACGCAAATAATCAGGATTAAGATCGAAAAAAAATGATTCCTGGCCTCAATACCTGGGGCTATGTCTAGAAATATCTGTAAAAATAGAAGCACCAGACAGAACTGGAATGGACCCTCTTGTATATGCACTGCAGTCTGCTACATACACTGCCTGCCTAGCACTATCTATGCAGCTTTATTAGTCATTAGAAGGACTGTTAGTTGATATGGATATGTGTATAATATATGGCATACCCACACTAAGTAAGAACCAGGCAAATTTCTCCCTAGCTCAGCAGCAACTCTCCCTACACTGCCTGATTCCAGAGTAGACTGTGATGAGCTTGGCGGTGCCAGGTCCGATATAGACCTGATGACGCTGTGCGGCCAGCCAATCACTGTAATGCTACCACCAACAAGGCTGTGGCATTACAGTGTGTAGCAGACAATCCCTGCATGTTCATTGGCTCTCTGATTAGCGACAAACATGCAGGATGGGGACCCGAGCTCTCTCCGAGCAACCCCGGAAATAGTCAGCGAACTCCCAGTCTTTTATATCTGTGGAAATATTAGATTTTCTAACATATAATGTGACACCTCCTCCTGATATCCTGTCAGACACATCTTTGATTTTTGCATCTGGAAGACAGCGCATTTCTTTTAACATTATATCAAGTCTGCAGATAACAGCCTCTGTCCCTCTTAACATATGAAGAGGAGGATGAATGAACTCATGGAGATCAACATCCAACACTGCGGAGACACCATCACGTGTTTCTCAACGCAGTGATTCTAGTGCACTGCCCCCATCCCTTATGGGAAATATGTAAAACATGCAAAACAGAAGCCGCGGAGACACCATCACGTGTTTCTCAACGCAAGCAATGACCAGCCAGGTCTTTGCCCGGGAAGGAACAACCACGGGAAGGGCAGTCTCCAATGAAGGAAACCACCTATGCCAAAACATGGTATCCATCCACATACAGCTGTTTCGGGGTATTGCCCCTCATCAGTGTGGAGTAGGAAACTGGCTGGTAGGAGCAATGCCTAGTAAAAAGACTATGAAGAGGATGAATGAACTCATGGAGATCAACATCCGACACTGCGGAGACACCATCACGTGTTTCTCAACGCAGTGATTCTAGAGCACTGCCCCCATCCCTAATGAGAAATATGTAAAACATGCAAAACAGAAGCCGCGGAGACACCATCACGTGTTTCTCAACGCAAGCAATGACCAGCCAGGTTTATGCCTGGGAAGGAACAACCACGGGAAGAGCAGTCTCCAATGAAGGAAACCACCTATGCCAAAACATGGTATCCATCCACATACAGCTGTTTCGGGGTATTGCCCCTCATCAGTGTGGAGTAGGAAACTTGCTGGTAGGAGCAATGCCTCGTAAAAAGACTATGAAGAGGAGGATGAATGAACTCATGGAGATCAACATCCGACACTGCGGAGACACCATCACGTGTTTCTCAACGCAGTGACTCTAGAGCACTGCCCCCATCCCTTATGGGAAATATGTAAAACATGCAAAACAGAAGCCGCGGAGACACCACAGCTCTTCATAGTGTCCAAGTGCAGGATCAGTTGTTTCCGAACACTCGGCATGGTGGGAGGAAGGAGCATCAGGGTGAGGAATATGCAGTTCAGACTCATAGCTACTGAGACTTGACCGTATGGAAGACAGGGTGGTGGTGGCAAAGTGACTAGATGCATTATCCGCTATCCAACCAACAACCTTTTGACACTGCTCTGGGTTCAATAGTGGTGTACTGCAGTCCCCTAGTAATTGGGACAGGAAGGTCAAGTGAGTAGATGTGGGTGTTTGTTGTGGCACAATTTCAGCTTGCCCACGGCCCCAGCATTGGCCTCTGCATGCACATCACCATCATGTCCAGTTCACCGTCCCTTGCCATGCACCTTGCTCATTTTAAATGGAGGACAATATTTTCCACATTCGCTACAAATGGCTGAATTTTGAGCGAACTTATATATGATCTGTGTGACGGACAAACCACAGTTTTAAATTGCTGGCCTGTAGGTAAGTATTTTTAACAGCAAACTGGTGTCAATAACTTCGCTAACATACTGCAACAAAATTTAAATGGAGGGCATAAATGGCAGAATTTTGATCGCACTAATATGTGATCTGTGTGATGGACAAACCACAGTTTTAAATAGCTGGCCGGTAGGTAACTACTTTTAACAGCAAACTGGTGTCAATAACTTCGCTAACACACTACAACAAAATTTAAATTGACGGCAGGAAAGGCAGAATTTTGAGCGCAGTTATATGTGATCCATGTGACGTACAAGCCACAGTTTTAAATCGATGGATTTTTGGCAATATGGAAAGGATCTGGCTGTATTCTGCAGTGCCAACAAGCAAATGGAGCAGAAAAAGTGTTCTCTGGATTGCTTTTTACGCAAATAATCAGGATTAAGATCCAAAAAAAATGATTCCTGGCCTCAATACCTGGGGCTATGTCTAGAAATATCTGTAAAAATAGAAGCACCAGACAGAACTGGAATGGACCCTCTTGTATATGCACTGCAGTCTGCTACATACACTGCCTGCCTAGCACTATCTATGCAGCTTTATTAGTCATTAGAAGGACTGTTAGTTGATATGGATATGTGTATAATATATGGCATACCCACACTAAGTAAGAACCAGGCAAATTTCTCCCTAGCTCAGCAGCAACTCTCCCTACACTGCCTGATTCCAGAGTAGACTGTGATGAGCTTGGCGGTGCCAGGTCCGATATAGACCTGATGACGCTGTGCGGCCAGCCAATCACTGTAATGCTACCACCAACAAGGCTGTGGCATTACAGTGTGTAGCAGACAATCCCTGCATGTTCATTGGCTCTCTAATTAGCGACAAACATGCAGGATGGGGACCCGAGCTCTCTCCGAGCAACCCCGGAAATAGTCAGCGAACTCCCAGTCTTTTATATCTGTGGAAATATTAAATTTTCTAACATATAATGTGACACCTCCTCCTGATATCCTATCAGACACATCTTTGATTTTTGCATCTGGAAGACAGCGCATTTCTTTTAACATTATATCAAGTCTGCAGATAACAGCCTCTGTCCCTCTTAACATATGAAGAGGAGGATGAATGAACTCATGGAGATCAACATCCAACACTGCGGAGACACCATCACGTGTTTCTCAACGCAGTGATTCTAGAGCACTGCCCCCATCCCTTATGGGAAATATGTAAAACATGCAAAACAGAAGCCGCGGAGACACCATCACGTGTTTCTCAACGCAAGCAATGACCAGCCAGGTCTTTGCCCGGGAAGGAACAACCACGGGAAGGGCAGTCTCCAATGAAGGAAACCACCTATGCCAAAACATGGTATCCATCCACATACAGCTGTTTCGGGGTATTGCCCCTCATCATTGTGGAGTAGGAAACTGGCTGATAGGAGCAATGCCTAGTAAAAAGACTATGAAGATGAGGAAGAATGAAATCATGGAGATCAACATCCGACACTGCGGAGACACCATCACGTGTTTCTCAACGCAGTGATTCTAGAGCACTGCCCCCATCCCTTATGGGAAATATGTAAAACATGCAAAACAGAAGCCGCGGAGACACCATCACGTGTTTCTCAACGCAAGCAATGACCAGCCAGGTCTTTGCCCGGGAAGGAACAACCACGGGAAGGGCAGTCTCCAATGAAGGAAACCACCTATGCCAAAACATGGTATCCATCCACATACAGCTGTTTCGGGGTATTGCCCCTCATCAGTGTGGAGTAGGAAACTGGCTGGTAGGAGCAATGCCTCGTAAAAAGACTATGAAGAGGAGGATGAATGAACTCATGGAGATCAACATCCGACACTGCGGAGACACCATCACGTGTTTCTCAACGCAGTGACTCTAGAGCACTGCCCCCATCCCTTATGGGAAATATGTAAAACATGCAAAACAGAAGCCGCAGAGACACCACAGCTCTTCATAGTGTCCAAGTGCAGGATCAGTTGTCTCCGAACACTCGGCATGGTGGGAGGAAGGAGCATCAGGGTGAGGAATATGCAGTTCAGACTCATAGCTACTGAGACTTGACCGTGTGGAAGACAGGGTGGTGGTGGCAAAGTGACTAGATGCATTATCCGCTATCCAACCAACAACCTTTTGACACTGCTCTGGGTTCAATAGTGGTGTACTGCAGTCCCCTAGTAATTGGGACAGGAAGGTCAAGTGAGTAGATGTGGGCGTTTGTTGTGGCACAATTTCAGCTTGCCCACGGCCCCAGCATTGGCCTCTGCATGCACATCACCATCATGTCCAGTTCACCGTCCCTTGCCATGCACCTTGCTCATTTTAAATGGAGGACAATATTTTCCACATTCGCTACAAATGGCTGAATTTTGAGCGAACTTATATATGATCTGTGTGACGGACAAACCACAGTTTTAAATAGCTGGCCTGTAGGTAAGTATTTTTAACAGCAAACTGGTGTCAATAACTTCGCTAACATACTGCAACAAAATTTAAATGGAGGGCATAAATGGCAGAATTTTGATCGCACTAATATGTGATCTGTGTGATGGACAAACCACAGTTTTAAATAGCTGGCCGGTAGGTAACTACTTTTAACAGCAAACTGGTGTCAATAACTTCGCTAACACACTACAACAAAATTTAAATTGACGGCAGGAAAGGCAGAATTTTGAGCGCAGTTATATGTGATCCATGTGACGTACAAGCCACAGTTTTAAATCGATGGATTTTTGGCAATATGGAAAGGATCTGGCTGTATTCTGCAGTGCCAACAAGCAAATGGAGCAGAAAAAGTGTTCTCTGGATTGCTTTTTACGCAAATAATCAGGATTAAGATCCAAAAAAAATGATTCCTGGCCTCAATACCTGGGGCTATGTCTAGAAATATCTGTAAAAATAGAAGCACCAGACAGAACTGGAATGGACCCTCTTGTATATGCACTGCAGTCTGCTACATACACTGCCTGCCTAGCACTATCTATGCAGCTTTATTAGTCATTAGAAGGACTGTTAGTTGATATGGATATGTGTATAATATATGGCATACCCACACTAAGTAAGAACCAGGCAAATTTCTCCCTAGCTCAGCAGCAACTCTCCCTACACTGCCTGATTCCAGAGTAGACTGTGATGAGCATGGCGGTGCCGATATAGAGCTGATGACGCTGTGTGGCCAGCCAATCACTGTAATGCTACCACCAACAAGGCTGTGGCATTACAGTGTGTAGCAGACAATCCCTGCATGTTCATTGGCTCTCTAATTAGCGACAAACATGCAGGATGGGGACCCGAGCTCTCTCCGAGCAACCCCGGAAATAGTCAGCGAACTCCCAGTCTTTTATATCTGTGGAGATATTAGATTTTCTAACATATAATGTGACACCTCCTCCTGATATCCTGTCAGACACATCTTTGATTTTTGCATCTGGAAGACAGTGCATTTCTTTTGACATTATATCAAGTCTGCAGATAACAGCCTCTGTCCCTCTTAACATATGAAGAGGAGGATGAATGAACTCATGGAGATCAACATCCAACACTGCGGAGACACCATCACGTGTTTCTCAACGCAGTGATTCTAGAGCACTGCCCCCATGCCTTATGGGAAATATGTAAAACATGCAAAACAGAAGCCGCGGAGACACCATCACGTGTTTCTCAACGCAAGCAATGACCAGCCAGGTCTTTGCCCGGGAAGGAACAACCACGGGAAGGGCAGTCTCCAATGAAGGAAACCACCTATGCCAAAACATGGTATCCATCCACATACAGCTGTTTCGGGGTATTGCCCCTCATCAGTGTGGAGTAGGAAACTGGCTGGTAGGAGCAATACCTAGTAAAAAGACTATGAAGAGGAGGATGAATGAACTCATGGAGATCAACATCCGACACTGCGGAGACACCATCACGTGTTTCTCAACGCAGTGACTCTAGAGCACTGCCCCCATCCCTTATGGGAAATATGTAAAACATGCAAAACAGAAGCCGCGGAGACACCACAGCTCTTCATAGTGTCCAAGTGCAGGATCAGTTGTCTCCGAACACTCGGCATGGTGGGAGGAAGGAGCATCAGGGTGAGGAATATGCAGTTCAGACTCATAGCTACTGAGACTTGACCGTGTGGAAGACAGGGTGGTGGTGGCAAAGTGACTAGATGCATTTTCCGCTATCCAACCAACAACCTTTTGACACTGCTCTGGGTTCAATAGTGGTGTACTGCAGTCCCCTAGTAATTGGGACAGGAAGGTCAAGTGAGTAGATGTGGGCGTTTGTTGTGGCACAATTTCAGCTTGCCCACGGCCCCAGCATTGGCCTCTGCATGCACATCACCATCATGTCCAGTTCACCGTCCCTTGCCATGCACCTTGCTCATTTTAAATGGAGGACAATATTTTCCACATTCGCTACAAATGGCTGAATTTTGAGCGAACTTATATATGATCTGTGTGACGGACAAACCACAGTTTTAAATAGCTGGCCTGTAGGTAAGTATTTTTAACAGCAAACTGGTGTCAATAACTTCGCTAACATACTGCAACAAAATTTAAATGGAGGGCATAAATGGCAGAATTTTGATCGCACTAATATGTGATCTGTGTGATGGACAAACCACAGTTTTAAATAGCTGGCCGGTAGGTAACTACTTTTAACTGCAAACTGGTGTCAATTACTTCGCTAACACACTACAACAAAATTTAAATTGACGGCAGGAAAGGCAGAATTTTGAGCGAAGTTATATGTGATCCATGTGACGTACAAGCCACAGTTTTAAATCGATGGATTTTTGGCAATATGGAAAGGATCTGGCTGTATTCTGCAGTGCCAACAAGCAAATGGAGCAGAAAAAGTGTTCTCTGGATTGCTTTTTACGCAAATAATCAGGATTAAGATCCAAAAAAAATGATTCCTGGCCTCAATACCTGGGGCTATGTCTAGAAATATCTGTAAAAATAGAAGCACCAGACAGAACTGGAATGGACCCTCTTGTATATGCACTGCAGTCTGCTACATACACTGCCTGCCTAGCACTATCTATGCAGCTTTATTAGTCATTAGAAGGACTGTTAGTTGATATGGATATGTGTATAATATATGGCATACCCACACTAAGTAAGAACCAGGCAAATTTCTCCCTAGCTCAGCAGCAACTCTCCCTACACTGCCTGATTCCAGAGTAGACTGTGATGAGCATGGCGGTGCCAGGTCCGATATAGACCTGATGACGCTGTGCGGCCAGCCAATCACTGTAATGCTACCATCAACAAGGCTGTGGCATTACAGTGTGTAGCAGACAATCCCTGCATGTTCATTGGCTCTCTAATTAGCGACAAACATGCAGGATGGGGACCCGAGCTCTCTCCGAGCAACCCCGGAAATAGTCAGCGAACTCCCAGTCTTTTATATCTGTGGAGATATTAGATTTTCTAACATATAATGTGACACCTCCTCCTGATATCCTGTCAGACACATCTTTGATTTTTGCATCTGTAAGACAGCGCATTTCTTTTGACATTATATCAAGTCTGCAGTTAGCGGCATCTGTCCCTCTTAACAGGGAATCCCCCATGACCACGACTCACTTTTGCTTCTTCACAACATTTTAATTTCTCCATCCAAGAGGACTCTGAGTAATTACAAGGTTGTTCTTTGTGGAGAAAGTCTTATCTTGATGTATTTGATCATTGTTCTCCTGGGTGAGAGCCTGGTACTGGTTCCTGAGAAGTATGGGTGCTGACTTCATCCCGATTTTCCTGCTTCTCTGGGTCACATGCTTCCATCTCTCAGTTTCTTTAGGTGCACTCTAAATTTCTTTTCTTTCTGTATTCCTTAATTATTTTCAATGTAGCTATTCTCTCTTCCAGACTTAGCAACTTTTCTTCCAACAGGGACACAAGCTTACATTTCAGGCAAATGAAGTTTGTTTTTTCCACTTGGAATTCTGTGAATATGTAGCATGAAATGCAGCTCACCATATGGCAACTGGCCTCTTCCATGTTCCATGATCATGCCAAAATTCACTCGGTATTCCCATGTCCCCCTTTCAGCTGCAATAGACAAAATCTGATGTTCCTTGAGTTCGCAGGATCTCTTCACTTATCCGAGAACACACTAGGAATATGCAAATGATCATCACAGGACTCCTTCCCTGTTGAACAAAACACATTTCTGTGAAATCACTATAAAGATTTAACGATTTCCTTCAACCTGTGTGACACAGCTACACTGAAAGATTTTCAGACTCGCAGTGACTCTTCACTTTTCCCAGAATGCACCAGGAATATGCTAATTATCTCAAGCTTCAATTCAAAAGAGATGGTTTGAGGGATTGGTCCTATTTTACAACTACACTTACAACATTACCCATATACAGTTTGCTAAATATCACATAGACTAGATACAAGGCTATAAGAACAATGTTTTCTGAACGGAATAGACCAAAAATATCTTTTGGCTATATTGAGAAGTGTTATGTTTTCAAAATGAAAAACACTGCACTAAAGCATAATAACCTTGTACAACCTATGAAACATGGTGGTGGAAGTATAATGGCTTCATTCTGTTTTTCTGCATCTGGTCCAGGACAGCTTACCATCAATGATCAAACAGTTAATTCTGAATGTTATCAGTAAATGCTAAAGAAAAATATCAGAAAATATATACAGAAGCTGAATCTCAAGAGAATGATATTGGACAATTTTCCTCATTCAAATAAAATAACAAAGCCTGTTATTTTTCAGTAATTTATTTGATATTGTTCTATCTTTCTACGCCTTGTGTGAAAATCTGAGAGAGCCACTATAAGACTCCACTAACAATGTCATAACTTTTGCTAAAGAGATGGAATGTGTACCAACAGCCAGATCCTTTTTTATCTCCAAAATATCAAGTAGGTGAGAGTCAGGAGGCCCTCATACATATTAGACTGTTGGACAATATCGTCGATACATGTGAGCAAGGCCACCATCAGGGCATTACTGCACTGATTGCTTCTGCTCAACGGGCCTCATTGTGCAATAAAGTGCTGTGTGCCACTGCGTTCACCTCGGCACTGGGAGCTTTCCTGGAGCTCAGAAGCCTAGATAAACAGCTGCACAGCTCCAACTCCCTCAGAAGCCTAGACATAAGCGACAATGTCATCAGAGGGGAGTTTTGTAAATTTTGTTGGAAGAATAAGAAATCGCTGGTAAACTTTTAACTCTTATTACATCCTAACAAAAAATTATGTTTCCAAGATTGTGCTGATGTAAAGTACACATGTGGGAAATGCTATTTGTTAACTATTTTGTGTGACACCACTCTCTGATTTAACCCCTTCATGACCCAGCCTATTTTGACCTTAACGACCTGGCCATTTTTTGCAATTCTGACCAATGTCCCTTTATGAGGTACTAACTCAGGAACGCTTCAACGCATCCTAGCGATTCTGAGATTGTTTTTCGTGACATATTGGGCTTCATGTTAGTGGTAAATTTAGGTCGATAATTTTTGCGTTTATTTGTGAAAAAAATGGAAATTTGGTGAAAATTTTGAAAATTTTGCAATTTTCAAATTTTGAATTTTTATTCTGTTAAACCAGAGAGTTATGTGACACAAAATAGTTAATAAATAACATTTCCCACATGTCTACTTTACATCAGCACAATTTTGGAGACAACATTTTTTTTCGTTAGGAAGTTATAAGGGTTAAAAGTTGACCAGCAATTTCTCATTTTTACAACAAAATTAGCAAAACCATTTTTTTTAGGGACCACCTCACATTTGAAGTCACTTTGAGGGGTCTATATGGCAGAAAATACCCAAAAGTGACACCATTCTAAAAACTGCGCCCCTCAAGCTACTCAAAACTACATTCAAGAAGATTATTAACCCTTCAGGTGCTTCACAGGAACTAAAGCAACATGGAATGAAAAAATGGACATTTTAATTTTTCCAACCAAAATTTTCTTTTAGCATTAGTTTTTTCATTTTCACATGGGTAACAGGATAAAATGTATCCTAAAATTTGTTGGGCAATTTCTCCTGAGTACACCGATACCTCATATGTGGTCATAAACCACTGTTTGGGCGCACGGCAGGGCTCAGAAGGCAAGGAGCGCCATTTTACTTTTTGAATGGAAAATATGCTGGAATATTTAGCGGTTGCCATGTCGCGTTTGGAGAGCACCTGTGTGCCTAAACATTGGAGCTCCCCCACAAGTGACCCCATTTTGGAAACTAGACCCTCCAAGGAACTTATCTAGATGCATAGTGAGCACTTTGAACCCCCAGGTGCTTCACAAATCGATCCGTAAAAAAAAAAGTACTTTTTTTTCACAAAAATTTTATTTAGCCTCAGTTTTTTCATTTTCACATGGGCAACAGGATAAAATGGATCCTAAAATTTGTTGGGAAATTTCTCCTGAGTACATCGATACCTCATATGTGGTCATAAACCACTGTTTGGGCGCACGGCAGGGCCCGGAAGGGAAGGAGTGCCATGTGACTTTTTGATTGGAAAATTAGCTCCAATCGTTAGCGGACACCATGTCACATTTGGAGAGCCGCTGTGTGCCTAAACATTGGAGCTCCCTCACAAGTGACCCCATTTTGGAAACTAGACCCCCGAAGGAACTTATCTAGATGTGTGGTGAGCACTTTGAACCCCCAAGTGCTTCACAGAAGTTTATAACGCAGAGCAGTGAAAATAAAAAAATCATTTTTTTTTTGCTCAAAAATGATTTTTTAGCCCGCTATTTTTTATTTTCACAAGGTTAACAGGAGAAATTGAACCACAAAAGTTGTTGTGCAATTTGTCCTGAGTACACCAATACCCCATATGTGGGAGGGAACCACTGTTTGGGAGCACGGGAGAGCTCAGAAGGGAAGGAGCGCCATTTTGGAATGCAGACTTTGATGGAATGTTCTGCGGGCGTCATGTTGCGTTTGCAGAGCCCCTGTGTGCCTAAACAGTAGAAACCCCCACAAGTGACCCCATTTTGGAAACTAGAACCCCCAAGGAGCTTATCTAGATGTGTAGTGAGCACTCTGAATCCCCAAGTGCTTCACAGAAGTTTATAAATGCAGAGCCATGAAAATAAAAAAATATTTTTTTTCCTCAAAAATGATTTTTTTAGCCCGCTATTTTTTATTTTCCCAAGGGTAACTGGATAAATTGGACCCCAAAAGTTGTTGTCCAGTTTGTCCTGAGTACACTGGTACCCCATATGTGGGGGGAAATCACTGTTTGAGCGCACTGCATGGCTCAGAAGGGAAGGAGCGTCATTTGACTTTTTGAATGGAAAATTAGCTCCAATCGTTAGCGGACACCATGTCGTGTTTGCAGAGCCCCTGTTTGCGTAAACTTTGGAGCTCCCCCACAAATGACCCAATTTTGGAAACTAGACCCCCTAAGGAACTTATCTAGATGCATAGTGAGCACTTTGAACCCCCAGGTGCTACACAGAAGTTTATAACGCAGAGCGGTTAAAAAATAAAAATATTTTTTTTTCCTCAAAAAATAAATTTTTAGCCTGCTATTTTTTATTTTCACAAGGGTAACAGGATAAATTGGACCCCAGAAGTTGTTGTCCAGCTTGCCCTGAGTACGCTGGTACCCCATATGTGGGGGGGACCACTGTTTGGGCACACGTTGGGGCTCGGAAGGGAAGTAGTGACGTTTTGAAATGCCGACTTGATGGAATGGTCTGTGGGCGTCATGTCACGTTTGGAGAGCCCCTGATGTACCTAAACAGTGGAAACCCCCCACAAATGACCCCATTTTGGAAACTAGATCACCCAAGGAACTAATATAGATGTGTGGTGAGCACTTTGAACCCCCAAGTGCTTCACAGAAGTTTATAACGCAGAGCCGTGAAAATAAAAAAAAATTTTTTTCCTCAAAAAATGATTTTTAGTCCACTATTTTTTATTTTCACAAGAGTAACAGGATATTTTGGACCCCAAAAGTTGTTGTCCAGTGTGTACTGAGTACGCTGGTACCCCATAAGTGGGGGGGACCACTGTTTGGGCACACGTTGGGGCTCGGAAGGGAAGTAGTGACGCTTTGAAATGAAGACTTGATGGAATGGTCTGTGGGCGTCATGTTACGTTTGCAGAGCCCCTGATGTACCTAAACAGTGGAATCCCCCCACAAATGACCCCATTTTGGAAACTAGATCACCCAAGGAACTAATCTAGATGTGAGGTGAGCACTTTGAACCCCCAAGTGCTTCACAGAAGTTTATAACGCAGAGCCGTGAAAATAAAACATTTTTTTTTTTCCTCAAAAAATGATTTTTAGTCCACTATTTTTTATTTTCACAAGGGTAACAGGATATTTTGGACCCCAAAAGTTGTTGTCCAGTGTGTCCTGAGTACGCTCGTACCCCATAAGTGGGGGGGGACCACTGTTTGGGCACACGTTGGGGCTCGGAAGGGAAGTAGTGACGCTTTGAAATGAAGACTTGATGGAATGGTCTGTGGGCGTCATGTTACGTTTGCAGAGCCCCTGATGTACCTAAACAGTGGAAACCCCACCCAAATGACCCCATTTTGGAAACTAGATCACCCAAGGAACTAATCTAGATGTGAGGTGAGCACTTTGAACCCCCAAGTGCTTCACAGAAGTTTATAACGCAGAGCTGTGAAAATAATTTTTTTTTTTCCCTCAAAAAATTATTTTTAGCACACTATTTTTTATTTTCACAAGGGTAACAGGATAAATTGGACCCCAAAAGTTGTTGTCCAGTTTGTCCTGAGTACGCTGGTACCCCATATGTGGGGGGGCACTGTTCAGGGACACGTTGGGGCTCGGAAAGGAAGTAGTGATGTTTTGAAATGCCGACTTGATGGAATGGTCTGTGGGCGTCATGTTACATTTGCAGAGCCCCAGATGTACCTAAACAGTGGAAACCCCCCCACAAGTGACCCCATTTTGGAAACTAGACCCCCCAAGGAACTTATCTAGATGTGTGGTGAGAACTTGGAACCCACAAGGGCTTCACAGAAGTTTATAACGCAGAACCGTGAAAATAAAAAATCATTTTTTTCCACAAAAATAATTATTTTAGCCCCCATGTTTTTATTTTCCCAAGGGTAACAGGATAAATTAGACCCCCAAAGTTGTTGTGCAATTTTTCCTGAGTACCCTGATACCCCATAAGTGGGGGTACACCACTGTTTGGGCACATGTCAGGGCTCGAAATGGAGGAAGCACCGTTTGACTTTTTGAACGCAAAATTGGCTAGAATAAATGGTGGCTCCATGTTGCGTTTGGAGACCCCGTGATGTGCCTAAACAGTGGAAACCCCTCAATTCTATCTCCAACCCTAACCCCAACACACCCCTAACCCTAATCCCAACCCTAATCATAAACCTAACCTCAACCCTAATCCCAACACACCCCTAACGAAATCCCAACTCTAACCCTAACCACAAGCCTAACCGTAATCCCAACCCAACCCTAACCCTAATCCCAATTACAACCCTAACCCTAATTCCAACCCTTAGTCCAACCCTAACCCTTAGTCCAACCCTAACCCTAACCCTAACCCTTAGTCCAACCCTAACCCTATTTCTAACCCTAACCCTAATTCCAACCCTAGCCCTAACCCTAGCCCTAACCCTAACCATAGCCCTAACCCTAACCCTAGCCCTAACCATAGCCCTAATGGAAAAATAAAAAAAAAATATTTTGCTTTTTTTATTATTTGTCCCTACCTATGGGGGTGATAAGGGGGGCGGTGATTTACTTTTTTCTATTTTGATCACTATGAAAGTTTATTACAGTGATCAAAATAAATGAATGAATCTGCAGCGTTGCAGATTCGATTCGGCGCACTGTGCATGCGCCCACCATCTTCCAAGATGGCGGCGCCCATGACGCTGGACGCTGCTTTTCATTGGTGAAATATTACAATCGCTCTGATTGGCAGCTTCACTTTTAACAGCCAATCAGATCGATCGTAAACACGTGGGGGCTAAGCCACACCCCCAGGTGTTAACTCTGAAGGGTCCTTTGTGTGCGGGTTGGGTGACCTTTCAGTGACCCCGGTCACCCGACCCGCAGGGGGGCAATCAATTCATGACGCCACATAGGCGTCATGGGTCGTATTGTCACGACTTTTCATGATGCCTATGTGGCGTCAAAGGTCGTGAAGGGGTTAAAGGTACAAAATTTTAATTTTGAAAATTGCTAAATTTTCAAAATTTTTGCCAAATTTCCATTTTTTTCATAAATAAACGCAAGTAGAGTTGAGCGAATTTTGGTTTTTTAGGGTCTAGTTTCGTTTCGTGAAACCCGACTTTTCGAAAAGTCGGGTCGAGCAAGATCGGCCGATTATAGGGAAAAGTCGGGGTCGTCCTGGAACACGAAACCCAATGTAAGTCAATGGGGAATAAATTCGGCAGTGAGAGGAGGACAGGAAACACACCTACAGTGCCCATTTGAATGCCAAAAGCATCAATTCTTCTTACTTAAGCTTGTCAACCTTAATTAACTTCATAATACAATTTACGCACTGAAAAATGGGGGTTATTTGGCTAAAGTTGTGGGGGGGTAGGGCTGACTCCAGGTTTTCATGTGCCCTGGGCGAAAGAGCACCCCTTTAACACATACCACAACTCATCATGCTCCGATACGGCAGAGAAATAGCGGTATAGTACAATGAAAAATACTTCACTTTTTACATCTCATGACGAGGCCCATCTATTTCTCCATACAGAATCATTGGTCCCATATAATGTTTGAAACAGTATATGATGAGCTCCACATAATGCTACAGTATATGTTGGTCCCCATGGATGAAGCTCCACTGTCTTATGGGCCCAAATAATGCTCCAAACATAATGGGCCCCATTTCTAATGCTCTAGTGTAAATTGGGCCCTGCAAATGCTGCTCCAGTGTCTGATGTCCACCTTTGGAATGTTCCAGTGTATGGTGGGCCCCATCTATCATTCTCCAGAGTATAGTGCTCCCCAAAAATTGCTGTCCCAACATTGAAAACAATCAAATAAGTCTCCTCGCTAGGGAATCCCTGTACTAGTCTGGACTCCTCGTCGTCCCCATCTTCCATTTCACTGCACAGTATTTCAACCTTGCAAGTGCTGTGATCCTGAGCAAGCAGGGGGGGCCCACTCGTTGGCGATGGCACTGGCACAGGGGCCCTGATAGTACGGTGGTGTGTCTGATGGCGGGTGGGCCGAACCTGCACTTTCATCTGCAGCTTCCTCTTTGTCACCGTGTAAGATGGAACTGTATATGGGAAGGGTAACCTGAGTTTCATCAGGGTCAGATTCAGGCCGTGTAGCGTGCGAGGGGAATGTAGTGGTCTGGGTCAATGTGCCAGCAGATTTATCGAGCAGTGGCTGGGCATCAGTGCACTTGTGTCGCCCCCAGGCGTACGGTCGCCACAGTGGCATGCTCAGACGGTGTTAGGCCCAGTATGGCTTGCACGTGATTGCACAAAGGTGAGAAAGGGTACCGTATCCCCGGATAACATGTATGGATAGCGTACACATTCAAAATATATGTCTATACATCAGGAGGCAGGCTCAGACGGTGCTAGGCCCAGTATGGCTTGCACGTGATTGCACAAAGGTGAGAAAGGGTACCGTATCCCCGGATAACATGTATGGATAGCGTACACATTCAAAATATATGTCTATACATCAGGAGGCAGGCTCAGACAGTGTCAGGCACAGTATGGATTTGACGGCCCAGACTACACAGTGGAGGAGCAGGGAGAGGTAAAGATTGCAAATGCTGGGGCCCTGCCCAAGCAAGAGGGGCCCACTCGTGGGCGTCGGTACTGGCACTGGGCCCCTCATAGTACGGCGGTGTGTCTGACGGCGGGTGTGCACCACCACCGTCAGAGACACTTGATTGCACTATGAGGGACCCTGTACTAGTGCCCGCGCCCAAGAGTCGGCCTACCCACCTGTCCAGGGCAATGGCACTCGCACGGTGTCATGCGCTAGGTGGTGACCCCGGCCATGGGGGGGAGGCAGCACAGTTAGGGAGTTTTAGAAAGTGGCATATGTTGATGTTGGACATTCAGCTGATGCAAAAGGCGAAATAGGTCAAGTCCCAGGAAGAGGTGGACCAAAGCAAGCCATTTTTCTGTCACCCTATGTGTCATCAGGGGAAGGTGGGACAAAATCCTTGGAAACCCATGCATGGTTCATTTTAATGAAGGTTAGATCATCCACATTTTGGGTTGACAGACGGGTCCTTTTTTCTGTCAGGATTGATCCAGCTGCACTGAAGACTCTTTCCGATAGCACACTTGCAGCTGGGCAAGCGAGCTCCTGTAAGGCATATTGTGCCAATTCAGGCCAGGTGTCCAGTTTAGCGGCCCAATAGTCAAAGGGGAATGATCTGTGTGGGAGAACATCGATATGGGAGGAAAAGTAGTTTGTAACCATAGTTGACAACTGCTGTCTCCTGTCACTTTCCATCGATGCAGTATTACCAGTTGTGTGAGCGGTACTTGAAAAATCAGTCCACAACATTGTCATGAAACCCCTTTCTCCAACACCACTTCTGCTGTGTGCACCATGAACACCTCTGCCAAGCTGCCCCCGGCCCGTACGGCTCGTGTGAGAACCATCACCGCTGCTGTGTGCTGGGAATGCCTCAAGCAACCGATTTACCAGAGTTGCTTGTTTATTAGCCAATATTAGGTCAAGGTTCTCCTGTGGCATGATGTTTTGTAATTTGCCTTTATAGCGTGGATCCAGGATGCTGGCCAACCAGTAGTCGTCATCGTTCATCATTTTGGCAATGCGGGGGTCCCTTTTTAGGATCTGCAAGGCATAATCTGACATGTGGGCCAATGTTCCCGGTGTCAATGATGCACTGCGAGTGCTGGGTGGAGGAGCACTTTCTGGCAAATCCACATCCCTCCAGTCATGCACAAACCCTGTACCAGACCTTGCCACGCCAACATTTTCACTTGCCCCATGAGATGCATCCTCCTCCCCTAAGTAATCATCCCCATTATCATCCTCCTCCTCCTCTTCTTTCTCCACCTCTTCCAGGAGAGGTCCCTGAGCAGACAATGGCTGAATGTCATCAAGGATTCCCTCCTCCTCTTCCTCCTCATCAACATTGGCTGCAGACGCCTGCTCCTTTAGGTGCGTCAAAGTTTGCATGAGCAGACGCATAAGTGGGATGCTCATGCTTAGGATGGCGTCGTCTGCGCTTATCAGCCGTGTGCATTCCTCAAAACACTGAAGGACTTTACAGAGGTCTTTCAGCTTCGACCACTGCACACCTGTCAACTCCATGTCTGCTCTCAAAGTGCCTGGTCGTGTATCCTCCCACAAATGCATTATGGCCTGCCTCTGCTCGCACAACCGCTCCACCATGTGCAGGGTGGAGTTCCACCTTGTTGCAATGTCGATAATGAGGCGGTGGTTGGGAAGGTGGAGCAATCGCTGCAGCTTCTGCATACGAACGGAGTGTACAGGCGACCGGCGGATGTGCGCGCACAGTCTTCGCACCTTCTGGAACAGGGCTGTTAACTCCGGATAATTTTTGAGGAAGCACTGCACCACCAGGTTCAAGGTGTGAGCCAAGCAAGGTATGTGGCTGAGTTTTGAAAGGGCTATGGCTGCCACAAAATTACGGCCGTTATCACTAACTACCTTGCCTGCCTCAAGATGTACACTGCCCAGCCATGACTCAGTTTGTCGCTTCAAGTACTCGGCCAGCACCTCGGCGGTGTGTCTGTTGCCCAAACACATCATCTGCAACACAGCCTGCTGACGCTTTCCACTAGCTGCTCGATAGGGGGACACCTCGTGTGCAACAGTGGCAGCTGCAGATGGAGTGCTCGTACGACTGCGCTCTGTGGACGAGCTTTCGCTTCTGGAGGAGGAGGAGGAGGGTCGAACGCCTACAGCCAACTGTTTCCTATACCGTGGGCTAGGCAGCACTGTCCCACCACCGCTGTCCCCTGTGGACCCTGCATCCACCACATTAACCCAGTGCGCAGTGATGGACACGTAACGGCCCTGGCCATGCCGACTGGACCATGCATCAGTTGTGAGGTGCACCTTTCCACTCACTGACTGCTTGAGTGCATGGAAAGTGCGGTCTTTTACATGATGGTGGAGGGCTGGGATGGCATTGCGAGAGAAGAAGTGGCGACTGGTTAGGTCATAGCGTGGTACTGCATAGGCCATGAGTTCGCAGAAAGCTGCGCTTTCCACCAACCGATAGGGCATCATCTCAAACGAGATTAGTTTGGCAATGTGGGCGTTCAAACCCAGTGTACGTGGATGAGAGACTGAGTACTTTCTTGACCTACTCATAGTGTCTGGGAGGGTGAGCTGGACTTGAGAGCTGCATATGGTGGAAGTAGCGGTGGACAGGGCGCACTGAGAGAGGGTTGATGATGGTGATGGAGTTGGTGTTCTTTCTGATGGCCTAGATTCAGTATTTTGTTGATATAACAGTGGGATTCCCTGACTGCTGTGGCCTTGCAACGACACCTCAACATTTTCTGCTGTGCTAACCGGTGGGCTTACAGTGGGGGAAACAATGTAGCGTTGTTGACTACCTTCTTTATGATCAGTTGCACATGTGGCACTTGAGGTTTGGTGTTGTGTCCACGCATGCAAGTGCATGCTGGTTAAATGTCTAAGCATGCAACTGGTATTCAAATTTTTCAGATTTTTCCCTCGGCTAAAGGTCTTTGCGCACTTCTTACAGATAACCTTGGCCTGATCATGAGGATTTTGTTCAAAAAAGTGCCACACTGCACTCTTCCTACTTTGGCAGACATTTTGCGGCCTAGCACGCTGTGATCTTTTGACTGTCTGGACAAGCTGTCCAGCAACTCTTTTGATTTTTGGAACCTGTCTTTGGAGTGCTCCGGGCCTGCCCGATAACAGCTGTTGCGATGTCGATGTCTGCTGTGGATGCTCCTCCTCATCTGAGCTATTGGAAGCAGCATCCTCTTCCCCCAATGGATGCCAATCTGGGTCAACAACTGGGTCATCCATCACCTCCTCTTCAATGTCATGTGCACCTTCCTCTGTGTCACCGTGTATGGTAGTATAGTGTGCGGGAAGGGGCACCTGAGTCTCATCAGGGTCAGAATCTGGCTCTGTACACTGCGAGGACAATGTAGTGCTCTGAGTGAATGTACCAGCAGAATCATCTATCAGCGGCTGTGCATCAGTGCACTCCATGTCAGATTCATCTTGGCCTGGGTAATTCACCATTTCACTTGATAATCCAGGCATGGTATGTGAAAACAGCTCCATGGAGTAATCAGTAGTATGGCCTGCGTCATCCTTCAATCTTGGTTGGGGTGAAGGATACAAGGAAAGGTGTGGTTCATGAACATGAGCCTCCAATGACGACTCAGTGCTTTTATTTTTTACAACTTCAGAAGAGGAGGCGATAGAGCTGGAGGCTGAGTCAGCAATGTAAGACAAAACTTTTTCCTGAAACTCTGGCTTTAAAAGTGGTTTGCCAACTCCTAGAAAACTAAGCCTTCGAGGCCTTGTGGAGCCAGACAATGACGCAGGCTCAACACCTCCTGCATTCGGTCCTATTTTGCTTTTGCCACTACCATCAGATCCACCACCAACACCATCATTACCAGCTGCCAACCCCTGCCCAATTCCACGGCCTCTTCCACCAGTCTTCCTCATTTTTGGTAGAAATGTAGACAAAATCCAACAAACTATATAGTAATGTAAAACAAGGTACAAGGTGTCTATAGGACAGGGGAGATTTTGAATTTCTGCAGACACTTCTGGACACTGGACACTTTTGGATTGTGTGAGGCCCACTGAATATCACAGCGCTATGTCACTGGCTCGATGTCGCAGGTGTGAAAAATGTCACTAGAGGATAAGGGAGATTTTGAATTTCTGCAGACACTAGTGGACACTGGACACTTTTGGATTGTGTGAGGCCCACTGAATATCAGAGCGCTATGTCACAGGCTCGATGGCACAGGTGTGAAAAAAGTGACTACAGGATAAGGGAGATTTTGAATTTCTGCAGACACTAGTGGACACTGGACACTTTTGGATTGTGTGAGGCCCACTGAATATCAGAGCGCTATGTCACAGGCTCGATGGCACAGGTGTGAAAAAAGTGACTACAGGAAAAGGGAGATTTTGAATTTCTGCAGACACTAGTGGACACTGGACACTTTTGGATTGTGTGACGCCCACTGAATATCAGAGCGCTATGTCACAGGTTCGATGGCACAGGTGTGAAAAAAGTGACTACAGGATAAGGGAGATTTTGAATTTCTGCAGACACTAGTGGACACTGGACACTTTTGGATTGTGTGAGGCCCACTGAATATCAGAGCGCTATTGTCATGTCGGACGCTGTTCACACCACAGCGTCCGGCAGGCAGCGGTAGTTCCATCTCCGTCCACTATAGCCTCAGTGGCGCCGGCTTGATTTTACTCAGGTTTTCTGGGGTTAATCTAGCTGGAAATCAGGTGGGATGTTTGGTCACGCCCACGGTCTTTAAATAGTCGTGCTGGCCTGTGGGCGTCGCCGATTATAGCTTGTGTTTTGTGCCAAGTGGTTCCGGTCTGGAGTGGAGGTGTTGGAGAGAGAAATTCATAGCTGGTGTCGTATGATCCGTTGTTACCTTTTCGTCTTCCTATATTTGTGCTTTGTTTTGCCCTGTTCACATTATAGTATTGTCCTGTGTGGTTGCGGCGCGGTGTGGTTTGAGTTCTCCCTGTCTGTCATTACTGTGTGGGTTTTGGTGGTTTGACAACTCACTGGGTGGAGGGTGGAGGGTTCAGCTTAGGGCTGAGCAGGAGATAAGGAGAGGCTGGAGGCTCAGGCATTTGCACCTTTAGCAAAAACCCTGGGTTGAGGGTCAGACAGGGTTTTCCCTAGTTTGAGGGACTCCGCAGGGGCCCGGGTTTTGTCAGCCTCCTTCGACCTAAGCCTCGCATAACATTATAATCGGCCCAACATTTTTCCATGGATTCCATGACTTCCATAAACCGCCAGTTGGCGGCGCTGTCCGTACAGGTCACCGAGTTGAAGGGGGCAGTTCAGCAGCAGGGCCTGGTTGTAGCTAATGTACAAGCGGCTTCTGCTGGTGCAGGTGCAGAGCCTAAGATTCTGCTGCCTGAACGATTTTCTGGGGAACGCAGCAAATTTGTCATCTTTTGGGAGGCCTGCAAGTTATACTTTCGCATGCGCCCGGTCTCCTCAGGTAATGAGGCTCAGCGGGTGGGTCTGGTGTTATCATTACTGAGTGGGGACCCCCAAGCATGGGCGTTTTCCTTACCAGCCGACTCTGCTACATTTCATTCGGTTGAGAATGTTTTTTCAGCACTCAGGCTCATTTATGATGACCCCGACAGATTGGCTTTAGCAGAATCTAAGATCCGCTCCCTCCGTCAGGGGGAACGTATGGCGGAAGACTGTTGTTCAGAATTTCGCCATTAGGCAGTAGACACACAGTGGAACGACCCAGCGCTGCGGAGTCAGTTTATTCATGGGGTCTCAGAAAGAGTTAAACAGGCCCTCCTGATGTATGAGACTCCTGCATCGTTAGAATCTGCCATGAGTTTGGTTATCCGTATTGATCGCCGTTTGCGTCAAGGGGCGCAGGAGACGCTGCCTCTGGGGGAAAGCAGGGGTGCCAGTGTGGTTGCTGCAGATGAGCCCACGGAACCTATGCAAATCGCTGGGGTATCACATGTGCAGCGTCGCGTTCCTGGGTTCAGGAAGCATGGAGCATGTTTTTACTGTGGTAAAAGAGATCATTATGTAAATGCTTGTCCTGTGCTACCAAAGAAAGTCGCACCGGCGGAAAACTGGTAAGCTCAGAGGGTATGGAGGAGGCCCAACTGAGCGTATGCATATCCTCCATGATGGTGTCTCAATGTATGCTCCCTGCCAGGGTTATTATTGCGGGCAGAGAGCTACCAATATCAGTGTTTGTGGATAGCAGTTCAGCCACCAATCTCATGGATGAGGAGTTTGCACGCATGGCAGGTTTCAAGATCGAAAAACTCCCTCATCCTATTCGCGTGGTTACCATTAATGCCGCTCCCCTCCCACAGGGGGAGATTACTGAGTTTGTAGCTGAGGTTAAACTCCACATTGGGGTCCTACATTCTGAGTGAGTTACATGTAAGGTACTCAATAATCTCCCAGCACAAATAGTCCTGGGTTTCCCATGGGTGTCTAAGCACAACCCGGTGATTGACTGGAGAACCCAGGACATAGTCCAGTGGAGCGGTTTCTGCCAGGAAAATTGCTTGGCCACATGTGTGTCCGCCGTGAAGTCCAGCCTTCCGGAGGCATTGCTGGATTTTGCGGACATATTCTCTGAGAGGGGTTGCTCAGAACTACCTCCACATCGAGCCTATGACTGTCAAATTAGGTTAAAACCCGGGGCTAAATTGCCAAAGGCGAGGATGTTTAGTATTTCTGGTCCGGAGAGACAAGCTCTTAAGGACTACATTGCGGAGAGTTTAAGTAAAGGGCACATCCGGCCTTCATCCTCACCTGTAGCAGCGGGGTTTTTCTTTATTAAGAAGAAAGATGGGGGGTTACGCCCGTGTCTGGATTTCCGGGAGTTAAACCAGATTACGATCCGTGATCCATACCCGATGCCTCTGATCCCTGATTTGTTCAACCAGGTGGCTGGTGCGAAGTGGTTTTCCAAACTTGACCTCAGGGGGGCATATAACCTCATAAGGGTCCGTCAGGGGGATGAGTGGAAGACGGCATTTAATACCCCTGAGGGTCATTTTGAAAGCCTAGTTATGCCATTTGGGTTGACAACCGCGCCTGCTGTGTTCCAACATTTCATAAATGATGTATTTGCTCATGTGCTGGGGAAATTTGTGATTGTGTACCTGGATGATATCCTTATTTATTCGAGCGACCAGGACACTCATTTAGAGCATGTCAGGCAGGTGTTACAGCTGCTCCGTGAGAATAAGCTCTATGCTAAGCTTGAAAAATGCATGTTTTTTGTTCAAGAGTTGCCTTTTTTGGGATATATTGTGTCCGCCGCAGGGTTTAAAATGGATGCCGCGAAGGTGCAAGCGGTGCTGCGATGGGAACGGCCTGGTAATCTAAAGGCATTCCAGCGGTTCCTTGGGTTTGCCAACTATTATAGGAAGTTTATTAAGAATTTCTCTACTATAGCCAAACCGCTCACGGACATGACGAAAAAAGGTACCAATCTCGCTATCTGGTCTGAGGATGCGGTGCGTGCATTTGAGCTTCTGAAGAACCGTTTTGCTTCAGCCCCCATTCTGGTGCAACCGGACGTATCTAAACCTTTTACGGTGGAGGTCGATGCGTCTGAGGTGGGAGTGGGGGCAGTACTGTCACAGGGCTCGTCCTTGAGCAATTTGCGTCCATGCGCCTACTTCTCCAAGAAGCTGTCGCCGGCCGAACGAAATTACGACATCGGCAACAGGGAGTTGTTGGCCATCAAATTGGCTTTTGAGGAATGGCGACACTTCTTGGAGGGGGCGGCCCACCTGGTCACAGTCATCACCGACCATAAAAACCTGCTCTATCTGGAGTCGGCCAAGCGTCTGTCTCCCAGGCAGGCTCGCTGGGCATTGTTTTTTACACGTTTTAACTTTCTGGTGACTTACCGTCCTGGGGCGAAAAACACCAAGGCGGATGCCTTGTCCAGGTGTTTTCCGGGGGGAGAACCTCGGGAAGATCCAGTACCCATCCTCCAGGAAGGTGTAGTGGTTTCGGCTCTCACGACTGAGGTAGAGGCGGAGATTGCCGAGGCCCAGGAGGAGGTACCACCAGGACTTCCTGCTAATAAGTCGTTCGTACCCCTTCATCTTCGTCTTAAAGTGTTGGGGGAACACCACGACTCGGTCCTGGCCGGTCATCCAGGGGTTAGGGGCACCTTGGAACTGGTATCGCGCCGCTTCTGGTGGCCAAAAATCCGGCAGGATGTGGTTTCCTACGTGACAGCTTGCATCACGTGCGCCAGGGCCAAGTCGCCCAGAACCTGTCCTGCTGGCACTCTACAGTCTCTGGGGATACCTAGTAGGCCATGGACAGAAATCTCCATGGACTTTATCACAGACTTGCCTGCCTCGGCGGGGAACACGGTCATCCTGGTGGTGGTTGATCGATTTTCGAAGATGGCGCATTTTGTGTCGTTGCCTTCCTTGCCCAACGCGAAGACGTTGGCTCAGGTCTTTGTGCAGGAGGTGGTCCGACTGCACGGAGTTCCGTCGGACATAGTGTCTGATAGGGGTACCCAGTTTGTGGCGAAGTTTTGGAAAGCTTTTTGCTCACGATTGGGGATCAAGTTGTCTCATTCATCGGCGTTTCATCTGCAGTCAAATGGTCAAACTGAGCGCATGAACCAAAATCTGGAGCAGTATTTGCAATGTTTTGTGTCTGACAACCAAGAGGAGTGGTCGACGTTCCTTCCCTTGGCCGAGTTCGCATTAAATAATCACCGCCAAGAATCATCGGGAGAGTCTCCGTTCTTTTGTGTTTATGGGCACCATCCTCAATTTTGTACCTTGCATCAGGGGGGCTCTGGGGGCGTCCCAGAGGAGGACCGGTTAGGAGTTCAACTATCATCGGTCTGGAGGAGTGTGAAACAGCGATTGCTGAGCATGAGTGCAAGATACAAACGTGTGGCTGACTCTAGACGGACCTGTGTGTGGGTGATTGGGTGTGGTTAGCTACTAAAAACATAAAACTCAAAATTCCATCATTGAAATTGGGTCCAAGGTTTATTGGCCCTTTTAAGATTGCTGCCATCATAAACCCGGTTGCTTTTCGGTTGGAGCTTCCTGCGGTATACAAGATACACAATGTGTTTCACAGGTCTTTATTGAAAAAGGTGGTAGGATCTGTGGACACGATGCCGATGCCACCTCCAGTCATGGTGGATGGCGATTTAGAGTTTGAAGTCTCCAAAGTGGTGGACTCTCGAGTACTGCGCCGTACTCTTCAGTATTTGGTGCACTGGCGGGGGTATGGTCCGGAGGAGAGGTCTTGGGTTCCAGCCTCAGACATACATGCGGATCGGCTGGTCAGTTCCTTTCACCGCCGTCATCCGGACAAGCCGGGTCCTATGAGTCTTGAGGGCCCTGGGGTCCCTCGTAGAAGACGGGGTACTGTCATGTCGGACGCTGTTCACACCACAGCGTCCGGCAGGCAGCGGTAGTTCCATCTCCGTCCACTATAGCCTCAGTGGCGCCGGCTTGATTTTACTCAGGTTATCTGGGGTTAATCTAGCTGGAAATCAGGTGGGATGTTTGGTCACGCCCACGGTCTTTAAATAGTCGTGCTGGCCTGTGGGCGTCGCCGATTATAGCTTGTGTTTTGTGCCAAGTGGTTCCGGTCTGGAGTGGAGGTGTTGGAGAGAGAAATTCATAGCTGGTGTCGTATGATCCGTTGTTACCTTTTCGTCTTCCTATATTTGTGCTTTGTTTTGCCCTGTTCACATTATAGTATTGTCCTGTGTGGTTGCGGCGTGGTGTGGTTTGAGTTCTCCCTGTCTGTCATTACTGTGTGGGTTTTGGTGGTTTGATAACTCACTGGGTGGAGGGTGGAGGGTTCAGCTTAGGGCTGAGCAGGAGATAAGGAGAGGCTGGAGGCTCAGGCATTTGCACCTTTAGCAAAAACCCTGGGTTGAGGGTCAGACAGGGTTTTCCCTAGTTTGAGGGACTCCGCAGGGGCCCGGGTTTTGTCAGCCTCCTTCGACCTAAGCCTCGCATAACAGCTATGTCACAGGCTCGATGGCATAGGTGTGAAAAAAGTGACTACAGGATAAGGGAGATTTTGAATTTCTGCAGACACTAGTGGACACTGGACACTTTTGGATTGTGTGAGGCCCACTGAATATCAGAGCGCTATGTCACAGGCTCGATGGCACAGGTGTGAAAAAAGTGACTACAGGATAAGGGAGATTTTGAATTTCTGCAGACACTAGTGGACACTGGACACTTTTGGATTGTGTGAGGCCCACTGACGCTGTATGGTGTGAAAAAATGCACGCTCAGTACCTCAGCAGGACAAAAAAAAAAATTGGGATTGCTTTTAAAAAAGCAGTTTGCAGAGCAGTGGGTAAACAGCAATGCAGCTGTCAGGAAGCCTTAAATGGCAGCCTAACAACCAACACCGCTGATCCACCACAATATAGCCTCCCCTTGCACTGCACACACAGTGACTGGTGTGTTGTACAGGCAAAATCGCTAGCAGCAGAAGCAGTTTTTTTTCTTCTTCCCTGCCTAACGCTCTCCCTACAGAATCAGCAACCTCTCCCTATGCTAAGATCGGCAGAAGTAAGATGGAGGTCGGCGTGCACGCCCTTTTATAACCCCTGTGACGCCCACCAAAGCAAGCCAATCACTTGCATGCCCTTCTGAAAGATGGTGGTGACCCCTGTCTATGTCATCACGTTGCCCACAGTGTCCGTGGATCCTGATTGGCTGAAAAAGAGTGCAAAACAAACTTTTGAAACGCGACTTTGGCGCGTAAGTTGCCGACCTCGTGGCCGACCTCATCCTAGGGTCGAGTTTCCTTTCATGAAACCCGACTTTGCCAAAAGTCGGCGACTTTTGAAATTTTTCGACCTGTTTCGCTCAACTCTAAACGCAAGTTATATCGAAGAACTTTTACCATTTACATGAAGTACCATATGTCATGAAAAAATAATCTTGTAATCAGTGGGATACGTTGAAGCGTTCCAGAGCTATAACCTCATAAACTGACAGTGGTCAGTATTGTAAAAATTGGCTAGGTCATTAAGTACCAAATTGGCTCTGTCACTAAAGGGTTAAACATTTCTTAAAATACCAAATACTCTTTTTAGGCATATTTTTATTTATTTTTTCTTTAAGGGAATGAATCACATACATTTTTTAAAATGGCCAATAATACCACTGTTCTGTCTCCTACATTTAATTCATAATCCCTGATTATCTGCTTTTTAATGTTTACAGTGTTTTCTGGCTCCATCTAGTGACCAGAATCTTAACTGCAGTGCTATTGTGTGTTTTCCTTTCACTTTCTATTTCCCTCCATTTACAGTGCATTCTGGTAAGGTTGCAATGCACCCCGGTAGCCTTTTGCAAAAGATTATGGTTAGTTCAGCCCCATTTTCCCTCCAGTCCACCATTTTCCTTCTGCCTGCATTCAGGAAGCATCTAATTTCTCTTCTTCCCTTCTGACAGCATCGCTGGTATGTACTCATGTTTCCTGTGTTCAATTCCTGTCTCATATTAGTCTGCTTACTTAGTTCTCCCCTGGTTAGCTATTAGTGCAGATGATGTATTATGTATATATGAATCCCTGTTGAACCCAGTATTGATTGTATGTATATATGTTTTGTTTGTAGTTTCATTGTGCCAATATACCATCACATTCAATAAAGCACAGATTCGACGTACAATCTCCTTATTCGACCCCGGTATAGCGGTTTAGCTGCCTGTATAAGCTACAAGAATTCTGCTTCATTTAGTGAGGACATAACAACCACAACAAAATAACAAACACCAGCGATTTCTCATTTTTACAACAAAATTTACAAAACCATTTTTTTAGGGACCATATCACATTTGAAGTCACTTTGAGGGGCCTATATGACAGAAAATACCCAAAAGTGACACCATTCTAAAAACTGCCCCTTCAAGGTGCTCAAAACCACATTTGGGAAGTTTATTAACCCTTTACGTGCTTCACAGGAACCAAAGCATTTTGGAAGGAAAAAAATGAACATTTAACTTTTTGTCACAAACATTTTTTATTATTTTCTCAAGTGCAAAAAGAGAAATTGAACTTATCTAGATGTGTGCTGAGCACTTTGAACCCCCAAGTGCTTCACAGAAGTTTATAACATAGAGCCGTGAAAATAAAAAATATTTTTTCCACAAAAATTATCTTTTTGCCTCCAGATTTTTATTTTCCAAGGGTAACAGGAGACACTAGACCTCAAGGTTGTTTTGCAATTTGTCCTGAATACGCTGATACCCCATACAGTATGTGGGGTTAAACCACTGTTTGGGTGCACGGCAGAGCTCAGAAGTGAAGAAGCACCGTTTGACTTTTCAACGCAGAATTGGCTGTAATTGAGATCAGACACCATGTTACGTTTCGAAAGCATCTCATGTGCCTAAACAGTGGAAACCCCCAAATTCTAACTCCAGCCCTAACCCCAACACAACCCTAACCCTAATCCCAACCCTAACCATAACCTTAACCACAAACTTAACCCTAACACACCCCTAACCCTATACCCAACCCAAACCCTAATCCCAAATCTAGTCCCAACCCTAACCCTAACTTTAGCCCCAACTCTAACCCTTACCCTAACTTTAGCCCCAAACCAAACCCTAACTTTAGCCCAGCTCACTTTAGCCCAACTCAAACCCTAATGGGAAAATGGAAATAAGTATTATTTAAATAATAATAAATATATTTATTTTGATCACTGTGATAGGGGTTCATCACAGTGACCAAAATGAACCAATAGGAAAGATCTCTTATTGTTGCCAGGTGCCACCCAGCAGATTTTGGCGGATGCACTGTGCATGCCTGAAAGAATATGCCAGTATAAAATTAGGAGACAAAAATAGCACAAATAGGGTCTTATCCCAAAGATTAATTTCAATCCCTGCAAGAAACCTGATGCAGAGTAAAGGCATGTAGATGTCAGCTGCTGCAGATCCACAAGTCAGCAAACCTGATGTCTCAGAACCATACAGTAGATAAATGTGGATAAAATCCATACTGCTGTGACAAAAGACAGATCCAGATATAATGGTATACACTCTGGTGGTTTATTCAACCTGTTTCAAAGCTCAAGGCTTCTTCAGGAAATAACCACATTTATCTACTATACGGTTCTGAAAGAATATGCCGGCACCTGTGGGGGGAAGCAGGAGGGTCCAGGGACCCCTTGAGGTACCGTGGGGGCTTGAGGAACCCTATTTCCAATACTGGGCAGCGCTATACACTTTTTCCTCAGTGCTGTTAATTAACAGCACTGTGGTTTAAGTACCCTTAACTGCTGCTGTTAAAAGGTGTGTCGACGGTCGTTAAGGGGTTAATAGGTTAGAGTATAGAATCATAAAATCATAGAATCATAGAATTGTAGAGTTGGAAGGGACCTCCTGGGCCTCTGTTTGAAGACTTCTATTGAAGGAGAACTCACCACCAATGTTCCACTCATTGATCACTCTAACTGTCAAAAAGTTTTTTCTAATATCTAATCTGTGTCTACTCCCATTCAGTTTCATCCCATTGCTTCTAGTCTTTCCTTGTGCAAATGAGAATAAAGATAATCCTTCTACAATGTGACAGCCCTTGAGATATTTGTAGACAGCTATTAAGTCTCCTCTCAGTCTTCTCTTCTGCAAGCTAAACATTCCCAAATCCTGCAACCTTTCCTCATAAGACAGGGTTTGCAGACCGATCACCATTCTGGTAGCTCTTTTCTGAGCTTGCTCCAATTTGTTGATGTCTTTTTTAAAATTTGGCGCTCAAAACTGGACACAGTATTCCAGATGAGGTCTGACCAAAGAGGAGTAGGGGGCAATAATGACTTAACGTGATCTAGACTGTATGCTTTTGTTAATACATCCTAGAATTGCATTTGCCTTTTTTGCTGCTGCATCACACTGTTGACTCATATTCAGTCTGTGATCTACTAGTATACCCAAGTCTTTTTCACATGTGCTATTGCTTAGATTAGAGAAGAACTTGGCCAAAAGAGTCTACATTGTCGTTGTTTAAAAAATGTTTTGGCCATAACAAAAGCTGCTGGCTATGTGTGTGATGTGGGAACTGTTAATGTGTGATTGGTGAGGATGCGTTGCATAAATTAAGTTTTTCTAAGAGTGGGCAGTGGGACTGTGGAATGTTTGAGGGGTGGAGGTGCAGCTGTAGTGGAGCCTGGGTGGAATTTCAAGGGGACCTGAAAATTTTGCCAGCATGTGGCTCTGAAATTACTATTGGCAGCCCTGCCTGTGAGTTGAGCTGACTTTTGTCTAATCATTAAGGAGGCCTATACTTTTCACTTTGTCACTGTTTTGTATTGCTTGGAGAAGTTTCTTTATGAAAGAACAGGATTTTTAGAAACCTTTTTATACAGTTGATTATAAGGGATAGCATTCTGTCATATGTACCTTTTGGGACATAATAAAAGATAAATTAATTTTTGGACATGATAAAAGATAATTTAATTTTTATCACTATTCAGATGTGCTGTATTCTCTTCCTCGCTTATACATGTTTTTACTTCACAAAATAGAGATCCCTATTTGTTATTGTTATTTTTATATTTAGTTGTGCACCCTAAATTACATATCTAAGAGGTCCTTTGGACAGCATATGCACAGACTGATTTCTCAGCTAAATAGCATCATTAGGAAGTTACTGCGCATGTCCAGCCCCTTGCTATGATACCTCCTTCATGGGATTTCTGCTAGAGGAGGCAGGTCACATGGAGATGAGCATGTTAAAAAATAAAAATTTTCTTCATCTAAATATTTACTATTCACACATACACACACACCCACTCACATATTGTGATGGTTAGATAGGTCTACCTAAAGCTGGTTAGGTCTGTCATAAAAAATGTACTTGAAGTGCCAACTAAATATTCAGAGGCACAAAAAAGGGTACTAATATAATTTGTGACACTAATAAAAAACTATGGAAGCTATTTCTTCAGGGCATGGATGTATGTAGAAACTATATAGCATCAGAGAACGTTTGGCTGAACATATTCTCATGACCCTAGCAATGTCCGTGGTTACTAGTACAGACATGTCTCCAATGTACATCGATGATGTGTAGATGCTGGAGCACGCAGTGAGACATTTTACAATTAAAAGATGTGAATTGTTTAAAGTTATCATAGAAACAATCCATAATATCATAAAATAGTCATGTGAACAAAAACGTAAGATCTTTGTGAAGGTAAAATATTTCCATTATTCTTACTAAAGTCTATACAAAGTGCATTTTAGTTCGTAGAAACTGTGTACATTCTGTTCATTTTTTTTTCGAACGCTTTTTTTTTTATAAATGTTTTGTTTTAGATTTCTTAGAAAAATGTAATCAATGCTTTCTACTTTATTTCTTTCAGTGAGAAAAGTTATTTACTTGATTGCTAATGGATCATCTAATGATTTTTTTTCTGCATCAATTGATACAGCTGCAGGTATTACTCTTAAAAGTGTATTTTCAGAATGTATAATTAACGTGCTAGGCTACAGATAAATCCCACAGCCCAAAAAGAAAAGTATATAATTTTGCTTATGTAATGTTATATAACACAGTAAGTTATCTGTTGCTCCACATTGTCTATAGTTTTGTAAAATGCAAGATATATTTGCAAGCTAATTGCATATAAGGTATACAGTATACTTCAGTCACAGTTAGCATGTCATGTATACAGTATATTGTTATGCCTAATATACATATTATATGATTATTCTATAGCGCTGTAAAAGTGTGTGTAAACAGTGGATACAGTATTATGTACTGTATACAGATAGAACAGGTAATGTTGTGGCTCCCCTCTATGCTTCCTTTTACAGTGGGAACGAAAAATATTCAGACCTCTTTAATTTTTTCACTCTTTGTTTCATTGCAGCCATTTGGTAAGTTCAAAAAAGTTAATTGTTTCTCATTAATGTACACTCTGCACCCCATCTGTTATGAATGGGTCACCGAGGAGGATAGCAGGTCAGGCTAAGCCACAGAAAACCAGAGAGGTTGATTAACTAAGCGGATACAGACCCTTGATCCCGTCCATACAACTAGCAGTAGCCGTGGAGCGCACCTACGATGATCCTAGATGCATCAGCACTAGAGTTGAGCGACTTTTGTTTTTTTAGGGTCGCGTTTCGTTTCGTGAAACCCGACTTTTCCAAAAGTCGGGTCGAGCAAGATCGTCCGATTATAGGGAAAAGTCGGGGTTGTCCCGAAACACGAAACCCAATGTAAGTCAATGGGGAATAAAAGTCGGCAGTGAGAGGAGGACAGGAAACACACCTACAGTGCCCATTTGAATGCCAAAAGCATCAATTCTTCTTACTTAAGCTTGTCAACCTTAATTAACTTCATAATACAAGTTACGCACTGAAAAATGGGGGTTATTTGGCTAAAGTTGTGGGGGGGAGGGCTGGCTGCAGGTTTTCATGTGCCCTGGGCGAAAGAGAGCCCCTTTAACACATACCACAACTCATCATGCTCCGATACGGCAGAGAAATAGCGGTATAGTACAATGAAAAATACCTCACTTTTTACATCTCATGACGAGGCCCATCTATTTCTCCATACAGAATCATTGGTCCCATATAATGTTTGAAACAGTATATGATGAGCTCCACATAATGCTACAGTATATGTTGGTCCCCATTGATGAAGCTCCACTGTCTGATGTCCACCTTTGGAATGTTCCAGTGTATGGTGGGCCCCATCTATCATTCTCCAGAGTATAGTGCTCCCCAAAAATTGCTGTCCCAACATTGAAAACAATCAAATAAGTCTCCTCGCTAGGGAATCCCTGTACTTGTCTGGACTCCTCGTCGTCCCCATCTTCCATCTCACTGCACAGTATTTCAACTTTGCAAGTGCTGTGATCCTGGGCAAGCAGGGGGGGCCCACTCGTTGGCGACGGCACTGGCACAGGGCCCCTGATAGTACGGTGGTGTGTCTGATGGCGGGTGGGCCGAACCTGCACTTTCATCTGCAGCTTCCTCTTTGTCACCGTGTAAGATGGAACTGTATATGGGAAGGGTAACCTGAGTTTCATCAGGGTCAGATTCAGGTCGTGTAGCGTGCGAGGGGAATGTAGTGGTCTGGGTCAATATACCAGCAGATTCATCGAGCAGTGGCTGGGCATCAGTGCACTTGTGTCGCCCCCAGGAGTACGGTCGCCACAGTGGCATTACCTTCTTCCTAGGGAGTGTGATGTCATGCTTGGGAGCAACGAAGGATCTCTCTAGCAAGTTAACTGATTGGGCGGCGTTATTCCCACGAGTCATGACCCTCCAAACAGCGATCATGAAGGCAACGTGTTTGTTTTACGTGGGCAGTATGGTTGCAAAGCTGAACCTTAAAGGAATGTCCAGAAGGGCACCACCAGGAGTGGAGCCTACGGTTAAATTCGACTCCACCTGGGAAACCTCAACCATGCCAGCTACAGAACAGATGCACACATCGCAAGCTTAATTCCGTTAACGAACGAGACTCCGTCATGCCCCGCGGTCCGAGTCTGGCTTACTAGAGGGACACGTGAGGCTCTGGCACATGAGATTGGCCAACAACTGGTGTGTCATGCCCTTACATGTCCGTGGCTGCATGTGCGCTACACTGAAAAGGCCAGCGTTTGTCACTTACAGCTGCAGATAACCCGCTGAACAACGTTAGTGATGGGGATCACTGATTACAATTATTACCCGCGAACAATGATTTCCCAGTAAGTGCAGGTCAACCGCAGTTCCGGAATTAGGCCTAACCATCATTCCTAAAAAAATGAAAAACTTACGTGTGCAAACCACAGGTGCTGTAGCTTGCTTAACAGCTCGCCAGCCGTTCTCACGCCCAGTATGGATTACACGTGATTGCACAAAGGTGAGAAAGGGTACCGTATCCCCAGATAACATGTATGGATAGCGTACACATTCAAAATATATGTCTATACATCAGGAGGCAGGCTCAGACGGTGTTAGGCCCAGTATGGATTGCACGTGATTGCACAAAGGTTAGAAAGGGTACCGTTTCCCCGGATAACATGTATGGATAGCGTACACATTCAAAATATATGTCTCAGGAGGCAGGCTCAGACGGTGTTAGGCCCAGTATGGATTGCACGTGATTGCACAAAGGTTAGAAAGGGTACCGTTTCCCCGGATAACATGTATGGATAGCGTACACATTCAAAATATATGTCTCAGGAGGCAGGCTCAGACGGTGTTAGGCCCAGTATGGATTGCATGTGATTGCACAAAGGTTAGAAAGGGTACAGTTTCCCCGGATAACATGTATGGATAGCGTACACATTCAAAATATATGTCTCAGGAGGCAGGCTCAGATGGTGTTAGGCCCAGTATGGATTGCACGTGATTGCACAAAGGTTAGAAAGGGTACCGTATCCCCAGATAACATGTATGGATAGCGTACACATTCAAAATATATGTCTATACATCAGGAGGCAGGCTCAGATGGTGTTAGGCCCAGTATGGATTGCACGTGATTGCACAAAGGTTAGAAAGGGTACCGTTTCCCCGGATAACATGTATGGATAGCGTACACATTCAAAATATATGTCTCAGGAGGCAGACTCAGACGGTGTTAGGCCCAGTATGGATTGCACGTGATTGCACAAAGGATAGAAAGGGTACCGTTTCCCCGGATAACATATATGGATAGCGTACACATTCAAAATATATGTCTCAGGAGGCAGGCTCAGACGGTGTTAGGCCCAGTATGGATTGCACGTGATTGCACAAAGGTTAGAAAGGGTACCGTATCCCCGGATAACGTGTATGGATAGCGTACACATTCAAAATATATGTCTCAGGAGGCAGGCTCAGACGGTGTTAGGCCCAGTATGGATTGCACGTGATTGCACAAAGGTTAGAAAGGGTGCCGTATCCCCGGATAACATGTATGGATAGCATACACATTCAAAATATTTGTCTCAGGAGGCAGGCTCAGATGGTGTTAGGCCCAGTATGGATTGCACGTGATTGCACAAAGGTTAGAAAGGGTACCGTATCCCCGGATAACATGTATGGATAGCGTACACATTCAAAATATATGTCTATACATCAGGAGGCAGGCTCAGATGGTGTTAGGCCCAGTATGGATTGCACGTGATTGCACAAAGGTTAGAAAGGGTACCGTTTCCCCGCATAACATGTATGGATAGCGTACACATTCAAAATATATGTCTCAGGAGGCAGGCTCAGACGGTGTCAGGCCCAGTATGGATTGCACGTGATTGCACAAAGGTTAGAAAGGGTACTGTATCCCCAGATAACATGTATGGATAGCGTACACATTCAAAATATACAAAATATATGTCTATACATCAGGAGGCAGGCTCAGACGGTGTTAGGCCCAGTATGGATTGCACGTGATTGCACAAAGGTTAGAAAGGGTACCGTTTCCCCGGATAACATGTATGGATAGCGTACACATTCAAAATATATGTCTCAGGAGGCAGGCTCAGACGGTGTTAGGCCCAGTATGGATTGCACGTGATTGCACAAAGGTTAGAAAGGGTACCGTTTCCCCGGATAACATGTATGGATAGCGTACACATTCAAAATATATGTCTCAGGAGGCAGGCTCAGACGGTGTTAGGCCCAGTATGGATTGCATGTGATTGCACAAAGGTTAGAAAGGGTACCGTTTCCCCGGATAACATGTATGGATAGCGTACACATTCAAAATATATGTCTCAGGAGGCAGGCTCAGACGGTGTTAGGCCCAGTATGGATTGCACGTGATTGCACAAAGGTTAGAAAGGGTACCGTATCCCCAGATAACATGTATGGATAGCGTACACTTTCAAAATATATGTCTATACATCAGGAGGCAGGCTCAGATGGTGTTAGGCCCAGTATGGATTGCACGTGATTGCACAAAGGTTAGAAAGGGTACCGTATCCCCAGATAACATGTATGGATAGCGTACACATTCAAAATATATGTCTCAGGAGGCAGGCTCAGACGGTGTCAGGCCCAGTATGGATTGCACGTGATTGCACAAAGGTTAGAAAGGGTACTGTATCCCCAGATAACATGTATGGATAGCGTACACATTCAAAATATATGTCTCAGGAGGCAGGCTCAGACGGTGTTAGGCCCAGTATGGATTGCACGTGATTGCACAAAGGTTAGAAAGGGTACCGTATCCCCAGATAACATGTATGGATAGCATACACATTCAAAATATTTGTCTCAGGAGGCAGGCTCAGATGGTGTTAGGCCCAGTATGGATTGCACGTGATTGCACAAAGGTTAGAAAGGGTACCGTATCCCCAGATAACATGTATGGATAGCGTACACATTCAAAATATATGTCTCAGGAGGCAGGCTCAGACGGTGTCAGGCCCAGTATGGATTGCACGTGATTGCACAAAGGTTAGAAAGGGTACTGTATCCCCAGATAACATGTATGGATAGCGTACACATTCAAAATATATGTCTATACATCAGGAGGCAGGCTCAGACGGTGTTAGGCCCAGTATGGATTGCACGTGATTGCACAAAGGTTAGAAAGGGTACCGTTTCCCCGGATAACATGTATGGATAGCGTACACATTCAAAATATATGTCTCAGGAGGCAGGCTCAGACGGTGTTAGGCCCAGTATGGATTGCACGTGATTGCACAAAGGTTAGAAAGGGTACCGTATCCCCAGATAACATGTATGGATAGCGTACACTTTCAAAATATATGTCTATACATCAGGAGGCAGGCTCAGACGGTGTTAGGCCCAGTATGGATTGCACGTGATTGCACAAAGGTTAGAAAGGGTACCGTATCCCCAGATAACATGTATGGATAGCGTACACATTCAAAATATATGTCTCAGGAGGCAGGCTCAGACGGTGTCAGGCCCAGTATGGATTGCACGTGATTGCACAAAGGTTAGAAAGGGTACTGTATCCCCAGATAACATGTATGGATAGCGTACACATTCAAAATATATGTCTGAGGAGGCAGGCTCAGACGGTGTTAGGCCCAGTATGGATTGCACGTGATTGCACAAAGGTTAGAAAGGGTACCGTATCCCCAGATAACATGTATGGATAGCATACACATTCAAAATATTTGTCTCAGGAGGCAGGCTCAGATGGTGTTAGGCCCAGTATGGATTGCACGTGATTGCACAAAGGTTAGAAAGGGTACCGTTTCCCCGGATAACATGTATGGATAGCGTACACATTCAAAATATATGTCTCAGGAGGCAGGCTCAGACGGTGTTAGGCCCAGTATGGATTGCACGTGATTGCACAAAGGTTAGAAAGGGTACCGTATCCCCAGATAACATGTATGGATAGCGTACACTTTCAAAATATATGTCTATACATCAGGAGGCAGGCTCAGACGGTGTTAGGCCCAGTATGGATTGCATGTGATTGCACAAAGGTTAGAAAGGGTACCGTTTCCCCGGATAACATGTATGGATAGCGTACACATTCAAAATATATGTCTCAGGAGGCAGGCTCAGACGGTGTTAGGCCCAGTATGGATTGCACGTGATTGCACAAAGGTTAGAAAGGGTACCGTATCCCCAGATAACATGTATGGATAGCGTACACTTTCAAAATATATGTCTATACATCAGGAGGCAGGCTCAGATGGTGTTAGGCCCAGTATGGATTGCACGTGATTGCACAAAGGTTAGAAAGGGTACCGTATCCCCAGATAACATGTATGGATAGCGTACACATTCAAAATATATGTCTCAGGAGGCAGGCTCAGACGGTGTCAGGCCCAGTATGGATTGCACGTGATTGCACAAAGGTTAGAAAGGGTACTGTATCCCCAGATAACATGTATGGATAGCGTACACATTCAAAATATATGTCTCAGGAGGCAGGCTCAGACGGTGTTAGGCCCAGTATGGATTGCACGTGATTGCACAAAGGTTAGAAAGGGTACCGTATCCCCAGATAACATGTATGGATAGCATACACATTCAAAATATTTGTCTCAGGAGGCAGGCTCAGATGGTGTTAGGCCCAGTATGGATTGCACGTGATTGCACAAAGGTTAGAAAGGGTACCGTATCCCCAGATAACATGTATGGATAGCGTACACATTCAAAATATATGTCTCAGGAGGCAGGCTCAGACGGTGTCAGGCCCAGTATGGATTGCACGTGATTGCACAAAGGTTAGAAAGGGTACTGTATCCCCAGATAACATGTATGGATAGCGTACACATTCAAAATATATGTCTATACATCAGGAGGCAGGCTCAGACGGTGTTAGGCCCAGTATGGATTGCACGTGATTGCACAAAGGTTAGAAAGGGTACCGTTTCCCCGGATAACATGTATGGATAGCGTACACATTCAAAATATATGTCTCAGGAGGCAGGCTCAGACGGTGTTAGGCCCAGTATGGATTGCACGTGATTGCACAAAGGTTAGAAAGGGTACCGTATCCCCAGATAACATGTATGGATAGCGTACACTTTCAAAATATATGTCTATACATCAGGAGGCAGGCTCAGACGGTGTTAGGCCCAGTATGGATTGCACGTGATTGCACAAAGGTTAGAAAGGGTACCGTATCCCCAGATAACATGTATGGATAGCGTACACATTCAAAATATATGTCTCAGGAGGCAGGCTCAGACGGTGTCAGGCCCAGTATGGATTGCACGTGATTGCACAAAGGTTAGAAAGGGTACTGTATCCCCAGATAACATGTATGGATAGCGTACACATTCAAAATATATGTCTGAGGAGGCAGGCTCAGACGGTGTTAGGCCCAGTATGGATTGCACGTGATTGCACAAAGGTTAGAAAGGGTACCGTATCCCCAGATAACATGTATGGATAGCATACACATTCAAAATATTTGTCTCAGGAGGCAGGCTCAGATGGTGTTAGGCCCAGTATGGATTGCACGTGATTGCACAAAGGTTAGAAAGGGTACCGTATCCCCAGATAACATGTATGGATAGCGTACACATTCAAAATATATGTCTCAGGAGGCAGGCTCAGACGGTGTCAGGCCCAGTATGGATTGCACGTGATTGCACAAAGGTTAGAAAGGGTACTGTATCCCCAGATAACATGTATGGATAGCGTACACATTCAAAATATATGTCTATACATCAGGAGGCAGGCTCAGACGGTGTTAGGCCCAGTATGGATTGCACGTGATTGCACAAAGGTTAGAAAGGGTACCGTTTCCCCGGATAACATGTATGGATAGCGTACACATTCAAAATATATGTCTCAGGAGGTAGGCTCAGACGGTGTTAGGCCCAGTATGGATTGCACGTGATTGCACAAAGGTTAGAAAGGGTACCGTTTCCCCGGATAACATGTATGGATAGCGTACACATTCAAAATATATGTCTCAGGAGGCAGGCTCAGACGGTGTTAGGCCCAGTATGGATTGCATGTGATTGCACAAAGGTTAGAAAGGGTACTGTTTCCCCGGATAACATGTATGGATAGCGTACACATTCAAAATATATGTCTCAGGAGGCAGGCTCAGATGGTGTTAGGCCCAGTATGGATTGCACGTGATTGCACAAAGGTTAGAAAGGGTACCGTATCGCCAGATAACATGTATGGATAGCGTACACTTTCAAAATATATGTCTATACATCAGGAGGCAGGCTCAGACGGTGTTAGGCCCAGTATGGATTGCACGTGATTGCACAAAGGTGAGAAAGGGTACCGTATCCCCAGATAACATGTATGGATAGCGTACACATTCAAAATATATGTCTATACATCAGGAGGCAGGCTCAGACGGTGTTAGGCCCAGTATGGATTGCACGTGATTGCACAAAGGTTAGAAAGATTACCGTTTCCCCGGATAACATGTATGGATAGCGTACACATTCAAAATATATGTCTCAGGAGGCAGGCTCAGACGGTGTTAGGCCCAGTATGGATTGCACGTGATTGCACAAAGGTTAGAAAGGTTACCGTTTCCCCGGATAACATGTATGGATAGCGTACACATTCAAAATATATGTCTCAGGAGGCAGGCTCAGACGGTGTTAGGCCCAGTATGGATTGCACGTGATTGCACAAAGGTTAGAAAGGGTACCGTTTCCCCGGATAACATGTATGGATAGCGTACACATTCAAAATATATGTCTCAGGAGGCAGGCTCAGACGGTGTTAGGCCCAGTATGGATTGCACGTGATTGCACAAAGGTTAGAAAGGGTACCGTATCCCCGGATAACATGTATGGATAGCGTACACATTCAAAATATATGTATATACATCAGGAGGCAGGCTCAGACGGTGTTAGGCCCAGTATGGATTGCACGTGATTGCACAAAGGTTAGAAAGGGTACCGTTTCCCCGCATAACATGTATGGATAGCGTACACATTCAATATATATGTCTCAGGAGGCAGGTTCAGACGGTGTTAGGCCCATTATGAATTGAACGTGATTGCACAAAGGTTAGAAAGGGTACCGTATCCCCAGATAACATGTATGGATAGCGTACACATTCAAAATATATGTCTCAGGAGGCAGGCTCAGACTGTGTCAGGCCCAGTATGGATTGCACGTGATTGCACAAAGGTTAGAAAGGGTACTGTATCCCAAGATAACATGTATGGATAACGTACACATTCAAAATATATGTCTATACATCAGGAGGCAGGCTCAGACGGTGTTAGGCCCAGTATGGATTGCACGTGATTGCACAAAGGTTACAAAGGGTACCGTTTCCCCGGATAACATGTATGGATAGCGTACACATTCAAAATATATGTCTCAGGAGGCAGGCTCAGACGGTGTTAGGCCCAGTATGGATTGCACGTGATTGCACAAAGGTTAGAAAGTGTACCGTTTCCCCGGATAACATGTATGGATAGCGTACACATTCAAAATATATGTCTCAGGAGGCAGGCTCAGACGGTGTTAGGCCCAGTATGGATTGCATGTGATTGCACAAAGGTTAGAAAGGGTACCGTTTCCCCGGATAACATGTATGGATAGCGTACACATTCAAAATATATGTCTCAGGAGGCAGGCTCAGACGGTGTTAGGCCCAGTATGGATTGCACGTGATTGCACAAAGGTTAGAAAGGGTACCGTATCGCCAGATAACATGTATGGATAGCGTACACTTTCAAAATATATGTCTATACATCAGGAGGCAGGCTCAGACGGTGTTAGGCCCAGTATGGATTGCACGTGATTGCACAAAGGTGAGAAAGGGTACCGTATCCCCAGATAACATGTATGGATAGCGTACACATTCAAAATATATGTCTATACATCAGGAGGCAGGCTCAGACGGTGTTAGGCCCAGTATGGATTGCACGTGATTGCACAAAGGTTAGAAAGGTTACCGTTTCCCCGGATAACATGTATGGATAGCGTACACATTCAAAATATATGTCTCAGGAGGCAGGCTCAGACGGTGTTAGGCCCAGTATGGATTGCACGTGATTGCACAAAGGTTAGAAAGGGTACCGTTTCCCCGGATAACATGTATGGATGGCGTACACATTCAAAATATATGTCTCAGGAGGCAGGCTCAGACGGTGTTAGGCCCAGTATGGATTGCACGTGATTGCACAAAGGTTAGAAAGGGTACCGTATCCCCGGATAACATGTATGGATAGCGTACACATTCAAAATATATGTCTCAGTAGGCAGGCTCAGACGGTGTTAGACCCAGTATGGATTGCACGTGATTGCACAAAGGTTAGAAAGGGTACCGTATCCCCGGATAACATGTATGGATAGCATACACATTCAAAATATTTGTCTCAGGAGGCAGGCTCAGATGGTGTTAGGCCCAGTATGGATTGCACGTGATTGCACAAAGGTTAGAAAGGGTACCGTAACCCCGGATAACATGTATGGATAGCGTACACATTCAAAATATATGTATATACATCAGGAGGCAGGCTCAGACGGTGTTAGGCCCAGTATGGATTGCACGTGATTGCACAAAGGTTAGAAAGGGTACCGTTTCCCCGCATAACATGTATGGATAGCGTACACATTCAAAATATATGTCTCAGGAGGCAGGTTCAGACGGTGTTAGGCCCATTATGAATTGAACGTGATTGCACAAAGGTTAGAAAGGGTACCGTATCCCCAGATAACATGTATGGATAGCGTACACATTCAAAATATATGTCTCAGGAGGCAGGCTCAGACGGTGTCAGGCCCAGTATGGATTGCACGTGATTGCACAAAGGTTAGAAAGGGTACTGTATCCCCAGATAACATGTATGGATAACGTACACATTCAAAATATATGTCTATACATCAGGAGGCAGGCTCAGACGGTGTTAGGCCCAGTATGGATTGCACGTGATTGCACAAAGGTTAGAAAGGGTACCGTTTCCCCGGATAACATGTATGGATAGCGTACACATTCAAAATATATGTATCAGGAGGCAGGCTCAGACGGTGTTAGGCCCAGTATGGATTGCACGTGATTGCACAAAGGTTAGAAAGTGTACCGTTTCCCCGGATAACATGTATGGATAGCGTACACATTCAAAATATATGTCTCAGGAGGCAGGCTCAGACGGTGTTAGGCCCAGTATGGATTGCATGTGATTGCACAAAGGTTAGAAAGGGTACCGTTTCCCCGGATAACATGTATGGATAGCGTACACATTCAAAATATATGTCTCAGGAGGCAGGCTCAGACGGTGTTAGGCCCAGTATGGATTGCACGTGATTGCACAAAGGTTAGAAAGGGTACCGTATCGCCAGATAACATGTATGGATAGCGTACACTTTCAAAATATATGTCTATACATCAGGAGGCAGGCTCAGACGGTGTTAGGCCCAGTATGGATTGCACGTGATTGCACAAAGGTGAGAAAGGGTACCGTATCCCCAGATAACATGTATGGATAGCGTACACATTCAAAATATATGTCTATACATCAGGAGGCAGGCTCAGACGGTGTTAGGCCCAGTATGGATTGCACGTGATTGCACAAAGGTTAGAAAGGTTACCGTTTCCCCGGATAACATGTATGGATAGCGTACACATTCAAAATATATGTCTCAGGAGGCAGGCTCAGACGGTGTTAGGCCCAGTATGGATTGCACGTGATTGCACAAAGGTTAGAAAGGGTACCGTTTCCCCGGATAACATGTATGGATGGCGTACACATTCAAAATATATGTCTCAGGAGGCAGGCTCAGACGGTGTTAGGCCCAGTATGGATTGCACGTGATTGCACAAAGGTTAGAAAGGGTACCGTATCCCCGGATAACATGTATGGATAGCGTACACATTCAAAATATATGTCTCAGTAGGCAGGCTCAGACGGTGTTAGGCCCAGTATGGATTGCACGTGATTGCACAAAGGTTAGAAAGGTTACCGTTTCCCCGGATAACATGTATGGATAGCGTACACATTCAAAATATATGTCTCAGGAGGCAGGCTCAGACGGTGTTAGGCCCAGTATGGATTGCACGTGATTGCACAAAGGTTAGAAAGGGTACCGTTTCCCCGGATAACATGTATGGATGGCGTACACATTCAAAATATATGTCTCAGGAGGCAGGCTCAGACGGTGTTAGGCCCAGTATGGATTGCACGTGATTGCACAAAGGTTAGAAAGGGTACCGTATCCCCGGATAACATGTATGGATAGCGTACACATTCAAAATATATGTCTCAGTAGGCAGGCTCAGACGGTGTTAGACCCAGTATGGATTGCACGTGATTGCACAAAGGTTAGAAAGGGTACCGTATCCCCGGATAACATGTATGGATAGCATACACATTCAAAATATTTGTCTCAGGAGGCAGGCTCAGATGGTGTTAGGCCCAGTATGGATTGCACGTGATTGCACAAAGGTTAGAAAGGGTACCGTAACCCCGGATAACATGTATGGATAGCGTACACATTCAAAATATATGTATATACATCAGGAGGCAGGCTCAGACGGTGTTAGGCCCAGTATGGATTGCACGTGATTGCACAAAGGTTAGAAAGGGTACCGTTTCCCCGCATAACATGTATGGATAGCGTACACATTCAAAATATATGTCTCAGGAGGCAGGTTCAGACGGTGTTAGGCCCATTATGAATTGAACGTGATTGCACAAAGGTTAGAAAGGGTACCGTATCCCCAGATAACATGTATGGATAGCGTACACATTCAAAATATATGTCTCAGGAGGCAGGCTCAGACGGTGTCAGGCCCAGTATGGATTGCACGTGATTGCACAAAGGTTAGAAAGGGTACTGTATCCCCAGATAACATGTATGGATAACGTACACATTCAAAATATATGTCTATACATCAGGAGGCAGGCTCAGACGGTGTTAGGCCCAGTATGGATTGCACGTGATTGCACAAAGGTTAGAAAGGGTACCGTTTCCCCGGATAACATGTATGGATAGCGTACACATTCAAAATATATGTATCAGGAGGCAGGCTCAGACGGTGTTAGGCCCAGTATGGATTGCACGTGATTGCACAAAGGTTAGAAAGTGTACCGTTTCCCCGGATAACATGTATGGATAGCGTACACATTCAAAATATATGTCTCAGGAGGCAGGCTCAGACGGTGTTAGGCCCAGTATGGATTGCATGTGATTGCACAAAGGTTAGAAAGGGTACCGTTTCCCCGGATAACATGTATGGATAGCGTACACATTCAAAATATATGTCTCAGGAGGCAGGCTCAGACGGTGTTAGGCCCAGTATGGATTGCACGTGATTGCACAAAGGTTAAAAAGGGTACCGTATCCCCAGATAACATGTATGGATAGTGTACACTTTCAAAATATATGTCTATACATCAGGAGGCAGGCTCAGACGGTGTTAGGCCCAGTATGGATTGCACGTGATTGCACAAAGGTTAGAAAGGGTACCGTATCCCCAGATAACATGTATGGATAGCGTACACATTCAAAATATATGTCTATACATCAGGAGGCAGGCTCAGATGGTGTTAGGCCCAGTATGGATTGCACGTGATTGCACAAAGGTTAGAAAGGGTACCGTTTCCCCGGATAACATGTATGGATAGCGTACACATTCAAAATATATGTCTCAGGAGGCAGGCTCAGACGGTGTTAGGCCCAGTATGGATTGCACGTGATTGCACAAAGGTTAGAAAGGGTACCGTTTCCCCAGATAACATGTATGGATAGCGTGCACATTCAAAATATATGTCTCAGGAGGAAGGCTCAGACGGTGTTAGGCCCAGTATGGATTGCACGTGATTGCACAAAGGTTAGAAAGGGTACCGTATCCCCGGATAACATGTATGGATAGCTTACACATTCAAAATATATGTCTCAGGAGGCAGGCTCAGACGGTGTTAGGCCCAGTATGGATTGCACGTGATTGCACAAAGGTTAGAAAGGGTACCGTATCCCCGGATAACATGTATGGATAGCATACACATTCAAAATATTTGTCTCAGGAGGCAGGCTCAGATGGTGTTAGGCCCAGTATGGATTGCACGTGATTGCACAAAGGTTAGAAAGGGTACCGTATCCCCGGATAACATGTATGGATAGCGTACACATTCAAAATATATGTCTATACATCAGGAGGCAGGCTCAGACGGTGTTAGGCCCAGTATGGATTGCACGAGATTGCACAAAGGTTAGAAAGGGTACCGTTTCCCCGCATAACATGTATGGATAGCGTACACATTCAAAATATATGTCTCAGGAGGCAGGTTCAGACGGTGTTTGGCCCATTATGAATTGAACGTGATTGCACAAAGGTTAGAAAGGGTACCGTATCCCCAGATAACATGTATGGATAGCGTACACATTCAAAATATATGTCTCAGGAGGCAGGCTCAGATGGTGTCAGGCCCAGTATGGATTGCACGTGATTGCACAAAGGTTAGAAAGGGTACTGTATCCCCAGATAACATGTATGGATAGCGTACACATTCAAAATATATGTCTATACATCAGGAGGCAGGCTCAGACGGTGTTAGGCCCAGTATGGATTGCACGTGATTGCACAAAGGTTAGAAAGGGTACCGTTTCCCCGGATAACATGTATGGATAGCGTACACATTCAAAATATATGTCTCAGGAGGCAGGGTCAGACGGTGTTAGGCCCAGTATGGATTGCACGTGATTGCACAAAGGTTAGAAAGGGTACCGTTTCCCCGGATAACATGTATGGATAGCGTACACATTCAAAATATATGTCTCAGGAGGCAGGCTCAGACGGTGTTAGGCCCAGTATGGATTGCATGTGATTGCACAAAGGTTAGAAAGGGTACCGTTTCCCCGGATAACATGTATGGATAGCGTACACATTCAAAATATATGTCTCAGGAGGCAGGCTCAGACGGTGTTAGGCCCAGTATGGATTGCACGTGATTGCACAAAGGTTAGAAAGGGTATCGTATCCCCAGATAACATGTATGGATAGCATACACATTCAAAATATATGTCTATACATCAGGAGGCAGGGTCAGACGGTGTTAGGCCCAGTATGGATTGCACGTGATTGCACAAAGGTTAGAAAGGGTACCGTTTCCCTGGATAACATGTATGGATAGCGTACACATTCAAAATATATGTCTCAGGAGGCAGGCTCAGACGGTGTTAGGACCAGTATGGATTGCACGTGATTGCACAAAGGTTAAAAAGGGTACCGTTTCCCCGGATAACATGTATGGATAGCGTACACATTCAAAATATATGTCTCAGGAGGCAGGCTCAGACAGTGTTAGGCCCAGTATGAATTGCACGTGATTGCACAAAGGTTAGAAAGGGTACCGTTTCCACGGATAACATGTATGGATAGCGTACACATTCAAAATATATGTCTCAGGAGGCAGGCTCAGACGGTGTTAGGCCCAGTATGGATTGCACGTGATTGCACAAAGGTTAGACAGGGTACCGTATCCCCGTATAACATGTATGGATAGCGTACACATTCAAAATATTTGTCTCAGGAGTCAGGCTCAGATGGTGTTAGGCCCAGCATTGATTTCACGTGATTGCACAAAGGTTAGAAAGGGTACCGTATCCCCGGATAACATGTATGGATAGCATACACATTCAAAATATTTGTCTCAGGAGGCAGGCTCAGATGGTGTTAGGCCCAGTATGGATTGCACGTGATTGCACAAAGGTTAGAAAGGGTACCGTATCCCCGGATAACATGTATGGATAGCGTACACATTCAAAATATATGTATATACATCAGGAGGCAGGCTCAGACGGTGTTAGGCCCAGTATGGATTGCACGTGATTGCACAAAGGTTAGAAAGGGTACCGTTTCCCCGCATAACATGTATGGATAGCGTACACATTCAAAATATATGTCTCAGGAGGCAGGTTCAGACGGTGTTAGGCCCATTATGAATTGAACGTGATTGCACAAAGGTTAGAAAGGGTACCGTATCCGCAGATAACATGTATGGATAGCGTACACATTCAAAATATATGTCTCAGGAGGCAGGCTCAGACGGTGTCAGGCCCAGTATGGATTGCACGTGATTGCACAAAGGTTAGAAAGGGTAATGTATCCCCAGATAACATGTATGGAAAACGTACACATTCAAAATATATGTCTATACATCAGGAGGCAGGCTCAGACGGTGTTATGCCCAGTATGGATTGCATGTGATTGCACAAAGGTTAGAAAGGGTACCGTTTCCCCGGATAACATGTATGGATAGCGTACACATTCAAAATATATGTCTCAGGAGGCAGGCTCAGACGGTGTTAGGCCCAGTATGGATTGCACGTGATTGCACAAAGGTTAGAAAGTGTACCGTTTCCCCGGATAACATGTATGGATACCGTACACATTCAAAATATATGTCTCAGGAGGCAGGCTCAGACGTTGTTAGGCCCAGTATGGATTGCATATGATTGCACAAAGGTTAGAAAGGGTACCGTTTCCCCGGATAACATGTATGGATAGCGTACACATTCAAAATATATGTCTCAGGAGGCAGGCTCAGACGGTGTTAGGCCCAGTATGGATTGCACGTGATTGCACAAAGGTTAGAAAGGGTACCGTATCCCCAGATAACATGTATGGATAGCGTACACTTTCAAAATATATGTCTATACATCAGGAGGCAGACTCAGACGGTGTTAGGCCCAGTATGGATTGCACGTGATTGCACAAAGGTTAGAAAGGGTACCGTATCCCCAGATAACATGTATGGATAGCGTACACTTTCAAAATATATGTCTATACATCAGGAGGCAGGCTCAGATGGTGTTAGGCCCAGTATGGATTGCACGTGATTGCACAAAGGTTAGAAAGGGTACCGTTTCCCCGGATAACATGTATGGATAGCGTACACATTCAAAATATATGTCTCAGGAGGCAGGCTCAGACGGTGTTAGGCCCAGTATGGATTGCACGTGATTGCACAAAGGTTAGAAAGGGTACCGTTTCCCCGGATAACATGTATGGATAGCGTACACATTCAAAATATATGTCTCAGGAGGCAGGCTCAGACGGTGTTAGGCCCAGTATGGATTGCACGTGATTGCACAAAGGTTAGAAAGTGTACCGTATCCCCGGATAACATGTATGGATAGCTTACACATTCAAAATATGTCTCAGGAGGCAGGCTCAGACGGTGTTAGGCCCAGTATGGATTGCACGTGATTGCACAAAGGTTAGAAAGGGTACCGTATCCCCGGATAACATGTATGGATAGCATACACATTCAAAATATTTGTCTCAGGAGGCAGGCTCAGATGGTGTTAGGCCCAGTATGGATTGCACGTGATTGCACAAAGGTTAGAAAGGGTACCGTATCCCCGGATAACATGTATGGATAGCGTACACATTCAAAATATATGTCTATACATCAGGAGGCAGGCTCAGACGGTGTTAGGCCCAGTATGGATTGCACCTGATTGCACAAAGGTTAGAAAGGGTACCATTTCCCCGCATAACATGTATGGATAGCGTACACATTCAAAATATATGTCTCAGGAGGCAGGTTCAGACGGTGTTAGGCCCATTATGAATTGAACGTGATTGCACAAAGGTTAGAAAGGGTACCGTATCCCCAGATAACATGTATGGATAGAGTACACATTCAAAATATATGTCTCAGGAGGCAGGCTCAGACGGTGTCAGGCCCAGTATGGATTGCACGTGATTGCACAAAGGTTAGAAAGGGTACTGTATCCCCAGATAACATGTATGGATAGCGTACACATTCAAAATATATGTCTATACATCAGGAGGCAGGCTCAGACGGTGTTAGGCCCAGTATGGATTGCACGTGATTGCACAAAGGTTAGAAAGGGTACCGTTTCCCCGGATAACATGTATGGATAGCGTACACATTCAAAATATATGTCTCAGGAGGCAGGCTCAGACGGTGTTAGGCCCAGTATGGATTGCACGTGATTGCACAAAGGTTAGAAAGTGTACCGTTTCCCCGGATAACATGTATGGATACCGTACACATTCAAAATATATGTCTCAGGAGGCAGGCTCAGACGGTGTTAGGCCCAGTATGGATTGCATGTGATTGCACAAAGATTAGAAAGGGTACCGTTTCCCCGGATAACATGTATGGATAGCGTACACATTCAAAATATATGTCTCAGGAGGCAGGCTCAGACGGTGTTAGGCCCAGTATGGATTGCACGTGATTGCACAAAGGTTAGAAAGGGTACCGTATCCCCGGATAACATGTATGGATAGCATACACATTCAAAATATTTGTCTCAGGAGGCAGGCTCAGATGGTGTTAGGCCCAGTATGGATTGCACGTGATTGCACAAAGGTTAGAAAGGGTACCGTATCCCCGGATAACATGTATGGATAGCGTACACATTCAAAATATATGTCTATACATCAGGAGGCAGGCTCAGATGGTGTTAGGCCCAGTATGGATTGCACCTGATTGCACAAAGGTTAGAAAGGGTACCATTTCCCCGCATAACATGTATGGATAGCGTACACATTCAAAATATATGTCTCAGGAGGCAGGTTCAGACGGTGTTAGGCCCATTATGAATTGAACGTGATTGCACAAAGGTTAGAAAGGGTACCGTATCCCCAGATAACATGTATGGATAGAGTACACATTCAAAATATATGTCTCAGGAGGCAGGCTCAGACGGTGTCAGGCCCAGTATGGATTGCACGTGATTGCACAAAGGTTAGAAAGGGTACTGTATCCCCAGATAACATGTATGGATAGCGTACACATTCAAAATATATGTCTATACATCAGGAGGCAGGCTCAGACGGTGTTAGGCCCAGTATGGATTGCACGTGATTGCACAAAGGTTAGAAAGGGTACCGTTTCCCCGGATAACATGTATGGATAGCGTACACATTCAAAATATATGTCTCAGGAGGCAGGCTCAGACGGTGTTAGGCCCAGTATGGATTGCACGTGATTGCACAAAGGTTAGAAAGTGTACCGTTTCCCCGGATAACATGTATGGATACCGTACACATTCAAAATATATGTCTCAGGAGGCAGGCTCAGACGGTGTTAGGCCCAGTATGGATTGCATGTGATTGCACAAAGATTAGAAAGGGTACCGTTTCCCCGGATAACATGTATGGATAGCGTACACATTCAAAATATATGTGTCAGGAGGCAGGCTCAGACGGTGTTAGGCCCAGTATGGATTGCACGTGATTGCACAAAGGTTAGAAAGGGTACCGTATCCCCAGATAACATGTATGGATAGCGTACACTTTCAAAATATATGTCTATACATCAGGAGGCAGGCTCAGACGGTGTTAGGCCCAGTATGGATTGCACGTGATTGCACAAAGGTTAGAAAGGGTACCGTATCCCCAGATAACATGTATGGATAGCGTACACTTTCAAAATATATGTCTATACATCAGGAGGCAGGCTCAGATGGTGTTAGGCCCAGTATGGATTGCACGTGATTGCACAAAGGTTAGAAAGGGTACCGTTTCCCCGGATAACATGTATGGATAGCGTACACATTCAAAATATATGTCTCAGGAGGCAGGCTCAGACGGTGTTAGGCCCAGTATGGATTGCACGTGATTGCACAAAGGTTAGAAAGGGTACCGTTTCCCCGGATAACATGTATGGATAGCGTACACATTCAAAATATATGTCTCAGGAGGCAGGCTCAGACGGTGTTAGGCCCAGTATGGATTGCACGTGATTGCACAAAGGTTAGAAAGGGTACCGTATCCCCGGATAACATGTATGGATAGCTTACACATTCAAAATATATGTCTCAGGAGGCAGGCTCAGATGGTGTTAGGCCCAGTATGGATTGCACGTGATTGCACAAAGGTTAGAAATGGTACCGTATCCCCGGATAACATGTATGGATAGCACACACATTCAAAATATTTGTCTCAGGAGGCAGGCTCAGATGGTGTTAGGCCCAGTATGGATTGCACGTGATTGCACAAAGGTTAGAAAGGGTACCGTATCCCCGGATAACATGTATGGATAGCGTACACATTCAAAATATATGTCTATACATCAGGAGGCAGGCTCAGACGGTGTTAGGCCCAGTATGGATTGCACGTGATTGCACAAAGGTTAGAAAGGGTACCATTTCCCCGCATAACATGTATGGATAGCGTACACATTCAAAATATATGTCTCAGGAGGCAGGTTCAGACGGTGTTAGGCCCATTATGAATTGAACGTGATTGCACAAAGGTTAGAAAGGGTACCGTATCCCCCGGATAACATGTATGGATAGCGTACACATTCAAAATATATGTCTCAGGAGGCAGGCTCAGACGGTGTTAGGCCCAGTATGGATTGCACGTGATTGCACAAAGGTTAGACAGGGTACCGTATCCCCGTATAACATGTATGGATAGCGTACACATTCAAAATATTTGTCTCAGGAGTCAGGCTCAGATGGTGTTAGGCCCAGTATTGATTGCACGTGATTGCACAAAGGTTAGAAAGGGTACCGTATCCCCGGATAACATGTATGGTAGCGTACACATTCAAAATATATGTCTATACATCAGGAGGCAGGCTCAGACGGTGTTAGGCCCAGTATGGATTCCACGTGATTGCACAAAGGTTAGAAAGGGTACCGTTTCCCCGCATAACATGTATGGATAGCGTACACATTCAAAATATATGTCTCAGGAGGCAGGTTCAGACGGTGTTAGGCACAGTATGGATTGAACGTGATTGCACAAAGGTTAGAAAGGGTACCGTATCCCCAGATAACATGTATGGATAGCGTACACATTCAAAATATATGTCTCAGGAGGCAGGCTCAGACGGTGTCAGGCCCAGTATGGATTGCACGTGATTGCACAAAGGTTAGAAAGGGTACCGTATCCCCAGATAACATGTATGGATAGCGTACACATTCAAAATATAAGTCTGTACATCAGGAGGCAGGCTCAGACGGTGTTAGGCCCAGTATGGATTGCACGTGATTGCACAAAGGTTAGAAAGGGTACCGTTTCCCCAGATAACATGTATGGATAGCGTACACATTCAAAATATATGTCTCAGGAGGCAGGCTCAGACGGTGTTAGGCCCAGTATGGATTGCACGTGATTGCACAAAGGTTAGAAAGGGTACCGTATCCCCAGATAACATGTATGGATAGCGTACACATTCAAAATATATGTTTATACATCAGGAGGCAGGCTCAGACGGTGTTAGGCCCAGTATGGATTGCACGTGATTGCACAAAGGTTAGAAAGGGTACCGTTTCCCCGGATAACATGTATGGATAGCGTACACATTCAAAATATATGTCTCAGGAGGCAGGCTCAGACGATGTTAGGCCCAGTATGGATTGCACGTGATTGCACAAAGGTTAGAAAGGGTACCGTATCCCCAGATAACATGTATGGATAGCGTACACATTCAAAATATATGTCTATACATCAGGAGGCAGGCTCAGACGGTGTTAGGCCCAGTATGGATTGCACAAAGGTTAGAAAGGGTACCGTTTCGCCGGATAACATGTATTGATAGCGTACACATTCAAAATATATGTCTCAGGAGGCAGGCTCAGACGGTGTTAGGCCCAGTATGGATTGCACGTGATTGCACAAAGGTTAGAAAGGGTACCGTATCCCCAGATAACATGTATGGATAGCGTACACATTCAAAATATATGTCTCAGGAGGCAGGCTCAGACGGTGTTAGGCCCAGTATGGATTGCACGTGATTGCACAAAGGTTAGAAAAGGTACCGTTTCCCTGGATAACATGTATGGATAGCGTACACATTCAAAATATATGTCTATACATCAGGAGGCAGGCTCAGACGGTGTCAGGCACAGTATGGATTTGACGGCCCAGATTACACAGGACGAGCAGGGAGAGGTAAAGATTGCAAATGCTGGGGCCCTGCCCAAGCAAGGGGGGCCCACTCGTGGACGTCGGTACTGGCACTGGGCCCCTCATAGTACAGCGGTGTGTCTGACGGCGGGTGTGCACCACCACCGTCAGAGACACTTGATTGCACTATGAGGGACCCTGTGCCAGTGCCCGCGCCCAAGAGTCGGCCTACCCACCTGTCCAGGGCAATGGCACTCGCACGGTGTCGTGCGCTAGGTTGTGACCCCGGCCATGGGGGGGAGGCAGCACAGTTAGGGAGTTTTAGAAAGTGGCATATGTTGATGTTGGACATTCAGCTGATGCAAAAGGCGAAATAGGTGAAGTCCCAGGAAGAGGTGGACCAAAGCAAGCCATTTTTCTGTCACCCTATGTGTCATAAGGGGAAGGTGGGGCAAAATCCTTGGAAACCCATGCATGGTTCATTTTAATGAAGGTTAGATCATCCACATTTTGGTTTGACAGACGGGTCCTTTTTTCTGTCAGGATTGATCCAGCTGCACTGAAGACTCTTTCCGATAGAACACTTGCAGCTGGGCAAGCGAGCTCCTGTAAGGCATATTGGGCCAATTCAGGCCAGGTGTCCAGTTTAGCGGCCCAATAGTCAAAGGGGAATGACCTGTGTGGGAGAACATCGATATGGGAGGAAAAGTAGTTTGTAACCATAGCTGACAACTGCTGTCTCCTGTCACTTTCCATCGATGCAGTATTACCAGTTGTGTGAGCGGTATTTGAAAAATCAGTCCACAACATTGTCATGAAACTCCTGTCTCCAACGCCACTTCTGCTGTGTGCACCACGAACACCTCTGCCAAGCTGCCCCCGGCCCGTACGGCTCGTGTGAGAACCATCACCGCTGCTGTGTGCTGGGAATGCCTCAAGCAACCGATTTACCAGAGTTGCTTGTTTATTAGCCAATATTAGGTCAAGGTTCTACTGTGGCATGATGTTTTGTAATTTGCCTTTATAGCGTGGATCCAGGATGCTGGCCAACCAGTAGTCGTCATCGTTCATCATTTTGGCAATGCGGGGGTCCCTTTTTAGGATCTGCAAGGCATAATCTGACATGTGGGCCAATGTTCCCGGTTTCAATGATGCACTGCGAGTGCTGGGTGGAGGAGCACTTTCTGGCAAATCCACATCCCTCCAGTCACGCACAAACCCTGTACCAGACCTTGCCACGCCAACATTTTCACTTGCCCCACGAGATGCATCCTCCTCCCCTAAGTAATCATCCCCATCATCATCCTCCTCCTCCTCTTCTTCCTCCACCTCGTCCAGGAGAGGTCCCTGAGCAGACAATGGCTGAATGTCATCAAGGATTCCCTCCTCCTCTTCCTCCTCATCAACATTGGCTGCAGACGCCTGCTCCTTAAGGTGCGTCAAAGTTTGCATGAGCAGACGCATAAGTGGGATGCTCATGCTTAGGATGGCGTCGTCTGCACTTACCAGCCGTGTGCATTCCTCAAAACACTGAAGGACTTTACAGAGGTCTTTCAGCTTCGACCACTGCACACCTGTCAACTCCATGTCTGCTCTCAAAGTGCCTGGCCGTGTATCCTCCCACAAATGCATTATGGCCTGCCTCTGCTCGCACAGCCGCTCCACCATGTGCAGGGTGGAGTTCCACCTTGTTGCAATGTCAATAATGAGGCGGTGGTTGGGAAGGTGGAGCAATCGCTGCAGCTTCTGCATACGAACGGAGTGTACAGGCGACCGGCGGATGTGCGCGCACAGTCTTCGCACCTTCTGGAGCAGGGCTGTTAACTCCGGATAATTTTTGAGGAAGCACTGCACCACCAGGTTCAAGGTGTGAGCCAAGCAAGCTATGTGGCTGAGTTTTGAAAGGGCTATGGCTGCCACAAAATTACGGCCGTTATCACTAACTACCTTGCCTTCCTCAAGATGTACACTGCCCAGCCATGACTCAGTTTGTAGCTGAAAGTACTCGGCCAGCACCTCGGCGGTGTGTCTGTTGCCCAAACACATCATCTGCAACACAGCCTGCTGATGCTTTCCACTAGCTGCTCGATAGGGGGACACATCGTGTGCAACAGTGGCAGCTGCAGATGGAGTGCTCGTACGACTGCGCTCTGTGGACGAGCTTTCGCTTCTGGAGGAGGAGGAGGAGGAGGGTCGAACGCCTACAGCCAACTGTTTCCTATACCGTGGGCTAGGCAGCACTGTCCCACCACCGCTGTCCCCTGTGGACCCTGCATCCACCACATTAACCCAGTGCGCAGTGATGGACACGTAACGGCCCTGGCCATGCCGACTGGACCATGCATCAGTTGTGAGGTGCACCTTTCCGCTCACTGACTGCTTGAGTGCATGGACAATGCGGTCTTTCACATGATGGTGGAGGGCTGGGATGGCTTTGCGAGAGAAGAAGTGGCGACTGGGTAGGTCATAGCGTGGTACTGCATAGGCCATGAGTTCGCGGAAAGCTGTGCTTTCCACCAACCGAAAGGGCATCATCTCAAACGAGATTAGTTTGGCAATGTGGGCGTTCAAACCCAGTGTACGCGGATGAGAGACTGAGTACTTTCTTGACCTACTCATAGTGTCTGGGAGGGTGAGCTGGACTTGAGAGCTGCATATGGTGGAAGTAGCGGTGGACAGGGCGGACTGAGAGAGGGTTGATGATGGTGATGGAGTTGGTGTTCTTTCTGATGGCCTAGAATCTGTCTTTCGTTGATATAACAGTGGGATTCCCTGACTGCTGTGGCCTTGCAACGGCACCTCAACATTTGCTGCTGTGCTAACCGGTGGGCTTACAGTGGGGGAAACAATGTAGCGTTGCTGACTACCTTCGTTGTGATCAGTTGCACATGTGGCACTTGAGGTTTGGTGTTGTGTCCACGCTTGCAAGTGCATGCTGGTTAAATGTCTAAGCATGCAACTGGTATTCAAATTTTTCAGATTTTTCCCTCGGCTAAAGGTCTTTGCGCACTTCTTACAGATAACCTTGGCCTGATCATGAGGATTTTGTTCAAAAAAGTGCCACACTGCACTCTTCCTACTTTGGCAGACATTTTGCGGCCTAGCACGCTGTGATCTTTTGACCCTCTGGACAAGCTGTCCAGCAACTCTTTTGATGTTTGGAACCTGTCTTTGGAGTGCTACGGGCCTGCCAGATAACAGCTGTTGCGATGTCGATGTCTGCTGTGGATGCTCCTCATCTGAGCTATTGGAAGCAGCACCCTCTTCCCCCAATGGATGCCAATCTGGGTCAACAACTGGGTCATCCATTACCTCCTCTTCTATGTCATGTGCACCTTCCTCTGTGTCACCGTGTATGGTGGTATAGTGTGCGGGAAGGGGCACCTGAGTCTCATCAGGGTCAGAATCTGGCTCTGTTCACTGCGAGGACAATGTAGTGCTCTGAGTGAATGTACCAGCAGAATCATCCATCAGCGGCTGTGCATCAGTGCACTTCATGTCAGATTCAACTTGGCCTGGGTAATTCACCATTTGACTTGATAATCCAGGCATGGTATGTGAAAACAGCTCCATGGAGTAATCAGTAGTATGGCCTGCGTCATCCTTCAATCTTGGTTGGGGTGAAGGACACAAGGAAAGGTGTGGTTCATGAACATGAGCCTCCAATGACGACTCAGTGCTTTTACTTTTTACAACTGAAGAAGAGGAGGCGATAGAGCTGGAGGCTGAGTCAACAATGTAAGACAAAACTTTTTCCTGATGCTCTGGCTTTAAAAGCGGTTTGCCAACTCCTAGAAAACTAAGCGTTCGAGGCCTTATGTAGCCAGACGATGACGCAGGCTCAACACCTCCTGCATTCGGTCCTATTTTTCTCTTGCCACTACCATCAGATCCACCACCAACACCATCATTACCAGCTGCCAACCCCCGCCCAATTCCACAGCCTCTTCCACCAGCCTTCCTCATTTTTGGTAGAAATGTAGACAAAATCCAACAAACTATATAGTAATGTAAAACAAGGTACAAGGTGTCTATAGGACAGGGGAGATTTTGAATTTCTGCAGACACTTGTGGACACTGGACACTTTTGGATTGTGTGAGGCCCACTGATATCTGAGCGCTATGTGACAGGCTCGATGGCACAGCTGTGACCAAAGTGACTAGAGGATAAGGGAGATTTTGAATCTCTGCACACACTTTTGGACACTGGACACTTTTGGATTGTGTGAGGCCCAATGAATATCTGAGCGCTATGTGACAGGCTCGATGGCACAGCTGTGACCAAAGTGACTAGAGGATAAGGGAGATTTTGAATCTCTGCACACACTTTTGGACACTGGACACTTTTGGATTGTGTGAGGCCCACTGATATCTGAGCGCTATGTGACAGGCTCGATGGCACAGCTGTGACCAAAGTGACTAGAGGATAAGGGAGATTTTGAATCTCTGCACACACTTTTGGACACTGGACACTTTTGGATTGTGTGAGGCCCAATGAATATCTGAGCGCTATGTGACAGGCTCGATGGCACAGCTGTGACCAAAGTGACTAGAGGATAAGGGAGATTTTGAATCTCTGCACACACTTTTGGACACTGGACACTTTTGGATTGTGTGAGTCCCAATGAATATCTGAGCGCTATGTGACAGGCTCGATGGCACAGCTGTGACCAAAGTGACTAGAGGATAAGGGAGATTTTGAATCTCTGCACACACTTTTAGACACTGGACACTTTTGGATTGTGTGAGGCCCAATGAATATCTGAGCGCTATGTGACAGGCTCGATGGCACAGCTGTGACCAAAGTGACTAGAGGATAAGGGAGATTTTGAATCTCTGCACACACTTTTGGACACTGGACACTTTTGGATTGTGTGAGGCCCACTGATATCTGAGCGCTATGTCACAGGCTCGATGGCACAGCTGTGACCAAAGTGACTAGAGGATAAGGGAGATTTTGAATCTCTGCACACACTTTTAGACACTGGACACTTTTGGATTGTGTGAGGCCCAATGAATATCTGAGCGCTATGTGACAGGCTCGATGGCACAGCTGTGACCAAAGTGACTAGAGGATAAGGGAGATTTTGAATCTCTGCACACACTTTTGGACACTGGACACTTTTGGATTGTGTGAGGCCCACTGATATCTGAGCGCTATGTCACAGGCTCGATGGCACAGCTGTGACCAAAGTGACTAGAGGATAAGGGAGATTTTGAATCTCTGCACACACTTTTAGACACTGGACACTTTTGGATTGTGTGAGGCCCAATGAATATCTGAGCGCTATGTGACAGGCTCGATGGCACAGCTGTGACCAAAGTGACTAGAGGATAAGGGAGATTTTGAATCTCTGCACACACTTTTGGACACTGGACACTTTTGGATTGTGTGAGGCCCAATGAATATCTGAGCGCTATGTGACAGGCTCGATGGCACAGCTGTGACCAAAGTGACTAGAGGATAAGGGAGATTTTGAATCTCTGCACACACTTTTGGACACTGGACACTTTTGGATTGTGTGAGGCCCACTGATATCTGAGCGCTATGTGACAGGCTCGATGGCACAGCTGTGACCAAAGTGACTAGAGGATAAGGGAGATTTTGAATCTCTGCACACACTTTTGGACACTGGACACTTTTGGATTGTGTGAGGCCCACTGATATCTGAGCGCTATGTCACAGGCTCGATGGCACAGCTGTGACCAAAGTGACTAGAGGATAAGGGAGATTTTGAATCTATGCACACACTTTTAGACACTGGACACTTTTGGATTGTGTGAGGCCCAATGAATATCTGAGCGCTATGTGACAGGCTCGATGGCACAGCTGTGACCAAAGTGACTAGAGGATAAGGGAGATTTTGAATCTCTGCACACACTTTTGGACACTGGACATTTTTGGATTGTGTGAGGCCCAATGAATATCTGAGCGCTATGTGACAGGCTCGATGGCACAGCTGTGACCAAAGTGACTAGAGGATAAGGGAGATTTTGAATCTCTGCACACACTTTTGGACACTGGACACTTTGGGATTGTGTGAGGCCCACTGATATCTGAGCGCTATGTGACAGGCTCGATGGCACAGCTGTGACCAAAGTGACTAGAGGATAAGGGAGATTTTGAATCTCTGCACACATTTTGGACACTGGACACTTTTGGATTGTGTGAGGCCCAATGAATATCTGAGCGCTATGTGACAGGCTCGATGGCACAGCTGTGACCAAAGTGACTAGAGGATAAGGGAGATTTTGAATCTCTGCACACACTTTTGGACACTGGACACTTTTGGATTGTGTGAGGCCCAATGAATATCTGAGCGCTATGTGACAGGCTCGATGGCACAGCTGTGACCAAAGTGACTAGATGATAAGGGAGATTTTGAATCTCTGCACACACTTTTGGACACTGGACACTTTTGGATTGTGTGAGGCCCAATGAATATCTGAGCGCTATGTGACAGGCTCGATGGCACAGCTGTGACCAAAGTGACTAGAGGATAAGGGAGATTTTGAATCTCTGCACACACTTTTGGACACTGGACACTTTGGGATTGTGTGAGGCCCACTGATATCTGAGCGCTATGTGACAGGCTCGATGGCACAGCTGTGACAAAAGTGACTAGAGGATAAGGGAGATTGGATTGCTTTTAAAAAAGCAGTTTGCGGAGCAGTGGGTAAACAGCAATGCCAGCCTGTCAGGAAGCCTTAAAAGGCAGCCCAACAACCAACACCACTGATACACCACAATATAGCCTTCCCTTGCACTACACACACAGTGACTGGTGTGTTGTGCAGGCCAAATTGCTAGCAGCAGAAGCAGTTTTTTTTATTCTCAGCAGGACAAAAAAAAAAAATTGGGATTGCTTTTAAAAAAGCAGTTTGCGGAGAAGTGGGTAAACAGCAATGCAGGAATGTCAGGAAGCCTTAGAAGGTAGCCCAACAACCAACACCACTGATACACCACTATATAGCCTCCCCTTGCACTGCACACACAGTGACTGGTGTGTTGTGCAGGCCAAATTGCTAGCAGCAGAAGCAGTTTTTTTGTCTTCTTCCCTGCCTAACGCTCTCCCTACAGAATCAGCAGCAACCTCTCCCTATACTGAGATCGGCAGAAGTAAGATGGCGGTCGGCGTGCACGCCCTTTTATACCCCCTGTGACGCCCACCAAAGCAAGCCAATCACTTGCATGCCCTTCTTAAAGATGGTGGTGACCCCTGCCTATGTCATCACGTTGCCCACAGTGTCCGTGGATCCTGATTGGCTGAAAAAGAGCGCAAAACAAACTTTTGAAACGCGACTTTGGCGCGTAAGTCGCCGACCTCGTGGCCGACCTCATCCTAGGGTCGGGTTTCGTTTCATGAAACCCGACTTTGACAAAAGTCGGCGACTTTTGAAATTTTTCTACCCGTTTCGCTCAGCTCTACTCAGCACAGCAGGAGAGCTAACTAAGCCTAAAGCAAGAAAGGGGAAATCAAAACTGCCCCGGAGCAGACCCCAAAGGAATAGATAGCCCCCAAAGATATATTGTCAGTGAGACAAGATGAAAGCACAAACGCAGGCAGAAAAATAGACTGAGCAAACGATTGGGCCCACACTGACTAGACAGAACAGGAAAGGAAAGACACTGTCTGCAATCACGCAAAATACCCTGAAAAAAGTCAAACACGTCTGATGCACAAAAACACTGAAGTCGCACGACTTCGTCCCCCACTATATCAGCACTCTGGTATATTCTGAAAGCAAAGCAAAAAGAGACCAATATAAAAGGGGAGAAAACAAACTGGCACATGCAGTAACATATGGGCGGTGATTCAGCACAGTCCCAGCCAGAGCTAGCTGTCCCACACAAAGCAGAGATAAACAAAACCAGATCAAATGCAAACAGAATAGAAAATGAACCACTTAGCTGAACATGCAGGGAAAGAGCAGAACACATCAGACCTCAGGAGGCACAGGAAAAAAATCACCAGCAGGGATAGAGGGGGTCAGCTGTCTTAAATCCCAGTCAGAATCCCCAGATTGCCAAACGTCTTCCTCATTATCAGGTGGCAAGCCTCTGTCAATCAGATCAGCTCCACTACCTCCAGTAACCACCAGAGGGAACCCAGAAAGAGAACTCTTAATCTGACCAGCTCCACTATCTTCAGTAATCACCAGAGGGAAGCCAGAGAGAGAATTCACAACACCATCTTGACTGAAAACAAACAGACATGTAGAAATTTTTGCAAATTTATTCAAAAAGAAAAACTGAAATATCACATGGTCATAAATATTCAGACCCTTTGCTCAGACACTAATAATAAAGTCACATGCTGTCCATTTCCTTGTGATCCTTCTTGAGATGATTCTACTCTTTCACTGGAGTCCAGCTGTGTTTAGTTAAACTGATAGGACTTGATTTGTAAAGGCACACACCTGTCTATATAAGACCTCACAGCTCACAGTGCATGTCAGACAAAATGAGAATCATGAGGTCAAAGGAACTGGCCAAGGAGCTCAGAGACAGAATTGTGGCAAGGCACACATCTGGCCAAGGTTACAAAAGAATTTCTGCTGTACTCAAAGTTCCTAAGAGCACAGTGGACTCCATAATACTTAAATGGAGGAAATTTGGGACCACCAGAAGTCTTCCTAGACCTAGCCGTCTAGCCAAACTGAGCAAATGTGGGAGAAGAGCCTTAGTGAGAGAGGTTGCATCATTCCCAACAAGACTCATGACTGTACTAGCTCAAAAGGGTGTTTCTGCTCAATACAAAAGGTCCTAATACTTATTACTATGTGATATTTCAGTTTTTATTTTTTAATACATTTGCAAAAATTTCTGTATTTCTGTCTTTTTCAGACACGATGGGGTGGAGAGTGTACCTTAATGAGAAAAAAAATAACTTTTTTGAATTTACAAATGGCTGCAATGAAACAAAGAGTGAAAAATTTAGAGGGGTCTGAATACTTTCCGTACCCACTGTACAATGGTCTTTGCCCTGATGAGAGCATGCTCATGAATATCTTTATTACCTGTCTTTACATAAATGCAGAACATGGCTTTCTTCTCCTGTAGCCACCTTCCTTTATAGTAGGTTATGCTGAGTTTCTCAGTTACTCCAGTGAATATCTCTTACATTATTACCCAAAAACAGCTTTGGAAAAGGTCAGGTTCTTAGGTATTAAATAGCATTGACCACAGTTGCCTCAAGATGGTCAGAAGATTTAGGCTATGTGCCCACGTTGCGTGTTAAAACGCACACCAAAAACCGGACTCCTTCCCAGAAATCGCACATTTTTCCGCGCGATTTCACCGCGATTTTACCGCGATGATGATCTCGATTTTGACGCGATTTTCGTGTGCGATATTCAAGCACTTTCCAAGCGATTTGAAGCATCGCTTGGAAAGTGATTGACAGGTTGGTCACACTCGTCAAACATAGTGTTTGACAAGTGTGACCAGGTTTTTACTATTGAGGCCGCCTATGCGGCATCAATAGTAAAAGATAGAATGTTAAAATGCTAAAAAAAAAAAAAAAAAATCGGTGTATATTTACCTTCTGGCGTCCCGCGCTGCCATCCCGGGCCTCAGTGTTCCCAGCGATGCCTTGCGAGACCTGTGATGACATAGTCTCGCGTTGCTATAGTGATCTCGCGAGACCGCTAGAGTCACGCGAGACTACGTCTCACAGGACCGTGCCGCAAGGCATTACTGGGAATGCTTAGGCCGGGAATGCAGCGCGGGACGCCGGAAGGTAAATATACCCCGATTTTTTATTTTTTATTCTTTTTTTACAGGGGTATGGTACCCAGGGCCTGGAGGACAGTCTCCTCTCCTCCACACCGTGGGTACCAACCGCACATGAGACGCTTAACTTCCCGCATGGTGGGCATAGCCACATGCGGGAAGTAAGCGATTCTCATGCATTCCTATGGGTGCGGAATCGCTGCAATTCTTTGCGATTCCGCACAAAAGAATGAGCATGCTGCGATTTTTTCCACGATGCGATTCCGCCGCGGAAAAAAGCGCAGCATTAGCACAGCATGTGCGGAATGCCATAGGAATGCATGGGGGCGTTCTGTACACGATTTTTAAATGTTTTCGCTGCGTTTTCGCGCCAAAAATCACAGCAAAAATGCTTAAAAATCGCTACGTGGGCACACAGCCTCAGTCTAGTCAACTTATTTACTTCTTTTCTGCTCCTAGCTTAAATGCTATAACCAACATTATTTAAAAGCTAAGTCTTACTTACTAGTTGTTGTCCACATCAACATCTCAGCATGCAAGTTACGAACTCCTCACAACTATTGATGGGCGAACCCATGGATTTTCTAGTCTGGCGGGTTGTGATGAACAATTTAAAAAAGTTTGGTTCAAGTACCAGAACAGTACCTGGACCTAAACCACACTCCATTCAGATGAATAGGGGGCCAAACATGCAATGTTTGCCACGCTGTCATCTGCATAACAGCATGGCGAACACTGGCTCTGATCAGTGGTAAGATGACAATGTGAGCCAGCAGCTGTAACTGCAGGTAAAAAGTTTACCTCCAGTCAAAGAGGCGTTGGCTGATGAGAGTACTATTCCCATCAGCTGCTGCATGCTGTCACTAATATCAGCCAAAGAAGGCGGCAGCTGATGTGAGTATTCATTAATGGCTAATGGGAGTATTTTTAAATGATTTATTTAAATAAAAAAACCGGCATGGGGTCCTCTCTATTTTTGATAACCAGCATGGTAAAACTGACAGCTGCGGGCTGCAACCCTCAGTTGTCAGCTTTATCATGGCCGGTTATCAGGAATAGAGGGGTCCCCATGACATCATTTTAAATTATTTAAATAAATAATTTAAAAAATGGCTTGATATCCCCCCATTTTTGAAAGACAGCCAAGCTAAAGCAGACAGCTGGTGCTGGTATTCTCAGGCTGATAAGGGGCCATGGATATTTACACTCCCCAGCCTAAAAATAGAAGCCACCCCATAAAAGGCACATCTATTAGATGCACCAATTCTGGCGCTTTGCCAGACTCTTCCCCCTTAACTCGTGGCAATGGTAAGTGAGGTTAATATTTGTGAGATTGATGTCAGCTGTTTTATGCTTGCTGACATCAAGCCCACTAATTAGTAATGGAGAAGGGTCTATAAGATGTGTGAGTCAGCTTATCATGAATGCAGTCTTATGATGCAAGAGAAGATCTCTTATGAACAGCAAGGTCCCTTCTTTCTCAATTTTGTAGACTATCAGCACTTATACATAGTGGAGTCCTATCTCTATTGTGCAGTGTAAGCTCTTATGGTCAGCGAGGTCCTCTCTCTCACTGTCTCACTAGTAAAGTACAATCTCTTATAGTCAGCTGGGTCCTCTCTTTCTTGCCTGTAAAGTACAAGCTCTTATGGTCAGCGAGGTTCTCTCTCTCCCTCTCCTCTCCCCTACGTGTATTTTATGAGCAATTACAAGTTTTACAGTATTGAAATTTGTGTGACTTTACATGCCAGTAAATCAAATTTATGGGGAAAAATTCTTGCAAAGTTGGTTATTTGAATTTCGTAAGATTGGGAGTCTATTGGGGATCAAGGGATAGGTTTAAGTACATTTGCTCTTATTTTGATAGAACCCAATACAAGCTAAGGGTACCGTTACACCTAGCAATGCACCAGCGATCCCGACTAGCGATATGACGCAGTCAGGATCGCTGGTGCATCGCTGGGTGGTCACTAGTGAGCTGCCACACAGGCAGATCTCACCAGCGACATCGCTGGGGACGGGGATCGCTACTTACCTGTCAGACGCGGCAATCCTGCGTCCTCCCGCCCGGCTCCACGCGTCGCTCGTCGTCGCAGCAGGAAGCGCTGCAGGAGGCAGACGACGAGAAATGGTCCAGCAGCTTCTCGCGCGATCAGTGATAACCAGCGGGGGAGCCGGTCGGAGGTAAGTATCACATGCAGCGATATCGCTAGCAATATCGCTGCAACGTCACAAAATCGGTGACTTTGCAGCGATATTGCTAGCAATATCGCAGTGTGTAACGGGGGCTTAAGAGGCATCCTATTTCAGGCACCTTAAATTAAACTTCAAGGAATACTAAGCTCTGTAGGCAAATATTTTACATATTTTTTTTAAGTCCTGGTATCATGGCCATGAGTTGCTGTTGGTGAAATTTACCAGCATCAAAACTGTCTGCCAATGTTGCCTTGAAAAATTTAGCAAATCCCGAACTTGAGGCATATTTTTGAGAGAACCAAACTAAACAAAATCACCATTAAAAAGGGTATGTGTTGGGTGGTAGTAGCCACTTTCTTTTCTTTCCCTATTATATGGAAAGGATTTTGTATTGCAGTGTATATAAATATATTGCTGCAGAATATTCTAATCTATAAATCTGTAGGAATAATTAATAAAATTGACACCTAAAATACAACTTTGCTTAGATATTGTTATGCGGGGCTTAGGTCAAAGGAGGCTGAAATACCCGGGGCCCCTGCGGAGTCCCTCCAACTAGGGAAAACCCTGTCTGACCCTCAACCCAGAGTTTTTGCTAATGGTGGAAATGCCTGAGCCTCCAACCTTTCCCTATCTCCTGCTCAGCCCTAAGCTGAACCCTCCACCCAGTGAGTTGTCAAACCACCAAAGCCCACACAGTAATGACAGACAGGGAGAACTTAAACCACACCGCGCCGCAAACACACAGGACAATACTGTAATGTGAACAGGGCAAAACAAAGCACAAATATAGGAAGGCGAAAAGGTAACAACGGATCATACGCCACCAGATATGAATTTCTCTCTCCAACACCTCCTCTCCAGACCGGAACCACTTGGCATAAAACACAAGCTATAATCGGCGACGCCCACAGGCCAGCACGACTATTTAAAGACCGTGGGTGCGACCAAACATCCCACCTGATTTCCAGCTAGATTAACCCCCGATAACCTGAGTAAAATCAAGCCAGCGCCTCTGAGGCTATAGTGGACGGAGATGGAACTACCACTGCCTGCCGGACGCTGTGGTGTGAATAGCGTCCGACATGACAGTACCCTGTCTTCTACGAGGGACCCCAGGGCCCTCAAGACTCATAGGACCCGGCTTGTCCGGATGACGGCGGTGAAAGGAAATGACCAGCCGATCCGCATGTATGTCCGAGGCTGGTACCCAAGACCTCTCCTCCGGACCATACCCCCGCCAGTGTACCAAATACTGAAGAGAACGGCGCAGTACTCGAGAGTCCACCACCTTGGAGACTTCAAACTCTAAATCGCCATCCACCATGACTTGAGGTGGCATCGGCGTCGTGTCCACAGAGCCTACCACCTGTTTCAATAAAGCCCTGTGAAACACGTCTTTAACATCTTGTATACCGCAGGAAGTTCCAACCGATAAGCAATCGGGTTAATGATGGCAGCAATCTTAAAAGGGCCAATAAACCTTGGACCCAATTTCAATGATGGAATTTTGAGTTTTATGTTTTTAGTAGCTAACCACACCCAATCACCCACACACAGGTCCGGACCTGGCACGCGTCTAGCGTCAGCCACACGTTTGTACCTTGCACTCATGCTCAGCAATCGCTGTTTCACACTCCTCCAGACCGATGATAGTTGAACTCCTAACCGGTCCTCCTGTGGGACGCCCCTAGAGCCCCCCTGACGCAAGGTACAAAATTGAGGATGGTGCCCATAAACACAAAAGAACGGAGACTCTCCCGATGATTCTTGGCGGTGATTATTTAATGCGAACTCGGCCAAGGGAAGGAACATCGACCACTCCTCTTGGTTGTCAGACACAAAACATCGCAAATACTGCTCCAGATTTTAGTTCATGCGCTCAGTTTGACCATTTGACTGCGGATGACACGCTGACAAATGAGACAACATGATCCCCAATCGTGAGCAAAAAGCTTTCCAAAACTTCGCCACAAACTGGGTCCCCCTATCAGACACTATGTCCGACGGAACTCCGTGTAATCTGACCACCTCCTGCACAAAGACCTGAGCCAACGTCTTCGCGTTGGGCAAGGAAGGCAACGACACAAAATGCGCCATCTTCGAAAATCGATCAACCACCACCAGGATGACCGTGTTCCCCGCCGAGGCAGGCAAGTCTGTGATAAAGTCCATGGAGATTTCTGTCCATGGCCTACTAGGTACCCCCAGAGGCTGTAGAGTGCCAGCAGGACAGGTTCTGGGTGACTTGGCCCTGGCGCACATGATGCAAGCTGTCATGTACGAGACCACGTCCTGCCGGATTTTTGGCCACCAGAAGCGGCGCGATACCAGCTCTAAGGTGCCCCTAACCCCTGGATGACCGGCCAGGACAGAGTCGTGGTGTTCCCCCAACACTTTAAGACGAAGATGAAGGGGTATAAATGACTTATTAGCGGGAAGTCCTGGCAGTACCTCCTCCTGGGCCTCGGCAATCTCCGCCTCTACCTCAGTCGTGAGAGCCGAAACCACTACACCTTCCTGGAGGATGGGTACTGGATCTTCCCGAGGTTCTCCCCCTGGAAAACACCTGGACAAGGCATCCGCCTTGGTGTTTTTAGCCCCAGGATGGTAAGTCACCAGAAAGTTAAAATGTGTAAAAAACAATGCCCAGCGAGCCTGCCTGGGAGACAGACGCTTGGCCGACTCCAGATAGATCAGGTTTTTATGGTCGGTGATGACTGTGACCTGGTGGGCCGCCCCCTCCAGGAAGTGTCACCATTCCTCAAAAGCCAATTTGATGCCCAACAACTCCCCGTTGCCGATGTTGTAATTCCGTTCGGCAGGCGACAGCTTCTTGGAGAAGTAGGCGCATGGACGCATATTGCTCAAGGACGAGCTATGTGACAGTACTGCCCCCACTCCCACCTCAGACGCATCGACCTCCACCGTAAAAGGTTTAGATACGTCCGGTTGCACCAGAATGGGGGCTGAAGCAAAACATTTTTTCAGAAGCTCAAATGCACGCACCGCATCCTCAGACCAGATAGTGAGATTGGTACCTTTTTTCGTCATGTCCGTGAGCGGTTTGGCTATAGTAGAAAAGTTCTTAATAAACTTCCTATAATAGTTGGCAAACCCAAGGAACAGCTGGAGCGCTTTTAGATTATCAGGCCGTTCCCATCGCAGCACCGCTTGCACCTTCGCGGCATCCATTTTAAACCCTGCGGCGGACACAATATATCCCAAAAAAGGCAACTCCTGAACAAAAAATATGCATTTTTCAAGCTTAGCATAGAGCTTATTCTCACGGAGCAACTGTAACACCTGCCTGACATGCTCTAAATGAGTGTCCTGGTCGCTCGAATAAATGAGGATATCATCCAGGTACACAATCACAAATTTCCCCAGCACATGAGCGAATACATCATTTATGAAATGTTGGAAAACAGCAGGCGCGGTTGTCAACCCAAATGGCATAACTAGGCTTTCAAAATGACCCTCAGGGGTATTAAACGCCGTCTTCCACTCATCTCCCTGACGGACCCTTATGAGGTTATATGCCCCCCTGAGGTCAAGTTTGGAAAACCCTTCGCACCAGCCACCTTGTTGAACAAATCAGGGATCAGCGGCACCGGGTAGGGATCACGGACCGTAATCTGGTTTAACTCCCGGAAATCCAGACACGGGCGTAACCCCCCATCTTTCTTCTTAATGAAGAAAAACCCCGCTGCTACAGGTGAGGATGAAGGCCGGATGTGCCCTTTACTTAAACTCTCCGCGATGTAGTCTTTAAGAGCTTGTCTCTCCGGACCAGAAATACTAAACATCCTCGCCTTTGGCAATTTAGCCCCGGGTTTTAACCTAATCTCACAGTCATAGGCTCGATGTGGAGGTAGTTCTGAGCAACCCCTCTCAGAGAATACATCCGCAAAATCCAGCAATGCCTCCGGGAGGCTGGACTTCACGGCGGACACACATGTGGCCAAGCAATTTTCCTGGCAGAAACCACTCCACTGGGCTATGTCCTGGGTTCTCCAGTCAATCACCGGGTTGTGCTTGGACAACCATGGGAAACCCAGGACCATTTGTGCTGGGAGATTATTGAGTACCCTACATGTAACCCACTCAGAATGTAGGACCCCAATGTGGAGTTTAACCTCAGTTACAAACTCAGTAATCTCCCCCTGTGGGAGGGGAGCGGCATTAATGGTAACCACGCAAATAGGATGAGGGAGTTTTTCGATCTTAAAACCTGCCGTGCGTGCAAACTCCTCATCCATGAGATTGCTGGTGGAACCGCTATCCACAAACACTGATATGGGTAGCTCTCTGCCCGCAATAATAACCCTGGGAGGGAGCATACATTGAGATACCGTCATGGAGGATATGCATACGCTCAGTTGGGCCTCCTCCATACCCTCTGAGCTTATCAGTTTTCCGCCAGTGCGACTTTCTTTGGTAGCACAGGACAAGCATTTACATAATGATCTCTTTTACCACAGTAAAAACATGCTCCATGCTTCCTGCACCCAGGAACGCGACGCTGCACATGTGATACCCCAGCGATTTGCATACGTTCCGTGGGCTCACCTGCAGCAACCACACTTGCACCCCTGCAGCGTCTCCTGCACCCCTTGACGCAAACGGTGATCAATACGAATAACCAAACTCATGGCAGACTCTAACGATGCAGGAGTCTCATACATCAGGAGGGCCTGTTTAACTCTTTCTGAAACTCCATGAATAAACTGACTCCGCAGTGCTGGGTCGTTCCACTGTGTGTCTACTACCCAATGGCGAAATTCTGAACAATAGTCTTCCGCCATACGCTCCCCCTGACGGAGGGCGCGGATTTTAGATTCCGCCAAAGCCAATCTGTCGGGATCATCATAAATGAGCCCGAGTGCAGAAAAAACATTCTCAACCGAATGAAACGTAGCAGAGTCAGCTGGTAAGGAAAACGCCCATGCTTGGGGGTCCCCACTCAGTAATGATAACACCAGACCCACCCGCTGAGCCTCATTACCTGAGGAGACCGGGCGCATGCGAAAGTATAACTTGCAGGCCTCCCGAAAGATGACAAATTTGCTGCGTTCCCCAGAAAATCGTTCAGGCAGCGGAATCTTTGGCTCTGCACCTGCACCAGCAGAACCCGCTTGCACATTAGCTACAACCAGGCCCTGCTGCTGAACTGCCTCCTTCAACTCGGTGACCTGTAAGGACAGCGCCGCCAACTGGCGGTTTATGGAAGTCATGGAATCCATGGAAAAATGTTGGGCCGATTATAATGTTATGCGGGGCTTAGGTCAAAGGAGGCTGAAATACCCGGGGCCCCTGCGGAGTCCCTCCAACTAGGGAAAACCCTGTCTGACCCTCAACCCAGGGTTTTTGCTAATGGTGCAAATGCCTGAGCCTCCAACCTTTCCTTATCTCCTGCTCAGCCCTAAGCTGAACCCTCCACCCTCCACCCAGTGAGTTGTCAAACCACCAAAGCCCACACAGTAATAACAGACAGGGAGAACTTAAACCACACCGCGCCGCAAACACACAGGACAATACTGTAATGTGAACAGGGCAAAACAAAGCACAAATATAGGAAGGCGAAAAGGTAACAACGGATCATACGCCACCAGATATGAATTTCTCTCTCCAACACCTCCTCTCCAGACCGGAACCACTTGGCATAAAACACAAGCTATAATCGGCGACGCCCACAGGCCAGCACGACTATTTAAAGACCGTGGGTGCGACCAAACATCCCACCTGATTTCCAGCTAGATTAACCCCCGATACCCTGAGTAAAATCAAGCCGGCGCCACTGAGGCTATAGTGGATGGAGATGGAACTACCGCTGCCTGCCGGACGCTGTGGTGTGAATAGCGTCCGACATGACAGATATTCAGTATTACTGTTAGAGTTTTTTCAAGAAACCATCCCGATACCGCAAATATTGGGTATTGGCCGATATTCGCGGTATCGGAATTCCGATACTGAGTTCCGATACTTTTAGCATATCGAATACCGGAATCGGAAGTTCTCATAATGCTATGAGCCAGTTTGATTTGATTTAGCCAATGAGGAATCCTCAGAAGTGTGGGCGCATCCTGTTAGGCATGTAGGCATGTTAACTAATGGCATGGCTGTGATTGGCTGCTGAAATGAAGTCATGATGCACTATAAAAGCCGCCGCAGCCATTTAGGGTTCACTCTGCTGTGAATTCAGTTAGGGACAGGCTGCTGTTCAAGACTCCGAGGGACAGTTAGTGATAGCGATTTGCAAAATAATATTGTGCTTTACCCAGGCTACATTATCAATCACTATCAATCACTGTAGCTTTCTTTTGCCTTGCAGCGCTGTTCACAGCTGTTTGCAAGGTCTGTGTGAGTGCAGCTCACGCTGTAGTGTGGCCTGCAGCCACCTCTGGTTGTAGGCCGCTCAGCGTGCATCACTGCCTCATACATATTTTTGTTTTATTGCTGCTCATTTTTCATTAATTCTCCTAATAGTGTGCATCCATCCGTATCCATATACATTGGTTGCAAACACTATAGGAGTAGACAGCGGTGCCTTTCTGCAGCCTTTCAGTGCTAGTGCCCAGTTCTCTGCACTGTTCACAGCTGTCTGTGAGGTCTCTGTGTGTGATTGCAGCTCATGTTGTAGTGTGTTCTGCAGCCACCTCTGGTTGTAGTCCGCTCAGCGTGCGTCACTGCCTCATACATAGTCCTTTTTTGTTTTATTGCAGCTCATTTTTCCTGATTTTTTTCTCCTATTAGTGTGCTTCCATCCATATCCATCTACATTGGTTGGTTGCAAACACTATATAGGAGTAGATAGAGGAGCCTTTTTGCTGGCTTGTGACCTGCAGCCGCAGCCATATTAGTATTAGCCTATTTTTTGGAGCCTCATCTATTGCATTGTAGGTTACCTTCCTGCCTTGTAATAGCTCAAAAAAGTTTGTGATACTATCACCTAAAAATAGCCTAAAAATAGCAACCCACAGCGCCCCAGAAAAAGCGCATCTATTAGATGCAGCAATCCTAGCATTTTTCCAGACTCTTCCCACTTGCCCTGAGGTGGTGGCAAGTGGAGCAATATTTGTGTGGTTGATGTCACCTATGTGTGTGCAGTTTTCCAAAAGCACTCTCTATGTTTATTCTGAACCTGAGTCTATGATAGTACTGTGCATACCCAAAAGTTTTTTAGATTCTGCAACCATGTTGATGGGAGTCATGTGTGTTGTGAATTCACTTTCTGGCCTACCTCTGGTTACTAGTGAAGGTAGTGGAGCTGGTTATATTGAAATCATTTTTCAAGCTGGTGTTATAAAGTATTCTAATTTACTGAGATAATGACTTTTGGGTTTTCATTGGCTGTAGGCCGTAATCATCAACATTAACAGAAATAAACACTTGAAATTGATCACTCTGCTTGTAATGACTCTATATTATATGAGTTTCACTTTTTGTATTTGATATTCTAAATTTGTGAGAAGCACCTGTAATTCATCTCACATTTGAACACCTTGAAGAGCTGTTCACATTTCCATTTATAGATTCTTGCATGAGGATAAAGCAGGTAGTGATGCCCAAATATTTGAGCAAGAAGGCAACTTGGGGAAGATGCAATTTGGATGGGAGGTGGATGATAATGAGACACAATTGCCAAAAAAAGAAAACCTCTTCCAGAGTGCTCTGGACCTCAGACTTGGCCGAAGGTTCACCTTCCAACAAGACTATGACCAGTGGCGTAGCGTGGGGGGGGCAGGGGGGGCGGTCCGCCCCAGGCGGCACGTGTGTGGGGGCGGCGCGGCAGCAGAAATTCAATTCCTCTCCTCTGACTGGGAGAACAGCGCGGACTCCGCGGAGGCACAGTGCAGGCGCTTTCTACCTTCTACGCCACTGCCTTGCTGGACTCGGACTCGGAGCCCCGGCTGCTTTCCGCTCCTGAGCCGGTGCTGGGCGGAGGTGTTGGCCGCTCGGGGCTGGTTGTTCGGTAGGAGCTGCCAGAAGAACACGTGGCGTGTGGCTGAGGTGACGCAGGAGGAGCGGATCCCGGGACACAGGAGCCGGTGAGTGAGGGGGACGGCGGGAAGCGCTGCCCAGCCTGCCCATGATGTCTGTGAGGGGAGGGAGACACCGCGGTATGTGATTGCCCCTTGAATTTCATTCCATCATGTAATGTTATGCTACAGGGGGCGGCATCTAGGTAATTACTCCCTCTCCCCCATTTACTAATTCTAAAGTTGAGGCTCCCTAATCCTTGGAGTTGGATTGCCTACATCTTCATATAGCTGATATTATGCAAAAGAGTTGGGCTCTGTAGGGAGAGGACATGGGGCTGTGCAGAGGAGGACATGGGGGGGCTCTGTAGGGAGAGGACATGGGGGGCTGTGCAGAGGAGGACATGGGGGGGCTCTGTAGGGAGAGGACATGGGGGGCTGTGCAGAGGAGGACATGGGGGGGCTCTGTAGGGAGAGGACATGGGGGGCTGTGCAGAGGAGGACATGGGGGGCTCTGTAGGGAGAGGACATGGGGGGCTGTGCAGAGGAGGACATGGGGGGCTCTGTAGGGAGAGGACATGGGGGGCTGTGCAGAGGAGGACATGGGGGGCTGTGCAGAGGAGGACATGGGGGGGCTCTGTAGGGAGAGGACATGGGGGGCTGTGCAGAGGAGGACATGGGGGGCTCTGTAGGGAGAGGACATGGGGGGCTGTGCAGAGGAGGACATGGGGGGCTCTGTAAGGAGAGGACATGGGGGGCTGTGCTGAGAAGGACATGGGGGGGCTCTGTAGGGAGAGGACATGGGGGGCTGTGCAGAGGAGGACATGGGGGCTCTGTAGGGAGAGGACATGGGGGGCTGTGCAGAGGAGGACATGGGGGGCTCTGTAGGGAGAGGACATGAGGGGGCTCTGTAGGGGGAGGACATGGGGGGCTCTGTAGGGAGAGGACATGAGGGGGCTCTGTAGGGGGAGGACATGGGGGGGCTCTGTAGGGAGAGGACATGAGGGGGCTCTGTAGGGGGAGGACATGGGGGGGCTGTGCAGGGGAGGACATGGGGGGGCTCTGTAGGAGGGACATGGGGGACTGTGCAGGGGGTACATGGGGAAGCTGTGTAGGGGAGGACATGGGGGGCTGTGCAGGGGAGGACATGGGGGGCTGTGCTGGGGGGTACATGGGGAGGCTGTGTAGGGGAGGACATGGAGGGGCTGTGCAGGGGGGTACACGTGGGAGGGGGGCTGTGCAAGGGGAGAACATGAGGGCTCTGTAGGGGGTGTACTGTGGGTCTGTGCAGGGGGAAGACACGTGGGTCTCCTTACACTGTTTTATGGTGCAGCTCTCGGCAGGGCAGTGGTGGAGGTTCAGTAGGGTCATCACGCTAATACATACACATATATATATAGAGAGAGAGAACTGCAAGAAGATGAAAGTCTAGAAATTTAGAAATAATAACAGCAGAGTTAGTAGTAGACTAAAAATTAGATCTTTGAGTGTAGTGTGGGCTCTTCGGATTCTTCCGGATTATCAGCGACCAAAGGGGCGGCAAATTTTTCGACCGCCCCGGGCGCCACAAACAGTTGCTACGCCACTGACTATGACCCTAAGTGTTCTGCCCATTTATGTGCAGCAAGTATCTTCATAAGTGCTGTACCAGCTATGTCCATTAGATGTCATAGTTGGTCTCTTTTCCTGTTCCTGGATTTAGAAGCCTTTCTCTTTAATAGTTGTTCTGTTTAGAACTGCCTCTTCAGCTTTCCCGGGCTAGAGAAGTTGTAGCCATTTTCTCCCAGAATCTCTGAGTTACACACAGCTGTCCTGCTCCCTGCAAATCAATGCTTCTGTCAAGCGGATTCCGGTGAGGGTTTAACACAGTTATGTGTTTGTGCAATGTACCTGTGCTAGCTAGTTGTAATGCTCTTTGCACTGCATGTTAGATAGATGCACCTCTGTTTAGGGTAGTGCAATGCTGCAACCTAAGTTTGCTTAGATATCCTCTTAACTGCATTATGTGGTGTATTGTGCAACCTCTGTAATACTCTTGTTACTGATGTAATAGCACCCTGCATTATTGCCTGTTGCTGATGTAATAGCACCCTGCATTACTGTTTTGTTATCTGCCAGTACTGATAAACTGTACTGTCTATTTCTTTGTAGTTTTTACCTGATATCATCCACATTGTGTTCACTGATCTCATCCACTATATCATCCGTTATCATCCACCATTGTTGTTATCCGTTACTATGTTCATTACCATCTCAATAAACATACTGTAGACTTAAGCACCCATGCAGTCTTTTTACTCGGAGTGGATGAAGGGTTTAGCAGTATGCTGGAATCCACACAGCATCATACGTGGAAGAAGGCAGAACACTAAGCCCACAGCTAAAATAACAAAGGCGTGGCGTCAGAACAACTCTGTGACCATTCTTGACTAACCCAGCCAGAGCCCTGACCTAAACCCAATTGAGCATCTCTGGTGAGACCTGAAAATGACTGTCCACCAATGTTCACCATCCAACCTGACAGAACTGGAGAGGAACTGCAAAGAAGAATGGCAGATAATCTCCAAATCCAGGTGTGAAAAACTTGTTGCATCATTCCCAAGAAGACACATGGCTGTACTAGCTCAAAAGGGTGTTTCTACTCAATACTGAGCAAAGGATCTGAATATTTATGACCATGTGATATTTCAGTTTTTCTTTTTTAATAAATTTGCAGAAATGTCTACATTTCTGATTTCTTTCAGTCAAGATGGGGTGCAGAGTGTACATTAATGAGAAAAAAATTAACTTTTTTGAATTTACCAAATTACTGCAATGAAACAAAGAGTGAGAAATTTTGGGTCTGAATACTTCCCGTACCCACTGTATATAGAGGTACATATAAGAGACAGACCCAGACCCAGAATAACTCAAACCCAAAAACATTTTCTGGACAGAATCTTAGAATTAGTGTGATAATGACATGTACAAGGGAATAAAGATATGTCAAAACTATAGATATATTCAAATACCTCTCTGGGACAAAACCGAAGAATACCCCATAGGGGTATAATGCTCCCCAGTGGAGTATAATGCTCCCCCATAGGGGTATAATGCACCCCCATAGGAGTATAATGTTCCCTCAGGGGGGTATAATGCACCCCCATAGTATAATGCTCCCCTATAGTGGTATAATGCACTCCCATAATAGTATAATGATCCCTCATAGGGGATAATGCAACTCCATACCGTGGCTTTACAAAAAAACAAAAAAAAAGTTCTCCTTACCTGGCTGAGCTCCAGCGATGTCCTCGGCTAGATACATCTTAGGTGCGCAGAGTCACTCTAGCATATGACAGTGCCCACTGACGTCAGCTGCCAGCCTGTGATTGGCCGACGGCTGTTAACTGTTGACGGGGGGAATCTACAAATTTTAACTGCCCGTGTGTCCAAGGGCGTACGGGCAGTTACTGAGCCGGCAGAATCCTGCTGCTGGGGCCCAATGAGCAAAGGACTGAGGGCCCACTGCGGACCCCTTCTGCTCATCGGCACTATAAGGCAAAGTTGTTAGGCGTCGGGTTCCTGCAGCGGCACAGCAGGAATCCATAGCCTTGCATTCAGCAGTCTCCCATTCTCCATCGACCGCAGAGGAGCTTGCTCAGCAACCCCATCGTTCCTGACGCTCTGCTCAGACCAGCTCTGTGGGTCTGGCTGTTGCTGCCACCTCTGGGTCAGCAATAGCAACGCAGGCTGATCAGCATCAAGTCACTCCAGAGGCTAAGTCCTTACGTCGCTCCACTGAGCATGCTCACGAAACGATCTCCCATTGGAGATCGGGAGTCACATGCACAGGTCCTTCTCCAGATCTGATTGGTCCATCTCAGGGATCTGGACGCTTCCAGAAGGTCCCGGCTTTAAAAGGTTCGCATGGCTGCTCAGCCATGCGCTAGTATAGACTCTACTTTAGTTGCTACCTGTGTGAATGATGGATGCATGGATTTGCGAATGACTCATTAAGATTCCCCTCCCTCTGATATTACGTGTGTGGATAGGGAACTAGTGACAGAGTCAGCACCAGTCAGTGGCAAGCTACAGGCCACAGTGCATATCGTCCACGGTACTAGCGTCCGACAGTGTGCCTGCTACCGGTCATTGTCATACAGCGGCAGTGTCTGTCGCTGCGCTGCTGTCTGCAGTACTTATTGGCGTCCGCAGTTGTAACGCCGCACGCATGGTAGGACTAGAAGGACGCTGACCCTGGGTTTTGGGCCCGAATCCTGTGCATTCCGCCGAGTCCTGTGACATCAACAGGCTCGGTCTTTGTATTTAACGCCTAGGCGTATCTGTGAAGTAACAGAGACCGCCCAGCGCACACCGGGTGACGTTCAACCCGCATGCATTATACCGCCATATTGTGTGTCTGCCATTACATAGCAGCAGTGTAACACCTCTGCATGGTGGACCCTGGGCGGCGAACGCAATTACTATTATTTATTATTTAGTGCGTTCTGCCTTCCTTAACATTATACTAGCGCCAGGGTCTGGCTAGTAATGGCGGACCAGCAGCAGCTATGGCAGTACATTCAGCAGCTGGAGGGCAGGTTGGTGGCTCTCGAGAGTTCCACCTCAGCTGCAAATGCTACAGCGGCTGCTGTCCAGGCAGCGCAGAGGCTGTCTCGCGTGGGTCCAGGCTCAGTCTGACCTGGCGGGGTACCGGGGAATTGCCCAGTAGGCCCCGATGAGATGGAAAATAGGTCGCTGGGCCCTTTAAAAATCCGTCCCCTTTAAAAGCACGGGCCCTTTAAGAGCGCGTCCCAGACTTTGCAGAGTCGCGCGCGCCCCAGACTTTGCAGAGTCGCGCACGCACATACCAGCCTGTCTCTGATGCACTCCATAGAAGGCCCTTGCGTTCTGCCGTTCTTTATGGGCGGTGACACCCCCGCTCTCATTTCCTCTTGCTCTGCTGCTGGCTACCTGGCTGGCTAATCGTGTGGCGCCTCTGCTCTCCCGGCTGCTCCCAGCCTCCTACTCTGTACTGCTGGCTCCGGCTGTGTGGTAAGTAGTGTAGTCTGAGTCCTGTCCGTGACCTCAGGCTCAGTTCTGCTCTGCTGGCTCCCGCTGTCCTGTCGGCTGTGTGGTGTGATGAGTGAGTGTGACACAGTCTCACTCTCTTCTCTCCAGGCTCCCTCTGTCCTGCGGCCTGCCCTGTATAACATGGGGCAGTGCTGAATATCAATTGGTGGCTAGATGAGGTGAAGTTTCTGTGTGGGGACAGGAGGGGTTTACAGTGTGGATGTCGTGTGTGTACGAGGTGAGCGGAGCCGTGGTGTGTATAAGGTTAGCGGAGCTGCATGTGTACAAGGTGTATGGATCGGAGCCGCATGTGTACGAGGTGTATGGAGCGGAGCCGCCTATGTGTACGAGGCATACGGAGCGTATCCGTGTGTGTACAAGGCGTACAGAGTGGAGCCGCCTATGTGTACGAGGTGTACAGAGGGGAGTCACCTATGTGTACAAGGCATACGTGTGCGAGGCATACGGAGCGGAGTCGCCTATGTGTACGAGGTGTACGGAGCAGAGCCACCTATATGTACGAGGCGTATGGAGTGGAGCCGCCTATGTGTACGAGGCGTACGGAGCGGAGCCGCCTATGTGTACGAGGCGTACGGAGCAGAGCCACGTGTGTACAAGGTGTGCAGAGCAGAGATGTGCGTGTATTTTGGCATGGGGGCCCCATTTGAAAGTTCGCATTGGGGCCCATAACTTTGTAGTTACGCCACTGCATGTGGGGCTGTGCTGTATACCATGGCGCTGTGCTGAATACCAATGGGGGGCTGTGCTGTATACCAATGGGGGGCTGTGATGTATACCAATGGGGGCCTTGCTGTATACCATGTGGGGTTGTGTTGTATACCAATGTGGTGCTCTGCTGTTTACCATGTGGGGCTGTGCTGTATACCATGTGGTACTGTGCTATATACCATGGTGCTGTGCTATATATCATGTGGGGTTGTGCTGTATATCATGTGGGGCTGTGTTGTATACCATGGTGCTGTATACCATGTGGTGCGGTGCTGTACACCCTGTGGTGCTGTACTGTATACCATGTGGTGCTGTGCTGTATACCATGTGGGGCTGTGATATATACCAGGTGATGCTGTTCTATATACCATGTGGGGCTGTGCTGTATACCATGGGCTTGTGCTTTATACCATGTGGGATTGTGCTGTATACCATGGTGTTTTTCTGTATACCATGGTGCTGTGCTGTATACCAATGTGGGGCTGTGCTGTATACCAATGGGGGGCTGTGCTGTATACCATGTGGGGCTGTGCTATATACCATGTGGGGCTGTGTTATATATTATGTGGGCTGTGTTATATACTTTGTGGCTGTGCTATATACTATGTGTCTGTGTTATATACCATGGAGGGGCACATTATATTCTATGGGGGAGGCTGTGTTATATAATATGAGGGGGCTATATTATATTCTATGGCGAGGTGGGCTGTATTATATTCTATTTGGGGCTACATTATATTCTATGGGGGGGCTGTATTATCTTTATTATATTCTTTGGGGGGGTGATCGCATCATACTCTATGAAGTGGCTACATTATACTATATGAGGAATCTACATTGTATTCTATGGGGGGGCTGCATTATATTTTATGGGGGGCTAGATTATATTGTATGGGGGCTTTATTATACTTTATGAGGGGGCTACATTATATTCTATTGGGGCTGCATTATGCTATATGATGAGGGCTACATTGTATTCTATGGAGAGGCTACATTATATTATATAAGGGGCTGCCATATATTCTATGGAGGGGCTGTATTATATTATATGAGGGGGGCTGCATTATGTTCTGTGGGGGATTACTTTGTATTCTGTGGGGTGGCTACATTATGCTCTAAGGGGTGGCTGCATTATACTATAAGAGGGGGGCTACATTATATTCTATGGGGGTTACTTTATAATGTATGGTGGGGCTGCATTATACTCTGTGGGGTGGCTGCATTATGCTCTATGTGGTGGCTGTATTATCCTATATGTGGGCTGCATTATACTGTATCGAGGACTATGGGGAATACATTACACTATATGAAGAACTATGGGGTGCAGTATAAAATGGGAAGTGAATTGTACTACATGGATGACTGGCGGTGTATTATACTATATGGAGAACTATGAGGAGTGTATTATACTATATGGAGGACTGAGCAGTGTATTTTAATATGTGGAGGACTGAGTGTATTTTGATATATGGAGGGCTATGAGGAGTGTATTATAACATATGGAGGACTATGGAGCACATTATATTATATGGAGGACTATGGGGTGTAAACTGTAGATGTGCTGCTGATAATATGATACTGTATGGGGACAGATTGATCCATTAGTGATTGTTCTGTCCCCATCATTCTTTCTCAGACGGTGGAAAGAGGCCGGGAAACAAGTGTTGAACAACTTCAATATTGTCGATCACACTCATTTAGCGGCCTGAACTCAGAGCATGTAACTACAACTGAAAGGCTTCTGTGTGATGTGCAATATGTTAGCATTTGGTGCCCCATTTTAAACTATGCCTAGGGCCCCACTTTGCCTAAAACCGGCCCTGGTCATACACATAACATGATGCAGCATCACAGATCACAATCTCTGCCAGTGCCTCCTATATAAGATACACACACACCACACTCTTATATGACCTAATATATCATATGAGGCCTGTATACTGACCGTACAGACCGCACTATCATCCTCCTGTATGCCTTACATAGGCAGAGAGTGCCTTCTGTACAGTATTAAAGAGGGCGACAGTCTGTATGTCTCATAGGAGGCCGACAGTCTGTATGTCTTATAGGGGGCCTAATAGGAGGCCGACACTCTGTATGTCTTATAGGGGGCCTAATAGGAGGCCGACACTCAGTATATGTTATAGGGGGCCTAATAGGAGGCCGACAGTCTGTATGTCTTATAGAAGACCTAAAAGGAGGCCGACACTCTGTATGTCTCATAGGAGGCCGACAGTCTGTCTCCAGGAGGCCTAATAGGAGGCCGACAGTCTGTATGTCTCATAAGGGGCCTAATAGGAGGCCGACAGTCTGTATGTCTCATAGGAGGCCTAATAGGAGGCGACAGTCTGTATGTCTTATAGGAGGCCTAATAGGAGGCGACAGTCTGTATGTCTCACAGGAGGCCTAATAGGAGGCCGACAGTCTGTATGTCTCATAGGAAGCCTAATAGGAGGCCATCAGTCTGTATGTCTTATAGAATGCCTAATAGGAGGCCGACAGCCTTTATGTCATATACGAGGCCAATATGCAGTACATACCGCAATATCGGCGTCCTATATACTGTACCAACCACACTCTAAGCCTCTTATAGAAAGTATCTGCTATAGGAGACTGAGAGTGCGGTCTGTATGTGTAATAGGATGCCAAGAGTACAGTCTGTACGATATATAGGAGGCTGAGAGTGCGGTCTGTACGATATATAGGAGACTGAGAGTGCGGTCTGTACAATATATAGGAGGTTGAGAGTGCGGTCTGTACAATATATAGGAGGCTGAGAGTGCGGCCTGTACGATATATACAGTTGTGGCCAAAAGTATTGACACCCCTGCAATTCTGTCAGATAATACTCAGTTTCTTCCTGAAAATGATTGCAAACACAAATTCTTTGGTATTATTATCTTCATTTAATTTGTCTTAAATGAAAAAACACAAAAAGAATTGTCCTAAAGCCAAATTGGATATAATTCCACACCAAACATAAAAAAGAGGGTGGACAAAAGTATTGGCACTGTTCGATAAATCATGTGATGCTTCTCTAATTTGTGTAATTAACACCACCAGTAACTAACTTACCTGTGGCACCTAACAGGTGTTGGCAATAACTAAATCACACTTGCAGCCAGTTGACATGGATTAAAGTTGACTCAACCTCTGTCCTGTGTCCTTGTGTGTACCACATTGAGCATGGAGAAAAGAAAGAAGACCAAAGAACTGTCTGAGGACTTGAGATACCAAATTGTGAGGAAGCATGAGCAATCTCAAGGCTACAAGTCCATCTCCAAAGACCTGAATGTTCCTGTGTCTACCGTGCGCAGTATCATCAAGAAGTTTAAAGCCCATGGCACTGTGGCTAACCTCCCTAGATGTGGACGGAAAATAAAAATTGACAAGAGATTTCAACGCAAGATTGTGCAGATGTTGGATAAAGAACCTCGACTAACATCCAAACAAGTTCAAGCTGTCCTGCAGTCTGAGGGTACAACAGTGTCAACCCGCACTATCCGTCGGCGTCTGAATGAAAAGGGACTGTATGGTAGGAGACCCAGGAATTCCCCACTTCTTACCCTGAGACATAAAAAAGCCAGGCTGGAGTTTGCCAAAACTTACCTGAAAAAGCCTAAAACGTTTTGGAAGAATGTTCTCTGGTCAGATGAGACAAAAGTAGAGCTTTTTGGGCAAAGGCATCAACATAGAGTTTATAGGAGAAAAAAAAGAGGCATTCAAAGAAAAGAACATGGTCCCTACAGTCAAACATGGCGGAGGTTCCTTGATGTTTTGGGGTTGCTTTGCTGCCTCTGGCACTGGACTGCTTGACCGTTTGCATGGCATTATGAAGTCTGAAAACTACCAACAAATTTTGCAGCATAATGTAGGGCCCAGTGTGAGAAAGGTGGGTCTCCCTCAGAGGTCATGGGTCTTCCAGCAGGACAGTGACCCAAAACACACTTCAAAAAGCACTAGAAAATGGTTTGAGAGAAAGTACTGGAGACTTCTAAGGTGGCCAGCAATGAGTCCAGACCTGAATCCCTTAGAACACCTGTGGAGTGATCTAAAAATGGCAGTTTGGAGAAGGCACCCTTCAAATATCAGTGACCTGGAGCAGTTTGCCAAAGAAGAATGGTCTAAAATTCCAGCAGAGCATAGTAAGAAACTCTTTGATGGTTACCGGAAGCGGTTGGTCGCAGTTATTTTGTCTAAAGGTTGTGCAGCCAAGTATTAGGCTGAGGGTGCCAATACTTTTGTTTGGCCCATATTTGGAGTTTTGTGTGAAATGATCAATGTTTTGCTTTTTGCTTCATTCTCTTTTGTGTTTTTTTCATTTAAGACAAATTAAATGAAGATAAATAATAATACCAAAGAATTTGTGTTTGCAACCATTTTCAGGAAGAAACTGAGTATTATCTGTCAATACTTTTGGCCACAACTGTAGGAGGCTGAGAGTGCGGCCTGTACGATATATAGGAGGATGAGAGTGTTCTCTTTTGCACACTGTACAGCTTGCTAAAAGGCATACGTTTTAGTGGGAGAGGTCAAAAAATGAACACGTAATAAAACCGTTTATGGTAGCCATAGGGTGGGCCCCTAGAGTCAATTCGCCTGGTGGGCCCTAGGCACCCCAGTCCAACCCTGCATGAATCCACATCCACGCCTGCGCCGACAATATCCCGCCTCCTATTACCCGATAAATTTTCTGGTGACAGCACCACTTGTAGTGGTTTCGTGAGCCAGTGCTCTATCTAGAGCGGGCTAAGGTGGGGTTTATCGTCTCCCTCCTTTTGGGCAGGTCTTTTTGGGGTCCCGGGTCACTCACGACACCTCTCTCCAGTTACTTGCATTAACACAGGAATCCCTTTCAGTCAGCCAGTACGCCGTCCGTTTCCGGACACTGGCTTCCGAGCTGGAATGGCCTGATAAGACACTCATCCCTGTGTTCTGGAGAGGTTTGGCGGAGCATGTCAAAGATGCTCTAGCTACCAGGGAGGTTCCCGTAAGTCTGGAGGAGCTGATTGCTATTTCCACCCGCATTGATCTCCATTTTTCAGAGCACGGGCTGGAGCGTGCTCAATCCAGGCAAAAGGTTAGCTTGGCTCCCAACTTCTCTAAACCTCTTGAACCCCCCTGAGCTGGAAATTATACCTCCAGTGCCCATGGAGGTGTCTTGCATCAGTCCCAAGCCGCACCCGGCACAAAGCTCAGCACGCTGTTACCAGTGTCGACAGCCTGGTCACCTAGCCAACAGGTGTCCGCAGCGGTCGAAAAAACGTATTTGATAATTTGATATGGAGACTTTCTCCCCCAAACCGGCATTCTGAGGGACGTTAGATAGCGGTGCTTCCTCCTGGGAGGTAGAGGTCATGGTGGACTCCGGGGCAGAAGGGAACTTTATGTCCTCGGCCTTCGCCCAACAGCACACAATTCCGTTGGTGCCACTTCCTCACCCCATGCCCATCAGGGTGGTCAACAGTTCAACCTTACTGTCCCAGATTACCCACCAGACAGCACCCCTTAGGTTCTCAATCCCACCATCTCACCATGAGACGCTGTCCCTGCTCATTATGCAAGAGAGCATCGACCAGGTGCTCCTCGGAGTTCCCTGACTCCGTGGCCATTCCCCTCATATAGAGTGGTCCTCGGGGAGAATACTGGGATGGAGCAAGGATTGTAAGGGAAGGTGCATGGGGGCAGCATCCAAGTAGCCTCTGCGGAGGTGCCCGTGGATCTTTCCGCTCCCCCACTGAGAATCTGAGGACCGTAGCTCCGGTCGCCCTCGAGTAAGTGCTGCCGGGCAAGACCTTTGTCCCTCCTCGCCTGCGGCCAAAGGTTCTCGCGTGGGCACATGCGTCCAGGGTGGGTGGTCACTTTGGCTATAAGCGGACCACAGAACTCCTGGCAAGGTCTTACTGGTGGCCACACAGGGCTCGGGACACGAAAGAATACATTCAGGCATGCGCCTCTTGTGTTTGGAACAGGTCCTCTAGGCAGAGGCCGGCTGGGTTACTGTATCCCTTGCCGGTGGCAGTCCGGGCAGTGGAGTTTTGCGACATTTGGGATCATGCCCAGCATGCCATTCTAGCCTCTAAGGAGAGAATGAGGGCATCCGCCGACACATATCGGCGCTCCCCTCCAACTTTTTCCAATGGCGACTTAGTGTGGCTCTCTGCCCAAAATATCAGGCTGCGATACATTGGTCCCTTCAAAATCCTTGAGTGGATCAGCTCAGTGGTCTACTGTCTGGCTCTTCCACCACACTTGGCCATCTCTGACGCCTTCCACGTGTCCCTTCTCAAACTTGTTAATATGTCCCGGTTTTCCGAGTCATCTGCCCGGACATCAGATTTGTCTTCGGACAAGTCTGAGGTCAACGCCATTGTGGGATGCAGGGTGGTGCGTGGCAAAAAGTTTTATTTAGTGGATTGGAAGTGTCATGGTCCAGAGATCCAGACCTGGGAACCAGTGGAGAACATCCACACCGCGCTCCTTATCTCGGCATTTGAGCGTAGTGAGGCTCAAAGGGGAGGGGGCTCTAGGAGAAGGGTAATGTTAGGCATCGGGTTCCTGCAGCGGCACAGCAGGAATCCATAGCCTTGCATTCAGCGGTCTCCCATTCTCCATTGACCGCAGAGGAGCTTGCTCAGCAGACCCGTCTGTTATGAGCTCATTTTCTGCTCCACCAGCTGGGAGTTCTCCTTCCGTTCTCCCTCTGGTGGTGACAGGAGGTAGTTAGGTTGGTTTAATTGGTAATGGTCTGCCACCTGACGAGGAGGATAATGATTGGATCTCTGGAGTATCAGACTGGATATATGACAGCCGACGCCCTATCCAGTTGCTGGTGATTCAGTCTGCTTCGCAGGTCTTGGACTTCAGCTCTGCTCCAGTCTTCTCAAGTTAAGTTTGTTTTTGCTAATGTTCACACTTGTTCTTATTGGTCAACTCAGTTTTTTTGTGGTCAGCCAGCCCGGCTGGGCTGTGCTGAACTTCCACTCTTATTTATCTGTATTTGCCAATTTGCCTTTTTGTCCTTTATTAGATGGGCCTCTTTTTTGCTCTGTCTCAGAATATGCTGATATAGTGGGAGAAGTCTAGTGACTTCAGGGTTAATTTTGTTATCAGAAGTGTTGGACATTATTTTGGGTAGGGTTTTTTGGCAGATTGCAGACAGTATCTTTCCTTTCCTGTCCTTTCAAGTTAGTTTGGCCCCATCATTTGCTCAGCCTATTTTTCTGCCATTGTTTGTGTTTTCATCTTGCTTCACCGTCAATACATGTGGGGGGCTGTCTTTCCTTTGGGGTCTGCTCTGGGGGAGTAAGTTTTCCTCTTTTCTTACTTTAGGCTTAATTAGCTCTCCGGTTGTGACGAGGCATCCAGGACCATCGTAGGCACGCTCCACGACTGCTGCTAGTTGTGTGTTAAGATCAGGGATCTGCAATCTGCATAGCTACCAACCTCTCTGGTTTTCTGAGACTTAGCGTATGTTGCTATTTTTCTCCTCAGTGACCCATTCATAACAGAATCACCAGCCATACCGCAGATTCTAGGGTACTCAAGAGCAGGAAAAAATTGTTTAAAAAGAAAAGTGCCAGAATTTTTTTTTTTTTATATTTTTTCCTCTTTTTCTCTGGGGCCGTAGGAGGATATTTTTTCTCTCCTAATAGAGATTAAGCAACTGTCTGATTGTGTGGAGCAACTTGCTGCTGAAGTGCAGGGAATTTCTACCTACCTCATTCAGTCACATGTTGCTGAACCCAAGATCCCTACTCCTAATGTGTTTTCTGGGGATCGGTCTAAATTTCTGAATTTTAAGAATAATTGTAAATTATTTCTTGCCTTGAAGCCTAACTCATCGGGGAGCTCTGTGCAGCAGGTTAAAATTGTTATCTCCTTGCTGCGCGGCGATCCCTAGGATTGGGCTTTTTCTCTGATACCTGAAAATCCTATTCTGACTAATGTGGATGCATTTTTTCAAGCCTTGGGGTTGTTGTATGATGAACCTAATGCCTTTGATCAAGCTGAGAGAACCCTGTTGGCATTAAACCAGGGTCAGGATCCTGCAGAGTTATACTGTCAAAAATTCCAAAAGTGGGCGGTCCTTACTACATGGAATGATAGTGCACTGGCAGCTCTCTATCGGAAAGGTTTATCAGAAACCGTGAAAGATGTTAAGGTGGGATTTCCTGTTCCCTCTGGTCAGGATGGCTCTATGTCATTAGCCATTCAAGTTGATCGGCGTTTACGTGAACGTAAAACTACACAGGAGGCGCTGCCACCTTCTGAACAAATGTCTGAACCTATGCAATGTGATGGGGTATTGTCTAGGGCGCAATGTCAGGAGTTTAGAAGGCGTAATAAGCTGTGTTTTTTCTGTGGAGACGCCTCTCATACTATTTCTGTCTGCCCTAAACGAGAGAAATGTTTTGCACACACATTTGCTGTGGGCAGTGTACAACCTAAGTTCCTTTTGGCAATTACTTTGATCTGCTCCTTGTCCACGTTTTCCACTAAGGCTTTTGTGGATTCAGGAGCATCTCTGAATCTGATGGATTTGGACTTTGCTAAACGTTGTGGTTTTTCCATGACGACTCTGCAGGCGCCCATTCCTTTGAGAAGTATTGATGCCACTCCTTTGGCAGAGAATAAACCTCAGTTTTGGACCCAGGTGATAATGCGAGTTGCCCCAAACCACCAAGAAAATTGTAAATTTTTGGTGCTGCATAATTTGCATGATACTATTGTTCTGGGTTTCCCCTGGTTGCAAACTCATAACCCAGTTTTGAATTGGAAATCTGTGTCTGTGGTGAGTTGGGGTTGTTAGTGTGTTCTTAGGGACGCTCCTGTTTTCTTCACCTCTCCTCTGTCTCATGATATTCCTGATTATCTCGCTGATTTCTCTGATGTATTTAGTGAGAGTAAGTCTGCATCTTTGCCTCCTCATAGGAGTTATAACTGTGCAATTGAGTTGATGCCTGGGTGCAAATTTCCCAAGGGTCGGCTTTTCAACTTATCTGTACCCGAACATGATGCTATGCGATCCTATATTAAGGAGTCGTTGGAGAAGGGTCATATTAAACCATCCTCGTCACCTTTAGGCGCTGGTTTTTTTTTGTGGCCAAGAAAGATGGTTCATTAAGACCGTGCATTGACTATCGTTCCCTTAACAAGATGACGGCTAAATATCAGTACCCGTTACCTCTGATGTCTGATTTATTCTCCAGAGTTAAGAATGCCTGCTGGTTTACTAAGCTTGACCTCAGGGGGCGTATAATCTTATTCGCATCAAGCATGGGGATGAATGGAAGACGGCGTTTAATACTCCGGAGGGACATTTTGAGTACCTGGTGATGCCTTTTGGGCTCTCTAATGCCCCTTCTGTCTTCCAGTCCTTTATGAATGATATTTTTCGAGACTTTGTAGATAAGTTTTTGATCATCTATCTGGATGATATTTTGATCTTTTCTAGTGATTGGGATTCCCATGTGGAACATGTCCGGACTGTGTTCCGGATTTTGAGGGAGAATTCCTTGTTTGTTAAGGGATCGAAATGCCTCTTTGGTGTACAGAGGATTTCATTTTTGGGATTTATCTTGTCTCCATCGACTATTGAAATGGACCCGGCCAAGGTACAGGCCATTTATGATTGGGTTCAGCCTACTTCTTTGAAGGCTCTCCAGAAGTTTTGGGTTTTGCTAATTTCTATCGTAAATTTATAGGACATTTTTCTAGTATTGTCAAAACACTGACTGATCTGACCAAGAAGGGAGATGATGTGCTGAATTGGTCTCCTGAGGCTGTCTCAGCATTTCAGGAGCTTAAGCGGAGATTTACTTCAGCTCCAGTTCTACGGCAACCTGATGTCTCACTTCCATTTCAAGTGGAGGTAGACGCTTCTGAGATTGGTGCAGGAGCTGTTTTGTCCCAAAAAGACCCTGTGACTTCTAAGATGAATCCCTGTGCCTTCTTTTCTTTAAAGTTTCCCCCATCTGAACGCAACTATGACGTGGGGAATCGGGAATTGTTGGCCATGAAATGGGCATTTGAGGAGTGGAGACATTGGTTGGAGGGAGCTAGACAACAATTTGTGGTCCTGACTGATCACAAGAATCTGATTTATCTGGAGTCGGCCAAACACTTGAATCCTAGACAGGCTAGATGGGCCTTGTTTTTCACGCGTTTTAATTTTGTGGTCTCTTTTCTTCCGGGCACTGAGAATGTTAAGGCAGATGCCCTTTCTAGGAGTTTCTTTGCTGATTCTCTTAATGTGACTGAGCCTACTACTATCCTAAGTGAGGGGGTAGTTCTTTCTGCCATTTCGCCCGATTTGAGACGCGCCCTGGAGGAATTTCAGGAGGATAAACCTGAGCGTTGCCCTATGGGAAGATTGTATGTTCCTGACCAATGGAGAAAGAGAGTGATGTCTGAAGTCCATTGCTCCGCATTGGTTGGTCATCCAGGTATTTTTGGTACTAGAGATTTGGTGAGTCGGTCGTTTTGGTGGCCTGCGTTATCTCGTGATGTCAGGAATTTTGTACAGTCCTGTGGAACTTGTTCTCGGTCTAAACCCTGTTCTAGTTCTAGTGGGTTGCTGATGCCCCTGCCGGTGCCCAAGAGGCCATGGACCCATATCTCAATGGATTTTATTTCTGATCTTCCTGTCTCTCAGAGAATGACTGTTATCTGGGTGATTTGTGATAGATTTTCGTAGATGGTCCATCTCGTACCACTCCCAAAGTTGCCATCTTCCGCTGAGTTGGTACCCTTGTTTTTACAACAGGTGGTTCGGTTACACGGGATTGCTGAGAACATTGTGTCCGATAGAGGGGTCCAGTTTGTTTCCAGATTTTGGAAAGCCTTTTTTTCCAATCTGGGAATTCAGTTATCCTTCTCCTCCGCGTTTCATCCCCAGACCAATGGGCAGACTGAGAGAACAAACCAGACCCTGGAGTCTTATTTAAGATGTTTTATATCTGCTGATCAAGATGATTGGGTCTCATTTTTGCCCTTGGCCGAATTTGCGCTGAACAATAGAGCTAGTTCTGCCACTTTGATGTCACCCTTTTTCTGTAATTTTGGGTTTCATCCTTGATTCTCTTCAGGACAAGTGGAATCTTCGTCCTGCCCAGGTGTGGACACTGTGGTTGTGAGAATGCAGCAGATATGGGACCAAGTGGTGGATAAGTTGTCACTCTCTCAGGAAAAGGCCCAGCATTTTTCCAACCGGCATAGGACCATTGGTCCCCGGTTTAAAGTGGGTGATGTGGTTTGGTTGTCGTCTAAGAATATTCCTATGAAAATTGCATCTCCAAAATTTAAGCCAAGATTTATTGGACCTTATAAGATTTTGGAGATTCTTAATCCTGTTTTTTTTTCGATTGGCTCTTCCATTTACGTTCAAAATCCATAACGTATTTCACAAATCACTGCTGAAGAGGTTTGTTGAGCCAGTAGTTCCTGTGGCGGCACCTCCTGACCCTGTTTTGGTTAAAGGCAATGTGGAATATGAGGTAGAGAAAATATTGGATTCTCGTTTGGTCAGACGGAGACTCCAGTATTTGGTCAAATGGAAGGGTTATGGCCAGGAGGATAATTCTTGGGTCTCTGCCTCGGATATTCATGCCAATAAATTGGTTCGTGCTTTTCACCGGGCCCATCCTGATCGGCCTGGTGGCGTGGATGAGGGTTCGGTGACCCCTCCTCAAGGGGGGGTACTGTTATGAGCTCATTTTCTGCTCCACCAGCTGGGAGTTCTCTTTCTGTTCTCCCTCTGGTGGTGACAGGAGGTAGTGAGGTTGGTTTAATTGGTAATGGTCTGCCACCTGACGAGGAGGATAATGATTGGATCTCTGGAGTATCAGACTGGATATAAGACAACCGACGCCCTATCCAGTTGCTGGTGATTCAGTCTGCTTCTCAGGTCTTGGACTTCAGCTCTGCTCCAGTCTTCTCAAGTTAAGTTTGTTTTTGCTAATGTTCACACTTGTTCTTGTTGGTCGACTCAGTTTTTTTGTGGTCAGCCAGCCCGGCTGGGCTGTGCTGAACTTTCACTCTTATTTATCTGTATTTGCCAATTTGCCTTTTTGTCCTTTATTAGATTGGCCTCTTTTTTGCTCTGTCTCAGAATATTTCAGAGTGCTGATATAGTGGGAGAAGTCTAGTGAATTCAGGGTTAATTTTATCAGAAGTGTTGGACATTATTTTGGGTAGGGTTTTTTGGCAGATTGCAGACAGTATCTTTCCTTTCCTGTCCTTTCAAGTTAGTTTGGCCCCATATTTTGCTCAGCCTATTTTTCTGCCTTTGTTTGTGTTTTCATCTTGCTTCACCGTCAATACATGTGGGGGGCTGTCTTTCCTTTGGGGTCTGCTGTGGGTGAGTTAGTTTTCCTCTTTTCTTACTTTAGGCTTATTTAGCTCTCCTGTTGTGACGAGGCGTCCAGGACCATCATAGGCTCTCTCCACGACAGCTGCTAGCTGTGTGTTAAGATCAGGGATCTGCAATCTGCATAGTTACCAACCTCTCTCGTTTTCTAAGACTTAGTGTATGTTGCTTTTTTTCTCCTCGGTGACCCATTCATAATGCCCGTCGTTCCCGATGCTCTGCTCAGACCAGCTCTGTGGGTCTAGCTGTTGCTGCCACCTCTGGGTCAGCAATAGCAACACAGGCTGATCAGCAGCTAGTCACTCCAGGGGCTAAGTCCTTACGTCGCTCCACTGAACATGCTCTCGAGACGATCTCCCATTGGAGATCGGGAGTCACATGCACAGGTCCTTCTCCAGATCTGATTGGTCCATCTCAGGGATCTGGAAGCTTCCGGAAGGTCCCGGCTATAAAAGGTTTGCATGGTCGCTCGGCCATGCGCTAGTATAGACTCTATTTGCTACCTGTGTGAATGATAACGGATGCATGGACTTGCAAATGACTCATTTAGGCTGGTTTCACATTTGCGTTTTTTTCGCGGTAATTTAGCGCTAAATAGCGCATGCGTTTTTTTTTCCTATACTTTGCATGGGATGCGCTTATGTGCTCATACACATGCGTTTGTACGCATTTTACCGCGCATGCGTTTTTTTGCGGTATGCGCTCGGGCGCACAAAATGCAACCTGTTGCATTTTTTGTGCGTCTGACTTGCCTCAAAAAAACGCATGCACGTGCAATGCGTTTTTTTACAGCAAGACACCCAATATAAGTCTATGGGTGCGCATATGTGCGCATTGGCATGCTTATGTATGCGTTTTTTTGCACATGCGGTTTTTTTTTGTTAACCATGGAATTTAGGGGTTTGGGTTAGAGTTAGGGTTAGTTAAGGGGGGTTAGGGTTAGGGTCAGGGTCAGGGTTAGGGTTGGGGTTAGGGTCAGGGTCAGGGTTAGTTAGGGTTTAGGGTTTGGGTTAGGGTTAAGTATGGTTTGGTTTAGGGTTAGGGTTAGGGTTAGGGTCAGGGTTAGGGTTAGGGTTAGGGTCAGGGTTAGGGTTAGGGTTAGGGTTAGGGTCAGGGTTAGGGTTAGGGTTAGGTTTAGGGTCAGGGTTAGGGTTAGGGTTAGTTAGGGTTTAGGGTTTGGGTTAGGGTTAAGTATGGTTTGTTAAGGGTTAGGGTCAGGGTTAGGGTTAGGGTTAGGGTCAGGGTTAGGGTTAGGGTTAGGGTTAGGGTTAGGGTTAGTTAGGGTTTAGGGTTTGGGTTAGGGTTAAGTATGGTTTGGTTAAGGGTTAGGGTCAGGGTCAGGGTTAGGGTTAGGGTCAGGGTTAGGGTTAGGGTCAGGGTTAGGGTTAGTAAAGTCATGGTTTGGGTTAGTGTGAGGGGCCACCTAATGTTGGAAAAAAACGCAAACGCGGTAAAAACGCACTAAAAACGCATACAAACGCATAAAAACGCTGCGTTTTTTTCATGCATGCTCATAAAAATACTTGAAAAAAACGCAGCAGTTGTATGCTTTTGTATGCGTTTTTTCAATGTGTTTTTTTGCGGGAAAAACGCGCTGCAAAAAAAAGCAAGTGTGAAACTAGCCTAAGATTCCCCTCCCTCTGATATCACATGTGTGGATAGGGAAATAGTGATAGAGTCAGCGCCAGTCAGTGGCAAGCTACAGGTCACAGTGCATATCATCCACGGTACTAGCGTCTGACAGTATGCCTGCTACCGGGCATTGTCATACAGCGGCAGTGTCTGTCGCAGCGCTGCAGTCAGCAGTATTTATTGGCATCCACAGTTGCGACGCCGCACGCACGGTAGGTCTAGAAGGAAGCTAACCCTGGGTCTTGGGCCCGAGTCTTGTGACCATATACCATGCGTGCATTCCGCCGAGTCCTGTGACGTCAACAGGCTCGGTCTTTGTATTTAACGCCTAGGCGACTCTGTGAAGTAACAGAGACCGCACAGCGCACACCGGGTGACGTTCAACCCACGTGTGTTATACCGCCATATTGTGCGTCTGGCATTACATAGCAGCACTGTAACACCTCTGCACGGTGGACTCCGAGCGGCGAACGCACTTACTATTATTTATTATTTAGTGCGTTCCGCCATCCCTAACAAAAGTAAATGGAGACTTAACCAAGAGCTGTAGCTAGCATTTATTTTAGAATGAGCACAGGTTCCATTAGCAATCCAAGCTTATAATACCAGTAATAGTTAAATGTAGGAGGATTTTTTATTGTTTTACCCAATAAAAATTGTTTTACTCTCGACTTCACCACCATATTTATGCGTTGTCATGCAGCTGTCAAGCTGTGGCTCAAAATTGCAGCAGTTCCGTGCTGCTTCAGTCTTGTGACTGTTTTCCTATACAATCATTTAATCTTGCATGAAAACAGCTGTTTTACCTGTAAGACCATGTGACTGATAATAATAGTACCAAAGTTTTGCAGATGAAACAGGTATTTCCCTGCTAGATGAGATGATTGTGCACGAAAACATTGTTAATACTGCAGTCGCACAGTGCTGCTGTGGTTTTCAGCAGTATCCTGATCACTATGCCTTATGGAATCTAGTTTATAATAGCTTGGTGCAGGAGAGGTGAAATATCAGGACAGGGATCCAATTTTGAAGTACTCATTGACATTGGCAGTTGGGCTCACATATATTGGCCAATTTATGCTCTAAGTGTTAGTGGCTGGCGGAAAGCACCGAATAATAAAGATGGTATTTAGGTGTGATCGGAGTCCGGGGTCCACCATAAAGAGATGTTAACTGCTGCTTGGTAATGGCGAATGTTATATGGCGGTATAATAGAGGAACACACGGGGTTAACTTCACCCAGTGAGTACATAGGCGGACTCTGTTACCTCACAGAGCCGCATGACCACCAAATATAAATGCCGTAGCCTGTTTATGCTCACAGAGCTTGGCAGTGTGAGCGCTAGTGTATAGTCACAGGACTCTGCCACTGAGACACTGGGATATAGTCCCTCTAGACACACTAGTGCTCAACACCGCAACTGTGTTGCCAGGAAGAGATGAACAAATAGATAATGTGCACTAAGTGCACACAGCACTGCTCTAGTGGACGCCACTAACCACCCGAACTAGGGAGGAAAGTGCTAGACAGTTATTTAACTTGGTACAAAGGTGCCTTGAACAGATCGACTCCGTATGGTGCTACGTGAGGTGCTGCGACTAGGTAGCTTCAGTGGCACAAGACTATGCCACTAGTGGCACTGACTCTATACCCTAAACCCTACAAACAAGCACAACCAAAGGGAGGAGAGTCATAATGAGTCACCAGTCTCAAGCATCCATCATCACACACACAAATAGCAAATAGAGTCTTTACTAGCGCATGGCTGAGTGGCCATGCAAACCTTTTATAGCAGTGTCCTTCCGGGACCTTCCTGATGGTCTAATCCGAGCTGCTTGAGGACCTGAGCATGTGACCTCCGACCTCCAATGAGAGGTCGCCCCACAGGCATGCTCAATAGGCTGCAAAAAGGACTTAGACTCTGGAGCTGCTCGCTGCTGGCTAGTGCGGATTGCTAAAGCTGACCCAGAAGTGGCAGCAGCCAACCTGACAGCACTGACTTGAGCAAGGCACTGGGATCGAAGCTTTTGCTGAGCAGCCTCCTCTGCAGCTGGAACAGAATGGGAGACCGCAGAAGGCAAGGCTTGGGCTTCCTCCCGTGCAGAGGCAGGAATCCGACACCTAACACTAAGTACCTACTTTTTTGCTGTAATTTTTCATAGCAAGTTTGCAGATTAATATCTCTTATGTACATTATATAGATTTTTTCATATTTTCTATGACAGTAATAGAGAGTCAAGGCCACAAATTAATTTTTGGTGGAAAATTTGTCAAAGCTGATGAATTTGAATGGGAAAATATTCACTTATCTCTAGTTTCAATCTTTCACTGAAAACAAAGGTCCTGAGTAGTGATGAGCGAGTATACTCATTGCTCGGGTCTCCCCGAGCATGCTCAGGTGGTCTCCGAGTATTTTGGCATGCTCGGAGATTTAGTTTTCATCATCACAACTGCATGATTTGTGACTGCTAGGCAGCCTGAATACATGTGTGAAATGCGTGTTAATTAGGGAATTCCCACATGTATTCCTTCTGTCTACAAGTCGCAAATCATTCAGCTGAGACAAAGAAAACTAAATATCCGAGCACACCAAAATACTCGCAGATCACCCGTGCATGCTAGGGGAAACCTGAGCAACGATGCTACTCGCCCATCACTTGTCCTGAGTAGTGATGAGTGAATATACTCGTTGCTTGGGTTTTCCCGAGCATGCTCGGGTGATCTGCGAGTATTTTGGTGTGCTCGGATATTTAGTGTTTGTTGACGCAGCTACATGATTTGTGGCTGCTGGACAGTCTGAATACATGTGGGTATTGTCTGTTTGTTAGGAATTTCACACATGTATTCAGGCTGTCTGGCAGCCGCAAATCATGCAGCTGCATCGACAATGACTAAATCTCCGAGCACGCTAAAATACTCGATCACCTGAGCATGCTCGGGAAAACCGGAGCAACGAGTATACTTGCTCATCGCTAGTCCTGAGAAACCAAAACAAAAGAGAAAAAAGCATTGTTGGTTTCCTTTAATCTAAATTTATTCGATACTCCTATAAACCTTTCTCCCTAAAGCTCCTTCTATTGATTACTTTTCCTTCACATCTTACTCTTGTTAATTATAGTTTGTATATCACTCCATAGTGATTTTCACTTAGCTAACCAGTGATTTTCATGAATAAAATATTTGTGAGGATACTGGATAATCATCATATCCTTAATCAATAGAAGTGGAGACTATAGTGGTTTCTCACTGCTTCTCTTGAGGTTGCATTGAAATGCAGTGTAATCAGATATTTCAAGCTACCTGCAGCAGTTGAAATATACATTATTGATATTAAATTCAGAAAGGGTTGTACTCGTATATTAGACTTGGATGATCAAAGAGATATTGTTTGTGGAAGCAAAAACTAAAATGATGACCATTTTTTTCTGTCATGCAAAGAGACACATACAAACATCAAATTAAATCAATCTTGAACTGTACAGAATGAGAATAACAATTAAAATGTATCAGCTAAACAAAAAAGTGTAGAACATGCATGAATTAGGAATATGATAATGCTAAAAAAATGAACAGGTCTAAGGGATGCAGATTTGTTTTAGTACAGAGCACATTGATCTTATTGTTGGGTTTTATTAGAAATTTGCTTGCTGTGTTTTATTAGAGATTTGCTTCTTCGCCAGTTCAGCTTTCCATTCAGTTACAGTAAGCAAAGGAAGGTGTGCAGTCTCGATCTTATGTATTCGTAAGGCCAGACATGAGACTGGTAATCAGGTAATTCAATCACTCCATTACTCTTGTCTCGGAAGCCTCAATTGAGCAATTTTTTCATATGAGACTGTAAGTTAACTCTTGTTGTATGTTAATTTGTAAATGCCTGCTGAGTACATATTGCACCAGCCCACTGTAATTTAATCTACACTATTTAGGACAAATATAAGGTTAGTTGAACGGTCGAATAGTGAAGGATTCTCTACCCTGGTCTCCCCCAATCCAGTTGAGGAATGTCTTGAATAGGAGCTGTGGGTATAAAGTCTCTGGCTCCCTATACAAATCAGGAACAGTCCAAAGAACCATGGCTACATCTGGTGTAATACAGGTCTGCTCTACTCCCCATCTCTGAACCCAGAAAACTTTGGAGAACCTCAGTTAGGACTGTGCTATAGGTTGTTGTCAGCTAGAGCTGGGTACATGTGCTATAGCTGTGATATCAAACATCTGGATATGAGAATCTATTTTAAGAACAGTTGTTGTTGGCTAGAGAGGGATACATGTGCTACTGTTGTGATATCCATTATCAAGAGGACCATAGACTGTGACTACAGACTATACCGGCAGGAGCTACACAAGCTAAGGGCTAACCAAAAGTTGGGAGACAGTGGGTCTCTCCTAGTACGGGGCAGTGGGACTATCAGCACCAGTGTGGGATCATGTGTGCTGGGGTCATTGCATTGTGTTGGAATAATGCATATTGATCTGTATGTATTGCAACAACTACTACTGTGCTGTTTTATATATTGTGCATATTGTGAGATTGTTAACAAAGTTCAGTGACAAAAAAAAAAACAGACAGGAAGCCCCCTCCTTCTCTTCCCTTCTTGCTGCTGTAATGCTCCCATGCTGCAAGCCACAGCAGATACCAGACTGATCACAGTCATGCTGTAAGCTGTTCAACCTGGATATGAATAAATCTACATTCTGTGTTGCTGACTCTGGATGTTACGTTGATTAATCCGCTGCTAACACATTGTAACCATCTACCCGGGATTGCTGTAAGACCGTGGATGTAAGGAATTAAAATAATTACATTATTAAGCTGCCTAGGTCATTATTACAACCCACAACCTCAGCTCTTCACAGAGACAAATGTGCTAGAGTTATCAAAGTAGCACAATAAACAAAAAATAGATGTAGCAAAATTAACTATGCCTATAACACACCGTTTTGATAAATTTCTGAGAAGAGTTATTTGACTTTAATGGAATAACACAAATTCATATTGCCACTGACTGATTTCAAGTTAGGTGTCCAATTGCACTTTACTACGACATAATATCACAGATCTGTGTTAGCAAACATTTTTTCAACAACGGCAACATCTTATACATTGGGAATAAATAACATATAGACATTCTTTTGCCATTAATACTCGACCACTTGTAACGTTTAGGACCGTGCCAGAACCCTCATCAGCTAAGCCTGAACAGTGGGAGGAATCATTATTGATCTTGGTCCAACACATGGTTTGGGATTTGGTTGTCTTTATTACCTTATATATTTACCTAGTGATTCAGGTAGTATTGTTTTTCTTATTGAACCTGGGACATCATACATTGGTTATTGTCTTTGACTATATTCCAGTTTGTTTCCCTTTTCCCATATTCAACTGGTGGCTAATTTTGAGCATATACAGCTCTGGCAAAAGTAATGAGACCACTGCAAAATTTTCAGTTTGTATGATTTTTCTCTTCATAGGTATATTTTTGAGTAAAATGTAAATTTATCAGGATCCTGACAGCGCCGGCGTACAGCCTCCGCTGAGCAGGGACTCACCCGCACTGTAGGGACCCCTGGGGATCAGGACAGCCAGATAGTATAGGTGCACAGGACCTGAGTGATGAAGTTTAGCAAGCCGGCACGGGACCTACGGTTACGTGACTGCAAGGGGTCGGGGCTTAGCATCCTGCTTTCAGAGAAGACAGAAAACTCAGAGTCAGGCAAAACGGAGTTCATACACAGTACGGACAGCGAGGTACAGGAGGGATAAACAGACGGGAGGTCAGACAAAGCCAAAGGTCATACACAAGAGGGCGACGCGGTACCAAGGGGACGAGCAGAGAGAAGTCGGGTCACAAGCAGAGAGTCATACACGAGAGGTAGCGCAGTACAAGAGAGAAAGGCAGAACTCGTAACAGGGACAGAACCGGATCAAAACCAAACAAGCAAGCAAGATATCAGGCACAAGGCACATGTACGCACAAGGTCAACTAACTCAGCCGAGGGCAGGAGTATAACTGACACCGGACCTAGGTCCAGTGAGCATTAAATAGCCGCCCTCTGCCAGGGAGCCCCAGATCTCTCAGGGTACTTGGTGTGAAAGGCCCGGACCAACCGATCCGCATGAACTGATCGAGCAGGAATCCACGACCATTCTTCAGGACCATAGCCTTTCCAATGTACCAGATATTGAAGGGCACGATGGACCAACCTGGAGTCGACAATTCGTTCCACCTCGCACTCCGACTGCCCGTCTACCAAAACCAGTGTTGGGGAAGCTGATGATCCCTCCCCAGCGGACCTCACAGGTTTCAAAAGGGCCTAATGAAAAACATTTGGGATCCGCAGAGATGGCGGGAGACGTAACCGAAAAGCCACCGGGTTAACTGCCATGGTAATTTCATAAGGACCGATAAACTTGGGTCCAAGCTTCGCAGAGGGGACCTTGAGTCTTATATTCTTGGTGGACAACCATATCTTTTCCCCAATCTGAAACACCGGTCCTGCGGATCGTTTTTTGTCTGCAAAAAATTTAAATTTGTCTTGGGCCTTCGTAATGTTACTCTGGACCTCTCGCCATACCTCCCCCAACCGCTGGATCGTCTCATCCGCCCCAGGACACCCAGAATTCAAATGGGAAAATTCTCCAAAATGAGGATGAAACCCATAATTTCAGAAAAAGGGAGATGTACCCGTAGACTGGTTAACGCGGTTGTTAAATGCAAACTCAGCCACCGGTAACACAGAACACCAATCATCTTGTCGGTCTGACGTCAAGCAATGCAGAATTTGCTCCAGCGACTGATTGGTCCGCTCGGTCTGCCCATTAGTCTCTGGATGATAAGTGGATGAAAAGGACAGACCAATACCCAGCCTTTTACAAAAAGCCCTCCAAAATCTGGAAACAAATTGCACTCCTCTATCAGACACCACATTCAAGGGTACCCCATGCAACCGCACCACATGCTCAACAATCTGGACAATGTTTCCGCATTAGGTAGAGCTGCCAAAGGTACAAAATGTGCCTGCTTACTAAACCTGTCCACCACAACCCAGACGACGGTATTACCCTTGGAGGGGGGAAGGTTGGTGATGAAATCCATGGACAAATGCGTCCATGGTCTCTCAGGAATTGGCAGTGGTACCAATTCCCTGGCTGGCCGGTTATGGGGGGTTTTTGCAAGGGCACAAACATCACAAGCAGACACGTATTCCCCAACATCAGAGGCTAAAGCAGACCACCAGAATACTCTAGCAATGGCCTTCCGGGTAGCCAAGATCCCTGGATGTCCACCCAGAACTGAGTCATGGAACTCCCGGAGGACCTTAATGCGAAGCTAAGCTGGCACAAAAAGTTTGTCCACCGGCTTAGCCGGTGGTGCAAGAGACTGGGCTTCCCGAATCTTTCGTTCCAACATATTCGAAATACCTGCCACCACCACCCCAGGCTGAAGAATGGAGGATGGAGGTTCCGGGGGGACACTAGATCTAAACTGCGTGACAAAGCATCCACTCTGACATTTTTGGACCCTGGCCGAAAAGTGATCAAGAAGTTGAATCGGAAAAAAAAAGTGACCATCTAGCCTGTCTAGGAGTCAACCTCTTAGCTGACTCAATATAAGCTAGGTTTTTGTGGTCTGTAATTATGGTTTTAGGATGGACAGCCCCCTCCAAAAAATGCCTCCATTCTTCAAAGGCCAACTTAACGGCCAGAAGTTCTCGATTTCCCACATCATAGTTTCTCTCCGCAGGAGAGAATTTCTTTGAGAAAAAGGCGCAAGGTCTTAAATTGGTCAAAGTGGGGGGTCCCTGAGACAATACCGCCCCCACCCTCACCTCTGAGGCATCTGCCTCAACAGTAAATGGTTCAGACGAGTCCGGTTGAACAAGTACCAGGGCCGACATCAAACATGTTTTCAAAAACTGAAATGCCGCTACCGCTGCGGTTGACCAATTCTTGATATCGGCCCCCTTTTGATTCATGTCTGCGAGGGGTTTAACCACCTGTGAGAACCCCTTTATAAATTTGTGATAGTAATTGGCGAATTCTAGGAAACGCTGCAGAGCCTTCAAATCACAAGGTTGAACCCACTCGACAATTGCCTGCACCTTATTAGGATCCATGCGATACCCTTCAACAGACACGATGAACCCCAGAAACGACAGTTCCTGAACAAAAAACAAACATTTTTCCAGTTTAGCAAAGAGACAGTTCTCCCGGAGTCTTTGGAGAACTGCCCGAACATGACCAATGTGAGTCTGTTTATAAGGAGAATAGATCAATATGTCATCCAAATATACCACCAAAAAACGTCCAATAAAATCAGAGAACACGTGATTTATGAAGTTTTGGAAGATCGCTGAAGCATTGATCAAGCCGAATGGCATGTCCAGATTTTCAAACAACCCTTCAGAAGTGAGAAAAGCGGTTTTCCATTCATCTCAATATTGGACTCTGATACGGTTATACGCTCCCCGTTGATCTAATTTCGCAAACCACTTAGCTCCGGTTAATCGGTTGTATAAATCAGGAATATGTCGAAGGAGATACGTATTACTCACAGTTATCTTATTTAATTCACGAAAATCGACGCATGGGCGTAAACCACCGTCTTTTTTCTTTACAAAAATGAACCCCGCTGCCACAGGAGAAGCAGAAGGACAAATGTGTCCCTTACGGAGACTCTCGGAAATATACTCCTTCATCGCAGCCCGTTCAGGACCCGAAAAGTTATACAAGCAGGCCTTGGGCAATTTAGCACCTGGAACCAGGTCAATGGCACAATCAAATGGGCAGTGTGGTGGTAAAACCTCAGCCTCTTTTTCGGAGAAAACGTCTGTATAGTCTATCAGGCACTCCGGAATACCTTCCAGACCCACGGACGACAAAGACACAGTATCAAGACATTTCTCAGAACAATAGGGACCCCATTTAACAATGTCCCGACATTCCCAATTAATTACAGGATTATGCAATTGTAGCCAGGGGAACCCCAATACCAGTCCCGCTGGCAGGTTGTCCATCACAAAACATGAAATACGTTCCTGGTGCAAGGAACTCACTTTAAGGAGAAACTCTTCAGTACGAAACATAATGCCATTCTTTACCAGTGGTGTTTTGTCAATGGCCACAATGTGAATAGGAGTCTCCAACCTAACTGTCCCTAACTTACACCTGGATACCAAATCAGAGTCAATAAAGTTCAATGCTGATCCGCAATCCACGAAGGCAGAAGTGGATGTGGAGACACTCCCACAACAAAGTTCCACTTGCAACAACATTTTAGAGAAGGCAGAAAAAGGTACCTGAGAGCCTGGGTGACCTCCACGACAATCACCCGGGCTCAGTCGCTGGGTTAGTGGACGGGAGGGGCAAACCTTTCTCCAATGTCCAGAATCGCCACAGTGAAACAGCCTTTTCCCACGCGCCGTTGTCTCCTTTCATTTTCTTTGAGGTCGATGGTTCCCATCTCCGTGATCTCCAATATAGGACTGGCTCCCCTTCCTTGGGAGAATAACGGTCTTTCACTTTGCATCACTCCCCTCGCCCGTAGCCGGCGATCCATTCGGACGGCCTGTGTCATAGCCTCCTCCAGGGAATCAGACGGAGGGTGGAGAGCCAAGGCATCTTTCAGATATTCAGACAGGCCTCTACGGAACAAACCCCAGAGGGCGGCATCATTCCTACAGACCTCAGCAGCCCAGCGTCTGAATTCTGAACAAAACCACTCGGCTGAGTGCTTCCACTGGCACACACTCATCACCATGTCCTCAGCCATACGCATACGATCAGGCTCATCATAAATATGCCCCAGGGCCTAAAAAATGCATCTACCGTCATACGATCAGGGGCCATGGTCGGAAGGGAGAAAACCCAAGCTTGGGGGGCTCCCCTTAACAGAGACATAATGACCCCCACTCTCTGACTTTCATCCCCAGAAGAGTTTGGTCTTAAGGACAAAAAAAGCTTACAGCCCTCCTTGAAAACTCTGAACTCTTTTTTATCTCCAGAAAAGGTATCCAGTAACTTCACTGGAGACTCAGGGGAAACTAATGTAATATCCCGAGCCCCCGATGAAAAAACCCCCTGCACAGTGTCAGCGATCAGCTGCTGAGACTGAGCGAGGACTCGTTGTTCTCCAAGTAGTTTCTGAGACATCTGGGTCAGGTGTTTAACCTGCTCAGAAAGAGCGTGCATAGGATCCATCACACACACAGGAGAAGGGAGCAGAGAAGAAAAAAAAAATGGTATCGGTCAGTTATAATATCAGGATCCTGACAGCGCCGGTGTACAGCCACCGCTGAGCAGGGACTCACCCGCACTGTAGGGACCCCTGGGGATCACGACAGCCAGATAGTATAGGTGCACAGGACCTGGGTTATGAAGTTTAGCAAGCCGGCACGGGACCTACGGTCGCGTGACTGCAAGGGGGCGGGGCTTAGCGTCCTTCTTTCAGAGAAGACAGAAAACTCAGAGTCAGGCAAAACGGAGTTCATACACAGTACGGACAGCGAGGTACATGAGGGATAAACAGACAGGAGGTCAGACAAAGCCAAAGGTCATACACAAGAGGGCGACGCGGTACCAAGGGGACGAGCAGAGAGAAGTCGGGTCACAAGCAGAGAGTCATACATGAGAGGTAGCGCAGTACAAGAGGGACAGACAGAACTCGTAACAGGGACAGAACCGGATCAAAACCAAACAAGCAAGCAAGATATCAGGCACAAGGCATACGTACGCACAAGGTCAACTAACTCAGCCGATGGCAGGAGTATAACTGACACCGGACCTAGGTCCAGTGCGCATTAAATAGCCGCCCTCTGCCAGGGAGAGGCGGAAAAATTAACCCCCAGTCAGACCAGGACGGACCAAAGCGAAACCCCGTTCTGGATCATGGCAAAATTGCTCTTTTATTCTATAAACTACTAACAACATGTCTTCGAATTTCCAAGCACTAAATTTTGTATTTATTTTCAGAATATGAGCTACATCACAAAAAATGCAGTGCTTGCAGACCTCAAATAATGCTAAGAAAACAAGTTCATAATCATTTAGAAACAACAATACTAATGTTTTAACTCGGGAAGAGTTCTGAAATCAATACTTTGGGGAATAACCATGATTTTTACCACAGCTTTCATGTGTCATGGCATACATTCCACCAGTCTTTCACACTGCTTTTGGGTGACCTTGTGCCACTCCTGGTACAAAAATGAAAGCAGTTCTTCTTTGTTTGATGGCTTGTGACTATCCATCTTTCTCTTGATTACATACAAGAGGTTTTCAATGGGATTCAGGTCTGGAGATTGGGCTGGCCATGATAGGAATTTGATGGGGTGGTCCTTCATCCACACATTGGTTGACCTAGGTGTGTGGCATGGTGCATTGTCCTGTCTGAAAAATCAGTCCTCAGAGATGGGGAACATTGCCTAAGCAGAAGGAATCAACTGTTTTTCCAGGATAACCTTGTATGCGGCTTGATTCATACATCCTTCGCAAAGATTAACGTGCCCAATTCCATCCTTGCTGAAGCATCCCCAGATCATCACCGATCCTCCACCAAATTTCACAGTGGGTGCAAGACACTGTAGCTTGTATGCCTCTCCAAATCTCCATCTAACCATTAGAGGACCAGGTGTTGGGCAAAGCTGAAAATTAGACTCAGAGAAGATTACCTTAATCCAGTCCTCTATGATCCAATCCTTATGATCTTTGGCAAACTTCAGCCTGGCTCTCCTTTGCTTCTCAATGATGAGAGGTTTTCATCTACCTTTACATAACTTGAGCCCTGCCTCAGGGAGCCTGTTGCAAACTGTTCTTGCCGTGCACTTCACCCCAGCTTCCATTTGTCATTCATTTTGTAGGTCACTTGATGTCATCCTGAGGTTGCTGAGTGACATTCGAATAAGATGACTGTCATCTCGGTCAGTGGAGAGTCGTTTTCGCCCTCTGCTGGTCTGTAGCTTTGTTGTCCCCAACGTCTGCTGCTTGACCCTGTTGTCATAGACTGCCATTATAGAAACTTTAAGGATGGAGGCAACATGACCCTCACTGTATCCCTGTGCTAGTAAAGTCAGAATTGAGCCCTTCTTTTCCTCACTCAAGACTTTTCTTTTCAACTTCTTTGGCATGGTTAAAATTATTTTTTCATTCCTATTACTTTTGGGATATTACTAGCACCTGTTTTGCCATCCAGCTTCTCCTATTGCAAGAGGATTGTGAACACCACAGCAGGGTTATTTATACTTTCATTCATTAAATAAGATTTGGTTCAGGTGATCACCTAATCAGAAGCATATTAAGTAGAATGAGGTGTACTCTGGTTGGAATTCAACTGACACTGGAATGGAATGGCTGTGAGACATGTAGAGAAGCTGATTTTTATAAAACTGTGCAGTGGTCTCTTAATTTTTGCCAGCGCTGTATTTCTCTCCTTTAGTACTATGCTCACTATATTAGGGTATCTATGATGCTATCTCTTTATGGGTGATTATATCTGCATTTTTGCACACATATACAGTGGTGCTGATTCTACAGTAGGTACGGAATGAATTCAGACCCCTTCAAAATGTTCACTCTTTGTTTCATTGCAGCCATTTGGTAAATTCAAAAGAGTTAACTTTTTATCTCATTAATGTACACTATGCACCCCATCTTGACTGAAAAAAATCATAAATGTAGACATTTTTGCAAATTTATTTAAAAAGAAAAGCTGAAATATTACATGATCATAAGTATTCAGACCTTTTGCTCAGACACTCATATTTAAATCACATGCTGTCCATTTCCTTGTGATCCTCCTTGAGATGGTTCTATTTCTTCATTGGAGCCCAGCTGTGTTTAATTACACTGATAGGACTTGATTTGTAAAGGCGCACACTTGTCCATATAACACCTCACAGCTCACTGTGCATGTCAGATCAAATGAGAATCATGAGGTCACAGGAACTAGCCAAGGAGCTCAGAGACAGAATTGTGGCAAGGCACAGATTTGGCCAAGGTTTCAAAATAATTTCTGCTCAAGGTTCCTAAGAACACAGTGGTCTCCATAATCCTTAAAAGGAAGAAGTTTGGGACCACCAGAAGTCTTCCTAGACCTGGCCATCCAGCCAAACTGAGCAATTGTAGAAGAAGAGCCTTGGTGAGAGAGATAATGAAGAACCCCAATATCACTGTGGCTGAGTTCCAAATATGCAGTAGGGAGATGGGAGAAAGTTCCACAAAGTCAACTATCACTGCAGCCCTCCACCAGTCAGGCCTAAGTGGCAGAGTGGCCCGAAAGAAGCCTCTGCTCAGTGCCAGACATATGAAAGCCCGCAGAGTTTGCTAAAAAACACATGAAGGACTTCCAGACTATGAGAAATAAGATTCCCTGGTCTGATGAGATGAAAATAGAACTTTATGGAGATAATTGTAAGCGGTATGTTTGGAGAAAACCAGGCATGGCTCAGCACCTGCCCAATGCAATCCCAACAGTGAAACATGGTGGTGGCAGCATCATGCTATGGGGGGTGTTTTTCAGCTGCAGGGACAAGATAACTGGTTGCAATTGAAGGAACCATGAATGAGGCCAAGTACAGAGAAATCCTGGATGAAAACATCTTCCAGAGTGCTGTGGACCTCAAATTTGGCCGAAGTTTCACCTTCCAACAAGACAATGACCCTAAGCATACAGCTAAAATAACAAAGAAGTGGCTTCAGTACAACTTTGTGACCATTCTTGACTGACTCAGCCAGAGCTCTGACTTAAACTCAATTGAGCATCTCTGGTGAGACCTGAAAATGGCTGTCCACCATCCAACCTGATGGAACTGGAGAGGATCTGCAAGGAAGAATGGCAGAGATCCCCAAATCCAGGTGGGAAAAACTTGCTGCATCATTGCCAAGAAGACACATGGCTTTGTTAGCGCAAAAGGGTGCTTCTACTCAATACTGAGCAAAGGGTCTGAATACTTATGATCATGTGATATTTCAGTTTTTCTTTTTTAATACATTTGCAAAAAATTCTACATTTCTGTTTTTTTCAGTCAAGATTGGGTGCAGAGTGTACATTAATAAAAAAAAATGAACTTTTTTAAATTTACCAAATGGCTGCAATGAAACAAAGAATGAACATTTTAAAGGGGTCTGAATACTTTCTGTACCCACTGTATATTGCTACTTGTACTAGGATGGTCTATAATACTGCATCTATGATGAACATACTTTATGGGTGATTTGAATATATATTTGTATTTTTGGACATCTTAGGCCTGTTTCACACATCAGTTTTTTCAAATCAGTCAAAATCCACCAAAAAGTGAAAATGGCAGATCCGCTAAAAATGTGTAAAAACGGATGCAAGCGGATGGTACGGATCCGGTTTTTTACGGATCTGCTATACGGATTTTTATACGGATCCATCAAAAACCGGATCCGTACCATCCGTTGCCATCCGTTGGGTCCGTTTTCTGACGGATCCGTTCTTCCACACCTTTCAAATAGGATGCTCCCAAATATGATTGGCTATTGGAAAATGCTCCCAAATGTGATTGGATCCTGGAAACTAGAGCAAACTATATCTATGGTGCTGTAAAACAATATCTTTGAAAGGTTGTAGAGCTAGTGGCAGAGATGGAAGGAGTAATAGCGAATATTAACACCCTCTGTGTGGAATTTGATTTTCAATGCAATCGTTTGGCAATTATTGCTCTGCCGAGGGAGAAAAGAAGACTGCGAATCCTTCGTCAGATAAAGAGACGGCAGTGGATTCATCCTATAAATGCACAAAGGTTTACCCTTGGCGTGTTTTCAACACTTTATCTGGATTTGGGTTATAACCCGGACAAGTTCTTTAATTATGTGAGCATGAGACAGGACTTGTTTGAGATTTTGGTGGAGCGTGTCGGAGTGCAAATCCAGAGAAGGGACACTTACATGCACTTTTCTATATCACCGGCGGAGCGTTTGATGGTGACCCTTCGGTAAGTTACCTATTTTTTAAAAGTTTTCAGATTCTGCAGACTTTTATTGTCATGTTATGGCTTGTATTTTGTATTAATTTTACTTTTTACCCTTTTTTTCACAGATTCCTGGCAACTGGAGAATCCTTCACCTCCCAGTTCCGGCTTGGGATATCGACAATCTCTGGAATAGTCCAACAGACCTGCCGGGCTTTGTGGGATTGTCTACATGAGGAGTACATCCCGAAGCCAACACAGGAAAGGTGGCTGGAGATTGCGGACAACTTTCAAGAAATCTGCCAGTTTTCGAATTGTGTTGGTGCAGTTGATGGGAAGCATATAAGGATTGTGAAACCCACTGGATCTGGATCAGAATTTTTCAACTACAAGAAATTCTTCTCCATTGTATTGATGGCCATTGCAGACTCAAAATGCAAATTTATTGCGGTCGACATTGGTGCGTATGGTCGATCCAATGATTCGCAGGTATTCAAGATGTCCGCAATGGGCCATCGTTTGTATGGAGACAATTTTGAATTCCCACCTCCAAGACCACTCCCCAGAACAACAGGCCCACCAATGCCACTTGTATGTGTTGGAGATGATGCATTTCAACTCTCTAAACATCTTCTCAAGCCATATGGAAGTCATGGATTGACACACACACAAAAAATCTTTAACTATCATTTGACAAGAGCGCGAAGAGTGGTGGAGTGTGCTTTTGGGATTTTAACTGCAAAATGGAGAGTGCTGTTAACTGCCATTAAAATGAAAACTGAGACTGTGGATGAGGTGGTGAAGGCGTGTGTGATCCTGCACAATTTTGTAATTACAAAGGAACCTGTTTCCATGGAAGAAAATCTTTGTGAAACAACCTTGACAACCAGACAAGTGTTCGGAGTACTGGGTCAGTGTCAAGAATGAGGGACACATTTGCGGATTATTTTCTGTCACCAGAAGGAAGAGTTGACTGGCAAGATGACAAGGTATAATTTTTTTTTATTTAATACCAAGGTTCCTTTTTATGGAGAAGAAATACTTTTGTAATTTTTCCTTTTTTCTTTCATAGTTTTGATACCTTTACACCAATTGTGGGTAATAAAAGTGTGGTGTATTTGTACCTGTACACCACCGGTGTACTTTGAACCTTTACCAAGTGTTGTGATTTTTTTAACCTGCACACCACCGGTGTACTTTGAACCTTTACCAAGTGTTGTGTATTTGTACCTGTGCATCACCGGTGTACTTTCAACCTTTACCAAGAAGTGTTTACAGTAAAGAAAAAAATTAAACCACACAATAAAATTCTTTTGAAACAAAAAATAATTTATTTATTTTAACAATTTTTAAAAAATTTATTAAAGATGCCGGTATTGTTGGGTGGAGATATCATCGGAGGGGTTAACAGGGTTGACCACATCAAGGGGGGGTGGAGGACTGGGAACGGAGTTGGTGAGGATCAGAAGTGGAAGGGGGGTTGAAAACATGATGTTGGGACGGGAGTTGAACAGAAGATGTTTGTGTGTTGTTTGAAGGTGTGTGTGGGGGTGGGTATGGTGAGGGCATTGGGGCATAATACAATGGGGAAGGTATGTACTGGGAAGAATGGAATGGGGAACTAGAGAAAGAAGGACTGGTAGGAGGATGGACGGTGGAAGGATGGACAGGGGAAGGATGGACAGAGGGAGGATGGATGGTGGAATGAGGTGATGGAATAGGTGCATGGGTAGATTGGGAGGCCTGGGATACTGCAGTCACTAGAGCATTGTGACAGGCTTGCATCACATGCATCTGCAGGTGAGTATTTAAACCTTCCATTTGCCGGACAACTGAATGAAAAAAAAATGTCTCGGCGTCTGGTATGACTCTGCATTCATCCGTTCCATGTAACTTCTGAGTTCCATGATACTTTGATTTATCATGTTCAACCCAGAAGTTAATTGTTGCCCCAAAATACGGAATGCATTCGGAACGGTTGAATTCAGATTTAAACAGTCAGACAAGGTCATCCTTTCCTGATCTCTTAGACGCTGCCCTCCAGAACCAAAAGTTGGTCGAGATGTTGCGGCAGTGTCAGAGGGATGGGGTAAAGGGAACTCTAAATAGTCACCTGCAGCTTCATGTGATGAAGACTGCCCTGCTGCTCCAGTGCTGGTGGAGGGGATAGAGGGACAAGACAAGAGGGAAGGTACAGAGGGGTCGGATACCTCGATGTGGTCCCCGGTGGCGGTCTCCGAAGAGATCCCTCCAGAGGGAGGCAACTCAGAAGCAGGCTCCCGAGTGCTGCAGATGGTGCTAGAAAAAAGAAAAAAATATATATTAATATATTTACATTTCATTTAGCATTGCTGAAAAAAAAAATTAGGTTAAACATGGAAACATTTGTACTACAGAAATGGTGTGCAATATTTACCTTCTGCTCACCATCGTCAACCGGAGGAACGACAGGGCTCTGATGTGTTTATACTGGGTGCTCCTGTGTCCACTCGATCCTCTCGGGGCTTGCATCTCCTTGTTGAAGTCCCTCTTGAAGCGATCCCTGAGCGACCGCCACCGTATGATAACCCTGTCACCTGTGAAGGGAAAAAAAAAAAGTGGTTAGTATTAAAAACTTCACATGCTGTAATATTAAGTTATTGAAATTGGAATACTTACGCACAAAATCCCTGGCCCTCGCATCGAGCTCCTCCCAGTTCTCTACAACGTTCGAACACACCTCATCCCATAGCCGTCGGGTGGTTGGTTGGTCGGCATGGAAGCGGTTTGCCATGTTCCACAGAGGCTTCCATGGTTGCACAGCTTCGATGAGGGCATCCACATCTATGATGATCCCCTCTTCCACTGGTATTTGGGGAGCACGCTGTGAAAGCAGTGAACAAAAAAAAAATTGATTAAATTCAGACACATGAGCTTCATTAATCAATCACCCAAATAAAGGGTTACTTACTGTTCGCTGACCACCAGAGGCATCACCTCAACGACCCTGGGATGTCCTGGGAGTCGCTCTAGTGCGGGCACCGGATTGTGAAGACTGTAAAAAAAAAAAAGGCATGTGGTTGGATGGATGTGGAGTTATTGTGTGTGCTGTGATGAATGTTTGTGTTAGGTGTAGCATTATGTATGAATGTGAGTTTTTGTGTGTGCTAGTGTGGCTTCCCCAGGGGTATGGTCGCCACAGTGGCTTTGCCTTCCTCCAGGGGAGGGTAATGCCAGGCTTGGAGGCAATGATGGGTCTCTCTCGCAGTCAATCTATGCATGCAACACAGTTCCACTCCAGGCCAGCAGGGGGACCTCTGAACCGGGATTAAGGGGAGGAGTGCTCTCTGAGGGCCAAGAGGAAGGGGTGGTTAGTTAGTTAGTCTGCGGAGGGTGAAGTGTGCAGACGTGTGGAAGGAGCGCTGAGATAGAGCGGAGAGGACAAGCTCATCTCTGGAGAGAGCGCATGAACTGGAGCTGGTCTCCACGGTTGTACGGATACTAACGGTCCTGTAACAGACACCAGAGGAGTAGGAGGCTAGAAATGCCCTACTCCCATCTAAGACTTGAGGGCACAACAGCAGCTTGGATAGTGAGCCGGGACTCAGGAGAGATGAGTCCCTGAGATAGGCTACAGCTGTCTGCCATGCAAGTGAGGTTCTTGAGAATATCTGTCCGGAGGAACTCCAGTGTAACTCAGTACTGGGAGTACTTCATTCGAATAAGCGCTAGTAAGGATACTGCACAACCCATCTGCTGAGAGAGAATCCTTGAGTTGCTTCCAGGCTAGCCTGCTCCAATACCATCTGTAATCAGGACCAGGACTGCAGTTATCAAGTAAAGGTACAGAAATTGCACTCCGCTGTGTCTTGACTGCTTCCTACCATTCCGGCACCACTACATCCCCGTGTCAACTGCATCTACACTGCCCTGGGACTACAGCTTCACCTTTGGGGAGCTTTTACATCTTTGTTGCGCCATACCACCAGTCCCAGCGGATCTGCATGCAGCATCGGCTTAACAACTCCCTTGCCGAGCACCACAGGTGGCGCCACGAACTATTCCATTAACTATAATCCACTATTTCTACTCCCCCATTACTTGGGTGCCAAGGGCCACAGACCGGGTCACTGCTGCTGTGACACATCCCGCTGACACCGGCCCGGTACCGAGTACCCCACGGCCCTGGGAAGGCGACCCAAGTTGGCGTCACAAACAGGATTACAGAGCCCAGTATCCCCACCCGGGTCCTGTGTGTCATAGACTGTGTTTGTGTAAAAGACTGTGTGTGAAATTGGCGCCAATTGCCGCCATTGCCGAGCTGCTTGGCGCGCGCAGGAGACAAAAGGGGCAGGCCTTCGTGGGCGGAAGCCTGCCACAGAGCGCGAAGAAGTGAAGTGCTGTGCGGGAAGAGAGGACAGCACACGAGAAGAGGAGGAGCTGAGGCCTACAGCCCGGAGCATCGGGCCTGCGAAGCGGCCACCGGTGAGCTCACACAACCCCCGGCAATGGCTAACGTTACCTAGGGGGGAAGAGAATTTCTGTGCCAAGCAGCAATGCAGCGGCTGACGCCGTCGCCAAACCCTCAGCGCCGCAAGGAGGAGCGCCCACCGCAGCCGTCCCCATAATGCCGCTGTCTATGCCCTACCTTCCGGGAGCGGCCTGGCTACCACAGTACTCGGGTGAGTCACATACCCTGAGTGAATTTAAAGAGAGACTGTGCAGTTTGTTTAAAGTATACCTTCTGTCTGAAAGCCAGAAAGTGAATATCTTGATTGGACAGCTAATGGGTGCAGCACAGAGAGAGGTGAAAGCCTGGCAGGACACTGATAAAGAGACTGTTGCAAAGATCCTGGCCAAGCTGAGAAGCACCTTTCACACCCGCACTGCAGCTGAAATCAAGTTGAGTTTTTTTTGGCTGTAAACAGAAGGTGCAGGACAGTATAAGGGACTATGCTCTCAACCTGCAGGAGGCGCTGCGAGCAGTTAAGCAAGTTGATCCTGACAGTGTGAAGGAGGAAGATAAACTGTTAAAGGAGCAGTTCATTGAAGGACTTCTATCCAGTACGCACAGAGAACAGTTGCACATCATAACCCTGCAAGACCCTGATCTGGACTTTGCTGATTTTAAGGACAGGGCTATACGGGTACTGCAGGAACCCACTGATAGACATCCAGCGCCCCTGAGGCGCCCAGCGATCACCTACCACCAGGAAGCAACGTCTTTCCCTTCCATCCCTGTGGAGTCTGATGCACAGATTCTGGATAAAGATCCAACTGTAGAGCTGCGTCTTCAGGTCCAGGAGTTGACCAAAGGAATGGCTGCGCTTACTAAAACTGTGCAGTCTCTGCAAGTGTCCTCCAAGGAAAAGATCCAGCTGGCTTCCAATCCAGAGGATGTCCCGTGGCTCCGGAGGAGGAGAGCCCCGCCACTTCGAGGGAGGAACAATGATCGCTTTGACCAGGACGGATGTCCCATCTGTCGTCGCTGCTACAAGGTCGGTCATCTTGCAAGATTTTGTCCTTTAAACGAGCAACCCATGGGGCAGAGGGCCAACCCCCAGGAGTAGGACCACAAGGCCCAAGGAACTGGCGAGCCAAGTATGTGGGAGGGAGACTGATCCTTCCTGTGGTGATTGACGGCATCCCCATGAATGCTTTGCTGGACACTGGCTCCCAGGTGACCACTATGCCGTACATTCTTTACTAGAGGTATTGGGCTGATTCAGAACTTACCCGTGGCCCAACTGATGAACTGACAGTAGTTGACAGTAATGGTCAGTCTTTGCCGCAGATAGGATGTAAAGAAATTACTGTTAATGTGGGTCGGGTAGAGCTAGAGTCTCAAGGTCTGATAGTTGTTGATATTGATCGACGTGAATGCAATCCCATGATGACTCTTGGTACAAATGTAATTGAAAACTGTCTGTCCGAGGTTATTGTCTTGATGCAACAGGTGGCTGAGACTGCTGGTTCCAGTGAACAATGAGTCCTGCAGAAGGTGATCAGAGCCCTGATGCAAAGACAACATGTAGAACTCTCTGGTGGAGAAATTGGCAGTGTCAGAGTGAGTGATCCCTTCCCCATTGCAATACCCCCCAGATGTGAAATGTTGGTTTGGTGTCGGGCAGCTATAGGTCTTAGAGGGAGAGATTACCAGGCATTGGTAGAACCAGTATTCTCCGATAGCAGGCCCACTGTCCTGACAGCCAGAGGGGTGGTTGATGTACGAAAGGGGAGAGTACCTGTACGCCTTTTGAATTGTGGGGAAGAGGAGGCCACGATACCTCGGTACGCCACAGTTGCTAAACTGCTCACTGTCAATAACAACTCTTTGCAGGCAGCAGAGCCCTTGGTTTCATCCAATCAGGTGGAGGACAATGGCTTCGTGAAGCAAATGGAGGAGTGGTGCCAGCAACTGCAGGTGGGAACTGACTCTACGCCCTCCTACCAGAAAAATGGGGTATACAAAGTGACACAAGAGTATGAGCGGGTATTCAGCAAACACCCACTAGATTTTGGGCAGGCAAAAGGGGTTCAACATCACACCCCCACTGGAGACCATGCATCCATAAAGGAGCGGTACCGACCTATACCCCCAACACAATACCAATGTGCTAAGAGTATGTTGAGGGAGATGAAGGAAGCAGGCGTTATCAGAGACAGTTGTAGCCCATGGGCAGTTCCCTTAATTTTTGTAAAGAAAAAGGATGGTACCATGAGAATGTGTGTTGATTACAGGAAAATTAACAGCATTACACATAAAGACGCCTACCCACTACCTAGAATTGAGGAACCATTAGCTGCACTTAAAACTGCTAACTACTTTTCCACTTAGATCTCACTAGTGGGTATTGGCAGGTTCCTGTGGCAAAGGCAGACAAGGAGAAAACAGCATTTACCACTCCAATGGGTCTCTGTGAGTTCAATTATATGCCATTCAGGCTCTGCACAGCCCCAGGAACATTTCAACGGCTGATGGAATGCTGCCTGGGACACATGAACTTTGAGACATCCTGTCCTGGATGATGTCATTGTTTTCTCCAACACCTATGAAGATCATCTGGAACACCTGGCTGAAGTGTTTTAAGCTTTGGCCAATTTTGGCCTGAAGGTGAAGCCCTACAAGTGCCACCTCTTGAAGCCCAAGGTGCAGTACCTCGGTCATGTGGTCAGTGCAGAAGGTGTGGCACCAGATCCTGATAAGGTCACAGTCATCCGGGACTGGCCGAAGCCCAGCAACCTTCATGAAACACTCCAATTCCGGCCAGGGCACAAGAATGCCAATACTGATGCACTGTACAGAATGCCTAACCTACCAGATGCAGGAGAAGACCCTGAGGCTCTTGAAGAAATAGAGTTTCCTCCCTTCCACCGGCCACTTGCGGCCCAGCGTGCTCAAGGAGTGAGAAACAGACAGTCTGGCTTGAAGGAGGTCACCCTGAATCCATTGCCCCATCATGACTGGGCAGAAATGCAAGATAGTGACCCTGCAGTCCGGCTGGTAAAGGAGCTACTGTCACAAGCTGACTCAGGCCCAGAGTCGGATGCTCCTGAAGAAACCCAGCAGTTGTGGAAGGAGAGAGGCCGGCTCTTCATCTATGAAGGAACAATGTGTCGGAGGAGTATTAATGCCCGTACTCATGAGCTGGTCTGGCAGGTGGTAGTCCAAAAGAGAGAGGCATCAATGGTCCTAGAGGCATACCACAATGGAGCTGGACACTTTGGATGGAAGAAGTTGGAAGCATTGCTCCGGGAGAGGTTCTACTGGGCTGGTATGAGGAAAGCCTTTGAGAGGTGGTGCTGGGAGTATGGACAATGTAACCTGCGCAGAAAGGATCGAAACAGACAGAGAGCTCCTCTACAGCCAATCATCACCAAACAGCCCCTTGAGTTGGTAGCTCTGGACCATGTCAAGCTGGTTCCAAGCCGGTCAGGCTACATCTATGCTCTTACCATTGTGGACCACTACTCAAGATTCCTGGTAGTTGTGCCTGTCAAGGATCAAACAGCCAGGACAGCAGCCAGAGCATTGCAACAGCACTTTTGTAGACCACACGGATATCCCGAGCGAGTGCTTAAAGATCAAGGTCCAGCCTTTGAGGCAGAAGTGTTTCAGGAATTCTGTAACTTGTATGGTTGTAAGAAGATCCGGACAACACCATACCACCCACAGACCAATGGCATGTTTGAGAAGATGAACCAGGTAGAGATTGACCTACTGAAGACTTTGTCCTTGGAGGAGAGGAATCTGTGGCCAGAGAAGTTGCCAGATCTGGTGGACCTCTACAATCATATTCCAGTGAATTCCACCAACTGTACCCCAGCCTACTTAATGAGAGCAAGACCTGGTAAACTGCCTATTGATCTGGACATGGGAGTCCTTACGCCCAAAGTAACGTCATCAGACGCTGACTGGGATACAGAAAGACAACAACAGTACAGAAGAGTTCAAGAATGCGTGGAAAAGAGTTTAGCCCAGGCAAGACAAAAGCAGGAAAAGCTTTACAATCAAAATGCACCTGCCGTTCCTTTGTTGCCGGGAGAACAAGTCTTAAAAAGGAAGAGAAGATTACACAAATTGGATGATCAATGGGAAGCTGAACCTTATACCATTCTGCCCTCAAACTTTGATAATACCAAGGTATGCCTTATTAGCAAAGATGGAGGAGAAACCTCAGCAGCAATATCAAGAGATCACCTGAAACTATGTCCTGACCTGCTGAAGGAAAGAGTGGAAGAACTGGATAACATCCAACCCATAGAGGAAGAAGAGAAGGTCAGCACAATACTTGGGGAATTCCCTGCGAATTGGACTAAAGTAAATGATGCTATAGTGGTGCCAGTGTTGACATTTCCCCAATTGGTAGCACAGGAAGACGTAACTCAAGGAAATCCGGAGGAACAGGAAAATCAGGCAGCAGATGCCACACCAGCAGTGGAGCCAGAGAACCCTCGCCCTGCCAATGGTGAACCTGTTATGCCCCGGTGAGTCTAAGAGTTCGCAGACAATCTAGGATCCCTGTGCCATGCAGAACCCCCAGTAGTGTATCCAGTACATTACCCACTACACCAGTATTACGCAGGTCTACCCACCTTACACAAGGGATGCCACCCATCAGATATTGTATATAGATAAATGTAAATGTTGAAATTGTATGTGTATATATGTAACTGTTTTTCAAGTTTTGTGCCTACAGGTAACCTGTAAGAGTTTCCTTTAGATTTGCCAGTTTTGTTTTGTGGACATTGTACCACAGGACTTGTGTGGTCAAAAACTTTCCTGTTTGTAGATCACCATTTGCCAGGAATGGACCATGGACATTGATGCTTGGACTTATAATCATAGGACCATTTTTGAAGCTCTTGGTTTTTGTAACTTTTTCATTTTTAACTCTTGTACAATTATTATTGTTTCACTGTTTATATGTTTCATGTTTTTGTTCAGTCCAGGAGTGCTGACTTGCACTAGGGGGGAGTGTGGTGCCCCCAGGGGTATGGTCGCCACAGTGGCTTTGCCTTCCTCCAGGGGAGGGTAATGTGTTATGAATGGGTCACTGAGGAGGAAAAAAGCAACACAACGCTAAGTCTCAGAAAACCAGAGAGGTTGGTAACTATTCAGACTGCAGAGCCCTGATCTTAACACACAACTAGAAGCAGTCGTGGAGCATGCCAACGGTGGTCCTGGACGCCTCGTCACAACCGGAGAGCTAAATAAGCCTAAAGTAAGAAAAGAGGAAAACTAACTCCCCAGAGCAGTCCCCAAAGGAAAGACAGCCCCCCACATGTATTGACAGTGAAGCAAGATGAAAACACAAAGGCAGAAAAATAGGCTGAGCAAACGATGGGGCCAAACTAACTTGAAAGGACAGGAAAGGAAAGATACTGTCTGCAATCTGCCAAAAAACCCTACCAAAAATAATGTCCAACGCTTCTGATAACAAAATTAACCCAGAAGTCACTAGACTTCTCCCACTATATCAGCACTCTGGAATATTCTGAGACAGAGCAAAAAGAGGCCAATCTAATAAAGGACAAAAAGGCAAATTGGCAAATACAGATAAATAAGAGTGGAAATTCAGCAGAGCCCAGCCGGGCTGGCTGACCACACAAAAACTGAGTTGACCAAAAAGAGCAAGTGTGAACATTAGCAAAAAACAAACTTAACTTGAGATGACTGGAGCAGAGCTGAAGTCCAAGACCTGAGAAACAGACTGAATCACCAGCAACAGGATAGGGTGTTGGCTGTCTTGTATCCAGTCTGAAACTCCAGAGATCCAATCATTATCCTCCTCGTCAGGTGGCAGACCATTACCAATTAAACTAACCTCACTACCTCCTGTCACTACCAGAGGGAGAACGGAAGGAGAACTCCCAGCTGGTGGAGCAGAAAATGAGCTCATAACAGTAATGCCAGGCTTGGAGGCAATGATGGGTCTCTCTCGCAGTCAATCTATGCATGCAACACAGTTCCACTCCAGGCCAGCAGGGGGACCTCTGAACCGGGATTAAGGGGAGGAGTGCTCTCTGAGGGCCAAGAGGAAGGGGTGGTTAGTTAGTTAGTCTGCGGAGGGTGAAGTGTGCAGACGTGTGGAAGGAGCGCTGAGATAGAGCGGAGAGGACAAGCTCATCTCTGGAGAGAGCGCATGAACTGGAGCTGGTCTCCACGGTTGTACGGATACTAACGGTCCTGCAGCAGACACCAGATGAGTAGGAGGCTGTAAATGCCCTACTCCCATCTAAGACTTAAGGGCACAACAGCAGCTTGGATAGTGAGCCGGGACTCAGGAGAGAGGAGTCCCTGAGATAGGCTACAGCTGTCTGCTGTGCAAGTGAGGTTCTTGAGAACATCTGTCTGGAGGAACTCCAGTGTAACTCAGCACTGGGAGTACTTCATTTCCATAAGCGCTAGTAAGGAGACTGCTCAACCCATCTGCTGAGAGAGAATCCCTGAGTTGCTTCCAGGCTAGCCTGCTCTAATACCATCTGTAATCAGGACCAGGACTGCAGTTATCAAGTAAAGGTACAGAAATTGCACCCCGCTGTGTCTTGTCTGCTTCCTACCTTTCCGGCACCGCTTCATCCCCATGCCAACCGCATCTACACTGTCCTGGAACTACAGCTTCACCTTTGGGGAGCTTTTACATCTTTGTTGCGCCATACCACCAGTCCCAGCGGATCTGCATGCAGCGTCGGCTTAACAACTCCCTTGCCGAGCACCACAGGTGGCGTCACAAACTATTCCATTAACGATAATCCACCATTTCTACTCCCCCATTACTTGGGCGCCCAGGGCCACGGACCGGGTCACTGCTGTTGTCACACATCCCGCTGACACCGGCCCGGTACTGAGTACCCCACCTGGGAGGGCGACCCATTAAGCTTACACTCTGCGCGCCGCCTCCTTGCATTTCTCCACTCTGCATGTCTCCTCCTTGAAGCTCCTCAGATTCAGCTTCCTGTGAAAACAGAATACATGCATATAGGGTTAAAAAAAACCTGTAAAATAAGAGTAAAAAAAAACATTATTTATATTTCCTCAGTTCGCTGATGATGTGAGGGGGAGCTCCCAGAAGAAGACATTATTTGGTCTGCTGCGGCCTGGCGGGTCTGCTGCAGTCCGGTTGCGGTCCTTCCTAAACGGATCTGCAAGTATAAAGACACTTGTTAAGCTACTATACAAAGGATAACAAAAGCTTTCAGGCCTTTATACTTACTGAGAAAATGTGACTCTTTTATTTGCTCTGCTGCGGCCTGGCGGGGTGTGCTGCGGTCTTGTGGGTTTGCTGCGGCCTGGTGGGTATGCTGCGGTCCGGGTTCCGTACTTCCTAAACGGATCTACAAGTATAAAAATACTTGTTAAGCTACTATACAAAGGATAACAAAAGCTTTCAGGCCTTTATACTTACTGAGAAAATGTGACTCTTTTATTTGCTCTGCTGCGGTCTGGCGAGGTGTGTTGCGGCCTGGTGGGTATGCTGCGGTCCGGGTTCCGTAACTCCTAAATGGATCTGCAAGTATAAAAACACTTGTTAAGCTACTATACAAAGGATAACAAAAGCTTTCAGGCATTTATACTTAACTCTAATTTGGTATGCTGCGGCCTGGCGTTTCTGCTGCGGTTTGGTGGTTTTACTGCTCCCTGGTGGGTATGCTGTGCTTCCTGAACTGATCTGAAAGTATAAATACACTTATAATAAGTTAAAAAAAATATTTATTGATATTGCATGTGTGTAATTTCATCAAAAAAATCTTGATTGGTATTGCATGTGTGCAATTCCCTCACAATCTTTCACTGAGAGTTTACCCACACTTTTAAGTGATTGCATGTGTGTAATTCCCTCACAATCTCTCACTGAGAATTTACCCTCACTGACAGTATACCCACACTGTGATTGCATGTGTGTAATTACCTGAGAATGTATCACTGATAGTATACCCACACTTTTAAGTGCTTGAATGTGCAATTCCCTAGCAATCTCTCACTGAGAATTTACCCACAATTTTAAGTGATTGCATATGTGTAATTTCCCTTACATACTCTTACTGATAGTATACCCACACTGTGATTGTAAAATCTCTCACTGATAGTATTACCACACTTAAATACCAAAAAACCAACACTTAGTTACCTTTTTTGAAGATATACCCATACTTAATTTTGCCTGGTTTTAAAATAATACTACGGACAGTTTTTCTACACAGTTTTTTTGATTTTTTTTATTTTAACTTTTTTTTCACAAGTAGGAGCTACTCTGCTCTTTATTTTAAATACCACAATAAATGAAAAATAAAAAAAATCCAGAAAAATAAAAAAAATCCAGAACACATACTACAGTAACACCACAAACAATACCACAGTAACACCACATACAATACACATAACACAACCACAGCACACTTGCAAATATGCAAATAAAATTACAGTAGTATGAAAATAAAATGAAGTACACATGCAACAGAAAAACAATTAAAGTATGAAAAAAAAGCATAATAAAAATACACACACACAGATATGCAACACTGGGAGGCCATAGACATACAGGCAGGAAGGCAGACCACACACACACCGGCAGACCACACACACACAGGCAGGCAAGCCACAGACACACACAGACATGCCCCGCACAAATAGGTTTTATACTCACACAATTGCAGGCTTTGCTGGCAGGCTGTTGCTGCTGGCTGGCACTGGCAGGCCTCTCAGTCCTGGCTTGTTGCTGGGCAGGTGCTGGCAGGCTTCTTGCTCCTGGCTTGTGGTGGCAGGCCTCTTGGTGCTGGGCAGGCTGACTCCTGTCTCTTCTCTCTTCTCTTATCTTCTCTGTCTGGCTGGTGCCGGATGTCTGGGCCCAATGATTAATTAGCCCACCTTTATATAAGTTTTGGACTGTCTGGAAAAGTATCTTTTTTTCTGAGCATGCTCAGTGCGAAAAAGCGGATTCCGCCGGTGGATTCCAGTAAATAGCGGATCCCGGCGGATCCACAGCCCATAGGCGGCCATTCTATCAAATGGCGCCAAAAAAAAACGTTGCAAAGTCCATTCACCTCAGACAGAATCCGCCAAAAGTCTGGCGGATCCGCCGAATAGCGGACGTAACGGATGACCATCCGCCAAAATCCGCCAGTAATGTATCTCAATGGAAAAAACGTCAGATCCGCCTCAAGAAAAGCGGATCCGCCATTTTCACTTTTTGGCGGATTTTGACAGATTTGAAAAAACTGATGTGTGAAACAGGCCTTATGTATACAGTCATTTTTGCACATATTAAATCTAGCTAATGGTCAACATATACATAGGGACTGATCATATGTGTCCTAAACACCTTTTTTTACCATGTTATTATATGCAGTATTCATTTATTACTGAGTATGTAATTTGATACGTGGTCTTCAGCTCTATTGTGGGTTGATGTTCTGTCATCTTGTTTGACTTTTAACTGTTTTTAAACTTTTTGTGGCTCACTTGTACCAATAAAGCACTGCTATATTTATGGTGATCCCTATGTTTCCTTCTCTCACTTTTTTTTAGTCTCTGTTTGAAATGCTACAGTATGATCCCAGGTATTCGGTGGTACCCTCCATTTCCTTTTGTTACATTGGGGATAAAACCCTATTAGAAAATAACTTTTATTAAGTATAATAAAGCTTCAATTAATTGATAACCCCTAAATGGCAGCCTCATCTTTATGGACAACTCTCTACTGCCATGTTATCACATATCATTCTCTCCTGATGAATCCATCCATGGGGAAATGCATTGATTTCATCCATGAATATTTATGAACTTGGTTTGCAGCCAACTATGTGGAACACCACATGTGGACAGATAAGTACAGTTATATCTTCAGGACATTTTGTCATTATGATTTATCTATTTTGATGTACTAATGTGGTACCCAGGTGTGCTTATATATTAGATTGAATATCTACCTATATCATCTGTGAGGGAGTTTGTTGTTCCCCATTAGCACCAAATGTGGTCCCTGTGACATGTATTCCCTGTTTATTTTAGTGTTTTTTGTTCTCTTGGGGTGATGATATGAGTTTATGGTGCTTTGCTGGATCTGGATATCGACAGTCTATGACCTTTACTATCATTAGTGGCTTCTGCATCTATGTAATATTTTTATCTTTGTACCTATGATGGTAGTGACTATGTGTGCAGTTGATCGGGCTATCCCTTTTCCTCACATATTTATATATATTTACACTGATCACGCATGTTACGTGTGTTAAAACAATAAGTCCTCACCCATATCATATAACATCTATTGAACAGTGTATACAGGCCATCTGGCTTTCTGTTTCTAACTGTCATCTTATAGGGTGAGATAGGAGAGGAGGGACAGCCATCTGACGAGCGGGGGCGCCATTCTCGTTATCTTAGGGTGCCAACCTCCGCATCTAGGTAGGCGCTCAAACAGTTGTGTATCTAGGGTCAGATCACTTATTTATGCACATCGGCTGAGTGAGATTGTTGTTCCTATTGAGCACTTTGTCACTAGTTTAGGGATTAGTGAACCCCCTTTTTGGTGCAAAGTTTTTTTTGAGGTATTGAGTCTCAAAGGCTTATCTCTGCATTGGTTCAATTTTTAAAGCAGGGGTGGTACTTAGCCAGATGGTGCTTTCACTGGCAAATTTAATAGACTAGTGGGTGCAATATCTTTTGCCCCATTGTTTTTTGTAGCCCTTTGCTATACATTTATCATGCATTTAGGCATTTCTATTTAGGAGTTATCAATTAATTGAAGTTTTATTATACTTAACAAAAGTTATATTTTAATAGGGTTTTTTTTAGTAAGCTGTTGAATTCACCCTTTTCATGTTTGATATTGTGTAAGTACATTGGGGATAAATAACATATTTGTTTTTTAATGTCAGTTCATAGTTTCTCTTTTCCTAGAAACTTTTCAACAGTGTTTAGGCAGTTGAGAAAATACATTTACCTCAATTTGAAAAAAAATTTTGAGCGCAAACCATGTCAAGCAGTTTTTAGTGCAATTTGTAAAATAATTTGGTGAATTTGCTTATAATATCTCCATTTTAGATCATAAAAATTACCTTAAGAATTGGACAAGTGCTGCCCATTGTTTTGACGGATAGCACTCATCCCTGTATCCCTATGTTATTCTAGGGGGGTCTGTACATGTCCGATTTTTTCTTTGGAGTCGGTCCAAGGAAAATAAATCACAGTTTGCAGGAGTTGCATCCAATTCGGATCACACTTGGCCATTCATATCTATGGGTTTGTGAAAAAAACCCACAAACTAACAGAATGGAGAAGATGGAGAATGCTTTTTTAAATTTCACAGATGAGAAAAAATAGGTTATGGTTACACGACCCATCTATAATCACTAATAACACTTTTAGTCATTGCGATCCAAAATATAAATTCAAGGGTCTTTGCAAAGCATAATGTGACCTCTGTTGCAGCTTCAATCTGCAAATGACCTTGGGTAACTGCAAGCAGAAAATTAGTTTATTTTTATTATTTTTTTTTTTTAATGAACAATACAAATTGCTAAAATGCAAAATAGGATCAGAGTGACTAACCAAAGTACTAGAGATTCTACATGGCCCAGGATCTGACAGAAAAATTATCTCAAAACACAACAGGCCCCATAAAAGGTTCATCAGAAGACAACTTCAATTGAAGCTGACCTAGGATTTGTTCATAAATTATTTTGACCTTGTTGATGATTAAGTAATGATCGGAGCAAAGTCTTCAGATAAAATTTTATATATATATATATATATATATATATATATATATCTTTTGTGCAGCTAAAGAGAACTCAAACCTATTTTTCATACTGAGTCCATGGTATCCGAAATTGATATTGCATTAAAATAACTAAAATAATACAGTGGTATTTTGAGAGAATAACGTGTGCTGTGCTCTATCCAGCAGATCTTTATCATCTACAAATTGAAAATCAATTTTCTTCTTTAAATTTTCCAGTACAAAGAAAAATAGCATGTCACGTGTTCTAGTATAAGCCTCAAAAAAGCTTCATGACATAGTAAATAGGTGCATCTGATGTTACAACATGTCTCATACATATAGCCAATAGCCAGTAATTCTTCTAATAATCAGATACTAGTCATGGCTATTAAGTGCAATCTCAAAGCTACTGCAGTTTCTTTTTGACATACTGTAAATAGCAAGCAAGTTCTAAGAACGTTCTCTGCCATCCAAAGGGAATCTATCAGGAGGATTTTGCACTCCAAACTATATATATGTGAATGCAGCTCTTTCAAAGACCAGTCCAGCAATAACTTTATATAACCAGTCCCTTTCTCTGTTACTAGGAATTCAGCTTTTGAGTTGACATGTAAATGAGGCTGTAGATCAGAGGTCTCTGTCACACCAGCTCTACTCCCTGCCTAGAGGCACCTCCTTCTGCTTGACTGACACCACCATCTAAGCCAAAGGAGGAGCTAGGTGGTGAACAGAGCTGGAGTGAAGAAGCAATAGCTTTTCATAAACCATACAAAAATTCTATTTTTAACCCCTTAACCCTGAAGCCTGTTTTCACCGTCCTGACCAGGCCAATTTTTACAATTCTGACCACTGTAACTTTATGAGGTCATAACTCTGGAATGTTTCAATGGATCCCACTGATTCTGAGAATATTTTTTCACCACATATTGTACTTCATGACAGCGGTAAAATTTATTTTATATGACTTGCTCTTATTTGTGAAAAAACAGAAATTTGGCAAAAATTTAGCAATTTTAAAAATTTTAATTTTTCTGCCCTTAAATCAGAGAGCCATATCGCACAAAATATTTAATAAATAACATTTCCCACAAGTCTACTTTATAACAGCATGATTTTTGAAACATAATTTTTTTTTTTGTTAGGAAGTTAAAAGTGTTAAAAGTTGACCAGAGATTTCTCCTTTTTTTCCACGAAATTTGCAAAACCATTTTTTTTAGGAACCGGCTCATATTTCAAGTGACTTTGCGGGGCCTATATGACAGAAAATACCCCAAAGTGACACCATTCTAAAAACTACGCCCCTCAAGGTACTCAAAATCACAGGAATTTTTGGAATGTGGAAGTAAAAAATAAACATTTAATTTTCTTTCATAAACATTTTCCTTTAGACCTATTTTTTTTAACTTTCACAGGGGTAACAGTAGAAAATGGACAATACAATTTGTTGTGCAATTTCTCCTGAGCATGTTGATATCCCAAATGTTGGAGAAATCTACTGTTTGAGCACATGGCAGGGCTCGGAAGGGAAGGAGCGCCATTTCACTTTTTGAATGTAAAATTTGCTGGCATAATTAGCAGATGCCAAGTCATGTTTGGAGAGCACCTAATGTGACCAAACAGTGGAAACCCCCAAAAAGTGACACAATTTTGAAAACTAGACCACATAGCGAACTTATTTAGATGTGTATTGAGCACCTTGAACCCACAGGTGCTTCAAAGAAATTTATAATGTAGAGCTGTGAAAATAAAAATGAAATTACATTTTTCCCAGATAAATATTTTTTAACTCCAAATTTTGCATTTTCATAAGGGTAAAAGGTAGAGATCAGCGACTTTGCCTTTTTTAGGGTCGAGTCGGGTTTCATGAAACCCAATTTTCTCAAAAGTCAGGTCGAACGAAATCGGCCGACTATAGGGAAAAGTCGGAGGCCGACTGAAACACAAAACCCAATTCAAGTCAATTGGGTAGAAGAGTCGGCAGTGAGTGGAAGACAGGAAACACACCTACAGTGCCCATTTTAATGCCAAAATCATCAATTCTTATTACTTAAGCTTGTCAACCTTAATTTACTTTATAATAATAGTTAGGCATTGAAAACTGGGGGTTATTTGGCTAAAGTTGTGGGGGGGTAGGGCTGGCTCCAGATTTTCGTGGGCCCAGGGCCAAAGAGTGTCACTGGGCTCCTTTAACACATGCCACAATTCATGATCCTCTGATACGACAGAGAAATAGTGGTGTAGTACAATGAAAAATACTTCACTTCTTACATCACATGACTGATATCCATTTTAAATTCTCCAATATCTCCAAAAACGGACAGTATATTACTCCATACAGTATTATGGCCACCGCATATTGAGTTATACAGAGTAATGAGGCCCATATATTTCTCCATACAGAATCATTGGTCCCATATAATGTTCCATACAGGATATGATGAGCTCCACATAATGCTACAGTATATGTTGGTCCCCATGGATGAAGCTCCACTGTCTTATGGGCCCAAATAATGCTCCATATATAATGGGCCCCATTTCTAATGCTCCAGTGTATAATGGGCACTCTAAATGCTGCTCCAGTGTCTGATGTCCACCTTTGGAATGCTCCAGTGTATGGTGGGCCCCATATATCATTCTCCATAGTATAGTGCTCCCCAAAAATTGCTCCCAACCTTTAAAACAATTAAATAAGTCTCCTCGCTAGGGAATCTCTGTACTCTGGACTCCTTGTCATCCCCATCTTCCATCTCTCTGCACTTGGACTGTTTAGGCAGAGGGCATACAGACGTGATGTCATCGCACTCTCTGACCAGAATGTCACTGTCAGGAAATGCGGAAGACGTCATGGCGGTGGAGCAGGGAGAGGTAAGTATTTCAACTTTGCAAGTGCTGTGATCCTGAGCAAGCAGGGGGGGCCCACTCGTTGGTGACGGCACTGGCACAGAGCCCCTCATAGCACGTCGGTGTGTCTGATAGCGGGTGGGCGGTGGGCCCTCCCACCGGCAGAGACACTTTTGCATACTATGATGGGCCCTGTGCCAGTGCCGTCGCCCGTGAGTATGCCCCACACCTGCTCAAGGAACTTGCACTTTCATCTGCACATTTCTCTTTGTCACTGTGTAAGGTGGTATAGTATGCGGGAAGGGGAACCTGAGTTTCATCAGGGTCAGATTCGGGCTGTGTAGAGTGCGAGGGGAATATAGTGGTCTGGGTCAACGTACCAGCAGAATCATCTAGCAGTGGCTGGGCATCTGTGCACTTTTGGTGCCCCCAGGAGTACGGTTGCCACAGTGGCATTACCTTCCTCCTAGGGAGTGTTATGTCATGCTTGGGAGCAACAAAGGATCTCTCTAGCAGTTAAACCAACACACAACACAGTTCCCAGTCCAGGCCAGCAGGGAGAGCTCTGAACCTGACTGCTGAGGAGCTGCTCTCTGTGGTCGGGAGGAGGGAAGTTAGAGCAGTCTGTGAAGAAAAGGGGAAGTGTGTGGATGTGAGAAGGGGAGCAGAAGGATGAGCAGAGTTAAGGCTCACTCCTAGCTGGAGCGCATGGTCCGGATTCCGGTCTCCGAGTTTGTTGGGACACTGACGGTCCTGCAGCAGAAACCGGAGGAAGTAGCAGCTGTAAATGCTCTGTTCCCATCTAAGGCACGGAGGCCCCAGCAGCAATGTGTGTGAGCCAGAAGGAAAAGGCTACGGCTGCCTGCCATGCGAGAAAGTTCCAAAAGAGAGTCAAAAGGGGAAACTTCAGTGAACTCAGTACTGCGAGTACCTCAGATAAGCGCTAGAATGGAGGCCACACTACCTATCTGCAGAGAGAGAATTCCTAATTTGCTTCCAGGCTGACCAACTCCTTCTCCATCTGTACTCTGGGTCCTGGAGGGCACTTACCAAGTACAGGTAAAGGAACTGCATGACTGTGTCTGTCATCTTTCTCCTGCACCTGGTGCATGGCTCTGCTACATCCTGCACTGCACACCATCAACAAACTCTTTCATCTGCCCTGCAACTACAGCTCTACCTCTGCAGGGCTTCTATGTCTTTGCTGCACCACAACATCTGTCCCAGAGAAGTGACACTGCAGCGCTGGTCAATCTGATCAGAAACCACAGGTGGCATCATGTATCATTCACCTATAAACGTTATTCAGCCCTTTGCATGGATGCCCAGGGCCACAGACTGGGTCACCACCACTGTGACACATCCCTCTGTGACACCGGCCTGGTACCGATTAACCCCACTGCCCTGGCTGGTGACTCACACTCCATGTCAGATTAATCTTGGACTGGGGAATTCACGATTTGTCTTGATAACACAGGCATGGTATGTGAGAAAGAGCTACATGGACTAATGTGAAGTGTGGCCTGCTGCATCATTCACTTTTGGTGGGGGTGAAGGACACAAGGAAAGGTGTTGTTCCTGACCAGGAGCCCTCAATCACAGCCGGAGAACTAAATTAGCCTTAAGACAGAAAGGGGAAATCTAAACTGCCCCAGAGCAGACCCCAAAGCAATAGGCAGCCCCCGACATATAATGACTGTGAAGCAAGATGAAAAAACACTAACACAGATAGAAAGATAGGTTGAGCAAATGATGGGGCCCAAGCTAACTAAATAGGACAGGATGGAAAAGCTGCTGTCTGCAATCCGCAAAAAACCCTATCCAAAAATGAACCAACAGACTGATAGGAAAAACAGGCCCTGAAGTCGCTAGGCTTCAAAAAGACTATGTCAGCACTCAGGTATATTCTGAAGACAGAGCCAGAGATCAACAGATCAGAGACAAAAATGGAATTCAGCTCACCCCCGGCCGGGGATGGCTGAACTCCAAAAAACAAGGCAAACAAAACCAGAACTAAAGTGTACAAAAGGCAGAGCAAAACTTAGCTTTGAGAAGCAGATATCAGACTGGTCTCCAAGAATCCAGCAGGAAAATCACCGGCAAGGCAGCAGGGCGTCGGCTGCCTTATATCCAGTCATCAGTTCCTGTGACCCAGTCATCATCTACCTGATCAGCTGTTTGGTAATCAGCCTCACTACCTTTCTTCGCCAGAAGAGGGAGTTCATCAGACCTCACTGGTGAAGGGAAAAATGAACTCACAACAGCTCCGGCTTTAAAAGCGGTTTACCTACTCCCTGAAAAGGGAGCCTTCGAGGCCTTGTGGAGCCAGACGATGACGCAGGCTCAACACCTCCTGCCTTAGGTGCTATTGTGCTTTTGCCACTACCAGCAGATGCACCACCACCATCAGTACCAGCTGGCAACCCCTGCCCACGTTCATGGCCTCTTCCACCATACTTCCTCATTTTTGGGAAAATGTACCCAAAATACCACAAGCTATATGGTACTGTAAAACAAGGTACAAGGTGTATATATTATTGGGGAGAATTTGAATCTCTCTAGAGATTTTAGGAGGCTGAACAATTATCTCAGGCCCACTATAGATTACACCTAAATTTAACAGGCTGAAATTGGCTGCTGTATGACAAAGTGCAAGGTGTATATAGTATTGGGGAGAATTTGAATCTCCCTAGAGATTTTAGGAGACTGAACTATTATCTCAGGCCCACTATACATTACACCTAAATTTAACCGGCTGAAATTGGCTGGTGTATGACAAAGTTCAAGGTGTATTGGGGAGAATTTGAATCTCCCTAGAGATTTTAGGAGACTGAACTATTATCTCAGGCCCACTATAGATTACACCTCAATTTAACAGGCTGAAATTGGCTGGTGTATGACAAAGTACAAGGTGTTTATATAATATTGGGGAGAATTGGAAGCTCCCTAGAGATTTTAGGAGGCTGAACAATTATCTCAGGCCCACTATAGATTACACCTAAATTTAACAGGCTGAAATTGGCTGCTGTATGACAAAGTACAAGGTGTATATAGTATTGGGGAGAATTTGAATCTCCCTAGAGATTTTAGGAGACTGAACTATTATCTCAGGCCCACTATAGATTACACCTCAATTCAACCGGCTGAAATTGGCTGGTGTATGACAAGGTACAAGGTGTATATAGTATTGGGGAGAATTGAATCTCCCTATAGATTTTAGGAGGCTGAACTATTATCTCAGGCCCACTATAGATTGCACCTCAATTTAAATGGCTGAAATTGGCTGGTGTATGACAAAGTACAAGGTGTATATAGTATTGGGGAGAATTTGAATCTCCCTAGAAATTTTAGGAGGCTGAACTATTATCTCAGGCCCACTATAGATTACACCTCAATTTAACAGGCTGAAATTGGCTGGTGTATGACAAAGTACAAGGTGTATATAGTATTGGGGAGAATTTGAATCTCACTAGAGATTTCAGGAGGCTAAACTATTATCTCAGGCCCACTATAGATTACACCTAAATTTAACAGGCTGAAATTGGCTGGTGTATGACAAGGTACAAGGTGTATATAGTATTGGGGAGAATTTGAATCTCCCTAGAGATTTTAGGAGGCTGACAATGATGCTCTCAGTCCAAGTATGGCAGCAGGCAGCCTAATAAGCAGGACTGCTGCACACAAAAGTGTGGAAAAATGAACTCTTGGTAACTGTGCAGAAAAGAGGAAGAAAAGTATTTTTGCCCTTAAAAAAGCAGTTTGCACAGCAGTGTGCAAACAGCAATGCAGCTATCAGGGAGCCTTATAAGGCAGCCTAATAACCAACAGAGCTGATGCACACAAATATAACCTCCCCTGTCACTGCACACAAACTGTTGTTTTGTACAGTGAAAATGAATTTGACCGACCCATTTCGCTCAACTCTAGTAAAAGGAGAAATTGCTGCATGCAATTTGTTGTAAAATTTCTCCTGAGTGCGCAGATAGCCAGTATGTGTAGGAGAACAACTGAATGGGTGCACGGCAGGACTTGAAAGCGAAGGAGCACCATTTAACTTTTTTGAATATAACATTTGCTGGCATAATTAGTGGATGCCATGTCGGATGACACTCAATTTCTCCTGAGTTCACCGATACCCCATATGTAGTTGAAAACTACTTTAGAGGCACAGTGCAAAGCTCAGAAGGGAAGAAATGCTATATTAGGCTATGTGCCCACGTCAGCATTTTTAAACGCTCAGGAAACTGATCCCCTTCCCAGAAAACGCGCATTTTATTTCTGCGCGTTTCTTACATGTTTTTTGCACAAAAGACGCGCATTTTTGACGTGTTTTTTTCCACGCGTTTTCTGGGAACATTGGAAAAGGCTAAAAACACTCAGCAATGCGGAAATTAATGAGCATGCTGCGTTTTTAGCTGCTAAGCGATTCCTGAGCGTTTAAAAAAACATGCATTTGTACAAAAAGCCAAAAATGCATGCAATTTAATGTGAATCTTTTAATCATTTCTGCAGCATCTGAGCCAGCACAAATGCTGCAGAAACACTTAAAAAAACGCAACGTGGGCACACACAGATTTTGCTGCACTTGTTTGAGGGTGCCATGTTACATTGGCAGAGCCTCTGAGGTGGCAACAGAGCAGAACCCCCATAAGTGAACCCATTTTACAAATTAAACCTCTCAGTGAATTCATCTTGGGGTGCAGTGATTATATTGACACCACAGGTGTGCCACAGGCTTTTATATCATTGGGCACTGAAGATAAAATAATTTACATTTTTACCACCAAGATTGTGTGTTAGTCCCAAGTTTTACACTTTCACACAGGGAAATGGATAAAAATGGCACCAAAATGTGTCCCTCAATTTCTACTGAACGTGGCAATACCCCATATGTGGCTGTACAGTACTACTTAGGCCTGTTTCACACTTCAGTTTTTTGCCATCAGTCAAAATTTGCCAAAAGATGAAAATGGCGGATCCGCTAAAAATGTGTAAAAACAGATGCCAGCTGATGGTACGGATCCGTTTCTTTACGGATCCGCTGTGCAGATTTTTGTACGGATCCGTCAAAAAGCGGATCCGTTTCATCCGTTGGCATCCGTTTTCACATCCGTTGGATCCGTTTTCTTGTGGATCCGTTTTTCCACACCTCCAAAATGGGATGCTCCCAAATATGATTGGCTCTTGGAGAATGCTCCCAAATGTGATTGGATACTTGAAACTAAGGAGAAATATATCTAGGGTGTTGTGATACAATTTCTTTGAAAGGTTTTAGAGCTAGTGGCAGCGATGGAAGGAGTGCGAGTATGGAAAGAGTTATTGCGAGTATTGACAGCTTCTGTGTGGAATTTGATCTTCACTTGAATCGGTTGGCAATTATTGCTCTCCAGAGGGAGAAAAGAAGATTGCGACTCCTGCGTATGAGGAGACGGCGCCAGTGGATTCATCCCATTAATGCGCAGAGGCTTACCCATGGCGTTTTTTCCACACTATACCTGGAATTGAGGGATAATCCGGACAAGTTCTTCAACTACGTGCACATGAGTCTGGAATTGTTCGAGATATTGGTGGATCATGTTGGAGAACAAATCTGGAGAAGGGACACACAAATGCGGTTTTCTATATCACCGGCGGAGCGTTTGATGGTGACCCTTCGGTAAGTTATCTACTTTTTAAAATGTTTCAGATTCTGCAGGCTTTTATTGTTATGTTATGGCTTGTAGTTTGTATTAATTTTACTTTTTTTAAGATTCCTGGCAACTGGAGAATCATTCACCTCCCTCCATTTCCAGTTTCGGATTGGGATTTCAACTATTTCTGGAATTATCCAACAGACCTGCCGGGCATTGTGGGATTCTCTACAGGAGGAATACATCCCAGAGCCAACACAGGAGAGGTGGCTGGAGATTGCCGAAAAGTTTCAACAAATCTGCCAGTTTCCAAACTGCATCGGTGCTGTGGATGGCAAGCATATTCAGATTGTGAAACCCATGGGATCTGGTTCACAGTTTTACAACTATAAGAAATACTTTTCTATTGTCCTTATTGCCATTTCGGACGCAAACTGCAAATTCATTGCCATGGACATTGGTGCATACGGTCGCTCAAATGACTCTCAGGTATTCAAGATGTCCATGGAGACAATTTTGACTTCCCACCTCCAAGACCACTCCCTGGAACAACAGGCCCACCAATGCCCTTTGTGTGCGTTGGTGACGACGCTTTTCAGCTTTCTAAACACCTACTCAAGCCATATGGTAGTCATGGATTAACACACCTGAAAAAAAATATAACTATCGGTTAACCAGAGCGCGCAGAGTGGTGGAGTACGCGTTTGGAATTTTAACTGCCAAATGGAGAGTCCTGTTAACAGCCATTAAAATGAAAACAGAGACTGTGGATGAGGTGGTGAAGGCCTGTGTCATCCTGCACAACTTTGTCCTTTCAAAGGAACCTGTTTCCATAGAAGACAATCTGTCTGAAACCACCTTGTGGGATTATGAGCAGCAAACTTTTGGGGTACTGGCTCAGTTGCAAGAATGAGGGATACCTTTGCAGACTATTTTCTGACACCAGAGGGACAAGTGGACTGGCAAGATGACATGATATATATTTTTTTTTAATATACCAATTGTGAGTACCAAGCGTTTGTTTGTTTTTTTTACTTTTACACTTTGAAATGTTACCAAGTGTTGGGTATAGCATTGTGTTACCAAGTGTTGTTTTTTTTTCAACTTTTACACTGTGAAATGATACCAAGTGTTGGGTTTTACCAAGCATTGTGTTACCACGTGTTTTGTTTTACCAGGTGATGTTTTTTTTTTAAAGTTTTACACTTTGCAATGTTGCCAAGTGTTGGGTAACAAGCATTGTTTTACACTTTGAAATGTTACCAAGTGTTGGGTACCAAGCGTAAAGTTTTACACTTTGAAATTTTACCAAGTGTTGGGTACCAAGCGTTGTTTTACACTTTGAAATGTTACCAAGTGTTGGGTACCAAGCGTAAAGTTTTACACTTTGAAATTTTACCAAGTGTTGGGTACCAAGCGTTGTTTTACACTTTGAAATGTTACCAAGTGTTGGGTACCAAGCGTAAAGTTTTACACTTTGAAATTTTACCAAGTGTTGGGTACCAAGCGTTGTTTTACACTTTGAAATGTTACCAAGTGTTGGGTACCAAGCGTAAAGTTTTACACTTTGAAATTTTACCAAGTGTTGGGTACCAAGCGTTGTGTTACCAATTTTTTTTTTTCTAAACTTTAACACTGTGAAATGATGCCAAGTGTTGGGTTTTACCAAGTGTTGTGTTACCAAGTGTTCGTTTTTTTTACCTTGTACACCACCGGTGTACTGTGAAATGTTACCCAGTGCTTTGTTACCAAGTGTTGTGTTTTGTTTACCTTTTACACCACTGGTGTACTTTGAATATTTCCCAAGAAATAAAGAACAGAAAAGAAACAACACAATATAGTTCTTTGAAAAAAAAAAACACATTGTTTATTTGTGAATTTTTCAAAGTTTTTTTTTTTTTTTTAAACGGTTTTTTTTTTGGTTGTTATCTTAACTTTTTTTGGAAATTTTTTTAATTTTTTTTTGGTATATATTACCTCTTTTTGTTTTTTTTGTTTTTTTTAAGAAAAGAGAAATTACATCATTACAAATGATGATACTGGTGGGTGGAGATAGTATCGGAGGGGTTAACAGGGTTGACCACATTGAGGGGGGGTAGAGGACTGGGGAGGGAGTTGGTGAGGATCGGAAGTGGAAGGGGGGTTTAAAACATGTGGTTGGGACGGGAGTGGATGGACAGACGAGGTTTGTGGGTACATTGAAGGTGTATGTGGGGGTGGGTATGGTGAGGGCATTGGGGTATAATGCAATGGGGAAGGAAGGTACTGAGAAAAATGGAATGGGGAACTACAGAAAGGAGAGGGAGTGGTAGGAGGAGGGACTGTTGTATGATGGATGGTGGTGGAAGGATGGACGGGGGAAGGATGGACTGTGGAAGGATGGACAGAGGGAGGATGGACAGGGGGAGGATGGACAGGGGGAGGATGGGATGCTTCTGCTAGTACGTCCACTAGAGCATTCTGACAGGCTTGCATCACACGCATCTGCTGGTGAGTACTTAAACCTTCCATTTGCCGGACAACGGATTGAAAAAAGATATGTCTCGGCGTCTGGTTTGATTCTAAATTCATCTGTTCCATGTATCTTCTGAGTTCCATGATACTTTGATTGATCATGGTCAACCAAGAAGATAAACGTTGTCCATAATTCTGGAAACCATGCTGGACAGATGAGTTTAGACTCAAACAGTCAGACAAGGTCATCCTTTCCTGACTCCTCAGACGCTGCCGGCCAGAACCAAAAGTTGGTCGAGATGTTGCGGCAGTGTCTGAGGGGTGGGGAACAGGGAACAAGTCGTCACCAGCAGCTTCATGTGATGAAGTCTGCCCTGCTGCTCCAGTGCTGGTGGAGGGGATAGAGGGATGAGACAAGAGGGTAGGTACAGAGGGGTCGGATACCTCGATGTGGTCACCGGGGGCGGTCTCACATGGGATCACTCCAGAATGAGGCAACTCTGATGCAGGCTCCCGAGTGCTGCAGATGGTGCTAAAAAAAGGAGAGAAATAATATATTAAATATATTGATATTTAATTTAACTCTGCTGAAAAAAAATTTGGTTAAACAGTTAAACATTTCTACTACAGAAATGGTTTGTGGAATATTTACCTTCTGCACACCATAGTCGATCGGAGGAACCCCAGGGCTCTGTAGTTCTTGTACTGGGGTCCCGGGCATCCTCCCCATCCACTCGGGGCCTGCATCTCCTTGTTGTAGTCCCTCTTGAAGCGATCCCTGAGTGACCGCCACCGTGTGATAACCCTTTCACCTGTGAAGAAAAAAAAAAGGGGTTTAGTATTCAACACTTCACATGCTGGAATATAAGTTACTGAAGTTGTAATACTTACGCACTAAATCCCTGGCCCTCGCATTGAGCTCCTCCCAGTTCTCTATAACTACAGAACACACCTCATCCCAGAGCCGTCGGGTGGTTGGTTGGTCGGCGTGTAAACGGTTTGCCATGTTCCACAGCGGCTCCCGGTTTTCAACCTCATGGATGAGGTCATCGGTGTCTATTATCACACCCTCCTCGAGTTGTCTCCGGGGAGCACGCTGTGAAACCTGTGAAGAAAAAAAAAAAAATTACATTCTATTCAAACACATGATGTTCATTTACTCAATTATCCAAATAGGGTTACTTACCGTTTGCCGACCACCAGAGGCATCACCTCGACGACCCTGGGATGTCCTTGGAGTCGCTCTAGTGCGGGCACCGGATTCGGAAGACTGTAAAATGAAAAAAAAATTTTTTGTTTGGATGGATGCGTAGTTATTGTGTGTGCGCTGTGATGAATGTTTGTGTTGGGTGTAGCATTATGTATGTGTGTATGTGCTAAACTTACACTCTGCGCACCCCCTCCTTGTGTCTTTCCACCCTGCTTGTCTCCCCTGGAAGCTCCTCTGAATCAACTTCCTGTCAAAACATAATACATGGATATAGGGTTTAAACTAAAAAAAATAAGAGTTAAAAAAAAAAATTATTTACCTCAGCTCGCTGATGATGTGAGGGGGAGCTTTCAGGAGAAGACATCACTACGGTCTGGATTGCGGGTCAGCTGCGGTGGCTGCTGCGGTCCTTCCTGAAGTGATCTGCAAGTATAAAGACACTTGTTAAGCTACTATACAAAGGATAACAAAAGCTTTCAGGCCTTTATACTTACTGGGAAAACTGAAGTTCCTATGCGGATCTGATGCGGCCTGTAGGGTCTCCTGCGGTGTGTGGCTGCTGCTGCGACTCTGCAGTCCTTTCTGAACTGATCTGCAAGTATAAGGACACTTGTTAAGCTATTATACAAAGGATAACAAAAGCTTTCAGGCCTTTATACTTACTGGGAAAACTGAAGTTGTTCCTATGCGGATCTGATGCGGCCTGTAGGGTATCCTGCGGTGTGTGGCTGCTGCTGCGACCCTGCAGTCCTTTCTGAACCGATCTGCAAGTATAAGAACACTTGTTAAGCTACTATACAAAGGATATCACAAGCTTTCAGGCCTTTATACTTACTGGGAAAACTGAAGTTCCTATGCGGATCTGATGCGGCCTGTAGGGTCTCCTGCGGTGTGTGGCTGCTGCTGCGTGCTTCCTGAAATGATATGAAAGTGAAAAAAAAATTAAATAACATAAAAAAAATCTTCATTGGTATGTAATTTGTGTAATTCCCTGAAACTAAGTATACGCAGTTTTAAGTGTTTGCCTGTGTAAATTCCATTGCAATCTCTCACTGAGAGTGTAACCACAGTGATTGCAGATGTGTAATTCCTGTGTATACCCACACTGTGTGTTTGCATGTGTTTGAATTCCCTGAAAAGTGTAACCGAGTGTAACCACAATGATTGAAGGTGTGTAATTGCTAAGTATACCCACACTTTGTGTTTGCATGTGTTTGAATTCCCTGAAAAAATCTCAGAGAACAGTGATTGAAGATATGTAATCCCACACTTTGTGTTTGCATGTGTTGGAATTCCCTGAAAAAGTGTAACCGAGTGTAACTACAGTGATTGAAGGTGTGTAATTTCTGTGTATACCCACACTTTGTGTTTGCATGTTTTTGAATTCCCTGAAAAACTCTCACCGAGAGTTTAACCAGTGATTTAAGGTGTGTAATTGCTGTGTATACCCAGACTTTTTTGTTTGCATGTTGCAATCCCTCACTTGAGAGTATAACCACACTTGTATACCAAAAAATTAATGTACCTTTATGGTAACTTAATTTTACCTTGTTTTAAAATGATACTAAGGAGATTTTTTCAAAACAGTTTTTTTTTTTTTACTTTATAATTTTTTTTTTTCCCACAAATAGGAGCTACTCCGCTCTTTATTTTAAATACCACAATAAATGAAAAATAAAAAACACTGATATACAACAGATACATTAATCACACCACAATTGCAAATATGAAAATAAAATACAATAAACATGCAACAGAAAAACAATTAAAATATGAAAAAAAAAACACACAAACACGCATGACACACACACAGGCAGGCCACACACACACACACACACACACACACACACATGCTCCAGGGGTCTTGCAGGTGGAAGACTTGCAGCTGGGCAGGCAGGTTTTATAGCTCTAGATTGGTCTTCTATCAGTCTGGCTGTTGAAGGATGTGTGGCTCTGTATCTTCAGTGTGGCTGGTGCTGGATGTCTGGGCCCAATTACACCGCATACAATACCAGTTACACCACACAATCACAGCATAAATAATACAATAAAATTACAGTAGTATGAAAATAAAATGCAGTACACATGCAGCAGAAAAAAAAATTAAAGTATGGAAAAAAAAAACACGCATGACACACACACAGACAGGCCACACACACAGACATGCACACGCTCCAGGGGTCTTGCAGGTGGAAGACTTGCAGCTGGGCAGGCAGGTTTTATAGCTCTAGATTGGTCTTCTATCAGTCTGGCTGTTGAAGGATGTGTGGCTCTGTATCTTCAGTGTGGCTGGTGCCGGATGTCTGGGCCCAATTACACCGCATACAATACCAGTTACACCACACAATCACAGCATAAATAATACAATAAAATGCAGTACACATGCAACAGAAAAAAAAAAGTATGAAAAAAAAAATACACACACACACAGACATGCAACACTCGCAGACCACACACACACAGGCAGGCTACACACAAGCAGGCCATACACACACGCACAGAAATGTCACACACAAATAGGTTTACTCACACTTTCGGGCATGTTGGTGCTGGTGCTGTCACTGGCAGGCCACTCTGTCCTGGCTCAGTGGTGGCAGGCCTCTTGACTTGCTGATGGCAGGTGCTGGCTTCTGGTGGCAGGCCTCTTGATGCTGGCTGGCTGGCTGGCTGGCAGATGCTTGCTGGCTGTCAGGCTGTCTTCTCTCTTCTGTCTGGGTGCTGGTACTACATGTCTGGGCCCAGTTAGCCCACCTTATATAGTTTTGGGACTGTCTGGAAAAGTATCTTTTTTTCTGGGCATGCTCAGTGCGATTTAGCAGATTCCGCCGGCGGATTCCGCAAAATAGCGGATCCCGGCGGATCCGCCGCCCATAGGCGGCCATTCTACCGCATGGCGGATGACGGCGGATCCGCCGTCGTCCGCCATTTTGACGGCAAAAAAAAACGTTGCAAGCTCCGTCCCCCTCAGACAGAATCCGCAAGGAATTTGGCGGATCCGCCGAATAGCGGACGCAACGGACGACCATCCGCCAAAATCCGCCACTAATGTATCCCAATGGGAAAAAATGGCGGATCCGCCACAAGAAAAGCGGATCCGCCATTTTCAAATTTTGGCAGATTTTGACTGATGGCAAAAAACTGAAGTGTGAAAGAGGCCTTAATCATACAGAGAGACTCGGGACCGAGGGAGCGCTATTTGCCTCCTGGAAAGCAGATTTTCCTAGAATAGTTTGCTGATTCCATATAAAGAGCCCCTAAGTGCTAGAAAAGCAGATTAACCCTCAAGTGACCCCATATTGGAAGTTATCTACAGATGTAGTGATGATTTTGACTCCATGGGTATTTTCCAGAAACAAGCAGCAGTGGATGTTGCTGAGTGAAAATTGCAAACTGTCAATGTAGTGACCAGTACATTATGCCAAGCTCATGCTTCTGGAGATACACACCTGTAAATTAGATGGGCAATCATCACTACAGAAGTCCCAAGCATGTGGGCGCTAAATGTGGTTTAGGTACACGGGCTCAGAAGGGAGGGGGTGCATATGGATTTGGGAGCTGTTAATCTGCTGAATTTTTTTTGTGGGCTGAGTAGCCATTTCACTTGTGCAGAGCCTTTGTGTTACCAGTAATGTTCAAGCCCCTATATTTCTGTTAACAGATAATGGACCTTAGTAAGGGCTTGCTTTTTTGTGGACTGAGTTGAAGCTTTTATTGGGAACATTTTACATAAGATTTTGGATCACATTTATGCAGCAATCTACGCTGAGCACTTACATTGTGGAGTTCATCTAAATCTCTGAGTGACGAGACAGATGAAACCCCCTGTGGAAACATTCACTATAATGAGGCATCAGAGTTACTCTGGACTCCGTCTGTCTTCTGTTCAGTGGTTTCCTTCTTTTCAGAAGTGCACAAAACTGTGGCCGACAGCACTTTTATGCAATCCTAAAATGACGGACACTGCTGGATCACAGGTCCTATGGTGTCCACAGTGCCTCATTATGAGGAATCTTCCACCAGGGGTTCTGTCTGAATCATGTATTTTAGAGGTTTACATGGAAACCCTGGTGTAAGTGCCCAGCATAGAGTGCAGGATAAATGTGCGCTGAGCCTTACTGCGATATTTGAGATGCAGAATGAAAAAAATCAAAAGCATGTGAAAAATTGGTTTTATTTATTTTTTACATCATTCCTTGTAAGGTAAAAGTGATATGACGGACTTTATTCTTCTGTTTGGCTGCTGTCACACACTAAAAGACGTTTTTTATTGTGAAAACACGGTTTTACATCACCATATTTTGAATAATTTTTCCATATTTCAGCCAACAGAGTCATTATAGCTTGTTTTTTGGGCGACGAGCTGGCGTTTTTATTGGTACTATTTTCGAACACATGACATTTTTTGATCACTTTCTGCTCTGATTTTTGTGAGACAAAATGGACAAAACCCAGCAATTCATGCCATTGTTATGTCAAGATGTGACCGTCCCGGCTGAAAACCACTGGTGAATGAGATGCTGTGAGCGCAGCCTCAGAGACCAGTGGTGACATCATAGAGGTTACATCTGGTCACTGAGCCTCTATTCCCAGCCAGGCAGAACTGCGATGACCTCGGTGACATCCCCGCTTTTACCCTAATTGTCACCGCTACAGGGCAAGTGGGAAGAGCTGGGCAAAGTGCCAGAATTGGCACATCTGAAAGATGTGCCTTTTCTGGGCAGTTGCGGGCTGCTATTTTTAGGCTGGAGGTATCAATATCCATGGCCTCTTACCAGCCTAAGAATACCAACCCCCAGCTGTATGCTTTAGCAAGGTTGGTTGTCATAAATGGGTGGGACCCCACGCCGGTTTTTAAATTATTTATTTAATTATTAAAAAAAAAACAGCATGGGGACCCCTCTATTCTTGATAACTAGCCTTGCTGAAGCTGACAGCTGAGGGTTGAAGCTCCCAGCTGTGAGTTTTGTCTGGCTGGTTAGCAAAAATACAGGGGAACCCACACCGTTTTTTTTTATTATTTATTTACAGCGCAGAAACGGCTAATGAAAACTAATGAAAGCTACCATCCGCCGCTTCTGCTCTCACTGTAATTAGCAGTGGATGGTAGCTTCCTGGTGAAGTCCATGTTTGGTGTTCATGCCTGAACATTAGGTGTTTGGTACAGATGCCAAACTTTACTGTTCGGGTTTGTCCATCTCTATTCTCCTCCAGTTGTTCCTCAGCTCCTGCACCTTCACTAACACTTTGTCTGGTATGATGAGCCCTCCTCTATCACTATAATCCGCCCACTCATGGAACCAGCTTGTGCGTTGACAGTATGTAACTTATAGATATTGTTATCCCTTCCGCATACTCCTCTGCATTCTCCTCTTCCTCTGTGACCACCACCTTCTCCTTAAGAGTTTTCAATGTATGCCATAATATGCAGATGACCGGAATAGTGATGCTTTATACATCATCAGCTCTAACCATCTTAGTAGCCATTTCAACACTGTGCAAAAGAGCCTTCATCTGTGCCCACTCTGCAATTGTGATTGCACCATGTCCGGACAGGACTCAATGTTACTGCTACAGTTTGACGCTAGTCACTTCTCACGGTCAAGCCGTGAGTCACAATGGTCAAGGAGTCCAAGGTCTGAAGCCAGGAGGGTACATCATGAAAAGAAGGAAGAGTCAAAACCGTAGTCAGGTAACGTTCCGAGGTCAGAGTACCAGGAGAATAATGGATCGGAGCAGAAGGAGTTAAACAGGCGGATGGTCAGAACTAAGTCCAAGGTCAGGCAACAGATGAAGCAAACAGAACTCAAGGCATAGACGAGCACAAACCTCACTTGTTGAATGCACATCTAGCAGTGGTCTGGCAGAAGCTGCTCAGTTAAGTAAGCATGGCAATTACCCGGGATAGTGAACACTTGGAGACAGCCAATGCCTCCCAGGCACAGATTGGCTAGTCGAGCTGTCAATCAGCACACTGACAGCTCAGCTGACACCTGAACCAGATTGAATGGCCATGCTGTCAATCAAAGTACTGACAGCCTCAGCACACCCCTGTACCGGATTGGATGGCCGAGCTGTCAGTAACTGCATCCCAGACACCCTGAGGGGTGGAACCATGATAACAGTCTCTGCAACATGTGCAGAGTGGGATTCCACCATTTTGCACATTGCATATCAAATGGTTAACCAGTAGGCCGAAAGATCTCTGTAGCGATACAAGTGGATGAACTGCAGTGTAAAAATGTTGGAAATGAGCACACAGCGATCGTGCTTTCTGCAGCACAGTGTCCAGGCAGGCATAGTGGCTGAGAAATTGCTGTACTAATAGGCACTTGAGCCGTGCAAGGCACGAGTGTGAGGTTGCAATGGAGTAGGGCAGTCACGAGGTTTGCACTGATATTGCATACTGCCTTCCCTGGCTCCAGGTAAAGTGGAGACAGCCATTGCTCAAACTTGGACTGGACAACTTTCCACAACTTTTGAACTGTGTGACTGCAATCTCCAAGACATATTCATTTAAACACTACCTTATTGCGATGAGCCCTGGCTGTCTAATACGGAGGTGGTGAGGTTCTTTCTGCACTCTTGGAACAAATGACTCATTAAGGGAGAGTTTGAGGGTGCAGGTTGAGTCCCAAGAGTAAGTGGAGGAGCCAGAAGCAGTGGATGAAGTGTTAGATACAGAGGTTTGTCATACAAGCCTTGGGGATACCAAGACTTGTGGAGCAGTCCCTTGCCCATCTGCCCCCGCAGCCACGATAGTCACTCGCTCAGTGAGATGTATTGCCTCTGGCCATGTTTGCTCGTCCAGATGGCAGTACTGAAATGGACCCTGGCAGAAATATATATATATATATATATATATATACACACACATATGTATACTGTACTTATATGTATATATATATATATATATATATATACACAGTGTAATGGCAATTTGGTGGAGGATTGATGATGATTTGGGGATGCTTCAGCAAGGCTGGAATTGGGCAGGTTAATCTTTGGGAAGGATGTATGAATCAAGCTGCATACAAGACTATCTTGGAGAAACAGTTGATTCCTTCTGCTCAGGCAATGTTCCCCAACTCTGAGGACTGTTTTTTTCCACCAGAACAAAGGGCCATGCCGCACAACTATGTCAATAAAAATCAGCTTCTCTCCACACTTGGAATTTTTTCCCATTTTCGAAAACACAATATGGTAAAATCAATGGTGATGTTCAAAAGTACAACTCATGCCATAAAAAGCAAGCCCTCATTTGGCCATATTGATGGAAAAATAAAATAGTTATGGCGCTGGGAAGAAGGGGAGCGAAAAACAGAAATGCAAAAATGAAGGGGCGTGAAGGGGTTATATTCTTCTCTGCAGTAGCACTTTATCAGTAGCTCTAGTCTGTACGACATTTAATATACTTTCACCAGGGTATCTATAATGCAAGCAGTTTTCTCTATATATCATCCCCACTTTTAATGTGTTTATGTATTTGTTTTTAAATTATACCAATAAATATTTACATTTTTATTCTTTGGGCTTAGAACTTTTTTCTCCATGTAGGTTTTTTTTTGTACATTTTGCAGATTTTCTCCTTCATTTCATTTACAGTTATAAGACTACTACCGTATGTATGTTAAAACCAAGGATTTGTCTTGGTTATCATGTAGTGAAAATGTTTTTAGTGGCTATGTAAAACGGAGTGAATTATCTGAAAGCGGACACATTTTAGATTAAAAAATACCATTAAATTTCTTTTAAAGAAAAGAATGTGAGTATGGTGGAATAAGGCCTCATTAGAAAGCTATCCAAAGGTCTGATCCCGAGAGGTCTACCGGGCAAAGTAATGCCGTCCTTCCGGGAGAGGTCTCCGTATCAAAGTCATGCTGTCCTTCCCAGTAGAGAATGTAACCTTCAAAACAAAGTGTGAGAAAAACTGTAATCTATGATCAAGATCCCTAATTGAGTGACTCATTGGTCATAATAAAAAAAAGTTTAGAAAATCTAGAAACTGAGATTGAAAATGCTAAATACAAAGCGAACTACTTTAACCCACTAATATGAAACAATCCAGACTTACAACTGATAGATGGAATCATAACCTGAGAAAGAATAAAAGGAAGGGTGACTGTACACACAGAAATACGGTAAGAAACAAGAGACTCCAAACATCCAATCCTGAATCTATATCTGGGTCTTACTTTTTTCCCACTTCTGATTTTGATTTTTACACAGCTGTGAAAGATCTCCACCTCTTTGCCCGCAAACTTGTACTAAAGAAACTACATGAGAAACAACATGATGAGAATGGATGGACAGAGGAGGAACCCCAGGATATACAAATTTTGAAAGAACTTGAAGACGAGCAGAAACCCCCTCAAAATGAAGATATGATGTTTCTGATAAAACCAAAGAAATTTCCATCTTTAAATATTTACCCAAACATTGAACACTTTGTGAGACTTGTTACCAATGAGTTCCGCAAATTCTCTAGTGGTATTTCTGATGATAACCTTACATCAGAACAAAGAAAAGCACTACAAGACAAAAAATGTTTTAATAATATAATGATAATAATAATACATTTTATTTCTATAGCGCCAACATATTCCACAGCACTTTACATTTCAGAGGGGACTTGTACAGACAATATACATTACAGCATAACAATAATCACATAGATCATAACAGATACCAAGAGGAATGAGGGCCCTATGAGGAAAAAAGGGGAGACATGAAAGGTGGGTGGTAACAGTTGCCCTGATTGTATGGACCAACCATAATTGTTAAGTGTGTAACAGTACAGATGCAGAGGGCTAATGGATGCATAAAGCATGTGGGAACATGATGCGGGGAACCTGGTTATGGTAAAAAAACTTTTGACTGTGCCACAGAGGGATAGATTAGGTTAATGTGTTGAGGCGCTAGGCCAGTCTGAATAAATGAGTTTTCAGGGCATGCTTAAAATTGTGGGGATTGGGGACTAATCGTATTGACCTGGGAAGTGCATTCCAAAGAATTGGCGCAGCACGTGTATAGTCTTGAAGACGGGAGTGGGAGGTTCTGATTATTGAGGATGCTAACCTCAGGTCATCAGCAGAACAGAGGGCGCGGATAGGATGGTATACTGAAACAAGGGAGGAGATGTAGGGTGGTGCTGAGCCATGAAGAGATTTGTGGGTGAGGGTAATAAGTTTGTACTGGATTCTGGAGTGGATGGGTAGCCAGTGTAATGACTGGCACAAGGTAGAGGCATTGGTGTAACGATTGGTGAGGAATATGATCCTGGCAGCAGCATTTAAGACAGATTGGAGGGGGGAGAGTTTGGTAAGAGGGAGACCGATTAGAAGGGAGCTACAATAGTCGAGACGAGAATGAATAAGGGAAACAGTCAGAGTTTTTGCAGAGTCAAAAGTAAGAAAAGGTCGAATTCTAGAAATGTTTTTGAGGTGCAGATAACAAGAGCGAGCCAGTGATCGGATGTGGGGGACAAAGGAAAGCTCGGAGTCAAGTATGACCCCAAGACAGTGGGCCTGTTGCTGGGGAGTAATAGTAGAACCACACACGGAAATGGCAATGTCGGGTATAGGTACATTAGTAGCGGGAGGAAACACAAGGAGTTCAGTCTTTGACAGGTTCAGTTTCAGATATAGTGAGGATATGATGCTAGACACAGCGTTTAGACAATTGCCGGTGTTTTCTAGAAAGGCTGGCGTGATGTCAGGAGAAGAAGCTTATAATTGGGTGTCGTCAGCATAGAGATGGTACTGGAAACTAAATCTACTGATTGTTTGACCAATAGGGGCAGTATACAAAGAGAAGAGGAGGGGGCCTAGGACTGATCCTTGAGGAACCCCAACAGTAAGGAGAAAATGAGAGGAGGAGGAGCCAGCAAAAGATACAGTAAAGGAGCTGTCAGAGAGATAGGAGGAGAACCAGGAGAGAACGGTGTCCTTGAGGCCAATGGAACGGAGCATAGTGAGGAGGAGCTGATGATTCACAGTGTCAAATGCTGCAGAGAGATCCAAGAGAATTATCATGGAGTAATGACCATTTGATTTAGTTGTTAGTAGATCATTAGAGACTTTAGTGAGGGCAGTTTCAGTAGAATGTAAAGAGTGGAAACCAGATTGGAGAGGGTCAAGAAGAGAGTTTTCTGAGAGATAGCGGATAAGATGGGAGTGGACCAGGCGTTCCAGGAGTTTAGAGATGAAGGGAAGATTAGAAACAGGTCTATAGTTAGCGGCACAGTTTTGGTCGAGGGATGGTTTTTTAAGTAGTGGATGTATGATGACATGCTTAAATGAGGAGGGAAAGATACCAGAAGAGAGAGAGGTTAAATATTTTAGTTAGGTGAGGGGTGACAGCAGGGGAAAGGGGCTGGAGTAGATGTGACGGAAATGGATCACTGGTGCAAGTGGTTGGGCGAGAAGATGCAAGGAGCCTGCTTACTTCTTCTGTGACTGGTTCAAAATCAGAGAGTGAGCTAGATGCAGTGGGGGAGGGAGGACAGTGCATGGTATGAGGTGATTGGGAGATAATTTCCTGTCGGATCTGGTCAATGTTTTCTTTGAAGTAATTGGCCAGATCGTCAGCTCGAAGCTTCGTGGTTGGGGCCTGTACTCTTGGGTTGAGTAGAGAATGAAAAGTGTCAAAGAGACGTTTAGGGTTATTGGACAGTGAAGTGATGAGGGTGTTGAAATAGGTTTGTTTTGAGAGGTGAAGGGCAGTGTTGTATGTTCGAAGCATAAACTTATAATGGATGAAATCTTCAGGTAGGTTGGATTTTCTCCACAGACGTTCGGCGCACCTGGAGCACCGCTGCAGGAAACGTGTTTGCAGGGTGTGCCAGGGTTGTCGCTGTCTGTGTTGTGGTGTTCTATGTACAGGAGGAGCAAATTCATCCAGGGCACTTTGAGGTGTTTCATTGCAATGCTTCAATGCAGAATCAGGACATGAAAGGGAGGAGATAGGGGCCAATGAAGACTGCAAGTTCTTCATAAGTTTCTGGGTGTTAATGGCCTGTATGTTTCTATAAATATGGACAGTGGGGGTGACCTGAGCAGCCTGGCAGTTCTTGATAGAGAATGAAAGAAGGTTGTGGTCAGAGAGAGGGAGAGGGGAGTTTGCAAAATCATCCACTGCACAAAGCCGAGAGAAGACCAAGTCGAGGGAGTTTCCGTCTTCATGCGTTGGAGAATTAGTAAGCTGCAAAAGGCCAAATGAGGAGGTTAGAGATAAAAGGTGAGTAGCAGATGGGGAGAGGGGAAGAGCAATGGGGATGTTGAAATCGCTCATGATGAGGGTAGGGATGTCACAGGAGAGAAAATGTGGAAGCCAAGTGGCAAAATGATCAAGGAACTGATGGAAGGGGCCAGGAGGACGATATACCACCGCCACTTGCATGGAGAAGGGGGTGTAGAGTCTGACTGCATGGACCTCAAAAGAAGGAAAGACAAGTGAGGGTACTTGAGGGATAACCTGAAAGGTACATTTTGATGATAGGAGCAGACCAACGCCTCCACCTGCTCTATTGTCTGATCTTGGGGTATGAGAGAAGTGTAGTTCCCCGTATGAAAGAGCAGCAGCAGCGGTAGTGTCTGACTGCTGGATCCAGGTTTCAGTAAGAGCCAGGAGGTTAAGAGAATTAAAAAGGAAAAAGTCATGAGTGAAGGAGAGTTTGTTACACACTGAGCGAGAATTCCAAAGTGCACAATTAAGAGAGACAGATGGCATCCAGTGAATATTAATAAGATTAGAGAGGTTTCTGAGTGTAGCAGTTGGGGGGTTTGACTTTCTATAACATGGGAGACCAAGGTTGGGAGCAATGTCTCCTGCGACTAGGAGAAAGAGGATAGAAAGAGTGAGCAGATGGTTAAGTGATTTGTGAGAGCATCTCTGATGTTGAATGGTGGGACTGAATGGATCTGTGCTGTGTAGCAATGTGAAAAGAGCGTGACTGCTATACATAGGAGAGGAAAGGAGTGAGGGGCCAATATGGATGGAGTGTAGAGAGTTAATACCAGGGCAGTGGATGTGTGTAAATGCAGTGGCCAGGATATGAATTAGACAAATGCATATGGTAAATATTTGGGGTTGCCCAAATGTACAGGGAAAAGATTTATTTATTTGTCTTACCTGTCTCCTGCCCTGTCTAACAGCCATATTATAACTGCCAGCGTACTTTGATACATGTACTTCGATTACATGTACATTAATGCCACTCCTGCATAAATGCCTTCCCCAGGCTAGCTCTGAATTTATAGAAGGCCACTTCTAAGATTCTAAGATCTTCCTTTTTTTTTTTCTCTCCTTACTCGTTAGCAATCAATCAAACTAAGTTAGAACAGCAGGACACAATAAATGTATTTAGCAGATAAACAAGTGTCCAGGCCTACATGGATCATAAACCACTTTCAAAAGTTACTTGACCTCAATAGCATAAGGGGAAAAGCAGGGTGAGTTGAAATAACTATATACCAATATATATGCTGCAAAGATGAATGATAGAGGTTGGACACATGCAGGATTCAGTGAAGTTGCTGGAAATAGTTAAATACCATTATATATGCTGCAAAGATGAATGATAGAGATTGGACACATGCAGGATTCAGTGAAGTTGCTGGAAATAGTTAAATACCTGTATGAAGAGAATAGAGATGCATGTTAGATTCAGCCATGTTTTAACTGCCAGCGTACTTTGATACATGTACTTCAATTATATGTACATAAATGCCACCCCTGCATAAATGTTGTTATAAAGCCAGCCGATAAAGGCGGCAACGTTGTGATATCTCCAAACAAACTCTACGAAAAGGCAGCATTTAGAACAAATACGTAACACGGATTGTTATGGGGAAAGATTAACATTCAATCCCACCTTGACCTTTCAGGAACAACTCAAGAATATATTGGAAAAAGCATACCAGGATGGAACCATCTCAAATGAGATTAAGAATGGCCTTCTAGAATTTCCCAGAACTGCATGTTTATAGCTGCTACCGAAAATACATGAGAACATGTCATCACCACCGGGCCGACCCATCGCGTCCAGAAGTGGCAGCTTATGTGAGAATATCAGTAAGTATTTAGATCATTACTTGAAACCGATTGTTGAGTCCCTGCTATCTTATGTTAGAGATTCAAGCTATTATTGAACAAAATGGAAAACATCTTTATGACATGTGGCTCGTCACATTTGATACTGAATCCTTATGGACCTCAATCAAACATCACAATGGTACGGAACCTGCAAAGGCTTTCTTTTATTATCTATGACCAACTTAGACCCAGACTTGATCTTATTTTTACTCATTCTTCTGTATTTTGCCCTTAAACACAATTTTTTTCTGCTTAAGGATGTCCCTTACCTGCAGCTCCAGGGTACGGATATGGGGGCAGCCTGCATTTCCTCATATGCCAATGTCTTCCAGCAGCTGTGGGAAAGGATGATTTTCTTTACCAACCGGGCAGCTCACATTGAAAAGTCCTACTTTGGATAAGATATATCTATTTTATATTAATGATTTGGCAAGGCACTGAGGATAATCTGCTGAGATTTATATAGACTCTAAATCTTAATGATTTAAACATCAATATTTTTAATTGTGTTTTCTTTATATATTTTTAAGACCCAGGACCAGAATTAGATCATTGCACATCTTCTATCTCTTCCCATAAGTTAATCTGAAGTGGATTCTGAGAAACCATAACATCATGTTTATATGGACATGTGATTGATCATTATATACATTTGTTTATGCACCTGTCACTTTATCCTTTTTTAGTGTTTTATATGGACGTCTGATTTATCATTATATATTTTTACACTTGCACCTGTCACTTTATCCCTTTTTGGGTATTTTATATGGATATCTGAAAGATCATTATATACATTTTCATTTGCACCTATCACTTTATCCCCCTTTTGTGGCAATTCATTAATTGTTGTGATTCCCTGCTTGGATATTTATCAGTTCAATGATGATTGCATTTGTCATATCCCTCTCTATACAGTGTTTAATATATGTACTTTCATTTATTTCCCCTTTATACACTCTTACTTAATTTTATCTCCACTCTCCTTTTCACTTTTTATCTTTTTTTTATTTTTCATTTTCATTTAGTTCCTATCTCATATTCACATTGCACTTTTCATATGCTTAATATATATGCATTTTTTCACACCTCTTCCTTGATGATTTTTGTCCCCTTACACCCCCTTTTACCTTCGTATACTTCCAAGTTTGTATAATTCCTGATATCTTGATATGTTGATTATCACATTACTATTAATTTCACACCCCACTCCTATATAGTGAACACATTCACTCTCTGTCTATTTCAGGTCCATTATATACATGAATACATTGTGCAATCTGACCAACCATGTCCCATTATTGTCTGTTTTCAAAGTTAAATTTAATCTGTTTCATATCCCCAGTACCCGTGTGCGCTCCCCATGGTCACGTGTTTGCTAATTCTCTATGGTGATGCATTTAGTCTGGCTCTCCCATCCCCACTCCCACCATGACACAACTGGTGTGGGTGGTGACGGGTGACGTTAGACGGTGCTGCCCAGACATCCGCGCACAATGTTTGCCCACGGTGAGTGCCGCTCCATACTGCCTTTGGTGCCTCACTGCAGAAATAGCCTTGGGCCTCACCTTTGACACCTACTTCCCCATTTGAAGAAGCTAAACAGCGAAACGAGCGTTGGGGTCCTTACTGCTGCATTCACTAATACCCAGGTCTATTCTTATATGTATTTTATTTTACTTCATTGGAATCACGTCTGTATATTCAATAGCATTTATGATGATACAATACGTCTGCTATTGATTGCATTGCACTTTATCCTTTTTCATATACCATCATGATACAATGTGTTTATTATTGCTTGCACTATAGTTTATCTCAGCCCCCTGCTATATCTATATAAACCACCCATCATTTGATGATATTATCTATCTATTGATCTTACCTAGACAGGCTGAACAGAGGTACATTGTGCACACACTTAAATCCAATATATCAGTACCTTATGGTTTAAATCATGATTTTCTACTTATCAGGATTTATCATGATATAATGCGCTGACTATTGATTACATTGCTCCTTATACCGTTTCATAGTCTTCAGAACTATTTTTGCTTACCCTAATGATACAAGGTTTTTGTTTTTTTACTGATTGTGTGACACATTATTTTCTAACATACAGTCCTCTGCATTGTCAATCAAAAGCATTTATCACTCGATGACACTTTTTTCATTTGGATAAGCCAAACAGGTATTTTGTGTACATATTTAATATATATATTCTTCTCTGCAGTAGCACTTTATCAGTAGCCCTAGTCTATACGACCTTTAATATACCTTCACTTGGGTATTTATTATACAAGCAGTTTTCCCTATTTATCATCTCCACGTTTTAAATGTTTATGTATCTGTTTTTTAATTATACCAATAAATATTTAATTTTTTATTTTTTGGTATTAGTACTTCTTTCTCCATGTAGGTTGTTTTCGTATGTTTGAAGTGCCCTATAATCTTTATATAGCCTACTTTTTTAGGATTTTGCTTATATTAGGTCTAATGATTTTGATGAGCAAATGGGGCCTTCTGATTCCTCACTGCAACACAGCTTTATCGCAAACAATTTGGATTAGCAAATAGGGCCTGCTGGATGAACCCCTATATTAAAACCAATGATTTTGATGAGTAATTAAGGCCTCCTGATTCCTCACTGCAAAACAGTTTTAACAGTGGTCAGGTCAGGTGGGCTTGGCTGAACAATTAAAAAAAATTCGGGTACCAAGACTCGAACCCAAACCCAGACCCCATTGTATTGAATGGGGGGCTCAAATATCCAGTGTTTGCCACTATGTCTTGTGTACGACAGTGCAGCAAACACTGCATCTAATCCGCAGTAAAATCATTACCATCAGACAGACAGCCGCGATTCCCACGCTATCAAATGGCAGCATGATCCAGCAGCTTTGATCGGAGGTAAAGCATTTACCTGCCATCACTCTACTGCTCCCATCAGCCTATGCCTGCTGGTGCTATAACAATGAGAGCAGGTGGCGGTCGATGGGAGTATTCATCAGTCAGTACCTGCACTCTAAGTAAATAATTAACCCCTCCCTGACATGCGCCGTTTACGTACGGTGCATGTTGGTTCTCCCTCTTTGATTTGAGCTCTGGTGCTGAGCCCACATCTTTCCCAGGATATGTCAGCTGATTTCAACAGCTGACATGTGCCCCTAACAGCCGCAAGTGGAATTGTGATCCACCAGTGACTGTTAACCTGTTAAAAGCCACTGAATTTCTGACAGTGGCATTTAAAATGATTGTGCCAGAAGCGCGTCACTAGTCCCACCCATCAGCGGTCACATGACCGCGGGTCGCTGATGGGTCAGACCCCTGTGATTGTCATTGCCGAACTGCTATGAGAGCCACCCATCGGTCGGTTTACGTAGCAAAGGAGCATTTCTGCTACACAGAGCGGGCCTGCAGCACAAGCAATTGAATGATTGCAGCTTCTAGTCTCCCAAGGAGACTATTGAAGCAAGTGGAATGTAAAAAAAAATGTTTTTAAAAATATATAAAAAAATAATAAATATGAAAAAGTACATTTCCACATTCACCCTATTCAAAGTAAAACAATTAAAATAAAAAAAAAAAACACATTTTGTATCGCCGAGTGTGATGCAGCAGCAAAAAAGGCAAATGCAATTCTAGGATGTATTAACAGAAGCATACAGTCTAGATCACGTGAAGTCATTATTTCCCTCTACTCCTCTTTGGTCAGACCTTATCTGGAATATTGTGTCCAGTTTTGGGCACCACATTTTAAAAAAGACATCAACAAACTTGAGCAAGTTCAGAAAAGAGCGACCAGAATGGTGACCGGTCTGCAAACCCTGTCTTATGAGGAAAGGTTGCAGGATTTGGGAATGTTTAGTTTGCAAAAGAGAAGACTGAGAGGAGACTTAATAGCTGTCTACAAATATCTAAAGGGCTGTCACATTGTAGAAGGATCAACTTTATTCTCATTTGCACAAGGAAAGACTAGAAGCAATGGGATGAAACTGAATGGGAGGAGACACAGATTAGATATTAGAAAAAACTTTTTGACAGTTAAAGTGATCAATGAGTGGAACAGGCTGCCACAAGAAGTGGTGAGTTCTCCTTCAATGGAAGTCTTCATACAGAGGCTGGACAGACATCTGACTGGGATGATTTAGCGAATCCTGCTTTGAGCAGGGGGTTGGACCAGATGGCCCAGGAGGTCCCTTCCAACTCTACGATTCTATGAGTTCAGAATTGCCTGATTTATCAATGTATAAAAATAATTAACCCCTTTCTGATATATGATGTACTATCCCATCCATGTGCCCTGGGACTTAATTCCCAAGGACGGGATAGTACATCATAGCGATCAGCGGCGCTTATCACAGCTGACACCCATCCCTATGTGTCAGGGGCGGTCACGGACCTCCCCCGGCATGTTAACCCCTTGCACACTATGATCAAATACGATCGCAGTGTACCGGGGTTTAGGGAAGCATCGGCAAGGAGGGGGTTCCCTCCATGCTTCCCTGACACCCCCGCAGCAGCTCGATGTGTAGCGCTGCTGTGGGGGCCTCCTTCCCTGCAGGTCCCCGGATCCAATATGGCGGCGGGGACCTTCGGGGGCCTGCAGGGAGCCGGCTTCCTCACTTCCTGCAGAGTGCAGTGCCTCACTGCCTGCAGAGCATCGTTGATCTGTCACAGCGATCTGTGATGTGTCAGATCATCGATCTCACACATGACAGTGATGTCCCCCCTGGGACAGTGTAATAAAGTTAAAAAAAAGTGTAAAAATAATTTCAAAAAAATCGCTAAATAAATTTAAAAAAAAAATATTCCCTCATAAATTCATTTTTTGGAAATAAAAAAATAAAAACAATAAAAGTACATATTTAGTATCGCCGCATCCGTAACGACCCACCCTATAAAACTGTCCCATTAGTTAACCCCTTCAGCGAACCCCTTAAAAAATAAAAACAAAGCAAAAAATAATGCTTTATTATCATACCGCCGAACCAAAAGTGCAATAACGCGCGATCAAAAAGACGCATATAAATAATCATGGTACCGCTGAAAACGTCACCTTGTCCGGCAAAAAACGAGCCACCATACAGCATCATCAGCGAAAAAATAAAAAAGTTATAGCTCGCAGAATAAAGCGATGCAAAAATAATTATTTTTTATATAAAATTGTTTTCATTGCATAAAAGCGCCAAAAGATAAAAAATGACATTAATGATGTATTGCTGTAAGTGTACTGACCCGAAGAATAAAAGCGCTTTATCAATTTTATCGCACGTGGAATGGTGTAAACGCACCCCCCAAAAGAAATTCATGAAAAACTGGTTTTTGTTCATTCTGCGTCCCAAAAATCAGAATAAAAAGCAATCAAAAAAGTCACGTGCCCGAAAATGGTACCAAAAAAAACGTCAACTCGTCTCGCAAAAAATGAGACCTCACATGACTCGGTGGGTGAAAATATGGAAAAACTATAGCTCTCAAAATGTGGTGATGCAAAATTTTTTTTACAATGAAAAGCATCTTTTAGCGTTTGACAGCTGCCAAACATAAAAACCCACCATAAATAGTAAATCAAACCCCCCGTTATCACCCCCTTAGTTAGGGAAAAATAATACATTTAAAAAAATGTATTTATTTCCATTTTCCCATGAGAGTTAGGGTTAGGGCTAGGGTTAGGGCTGAGATTAGGGTTAGGGTGTGTTGGGGTTAGGGTTGGAGTTAGAATTGGGGGGTTTCCACTGTTTGAGCACATCAGGTGCTCTCCAAATGCAACATGGCGTCCGATCTCAATTCCAGCCAAAAAAGTCAAATGGCGCTGCTTCCCTTCTGAGCTCTGCCATGCGCCCAAATAGTCTTTTACACTCACTTATCGGGTATCAGCATACTCAGGACAAATTGCACAATAACTTTTAGGGTCCTGTTACCCTTGGGAAAATAAAAATTGGGGGTAAGAAGATTATTTTTGTGGAAAAAATATGATTTTTTAATTTTACAGCTGTACGTTATAAACTTCTGTGAAGCCCTTGTGGGTTCAAAGTTCTCACTACATATCTAGATAAGTTCCTTGGGGGGTCTAGTTTCCAAAAAGGGGTCACTTGTGGGGGGTTTCCACTGTTTAGGCACATCAGGGGCTCTCCAAACGTGACATGGCGTCTGATCTGAATTCCAGCCAATTTTGCATTGAAAAAGTCAAACGGCGCTCCTTCCCTTCTGAGCTCTGCCATGCACCGAAACAGTGTTTCCCCCCACATATCAGGTATCAGCATACTCAGGACAAATTGTACAATAACTTTTGCAGTCCAATCTCTCCTGTTACCTTTGGTAAAATAAAAAAATTGGACCTGAAGTAATTTTTTTGTGAAAAATAGTTAAATGTTCATTTAAGGGTTAATAAACTTCTTGAGTGTGGTTTTGAGCACCTTGAGGGTTGCAGGTTTTAGAATGGTGTCACTTTTGGGTATTTTCTATCATATAGACCCCTCAAAGAGACTTCAAGCGTGATGTGGTCCATAAAAATAAAATGGTGTTGCAAAAATGAGAAATCGCTGATCAACTTTTAACCCTTATAATCTCGTAACAAAAAAATTTTTTGCTTCCAAAATTGTGCAGATGTAAAGTAAACATGTGGGAAATGTTATTTATTAAGTTTTTGTGTGCCATATCTCTGTCATTTAAGAGCATAAAAATTTAAAGTTGGAAAATTGCGAAATTTTCTACATTTTTGCCAAATTTCCGTATTTTTCACAAATAAACGCAAGTTATATCAATGAAATTTTACCACTAACATGAAATACAATATGTCATGAGAAAATATTGTCAGAATCACCGGGATCCATGGAAGCGTTTCAGAGTTATTACCTCATAAAGGGACAGTGGTCAGAATTGTAAAAATTGGCCCGGTCATGAACGTGCAAACCACTCTTGGGGTAAAGGGATTAATCTGAATGGTAAATGGCAAAACTAGAGAATTTCATATTTTTGATCGCTGTAACATTGTATTAAATTGAAATAACGGAAATCAAAGAATCACAGTTACACCAAAATTGTATGAATAAAAATTCCAGCTAGGTGCACAAAAACTAAGCCCTCACACGACCCCAGATCCTCAAAAATGGAGATATTATGGGTCTCAGAAAATGAAGCAATTTTTTTAGCAAATTTTGGATTTTTGATGGATTTATGACATTGTGGAATTGCACTTTTATACAATTTCACTGCACTTGGAATTTGGCCTTGTTTTCCTGTACATTTTATGGTAAAACCAATGGTGTATTTCAAAAGAACAACTTGTCCTGCAAAAAACAAGCCCTCCCATGGCCATATTGACAGAAAAATAAAAAATTGTGGCCCTGGGAAGGCAGGGAGCAAAAAACAGAATAGCAAAAATGAAAAATGGGCTGCGGCATGAAGGGGTTAAATAAAAAAAGAGCAACTTGGGTTCCCCTGTATTTTTGATAACCAGTGAGGTAAATGTGACAGCTGGAGGCTTCAACCCTCAGCTGACACCATTAGCAAGGCTGGTTATCAAGAATAGAGGAGTCCCCATGCTATTTTTGTTTATTTACATTAATAATTAAAAAAAACAACCAGACAAGCTAAAGCAGAAAGCTGGAGGCTGGTATTTTCAGTCTGATAAGGGGCCATGGATATTGGCCCTACCCAGCTTGAAAGTAGCAGCTCACAGTCACCCAGAAAAGGCGCATCTATTAAATGCGCCTATTCTGGCACTTTGCCTGGCTCTTCTCACTTGCCCTGCAGTGGTGGGAAGTGGGGGTCATATTTGTGGGGTTGATGTCACCTTTGTATTGTCTGGTGACATCAAGCCCATGGCTTATTAGTGGAGAGGTGTCTATAAGATACCTATCCATTGATTATCCTATAGTTTTAATGTAAATAAACACACAGCCAGAATAAAGTTCTTTATCTGAAATTAAAACAAAAATATACTTTTCATTTTTTATTTAAAAATTAAAAACACAGTTTTACTCACCTAATGACCATTCCATTGAAGCCAACATCTCCTGTAATAAAAAAAAAGCTAAAAAACAACCATGTCTCTCACCTTTCCGTAGTTCTGCCCCATGCAGTAATCCATGTCTGGAATTGAACAGTTTTAAATCTGGATGGTGCCAAGTTGCGATTGTTCAGGCTGAGAACCACTGATGAATGAGCTACTGTGAGCATAAGTTCAGTGACTAGCTCTAATGTCAACAAGGTTACCACAGGTCAATGAGGCTGCTTTGCCTATTGGGCCAATGAACTGTGGTGACCTTGGTGAGATTACCGCTAGCACAGTGAGAAAAAGTCTCATGGTGCAGACGTGAGTTCACCCCAGTTGACCCGGAGAAATTTCTCATGGTGAATTGCGATGAACTCACTGCTGCACTGAGACTTTTTCTCATTTTGCTAACTGTGATCACCGTAGTTCAGGGGCATGCTTGCTGCAGCTCATTCTTCCTTGCATCTCAGCATGAATAGTCGCATGATTGCACAATTAATGCTGAAGAGCATATGATGCACAGATTTATTATGGTGTGGGACACTATGGATTCTGGCCATCTCTCCATCTAGCCACTCCTCCATCCATACCTCATCCATCAATCAATCCATCTACCATCCATCCATCCATCCCTCATCCATCCGTCCCTGCAGCCATCCCTCCACATAGCACTCATCCAGCCATCTCTTCATCCATCCATCTCTCATCAATTCCTCCATCCATCCCTCATCAATCCATCCATCCCTTCATCCATTCATCCCTCCAGCCTTCACTCCATCCATCCCTCTTCTATCCAGCCATCCATACAGCCCTCATCCATCAATCCATCCAGCCATCCCTACATCCCATGCAGCCTCAGTGACTGACGGTAACCTTGATAACTCTGATGCTGTGTTCGCTGCAGCTCATTCTCCCAGTGGTTCTCAGTCTAGATGGTCGGATCTTGGCACCATCCAGTTTTAAATCTGTTTATCCCCAGACATAGAATATGGTGTGGGACAGAACGTTGGACGGATGAGGGATATATTTTTTTTATTTTTTTTTATTACAGGAAATCAGGGCTTCAATGGAATGGGCGTTAGGTGAGTATAACTGTGTTTGTTATTTTTAAATAAAAAATGAAACGTGTGCTTCGTTTTTATTTCGCGTAAAAGACTTTATACAGGCTGTGTGTTTTATTCACCATACAACTGTTGAATTAGTAAGGGATAGGTGTCTTATAGATGCCTCTCCATTACTAACCATTGGGCTTGATGTCACCGGACATTACAAATGTGACATCAACCCCCACAAATATGATCCCCACTTGCCACTGCTAGAGGGCAAATGAGAAGAGCTGAGCAAAGCACCAAAATTGGTACATCTAATAGATGTGCCATTTCTGGGTGGCTGCAGGCTGCTATTTTTTGGCTGGGGGGAGCCAATATCCATTGCCCCTTACCAGGCTGAGAATACCAGCCTCCAACTGTCTGCGTTACTTTTCTAGTTGTCTAAAATAGGGGGGAGCCCACGCAGTTTTTTTAAATAATTTATTTCTTCCATCATGTTGTTGAAACTCTGCCTCCTGCTAATACGAACCTTATCAGATGGTGGTGCTGAATGTTGTGGCATGCTGAGGAATGTTTTCCACATTTTGGCCATGCTAACCCTTCCTTCCGAGGTGGTGCTGGTGCCCCAGCTCTGTTGGTAACTTCCTCCTCCTCCTCTGCCTTGTACTTTCACCAGCCCTTGCAGGCAGGTGGGGATGTCATCAGTAGTGCATCTATCAGTTTGTGTTTGTATTCCCTCATTTTCCGATAATGTTCCAGTGAAGGACGTAATGATGGCACATTGTCCATGTAGAGGGGATCCAGCAGAATGGCCACCCAGTATTCAGCACTAGTAAGAATCTAGGCCACTTGTTAGTCATTGCTCAGGCACAGCAGAATATATTCGCTCATGTGTGCCAGGCTGCCCAGAGGAGGTGTATCATCTGTGTCCTCTGTATTCCCCAGTCATGCTGCAGTGATGCCCATGAGCTGCTTTGAGTGTTAAACTGCTGAGTACACGGTTACTCCTCCATTCTCCAAAATTGTCCCTTAGCTTGACAATTGTGTACCTGACCATTGTTGCCACAGGAGCCCACCCTGCAAAGCATGTGTGGACAATTATTCTGATAATGGTGTAAGGCTGAGTTCACACGTGGCGTTTTTTTTGCGTTTCCGCGGCGGTTTTAACCGCGCGATTTTGCCGCGACAACGCGAAAAATAAGCATCCCATGCATTCCTATGGGATTCCGCAATGCTGTGCTAATGCTGCGGTTTTTACAGCGGCGGAATCACTTCACGGTAAGAAACGCAGCATGCTCATTAATTTGCGGAATCGCGGCGATCCCGCACCCATAGGAATGCATTGTTCCGCTTACTTCCCGCATGTGGCTGTGCACACCATGCGGAAAGTAAGCAGAACAATTGCGGATGGTACCCACGGTCCGGAGGAGAGGAGACTGTCCTCTGGGCTTTGGGTACCATATCCCTGTAGAAAATAGAATTTAAAATAAAAAATATTGTTATTCTCACCTTCCAGCGTCCCGTGCAGCCTTCCCGACTCTCTCCACGCTCCCGTTCCCAGTAAGCCTTTGCGAAAATGCCCGAGATGGCGTCCGTTCTCGCGGGATCGCGAAGTCTCGCGGTCATTCGCGCGACGTCATCGCGAATTACGAGACATCGCGATCCCGCGAGAACGGACGTCATCGCGGGCATTTTCGCAAAGGATTACTGGGAATGGATGCACGGGACGTCGGAAGGTAAGAATAACACCATTTTTTATTTTTTTTTACATTCTATCTTTTACTACTGATGTAGTAAAGTAGTAAAAAGTTGGTCAGTAGTAAAAAGTTGGTCACACTCGTCAAACACTATGTTTGACGAGTGTGACCAACCTGTCAATCAGTTCTCCAAGCGATGCTACAGATCGCTTGGAAAACGCTAGCATTTTGCAAGCTAAATACGCTTGCAAAATACTAGTTTTTCCGCGGGAAAATCGCGGGAATTTAAAATGCGATTTTCCCGTGGAATGGAATTCCGGAATTCTCGCGGTAATTTCCGAAAGAGTTCCGGTACGTGTGCACTTAGCCTGAATGTTTCCCTTTCATCCTCTTCTTTCTCCTGTGCCATCACCTCATCCATCATTGCCTGAAGCAATTTTTCAAGGTGGCGTAGCAGCGGGATAGTGACAATGATGATGGCGTCATCAGCACTGGCCATGTTTGTTGCATACTCGAAGCAGCTCAACACGTCCGATATAGAGGCCCACTCATTGGTGGTGAAGTGGTATTGTTTCGCAGAGCAACTCAGCTGTGTGTGCTGCTGTCATGTCGGACGCTATTCACACCACAGCGTCCGGCAGGCAGCGGTAGTTCCATCTCCGTCCACTATAGCCTGAGTGGCGCCGGCTTGATTTTACTCAGGTTATCGGGGGTTAATCTAGCTGGAAATCAGGTGGGATGTTTGGTCACACCCACGGTCTTTAAATTGTCATGCTGGCCTGTGGGCATCGCCGATTATAGCTTGTGTTTTATGCCAAGTGGTTCCGGTCTGGAGAGGTGGTATTGGAGAGAGAAATTCATATCTGGTATCGTATGATCCGTTGTTACCTTTTCGCCTTCCTATATTTGTGCTTTCTTTTGCCCTGTTCACATTACAGTATTGTCCGGTGTGTTTGCGGCGCGGTGTGGTTTAAGTTCTCCCTGTCTGTCATTACTGTGTGGGCTTTGGTGGTTTGACAACTCACTGGATGGAGGGTGGAGGGTTCAGCTTAGGGCTGAGCAGGAGATAAGGAAAGGTTGGAGGCTCAGGCATTTGCACCATTAGCAAAAACCCTGGGTTGAGGGTCAGACAGGGTTTTCCCTAGTTTGAGGGACTCTGCAGGGGCCCCGGGTATTTCAGCCTCCTTTGACCTAAGCCCCGCATAATAGCTGCAGCTGAAACTCCACTGCTCGCACAGTCTTTCCAGCATATGCAGCATAGAGTTCCATCTTGTGGGTACATCACCTACATGACGGTGAATGGTAAGGCATATAGGTGACTAGTAGCAGGGTGAGAACACCAAATATTTGCACAGATGGCCTGCACTTTCTACAGCAGCTCTGACATATCGATGTAAATTTTCATGAAGCTCTAGCTCTTCACCACCGAATTCAGCACTTGCGCCAGACCAGAGATGCGCATCAAACCTGCTAGACCAAGAGCTTCTATGAGATTGTGCCCATTATCGCAAACTGCCAGGCAGTGCTTAAGGTGTAGCAGCATCAATGACTCATCACCCTGTTGTTTGATCCCTGTCCACATCTCCTGAGCATTGTGGGATTTTTCCCCCAAATAGATGAGTTTCAAAACAACCTGTTGTCGTTTCCCCCTGGCTGTGCAGAAATTGGTTGTGCAAATGATACGCTGACGAAATGAGAGATGTGGTGAAGGAATTGGAGTAGGCAACATGGGCAGAGAAGTATCCCACAGTTCTCGGTGGTGGAAAAACATGCGTCAAAACACTTTCCGCCTCAGGTCCAGCTACCACTACATTTACACAGTGGACAGTTAGGGATATGTAACGTCCCTGTTGGAGCTAACTGGTCGACATATGGGGGGTTATGTGGACCTTGTTACAGATAGAGTTGCACAGTCCACACCTGATTTTGTCTGCAACATGCTCATGCAGGACAGGGTGACCCGATTGGAAAAGTGGCGGCGGCTGGAAGACATATACGGTAGGACTACCACAGCCATAAGTTTTTTTATAGTGTCCGTCTCTACCAGACTAAATAGCAGCATTTTAAAAGCCAGGAATTTTGAAATGCTGGCATTCAGGACCAGGGCTCATTTGTGCGTAGGGTGTACTTCCTCTTTCTGTCCAGTGTTTGGGGAATGGATGGCTGAACGCTTCCATGGGACAAGTGGGGAGATGCTCCATGACACTGCTGGTGGCTGTACTGTCACGCTCTCTCTGTGCGGTGAACTAGATGGTCCTTTTGCTCAGGATTGGGAGGAAGAGGCAGAGACCGCAGCAGAAGACAGAGTAGGAGGATCCTCATATCTTTCCTGGTTTTTCAGGTGTGTACTCCACTGCAGCTCTTGCTTTGCATTCCCCATTGCAAGGGGGTGAGGTAGAACACAGCACAGATGCCCATTGGCCTCAAAGAAACTGGAAGCATTCTTACTCATCCAATCTAAAGCCGCCTCTACTCGTTCTGGCCACACTATTCGCCCAGTAGCACTCGGGGCTACAAAATTATGGCAAAATGTCCTGTCTGATGAGTACACCAGAGGAACGTGTTTAATTTGCGTGTATAGCAGGCACAGATCAGCCATGTGCTCTTCCTGCAGCATCTACACCAGCACATTGGCCGCATCCCTATTTGATGCTCTCCTCATTCTTTGCAAACCAAAAATTGCAGAGTATTACACGACCTGTATATACAGAGAGAGTGGTCGGCAGATTACTACACTGCTTGTATGCAGAGTGCCCAACAGAGCTTGTTTTCAGAGTACCCCCAATGGGACTATTTTGCAGAGTACCCTCAAAGAGATTATTTTTGCGGTACCCACACAAAGACTGTTTGGCAGAGTTTCCAAATTTGTTTGCAAGGCAATTGTCCTGCTCCTATCCACATTTTTCTTCCTTTTGCAGCCTCCTAGCCCTTAGGCTGGTATCACACATGTGAGGAATACGCCCAAGTCTCACATGTTATTACCCGACACTGCTGCCGGCACTCGGATCGAAGCGTGTGGCTGCATGTATTGCTATGCGGCGGCAGTGTCGGGTATTAACATGCGAGACTCGGACGTATTCCTCGCATGTGTGATCCCGGCCTTACTTTGACCATTTTATAGCACAAATGTTGGGGTGCAAGGTGGGATAATTAGTTGTGGTCCAGAACTTTTACAAATGTTTCAAATAGAAATATTTTTTTCCATTAGAACTCCTCCTGCTCACCATCTGTTAGAAGCATATCTGAAGAGCTTATGTAGAAAAAAACACACATAAGTGTAGGTAGTTTGAACTTGTTTCAAAAGAGATCTAAATTGCATTAATCAATAAAGCTGTGGGTTATGCTGTAGTCTGCTATACTGCTATCAGCTTCTAACTGGAAATTTCACCTTATATCTGCTGAGAGTTGAATTTTAAAGGTGATTTATACAGGAGATTTTGAAAATGTTGCAATGTACAGTAAAACAAGTGCATGTCAGAAAGGAAGAAGATCAAGTCTATAAATAACCAGTTTATTTGTTTTATTTCTTTACTTGGTTGATAGCTGATCAATATGTTAAAAGCTGAAAAAAGGACTCATGCCCAGAAAAGTGTTTAGCCCAGACAGTATGCTCTAGGATAAAAACAGAAAGACAATTCCGCTTTTCTGGAAGCTTACAAACACAACATCTAGTGGACAACTGGACACATTAGAACTATATATTCTATGTAAATAAGCATCTGAAGTGAAAAAGTTGAACTTTGGGTCAAATACTATGTTTTCTGTGACAAATCACTATATCAGTATGAAAGATATTCATGAATAAAGGGACTCAGTCACCAGGTTTTTGCTATGTAATCTGAGAGCAGACAAATGTCTTTACCAAGACAAAATCAAAACAAATTCTCTCTGATTCTATCAGATTTTCAGCAAAAAAGCACCTACATTAAGGAATTCATTTTCTCCGAGCTTATATGTTAATCAAATCAACAATGCAAAATATACTTGGCTTCATGCAAAGGGTTATTATAAATGTGGACACAGTATGCACAGACACAGACATGTTGCAGGCATACTGAAAATACAACTACTTGGTTGGGTTGGTGGAACGCACCAAATAAAATATAATAGTAAGGTGCGTTCGCAACCCGGAGTCCACAGTGCAGAGATGGTATACTGCTGCTCAATAATGGCGAACACTGACTGAACACCAGTGGTGTAACCGCTGAACCGGTGTGTACAGGAGCGAACTCTGTTACTGCACAGAGCCACAGAACACAAGTGCCTGTTAACCTCACAGGGCTCGGCAAGGTGAACACTAGTTATGAGACACAGGACTCTGCCTTAAGGACGCAGGGTAAGAGTCTCTCTAGTCCCACTAGCATTTGACACCACAATTGTGATGTCTAAACTAAATAATATAGTCGCACCACGTGCGCACTGCACCAGTTCAGAAAACGCCACTAACCACCTAGAGCGGGGAGGTAAGCGCTTGACTTGCGCACGGCGCCTCTGTGATGAATGCTGCTGCACATGCCTTGTGCTGACTGGCGCTATCTGGTGCTAACACTCGTGTTGGAGAAAGGGATGCTCTTCGGCACATAGATTATGCCACCACTGGTGCTGACTCTATCTCCTTAAACCCTAACTCATACACAACCGAGGGTAGGGGTTTCATAATGAGTCAGTCACCAGTCTCATACATCCGTCATCACACACACAACTAACCATCAGAGTCTATATTAGCGCATGGCCAAGCGGCCATGCAAACCTTTTATAGCAGCATCCTTCCCGGACCTTCCTGATGGTCCAATCCGAGCTGCTTGAGGACCTGAGCATGTGACCTCCGACCTCCAATGAGAGGTCGTCCCACGGGCATGCTCAGTAGGCTGCAAGACTTGGCATCTGGAGCTGCTTGCTGCTGACTAGTGCGGATTGCTAAAGCTGGACCAGAGGTGGCAGCAGCAACCAACCTGACCACACTAGCTTGAGCAAGATGCCAGGAATGACACCTTTGCTGAGCAGCCTCCTCTGTGGTTGGGACTGAATGGGAGACCACAGAAGGCAAGGCTAGGGATTCCTCCTGTGCAGAGGTCGAAATCCGATGCCTAACATTATCCCCCTCCCTCCTGCGCCTCGCTATGCTCAAAGGCTGCAATGAGCAGGGGAGTACAAATATTTTCCACAGGCTCCCAGGTCCTATCCTCTGGGTCATGACCCTTCCAGTCCACCAGGTAATACCTTTTGCCATTTACCACCTTACACCCCACGATGGCTTTCACCTCGTACTCATCCAAGGACAAGCTTAAAGTCCAGGTAGATGGCTTAGAAAACCGGGATAAGTGAACGGGCTTAAGGAGAGACATGTGGAAGGTGTCCGTGATACCCGGGTGTGGAGGAAAGGCCGGACGGTAGACCACAGAGTTAACTTGCTCAAGGACCTTGAAGGAACCTATAAAGCGAGGTGTCAACTTAGTGGACTCAACCTGCAGTCTGATGTTACAAGCGGAGAGCCACACCAAGTCGCGGGGAGCAAAGGTGGGAGCGGGGCGCCTGTGTGCAACAGTGGAAGACCTAATTCTCTCCTTCGAGGCCCATATGGCATCCTGAGTACGGTCCCAAATGTCACGTGCCACTACCGCCCAGTCTGCCACCCTGGAGTCAGTGGACGACACGGGCATGGACACAGAAATGCGCGGATGCCGGCCGTAATTAAGGAGGAATGGGGTATGACCGGTGGAATCGGCCACAGCATTGTTCAAAGCAAACTCCACCCACAGCAGCAAGGATGCCCAGTCATCCTGTCTGGCCGAGACAAAATGTCGAAGATATGTGACCAGGGTCTGGTTGGCCCTCTCTACCAACCCTTTTGTCTCGGGATGATAGACCGAGGATATATTGAGCTCAATACTGAGCAGGTGACATAACTCTCCAAAAGCAAGAAGCGAACTGGGGACCCCAGTGACTGACAATCTTGTCTGGCATACCGTGCAGGCGGAAGACATGCTTAATGAACAACGTCGCCAGGCCCCCTGCTAAAGGTAACCGGGAAAGAGACACCAGGTGCACCAACTTAGCGAAATGGTCGGTGACAATCCAAATGAACGTACTGCCATTGGATTTGGGCAGTCCCACCACAAAATCCATACCGACCATCTCCCAGGGCCTGTCTGCTACCAGCAGGGGGTAAAGTAGCCCAGCAAGCCGTTGCAGAGGGGACGTATTCTGGGCGCAGGCATCACATGCCTGAATATAGTCCCTGACGTCATGGGCCATATGCGGCCACCAGTACGTCCTCGCCAGAAGCTCAGAGGTCCATTTTGTCCCAAAATGTCCACCCACACTGGACGACTGAGCCCAACAGAGGACCTCCAGTCACAGATGGGCAAGGACAAATATCTTGCCCGATGGTACAGACTCAAGAGCAACCGTAGCCACGGTCATCAGGCTCTCAGAAGGGACAATTAGCCGAGGCTCCTCCTGCTCCTCCTCCGATGACACCACGGAGCGGAAGAGAGCATCGGCTGGGACGTTCTTCTCCCCGGAGAGAAAATGTAGGTTAAAGTGGAACTGGAAGAAGAATAAAGGACCATCTGGCCTGGTGAGAGTTCAGCCGCTGGGCCATCTGCAAATATACCAAGTTCTTATGGTCAGTGAACACTTGGAATGGGTGGTGAGCCCCCTCCAGGAGGTGTCTCCACTCCGAAAAGGCCAACTTCATCACTAGCAACTCCCTGTCCCCGATGGAATAATTCCTGTCCAACGGTGTGAAGGTCTGGGTGAAAAAGAAGCATGCGTGCTTTCCACCTTGCGTGTCCTTCTGGAACAGGACCTCTCCAGCACCGACAGAAGAGGCATCCACCTCCAGAATGAAGGGTTTATCTACATCGGGGTGATGTAGAATGTGAGCGCTAGAGAAATGGGACTTAATGGAGGAGAAGGCCTTCGAGACAGGTTCTGACCATAACTTGGGATTCGCTCCCTTCTTGGTGAGGGCCACCAAGGGAGCTACCAAAGATGAGAAGAGGGGGATAAATTGTCGATAGTAATTTATGAACCCCATAAAGCGCTGCACTGCTTTAAGAGAATGGGGCTCCTGCCAATCCATCACCGCCTGTAGTTTGGCAGGATCCATGGCCAATCCCTGGGCGGAGATGATATAGCCCTGGAAAGGCAAGGACTCCTGCTAAAACACACACTTCTCCAACTTGGCATAGAGGGAGTTTGCCCGCAGGAGGTCGAAGACTTTGCAAACATCTCTTCGGTGGGAGTCAATATCTGGAGAGTAGATGAGTATATCATCCAGATAGACTACTACCGAGGTGGTAAGCATATCACAGACGATATCGTTCACAAAGTCTTGGAAGACGGCTGGGGCATTACAGAGCCCGAAGGGCATCACCAGGTATTCATAGTGCCCATCCCTGGTGTTAAATGCAGTCTTCCATTCGTCCCCCTCAAGGATGTGAATCAGGTTGTAAGCCCCCCTGCAGATCAAGTTTGATATACACTCTCACTCCCCGTAGCCTATCAAACAGCTCCGATATCAGGGGCAGAGGATACTTATTCTTAACGGTGAGAGCGTTAAGACCCCTGTAATCGATGCAGGGATGTAGTTCTCCGTTCTTCTTCTGGACGAAGAAGAATCCCGCCCCAGCTGGTGACACCGACTTCCTAATGAATCCCCTTGCCAGATTCTCCCTGATATATTGAGACATGGCCTCTGTCTCCGGGAGAGATAGGGGACAGACTCGACCATGAGGAGGCTCTGCAGCGGTCAAGTGGTCAATAGGACAGTCGTAGGGGCGATAGGGCAGGAGAGTCTCCGCCGCCCTCTTGGAGAACACGTCTGCATACTGTTGATAATGTTTGGGGAGAGAGGAAAGATCTGCGGGGACTTCGGTGGAAGCAACCTGAACGCACTCCCTCTGACATCTACGAGTGTTCCACGACGATCTCCTGCAGTGCATCACTGAGAGGTTACTTATAGTTCACTGGTCTCACTTTATGGCAAAAGCTGCGTGGGAACTTTCTCACACAGCAATGCCAAAAGTGAGACTATGGACTATTTTTTTTACAGTGGCGGAGGAATACAGTGCGGAAGGATACCTACCTCCCGTCACTGTATTCCTGGAGCCCCTAGAGAGCGGTCGCATCAGCTGATGCTGCTGTTCTCCATGGAAGATCGTCGTGGGACACTTGTGGATTTCTGCAGATCAGGGAGTATATTGGTTGTTTGTTATTTTAATATTTTTTTACAGATGACACTGGCTTCGGGGATCAAAGTGACAAGTGATGGTGAGTATGTACTCTATGTTATATGTACTGTATGTCTATATGTATGTATTGTATGAATATATTGTATGTAGTGTGTAGTATGTATGTAGTATGTATGTTGTATGTATGTAGCATGTTGTATGTATGTAGTATGTATGTAGTATGCAGTATATATGTATGTATGTTGTATGAATGTAGTATATATGTAGTATGTATGTATTATGTAGTATGTATGTATGTTGTATGAATGTAGTATATATGTAGTATGTATGAAATATGTATGTATGTAGTATGTATGTATGTATGTTGTATGAATGTAGTATATATGTAGTATGTATGTAGTATGTATGTTGTATGGATGTAGTATATATGTAGTATGTATGTAGTATGTAGTATGTATGTATGTTGTATGAATGTAGTATATATGTAGTATGTATGTATTATGTAGTATGTTTGTTGTATGAATATATTATACAGTGAGGCAAAAAAGTATTTAGTCAGTCAGCAATAGTGCAAGTTCCACCACTTAAAAAGATGAGAGGCGTCTGTAATTTACATCATAGGTAGACCTCAACTATGGGAGACAAACTGAGAAAAAAAAATCCAGAAAATCACATTGTCTGTTTTTTTTTTCCTTTTATTTGCATATTATGGTGGAAAATAAGTATTTGGTCAGAAACAAAATTTCATCTCAATACTTTGTGATATATCCTTTGTTGGCAATGACAGAGGTCAAACGTTTTCTGTAAGTCTTCACAAGGTTGCCACACACTGTTGTTGGTATGTTGGCCCATTCCTCCATGCAGATTTCCTCTAGAGCAGTGATGTTTTTGGCTTTTCGCTTGGCAACACGGACTTTCAACTCCCTCCAAAGGTTTTCTATAGGGTTGAGATCTGGAGACTGGCTAGGCCACTCCAGGACCTTGAAATGCTTCTTACGAAGCCACTCCTTCGTTGCCCTGGCGGTGTGCTTTGGATCATTGTCATGTTGAAAGACCCAGCCACGTTTCATCATCAATGCCCTTGCTGATGGAAGGAGGTTTGCACTCAAAATCTCACGATACATGGCCCCATTCATTCTTTCATGTACCCGGATCAGTCGTCCTGGCCCCTTTGCAGAGAAACAGCCCCAAAGCATGATGTTTCCACCACCATGCTTTACAGTAGGTATGGTGTTTGATGGATGCAACTCAGTATTCTTTTTCCTCCAAACACGACAAGTTGTGTTTCTACCAAACAGTTCCAGTTTGGTTTCATCAGACCATAGGACATTCTCCCAAAACTCCTCTGGATCATCCAAATGCTCTCTAGCAAACTTCAGACGGCCCGGACATGTACAGGCTTAAGCAGTGGGACACGTCGGGCACTGCAGGATCTGAGTCCATGGTGGCGTAGTGTGTTACTTATGGTAGGCCTTGTTACATTGGTCCCAGCTCTCTGCAGTTCATTCACTAGGTCCCCCCGCGTGGTTCTGGGATTTTTGCTCACCGTTCTTGTGATCATTCTGACCCCACGGGGTGGGATTTTGCGTGGAGCACCAGATCGAGGGAGATTATCAGTGGTCTTGTATGTCTTCCATTTTCTAATTATTGCTCCCACAGTTGATTTCTTCACTCCAAGCTGGTTGGCTATTGCAGATTCAGTCTTCCCAGCCTGGTGCAGGGCTACAATTTTGTTTCTGGTGTCCTTTGACAGCTCTTTGGTCTTCACCATAGTGGAGTTTGGAGTCAGACTGTTTGAGGGTGTGCACAGGTGTCTTTTTATACTGATAACAAGTTTAAACAGGTGCCATTACTACAGGTAATGAGTGGAGGAAAGAGGAGACTCTTAAAGAAGAAGTTACAGGTCTGTGAGAGCCAGAAATCTTGATTGCTTGCTTCTGACCAAATACTTATTTTCCACCATAATATGCAAATAAAAGGAAAAAAAACAGACAATGTGATTTTCTGGATTTTTTTTTCTCAGTTTGTCTCCCATAGTTGAGGTCTACCTATGATGTAAATTACAGACGCCTCTCATCTTTTTAAGTGGTGGAACTTGCACTATTGCTGACTGACTAAATACTTTTTTGCCCCACTGTATATGTAGTATGTATGTATTTTTTATCTATGTTGTATGAATGTAGAATATATGAAGTATGTGTGTAGTATGTAGTATGTATGTATGTTGTATATATGTAGTATGTATGTAGTATGTATGTAGTATGTACAGTTGTGGCCAAAAGTATTGACACCCCTGCAATTCTGTGAGATAATACTCAGTTTCTTCCTGAAAATGATTGCAAACACAAATTCTTTGGCATTATTATCTTCATTTAATTTGTCTTAAATGAAAAAACACAAAAGAGAATGAAGCAAAAAGCAAAACATTGATCATTTTACACAAAAATCCAAAAATGGGCCAGACAAAAGTATTGGCACCCTCAGCCTAATACTTGGTTGCACAACCTTTAGCCAAAATAACTGCGACCAACCGCTTCCGGTAACCATCAATGAGTTTCTTACAATGCTTTGCTGGAATTTTAGACCATTCTTCTTTGGCAAACTGCTCCAGGTCCCTGATATTTGAAGGGTGCCTTCTCCATACTGTCATTTTTAGATCTCTCCACAGGTGTTCTATGGGATTCAGGTCTGGACTCATTGCTGGCCACCTTAGAAGTCTCCAGTGCTTTCTCTCAAATCATTTTCTAGTGCTTTTTGAAGTGAGTTTTGGGTCATTGTCCTGCTGGAAGACCCATGACCTCTGAGGGAGACCCAGCTTTCTCACACTGGGCCCTACCTTATGCTGCAAAATTTGTTGGTAGTCTTCAGACTTCATAATGCCATGCACACGGTCACGCAGTCCAGTGCCAGAGGCAGCAAAGCAACCCCAAAACATAAGGGAACCTCCGCCATGTTTGACTGTAGGGACCGTGTTCTTTTCTTTGAATGCCTCTTTTTTTCTCCAGTAAACTCTATATTGATGCTTTTGCCCAAAAAGCTCTACTTTTGTCTCATCTGACCAGAGAACATTCTTCCAAAACGTTTTAGGCTTTTTCAGGTAAGTTTTGGCAAACTCCAGCCTGCCTTTTTTATGTCTCGGGGTAAGAAGTGGGGTCTTCCTGGGTCTCCTACCATTCAGTCCCTTTTCATTCAGATGCCGACGGATAGTACGGGTTGACACTGTTGTACCCTCAGACTGCAGGGCAGCTTGAACTTGTTTGGATGTGAGTTGAGGTTCTTTATCCAACATCCGCACAATCTTGCATTGAAATCTCTTGTCAATTTTTCTTTTCCGTCCACATCTAGGGAGGTTAGCTACAGTGGCATGGGCTTTAAACTTCTTGATGACACTGCGCACGGTAGACACAGGAACATTCAGGTCTTTGGAGATGGCCCTGTAGCCTTGAGATTGCTCATGCTTCCTCACAATTTGGTTTCTCAAGTCCTCAGACAGTTCTTTGGCCTTCTTTCTTTTCTCCATGCTCAATATGGTACACACAAGGACACAGGACAGAGGTTGAGTCAACTTTAATCCATGTCAATTGGCTGCAAGTGTGATTTAGGTATTGCCAACACATGTTAGCTGCCACAGGTAAGTTGCAGGTGCTGTTAATTACACAAATTAGAGAAGCATCACATGATTTTTCGAACAGTGCCAATACTTTTGTCCACCCTCTTTTTTTTATATCCAATTTGGCTTTAGGACAATTCTTTTTGTGTTTTTTCATTTAAGACAAATTAAATGAAGATAATAATACCAAAGAATTTGTGTTTGCAATCATTTTCAGGAAGAAACTGAGTATTATCTGACAGAATTGCAGGGGTGTCCATACTTTTGGCCACAACCGTATATGCAGACCACCACAAAACTCCTGGCAGGGTCTTACTGGTGGTCATACAGGGCTCAGGATGTTAAAAAATATATTCGGGCCTGCGCCTTTTGTGATCGGAACAGCCTCCTTAAGCGAAGAGCGGAGACGCCTGCCGACACACGGTGGCATTACTCTTTAACTTCCGCTCCCGCTGTCTCCCACGGGTCCCTTCTCAAACCTGGCGATCTTGCCACCCCTGAGGCCTTCCATGTGTCCCGGGTCTCTCTGTCATCTATCAGGACATCAGACTTGCCTGCGGACAAGTCTGAGGCGTATACCTCTTACGGGCACAAGTTGGTGGATTGTAAGGCTCAGGGAGGGGGGGCCCTAGGAGGGGGGGTAATGTTAGGAGTCGGATTTCTGCATTTAATCAGCAGGGATCCAGATCCTCACATTCTGCACTCTCCTCCTATTTTTCCACTGCAGAGGAGATTGCAGAGGAGATTACCTAACAGCAAATCTCTCCTGAGGCTAAGTCCTTCTGTCCTCTTACTGGGCATGCTCATGGGATGATCTCCCATTGGAGATCTGGAGTCATGTGCTCAGGTCCTGCTCCAGTTCTCATTGGTCCTTCTCAGAGATCTGGAAGCGTGCAGAAGGTCCCGGCTGCTATAAAAGGCGCGCATGGCTGTTCCGCCATGCGCTAGTATAGACTTACTTGCTGCTGTGTGTATGAGGACGGATGCATGATTCTGGTGACTGACTCATTTGAAATCCCTTCCCTCTGATATTATGCATGTGGATAGGGACTAAGTTAGAATCAGCGCCAGCGCTCCTCTGCTGCAAGATCCACAGCTGCTAGCATCCGACATTGTGCTTGCGCCTTGCCTTTGTCGTTTAGCAGCAGTGTCCACGCCGCACTGCAGTAGCAGCCTCCTTTGCATTCGCAGTTGCAATGCCACACACACGGTAGGTCTAGACGGACGTAGTGCCGCCATCTTGGGCTACTCCTGTGACCGTATACCGTGTGTGCATTTTTTACTGAGTACTGTGACTACAACAGGCTCAGTCATTTGTGCTTGTACTTTTTGGCACCTCTGTGAGTTAAGTGAGATTGCTCTGCGCACCTGGGTGAAGATTAACCCTGTGTGCATTTCCGCCATATTGCTCCTGCCACCACTTAGCAGCGGTTATGTCACCTACTGCACGGCGGACCTAAAGCGGCGAACGCACTTTATTATTATTTTTATTTAGTGCATTCCACCATTTCTAACACATTTCATTGCTATAAAAGCCTCAAAAAGATTGTTAAAAAAAGTTCCGGTATTATATTGCTCACCTATAGACTATTCCATAGTCAGGAGTACATTTAGTTACTACAGGTGCTTCTCACAAAATTAGAATATCATCAAAAAGTTAATTTATTTCAGTTGTTCAAGACAAAAAGTGAAACTCATATATTATATAGAGTCATGACTAGTGTTGAGCGATACCACCCGATACTGAAAAATATCGTATCGGAATGGATCGGCCGATCTAAAAAAAGTATCGGGTATCGCCGATTCCGATCCCGGAAGTCCCATTCAAGTCAATGGAACAGAAATATCGGAATTAAAAAAAACCCTTTCTTTCCCTGTTGGTTAATTCTACATGGAGAAAAACAACTAATAATAACGTGGGAGGTGTAGGAGACAATAAAGCCATAGAGGTTTAGCCCAATCAAATGGAATAGCAGGATTTTTTTTTTTTTAAAAAGACGTTCGTAGTTACAAAGATATTGACTATGTTAAAGTCTTTAATATTTTGTCAGATATGTATGTTTCACTACTTCCATGCTCTTCACCTTCTTTTTTTACTTCTCCCACACTTTCTCCTTCATCTTCAGCAGCAGCAGTATCTTCTTCTTTTATTCTTCTTCTTTTATTCTTCTTCTTTTATACTTCTTCTTTTCTTCTTCTTCTTTTATTCTTCTTCATATTCTACTTCTTCATCTTCTTCCTATTCTTCTTCATCATATTCTTATTTGTGTCAGGCATTCCTGTAGTTGTAATCTATAAAAGTTTGAAGATTACAGCTTCTGTTCAGCCTGTCACAAAAGATTTACAACAGGATTTGTCCGCGTTCAGTTTGGCCTGCAGCAGCAGGCCTTTTCCAGGGGCACCACGAGGAGGAACGGACTCACGCCCATACACTGCTTAGTCTTCTTCTGCTTATAAATTAGTTAATATCATTTGCTCTGATTTTTAGTCTTATGCTTCATGTTCTTCTGCTTTTGGTTTTTATGCTTCTTGGTCTTCTGTCTCTTGTTGTTCTGCATCTTGGTGGTTGTCTTCCTGTTCTTTGTCCTCTTGGTCATCTTCTTCAGGGTCATCTTTTAGGTATTCTTCTGTGTGGTCTTCAGGGTCGTCGTCTTCAGGGTCATTGTCAGGGAGATCCAGAGTGAGAATCAAAAACCACAAGCTTGAACTTGGAAAAGTAGCAGAAGGTACAAGAAGAATGAGGAACTGCCGAGAACCAGCTGACGGTACTGGAACCCGGAGGGGCAGCAGAATGAACAAGAGCCAATGGCACAACCGTGGACCAGCTGACGTTGCTGGAACACGGTTACTAAGCAGGAGGTACCTGTGCTCCAAAGCACTACCAAGGACCAGCAGACGTTGCTGGAACTCGGATACCAAGAAGGAGGCACCTAGGCCAAAGGCACTGCCGAGAACCAGCTGACGGTGTTGGAACCCGGATGGGTAGCAGAAGCTGCAAGAGCAAATGACACTAGTGAGGACCAGCTGACGGTGCTGGAACCCGGTGGGGCAGCAGAAGGAACCAGAGCCAATGGGAGAACCGTGGACCAGCTGACGGTGCTGTAACACGGTTTCTAAGCAGGAGGTACCTGTGCTACAAAGCACTACCAAGGACCAACAGACGTTTCTGGAACTCGGATACCAAGAAGGAGGCACCTAGGCCAAAGGCTCTGCCGAGAACCAGCTGACAGCGCTGGAACCCGGATGGGTAGCAGAAGATAGCCAGGAAAAAAACAAAATTGCAAGGCCGTGAGCCGGCCGCAGTTACAGAAACCCACAGTCCTACAGGGGGTGCTTGTTGCTTGTCTTATTGGCACTACGTAACCAGCCTTTATTACCAGAACCCGCAGCCCACATAGGAAGCACCGAAACTGCAGGCACCATAGACTCGGCTAACCTGACCGCAACACGACAGGACAATGTATCGGTGGCAAAGTGACGTTGACACTGCCCGGAAACAGCAGGCGTGCTGGAACCAGGCTGGGTAGGAGGGAGTACCCGTGCCAAAGACACTGCCGAGAACCAGCTGACGGTGCTGGAACCCGGAGGGGCAGCAAAAGGAACAAGAGCCAATGGCACAACCGTGGACCAGCTGACGGTGCTGGAACACGGTTTCTAAGCTGGAGGTACCTGTGCTAAAAAGCACTACCAAGGACCAGCAGACGTTGCTGGAACTCGGATACCATGAAGGAGGCACCTAGGCCAAAGGCTCTGCCGAGAAACAGCTGACTGTGCTGGAACTCGGCTGGGCAGGAGGGAGTACCCGTGGTAAACACACTACTGAGCAGCAATATGCGATGTTGAAGCCCAGGGGTCAATCATGCAGCAGACTGAGGCCAACTTGGAGCGAGTTTTATATTGATTGTACACAACTACTGATTGCAACCGTGATCCACTTTGGCCTCTGGCTCTACTCTCTCTAGTATTTCCCCTGGCCTCCAACCACGGCAGTTGCTGCTCTGCAGAGTTGTCTGCACAATCCACACTTGTTCCTGAGTTACTGGGGCTCAGTCACGTCAGTTGATCCCCAGATGTGTGTCCGGCAAGGTGTCCTGCTCTGTCCACATTCCCACAACTATTAATGGGAATGGGGACAGAGCAGGAGACATTACCGGACACACCACAGGGGATCAACTGACGTGACTGAGCCCCAGTAACACAGGAACAAGTGTGGATTGTGCAGATGGCACATCAGAGCAGCGACTGGCAGGGTTGGAGGCCAGGGGAAATACTAAAGACAGTACAGCCAGAGGCCTAAGTGGACCATGGTTAAAAGTTAGTAGTAGTGTGATGTTGGAGGCAGCAGGAGACTTTGCCATCCGCACAGCAGGGGAACAGCTGGCGTTACTGAACCCCACAGACACAGGAGCGAGTGTTTCTATCTGTGCGGACGGCACTTCCGAGCTACAACTGGGTGTGTTGAAGCCCAGGATCAATGCTCCGAGCAGGCTGAGGCCTACTTGGAGCAAGTGGAAAATAACATGTAGTGTGATGTTGGAGGCAGCAGGAGACTTTGCCATCCGCACAGCAGGGGAACAGCTGGCGTTATTGAACCCCACAGACACAGGAGCGAGTGTTTCTATCTGTGCGGACGGCACTTCCAAGCTACAACTGGCTGTGTTGAAGCCCAGGATCAATGCTCCGAGCAGGCTGAGGCCTACTTGGAGCAAGTGGAAAATAACATGTAGTGTGATGTTGGAGGCAGCAGGAGACTTTGCCATCCGCACAGCAGGGGAACAGCTGGCGTTACTGAACCCCACTAACACAGGAGTGAGTGTTTATATCTGTGCAGACGGCACTTCCAGGCTACAACAGGCTGTGTTGTAGCCCAGGATCAATGCTCCGAGCAGGCTGAGGCCTACTTGGAGTGAGGAGAAAAAGCATTGTAGTGTGAGTTTGGAGGCAGCTGGAGACTTTGCCGTCCACACAGCAGGGGAACAGCTGGCGTTACTGAACCCCACTAACACAGGAGCAAGTGTTTATATCTGTGCGGACGGCACTTCCAGGCTACAACTGTCCTCATTCACACTACTAGTAATGTGAATGTGGACAGAGCAGGAGACCTTGCCGGACACACATCAGGGGATCAACTGACGGGAATAAGCCACAGTAACTCAGGAACAAGTGTGGATTGTGCAGACGCCACTTCACAGCTGTAACTGGCGTGGTTGTTGGCCAGGGGAAATACTAGAGACAGTGGAGCCAGAGGCCTAAGTTGACCAAAGTTACAAATCTGTAGTAGTTTGCATGTGGATGGAGCAGGAGACATTGCCGTCTACACAGCAGGGGAACAGCTGGCATTACTGAACCCCACAGAAACAGTAGCGAGTGTGTTTTTCTCTGCGGAGACGGCACTTCTGAACCCCAACTGGCGTTGTTGGAGCCCAGGATGAGGCATGGAGAAGGCTGAGGCCTGATGGTGTTGGCATGTGGAGGCAGCAGGAGACTTTGCCGTCTACACAGCAGGGGAACAGCTGGCGTTACTGAACCCCATTAACACAGGAGCTAGTCTGCTTTTCTCTGCGGAGACAGCACTTCTGAACACCAACTGGCATTGTTGGAGCCCAGGATGAGGCATGGAGCAGGCTGAGGCCTGATGGTGTTGGCATGTGGAGGCAGCAGGAGACTTTGCCGCCTACACAGCAGGGGAATAGCTGGCATTACTGAACCCCACTGACACAGGAGCTAGTGTGTTTTTCTCTGTGGAGACGCCACTTCTGAACACCAACTGGCATTGTTGGAGCCCAGGATGAGGCATGGAGCAGGCTGAGGCCTGATGGTGTTGGCATGTGGAGGCAGCAGGAGACTTTGCCGCTTACACAGCAGGGGAACAGCTGGCATTGCGGAACCCCACTGACACAGGAGCTAGTGTGTTTTTCTCTGTGAAGATGGCACTTCTGAACACCAATTGATGTTGTTGGAGCCCAGGATGAGGCATGGAGCTGGCTGAGGCCAACTTGCAGCACGTTTTATAGAGGTAGTAGACTACAACTGATTGTAACCGTGCTCAACTATGGCCTCCAGCTCCACTGTCTCTAGTATTTCCCCTGGCTTCCAACCCCGCCAGTGACAGCTCTGAAGTGGCGTCAGCACAATCCACACTTGTTCCTGTGTTACTTGGGCTCAGTCCCGTCAGTTGATCCCCTGATGTGTGTCCGGCAAGGTCTCCTGCTCTGTCCTCATTCACACTACTAGTAATGGGAATGTGGACAGAGCAGGAGACCTTGCCGGACACACATCAGGGGATCAACTGATGTGACTGAGGCCAAGTAACACTGGAACAAGTGTGGATTATGCAGATGCCACTTAAGAGCTGTCACTGGCAGGGTTGGAGGCCAGGGGAAATACTAGAGACAGTGGAGCCAGAGGCCTAAGTAGAGCAGAGTTAAAAATCAGTAGTAGTTTGAATGTGGATGGAGCAGGAGACTTTGTCGTCCACACAGCAGGGGAGCAGCTGGCGTTACTGAACCCCACTGACACAGGAGCTAGTGTTTTTCTCTGTGCAGACGACACATCTGAGCGACAACTGGCTGTGTTGAAGCCCAGGGATTATAGTTCATGTGGTAGAAACATGAACACAACAGGAGACCTGGATACAGTTGCCAACCAATTATTTAGTCGGGAAGAGGACTGGCAAATTCTGGGGAGATCCAGGCCTGGTTCATTTTCAGAAAAGTAAGCGGGTCGATGTTATCGGAAGAAAGTCGCGTGCGACGGTCTGTCAGTACACCACCTGCGGCACTAAAGACGCGTTCCAATAATACACTGGCAGCAGGGCAAGCCAGCACCTCCAATGCATACTGGCTAAGCTCTGGCCATGTATCCAGCTTAGAGACCCAAAACTTGAAGGGGGAAGAGCAACCTGGGAGTACACTAACAGGGCACGACAAGTAGTCTGTCACCATCTGACGGAAACGTTGCCTCCTGCTGACTGGAGCCGTCAGTGATGGTGCAGACAATTGTGGCGGACACACAAAACTTTGCCACATTTGAGCCATAGTGGTTTTGCCTTGTGCTGAGGCACTGCCTCTGCTCCCTCTTTGTGCCGAGTTTCCTCCACTGGCTCGACACACAGAGGTGCTTTGTAAAGCACTAACACCACTGCTGTCGGGTGGAATGGAAAACATGATGGACTGCACCAGTGTGTCTTGGTACTCCTGCAGTTTACGCTCCCGGTTCAGTGTTGGTATGAGGGTTTGCAAGTTGTCCCGGTAGCGAGGATCTAGGAGGGTGTACAACCAATAATCAGCCGTGTAGAGAATGTGGGCGATGCGGCGGTTGTTTCTCAGGCACTGCAGCATGAAGTCAACCATGTGCTGCAGACTCCCAACTGCCAAAGAACCGCTGTCCCCTGCTTGAGGTGTGATCTCTGCCTGCTCTGCATCACCCCACCCTTGCTGTACATACTGACTAGAGCTTTGTGTAGCTCCCTCCTATGGAGAGATGTCTTCCTCCTCCATCGACTCCTCCTCATCCTCCTCCTCACAAAGTGTCCCCTGCCTAGGCCTTTGTGAGGAAGCACGTAGCGCAGACTATCCAGAAGCAGATGGCATTTGGGACTCCTCATCCTCCACCTCTTCCAAAACCTCATCCCTTAGTGCTTGCAGTGTTTTTTGAAGCATGCAGATAAGGGGGACAGTCATGCTGACTAGTGCATTATCTGCACTCGCCATCCGCGTGGAATCATCAAAGGCACGCAAAACGAAGCAGATGTCCTTCACAGAGGCCCACTCAGTGGTGCTGAAAAGTGACCGGCGCACATTGCGACTTGTTTGCGCCTGATGCAGCTGGTACTCCATGACTGCTGCCTGCTGCTCACACAACCACTCCAACATATGTAACGTTGAATTCCACCTGGTGGGTAGGTCACATATGATGCGATGTTCCGGAAGGCTTAATCGGCTCTGCAGAGCAGCAAGGCGCGATCTTGCCGTGCTGGAACGACGCAAGTGAGCGCACTCTATGCGGACCTTGTGCAGCAGTGCATCAAGATCCGGATAGTCCCTCAGAAATCTCTGCACGACCAAGTTGAGCACATGTGCCAGACATGGGATGTGAGTGAGGTTGCCTAGGTCAAGAGCTGCCACCAGATTTCGGCCATTGTCACACACTAACAAGCCCTGCTGGAGATTCGCTGGCACAAACCACACGTCGCTCTCCTGCTTGATAGCATTCCAGAGCTCCTGCGCTGTGTGGCTTCGATTCCCCAATGAAATTAATTTCAGTACGGCCTGATGACGTTTGGCCACGGCTGTGCTCATATCGGTCGTAACAGGCTCCTTCTGCGCTGTTTCAGAGGAACTGGAGTAGGAGGAGGAGTCAATATGTACAGACTGGATTCCTGCAATCCGTGGAGTTGGCAGAACACGTAGAGCGCCACTCTCCAGATCTGTACCTGGCTCTACAACATTGACCCAATGGGCAGTGAGGGAAAGGTATCGTCCCTGTCCATGGTTACTGGTCCACGCATCAGTGGTCAGGTGGACCTTGCTACTGACGGCGTTTAGTAGCGCATGCTTTATGTTTGCCTCCACATGTTTCTGCAAGGCAGGGATGGCTCACCTGCTGAAATAAAAGCGGCTGGGCACGGTGTATTGTGGGACTGCCAATGCCATGAATGACAGCATTTCAAGGGCCAGTAGTTTGGCAATGCCAGCATTCAGAGCCTGTGCTCGGGGATGGTTTGCTGAGTATGGCCACCTTTTCTCCCATGCCTGTGCTACCGATGGCTGCCGAGTGGCCTGGGAGTGTGAGGATGACTTGGAACGTGGTGCTGTCGGTGGAATGTCACAGGGTCTCCGGACAACAGTGCCAGAGGTTCTTCCTTGGCGATCCTGTGAGGAAGCCGAACCAGCTGTGTGTGAGCTGGAGGAAGAGGCCCCAACACGAGCTGAGTAGGTGGTAGGTGGTGCTGTACGTTGGCCTACGTCTTCAGTGTGTCTGTGTAACTCCAGCTCGTGCTTGGTCCGCACATGTTTCCACATATTAGTGGTATTGAGGTTGCTGACATTTTTCCCTCTTTTGACTCTCTGATGACACAGCTTGCATTTGACAAAGCAAATGTCATCTACAACTGTGTCAAAAAAGGACCACGTACTGCAAGTCTTTTGAGCGCCCTTTTTGCCTTTTGAAAGTGGAATGCTCCTAACGGGTGCCGAAGTGGATTCTACAGGCAACCAAGTCTGCCCCCTCCCTCTCCCTCCGGTTTTGGCCGTTCGGGGAATCTCTTCATCATAGCTGCTCCCACCACCTTCCTGTTCCTCATGCCATGATGGGTCAAGGACCTCATCATCTACACTCCCCTCTTCAAACACCTGCTTCTCCTGGGTTGTCTCGCCAGCACCGTACGCAACAGAAAGTGGTAACTGAGTCTCGTGATCATCTGATGTGTACTGAGGTATGCTGACCATAGGCACTGGCCCACCCGCCTCTTCAGATTCAGAGGGACAAAGAAGTTGCGCATCACTGCATACTCCCTCTTCTTCACATTCTGGAATGCTGCTTGGCTGGCCCCCTCTTTCCAAACCAACAGATTCCGAGAACAGAAGTAGAGACTGTGATGGCTCCTGTCCAGGGCTCTCTGACTGCCTGGGCACTTTGGCAGGTGGTGAAGAGACATATGGTTGCTCTTCGGTGCTCTGGCCCTGAGAGGATGTGGAAGTAATTGAAGTCGATGCGTTAGCTGCCATCCATCCGACAATGTCTTCAATTTGTTCCTCCCGCAGCAGTGGGGTACGGTGAGGTCCTACAAAGCTGCGCATAAAGGACTGTTGCCTGCTAAAACTGGGGGATGCTGACTCACTGGTGCCAACAGCAGGCACAGAATCCCCACGTCCTCTCCCTGCAGAATCCCCACGTCCTCTCCCTGCTGAAACTGCACGCCCACGGCCACATGCCTTACTCCCTGCCTTCTTCATCTTGCTAGACTGAGAAAGATAGGCAGAAAAGTACAAAGGGGGGGCCTTAGTGTGCTTATTCCTGAACAGCTGGTTACAGGTATAAGAAACACTAATTTTATTAAGTGTGTGTGTCGACTACACTTTAATGGGAGCTAATGTGGCCTACATAACTTTCAAATGTAGTGTTTGGTTAACTTTGTTGTTTTTTTGGGGGGGGCAAAAAAACTAAAAGGATGTGACCAAAGATTTGAAAGTGAGAGTATCACCAACTTTCTGGAGCTATTACAATGCAGACAGGTAACCTACAATGCAAAAGATGAGGCTCCAAAAAAATTGGGTAATGCTAATCTGGCTGCAGCTGAAGGGCACAAGCCAGAAAAAAGGCTCCTCTATCTACTCCTATATAGTGTTTGCAACCAACCAATGTAGATGGATATGGATGGATGCACACTAATAGGAGAAGAAAAAATGAGCTGCAATTAAAGAAATATATGTGTGAGGCAGTGACGCACGCTGAGCAGCCTACAACCAGATGTAGCTGCAGGACACACTACTCAGCGTTAGCTGCACTCACACACAGTCAGAGACCTCTCAGACAGCCGTGAACAGTGCAGCTAAGTGGGCACTAGCACTGACAAGTTGCAGAAAGGCTCTGCTGTGTACTCCTAGAGTGTTTGCAACCACCGTATATGGATACGGATGGATGCACACTAATAGGAGAAAAAATTAGCTGCAATAAAAGAAAAATGTGTGAGGCAATGACCTGCTGAGCGGCCTACAACCAGACGTAGCTGCAGGACACACTACTCAGCGTGAGCTGCACTCACACACAGTCAGAGACCTCTCAGACAGCCGTGAACAGTGCAGCTAAGTGGGCACTAGCACTGAAAGGCTGCAGAAAGGCTCCACTGTCTACTACTAGTGTTTGCAACCAACGTATGTGGATACAGATGGAAGCACACTAGATAGAATTTTTGAAAAATAAGCAGCTCAAAAAGAAAAATATGTATGTGGCAGCAGTGTGGCACGCTGGGCGGCCTACAACCGGACGTGGCTGCAGGACCAACTCCACAGCGTGAGCTGCACTCACACAGCCCTTGCAGACAGCTGTGAACACTGCTGCTAGGGAAAAGCAAGCTACAGTGGTGGTTTATGTAGCCTGGGTAAAGCACAATATTGTTTTGAGAATCGCTATTTCTAAGTCTTCAACAGCAGCCTGTCCCTAACTGAATTCACAGCAGAGTGACCAGAAATGGCGGCGGCAGTGGCTTTTATAGTGCACCATGACATCATTTCAGCAGCCAATCCCAGCCATGCCAATAGTTAACATGCCTACATGCCTAACAGGATGTGTCCACACTTCTGAGGATTCCCATTGGCTGAATCATAGCGAGCGGGTTGATAGCATTATGGGAACTTCCGATTCTGGTATCCGATATGAAAAAGTATCGGAAGTCAGTATCGGAATTCCGATACAGCTAATATCGTCCGAAACCCGATACTTGCGGTATCGGATAGCTCAACACTAGTCATGACAAACAGAGTTATCTATTTCAAGTGTTTATTTCTGTTTATGTTGATGAATATTGGCTTATAGCCAATGCAAACCAAAAAGTCATTATCTCAGAAAATTAGAATACTTTATAACATCAGCTTGAAAAATTATTTTAAAATCCAAAATGTTGGCCTACTGAAATGTATGTTCGGTAAATGCAGTCAATACTTGATCGGGACTGCTTTTACATCAATTACTGCATCAATGTGACGTGGCATGGAGGCGATCACACCTTGAAGGTGTGATATTTTGACAATAAATGTTATGTTTTAGATTTTTTTCTTGCAGTTTCTGGATTTTTCCTTCCCTCTTCCTGTGACATGTTAGATGGGGTTCTGATCTAGATTCTGCACCTGTACTAGGATTGAAAAAAAGTTCAAAACAATCATATTTGTCAAAAGTGGCCAGGAACCAGTTAGAAGAGCAATAGTAGTTCCCCCACCAAATAGTAATGACTCGCCATAAATAGTGAAGTACCTGTACTAGGAGCATCAACTTATGGCTCTGTGTTACCCCAGGGTAAAGGTTTACTTTTATGAACACAAGTTTATATCTAAAACTTAACTGGCAAACAGTTTTGGTTGTAGTTTTAAAATACCATATTTTTTGACACATCTACAGGAAGTCAAAGTCTTGTGTGGGATGGAAATTCTAAATACAAAAGAGATAATAAAAGGAATAATATATTCATTGGTATGATATGAAGAGAGAGAAAATTGCAGAAGCAGCTATTACCTGGAAGTGAGAACAATTTACACTGATTGCAATGTACACCCTCTCTTAAGAACTGCTGAGTTTGTCTCACTCACATAATCTTGGCAACTGCAGTGTGCCTATTTATCTAAAATTGTGTGTGTTCTCCTGTTTTATTTATGGGGACATGTAATGTAAAGCATCAATAACCTAGATATTATTGCACAAGCAATGTAGAATAGGGAACAAAATGATGGCTTAAAAATAAGAAAAGAAATGATAAAAAAAAAATCTTATTCACATTTCGATATTTATTTCAGTTCTTCAATACAAAAAGTGAAATTCATATATTATATAGAGTCATTACAAACAGAGTGATCTAGTTCAAGTGTGTATTTCTGTTAATATTGATGATTATGGCTTACAACCAATTATTACCCAAAAAGTCATTATTTCAGTAAATTAGAATACTTTATAACCAGTGATGAGCGAGTACCGTAATATTCGTAATCGCTATACTCATAACGAGTACTTTGTAAAAATTGCGTATTCATTCCGAATAGTGAGTACAATGCAAGTCAATGGGAAATGCGAGTAATTTTCTGCTGGACCCTACAAAGGGGTGTGGGGGTCTGAGGAAAAGGCTGAAATGGTAGGGAAAGTGGTGAAACAGAATGGGAAGAGCCTGGAGAATATGCCAGTCACAATGTGGGAGAACCTGTCTCAAGGGCCTTCAATGCCAAATATTAGTTTGGTAGGACCACTCTATATTCAAGATTTGTCCACTGTACAAAGTGCATAGGGTTTGTAAAAATTAGCTCTATTGGTTGATTCATGGTTGACGCAGGAAGCCATCATCCCAAGGGCCTCCATTCACAGATAGTAGTAAGGTTGGAGTAGGAATACTGTCCTGGTTTTTCCACTGAACAATGTGCATAGGGTTTGTAAAAATTAGCTCTATGGGCTGAGTCATGGTTGACGCAGGAAGCCACCATCCCACAGGCCACCAATCACAAATAGAAGTTAGGATGCAGTAGGAACCCTGTCCTGGACTGTCCACTGCACAAGGTGCATAGAGTTTGTAAAACTTAGCCCTATGGGCTGAGTCATGGTTGACTAAAGAAGTAAATGGGTTTTTATGGGAAGGGGTTGATGTTAACAGCAGTAGCATGTATCAGCATTTTTGATTAATTTAGTTTGGCTTCCTGTCATCTGGAGAGATTGCAAACTGTGGAGATATCCAGTCCTTGTTGGATGTTATGTACCCTTTCCCTTTAACGTTATTCATATTTATTGTACATGCCATGTAAATTTCTATTTATTGTATCTGTTATATGTACTTAACATTGGACACTGTTATATAGATAGGGAAAGTGTAGTACCCTAGTTTGCCCACTAGATGGGGATAGAGATGCTCAGCTTGTAAATAGTTAAAGTAGAAGGAGGAGCATCTGGAATTTGAATAAGTTGGGTGGGAGCACACTGACAGGGCTGTTGCCTCTGTAACGTTAAAGTCAAGAGCCCAGTCATACAGAATTTGGGCCAGTATCTCATCGGGGAGTAACACCAGGAGAAGTGCTGACAGTGCAGAATTAGTGGGTCTGCAGTTACACGGTTAAGAGGGTCCCCTACTGGAGCAAGACTGAGCAGAGTTGATGCTGAAAGACCGGAGAGCACGGTCCTTCCTGGAAGCAAGCTTAGTGGGAGAGAGGGAAAGACAGGGACAGAGGAGAAAATGTCCATTGCCAACCCTGATGCTGATGCTGGATTGAATATGTATGCGCTGTGTAAAGGAAACAGTAAATTTGATTGTTCAAGTATTGAACATGACTGTGACTCTGTTTGTTCCACATCGTCTGAGGAGACTGTGCAGCGCATAACAGAAAGCCCTGAGGGGGAGCTGGAGAAAGAGACAGGTTGACAGGAAGCTGTCATGTCTATGTGAGGGGAGGCCAGGACACCATTGCCCCGGAGTCCTCGGCCACGACTACGGTCCTGGCCGACCCTTACATATCCATTGTTTATCTCACAATACAAGAAATACACTTTCTGTGACACATGATTTTCAGGATTTTGGTTTAGTATACTTTTCAGCACTGATGGGTTTAGTATTGCTCTCCTTCTATGCATTGTGTGAAGAATAAAAATAAGCTGTTACTAAGGTGCTGTTACTGCAATATATCACAGATTCACTGTCACACTGAGTGACTGCACAGGCACAGTGCTTCCCTATATCACTTGAATCTTTGGATTATTATTTACATAATCAGTATCAGTCCATCACTCACATTTTAAATGTGATTCAGCTGTAATACACCACATACAGATTAGGTTGTTTTTATCCCTAAGTGGAATAAACTATTCCCTACGCTGGTATAGCTGCTAAGACTGGATATAATTAACGTTATTAGACCGCAGATTAAGTCTTCAGCAGTGTATGAAATCATGCAGAGCATTTTTTTTGGGGGGGGAGTGGGGGTTGTGCATGCTTTGTGGTGAAAATTGCTGAGTGTTCAATTTTGGGGGATTTGTGCAAACTTTAAAAAATTTGCATTAAAGTCAGTTTATTTATTAATCCGTCTTTTCAAAGTTTTGAGCTTTTGGAACATATTTCATTACCCTTTTTTGACTCCTTCTCTCCCAAGCATCATGATCCAGGATTGTTTAACTGCCTAGAATCTGCATTCAGCTGCTGTTTAGCAAAAATCCATCATTGATTCATTAAAAAATGTTAGCTACTCTATAAAAATAACCTTTCTTTATTTCAATATAAATCACTGCATACCAGGAATGTCCCACAAGACATGCCATGTTGAAGATTCTCTGACTCAGTTGACTAGCCATCACAATTTGCTCCTTGTTAACTTTCTTGTGTGAGGCTATGTGCCCACGGTGCGTGTTAAAACGCACACCAAAAACCGGACTCCTTCCCAGAAATTTCACCGCGATTTTGCCGCGATTTTCACGTGCGATATTCAAGCACTTTCCAAGCGATTTGAAGCATCGCTTGGAAAGTGATTGACAGGTTGGTCACACTCGTCAAATATAGTGTTTGACAAGTGTGACCAGGTTTTTACTATTGAGGCCGCCTATGCGGCATCAATAGTAAAAAATAGAATGTTAAAATGCTAAAAAAAATTAAAAAATCGGTGTATATTTACCTTCCGGCATCCCGCGCTGCATTCCCGGGCCACAGCGTTCCCAGTAATGCCTTGCGAGACCTGTGATGACATAGTCTGGCGTTGCTATAGTGATCTCGCGAGACCACTAGAGTCACGCGAGACTACGTCATCACTGGACCGTGCCGCAAGGCATTACTGGGAACGCTTAGGCCGGGAATGCAGCGCGGGACGCCGGAAGGTAAATATACCCCGATTTTTTATTTTTTATTCTTTTTTTTACAGGGGTATGGTACCCAGGGCCCGGAGGACAGTCTCCTCTCCTCCACACCGTGGGTACCAACCGCACATGAGACGCTTAACTTCCCGCATGGTGGGCATAGCCACATGCGGGAAGTAAGCGATTCTCATGCATTCCTATGGGTGTGGAATCACAGCAATTCTTTGCAATTCCGCACAAAAGAATGAGCATGCTGCAATTTTTTCCGCGATGCGATACCGCCGCGGAAAAAAGCGCAGCATTAGCACAGCATGTGCGGAATGCCATAGGAATGCATGGGAGGCGTTCTGTACACGATTTTTAAACGTTTTCGCTGCGTTTTTGCACCGAAAATCGCGGCAAAAACGCTTAAAAATCGCTACGTGGGCACACAGCCTGAAGGGGGTTTTACACATAGCGATATCGCTAGCAATATCGCTAAAACGTCACTGATTTTGTGACGTTATAGTGATATCGCTAGCGATATCGCTATGTGTGATACTTACCCCCGACCCGACTGGCTCCCCCGCTGTCCATCGCTGATCGCGCGGCTCCATTTCTCGTCGTCAGCTTCCTGCTGGGGCTTCCTGCTGTGTGAGACGAGCGACGCTGGACGCGGGCGGGAGGACGTCAGGATCACTGTGTGTGAAAGGTGAGTATCGTGTGCTGCGTCGCTGTGAGATCTTTCTGTGTGAAAGCTCACTAGCGATCATTTAGCGATGCACCAGCGATCCTGACCGGGTCGGATCGCTCGTCGGATCGCTGGTGCATCGCTAAATGTAAAAGGACCTTAAGTCCTTAGGCTATGTGCACACGCTGCGGTTTTTGCTGCGGATCCGCTGCGGATTTGGCCGCTGCGGATCTGCAGCAGTTCTGCAGACAGTGTACAGTACAACATAAGTCCATGTGATTTACATTCCGCTGTGCACATGCTGTGGATTTTCAACTGCGGAAAAGCTGCAGTTTCGAATCCGCAGAAAGAACTGATATGTCACTTCTTTCTGCGGATTCTGATGCGGTTTGCCACCTATTCCATTGTCCAGGTGTCAAACCGCAGGGGAAAACCGCTTGCCAATCCACAGGTAAAACCGCAGGTCATTTTACTTGCGGTTTTACCTGCGGATCCGCAGATACAAATCCGTAGGTGAATCCGCAGCGTGTGCACATAGCCTAAGGCTACACTTACAATTTTCTTGGCATAGCTTCTAGAATTTACTATTCAGAATGGGTTAAATAATTATTGATTAATACATTCTTTTTGACAGCTCATTTACCAATGAAATGATTGACCTACCTTAATATTTCAAGAATAATGAAAAAATCCTTCATTCTGGCAAAAGAGATCAATGTAATTTTTCTTCATCTTGTATTTGCAGTTTTTTCAAAATTAAGAGTGCATGCCTCAGTTAACCAATTTGTTATGTAAGTAGATATGCAACATATCTTTCTAGTAGAATGAAGAAAACTATCTCAGTATCTCAAGTACCAACTAAGAGACAAAACTACTAGAAGTAAGTGGATCTGGTGAGTTTAGGATTTGACAAATTGAGTGGATTTTACAAGGTTTGTTTTGCTGCAACTTTATTCCTGTGAATTGGATGTCCCTTATTATGCTTTGGGGACTGGAGAGGCCCGAGGCCACAATAATTGCAACAAGTAGGAAAATAAATAATTAACAGCTAATACTCACTATTCAACTCCGCTTCGTCCATATGGTCATCAAGTCTCTTTTTACCACCACTGTCAGTTGAAACTCTGAGTATCTTAACTCTATGGCGGAACTTCCAATCTCAACTAGGTCAAGGATGTTCCTGCACATGCAACTTTACAATGACTATGGGCAAGGAGGTCCTGGGCCTAGTTGTAGGCAGAAGTACTGGCCTAAAGTGCACATAGTAAGGTCTCAAGATGCGTTGCAACCTTACAACACATACTCTAGGACAGGGCTTCTGGCCACGACTAGGCCAGGATTTCGGTTCACAACGAGGCCAAGGAATGTCTCTGTACATGCCCTTTGCAAGGTCATGGTAATGTCTAAATGTGTGCTGCAGTCATGCAACATTTATCCGCAGGGACATCTCATACACAGTTGAATCCAGAAATCCAGGCCTAGCATGAAAATGCCTGAGATTTCAGCGCTCGGCAGAATTTAGACGAGGTAATGATAACAGTACAGGGGAGAGAAAGCAGTGAGTGCTGAAGTGAGTATTTTTTTTATTTTAACCTTTTGCATGCCATCTTTGATTCATTTTGCTGAAATCGAATGGAGTAAATAAAAAAATATGCATACTGGAGAATACATAGCATAGCGTTTGGACCATGCGCGTTCTGTCCGATTTTTGCGCATCGGTGTCCTTTGAAAAACCGGCAATTCATTTGCGGCATACAGTAAAATCACAGAGTGGCACGTAAGAATAGAACAGATAGAATAGATATATACACAAAAAATACATAAATATATAGATGTCTGTGACACACACACACATATATATATGTATGGGCCATTTATATGGATACACCTAAATAAATTGAGAATGGTTGGTGATATCAACTTCCTGTTTGTGGCACATTAGTATATGGGAGGGGGGAAATTTTCAAGATGGGTGGTGACCATGGCAGCAATTTTGAAGTCGGCCATTTTGAATCCAACTTTATTTTTTTCAATGGAAAGAGGGTCATGTGACACATCAAATTTATTGAAAATTTCAGAAGAAAAACAATGGTGTGCTTGGTTTAACGTAACTTTATTCTTTTATGAGTTATTTACAAATTTATGACCACTTATAAAATGTGTTCAAAGTGCTGCCCATTGTGTTGGATTGTCAATGCAACCCTCTTCTGAGACTCTTAACACACTGATAGCAACACCGCAGAACTTTGAGTACTCCACCAAGATGGTGAGCGGTGAAGGCACCATAATTACCGTCACCATCCCGCTTCTCTGCATTTTGAAAAACTCTGTGCTCACAATGAAAGAGGATGCATTGCAGGTGGAGGATGATGAGATGGAGCAAGGAACCATACAGGGTGATTACACACAGCCCAGCCTCATGTCATACCAACGTGGATTGGTTGACAATGAGGAACAGGAGAAGGAGGAAGAACAGGAGCTACTTTCATGTGGTATAGATGGCATTACAAGCACATCTGTCACACTGTCTGTTCAGCGTGGATGGCCTGAGGACAGGGAGGAGGAGGACAGCATGGTCAGTCGTCCTGTTGATGAGGACCCAGAAGTCTTGCCTGTTAGCAGTCCGACATGCATACCATACTTTATCTTTCACTGCCTTTTCTGTGACCCTCACATTATCAAAATTTTTGGTGACACTCATTACTGGTTGGTGACACTTCTAGACCCATGCTACAAGGAGTACTTTCAATCTCTTCTTCCAGAGCAGATAGGTGTACTAAAATGTTGCAGGACTAGAGGGCCCTTGTTGCAGAATTATTAAAAAAAATTTCCATCTGAAAACGCCAGTGGCAGAGGTCACAGTTCGTACAGTACTATTGTATGCCACCATTATTAAATAAAGGTATTATATATTTTAATTGACTATTCTATGTCTGGGGTTTTTTATGGCTATCCACTGTTTTAGGTTTATTTAATTTGTACCCACACATGGGTATACGCTTCCTGATTTTGGCTATTTGGTGTTATCCTCCGCCTTCTCCTCATCCTCATTATCAATCACCACTAGATCACCATGGTGACCGTGGATCGTGATGCAACAGCCAACATATTATGTAAAAGGGTTGTTTTGATGTCCTTTAAAAAAAGTATGTTGATGTGTAGCCCCCAGGGGGAAATGTTTGTCAGCCCATACACTTAGTGTATGGGCATTACAAGTGTAGGAGACCCGCTCCTTTATCCCCTTTACTACAATGGATATAATATTCCGTCCATGTGACCTGGGACCTAAGTCCCATGAACGGAATATTACGTCATGCCCTTTAATGCAACATCGCTACTTAAGTCACGTGATCGCATTAAAATGCCGACGCCATCTTACCTCAGGATAGATGGCCTCAGCATCCCGGGCAGTCTCCGCCCTGGCCCGCCCCTTTGTGAGCTGTGATTGGTTGTTCAATTCAGAACAGCCAATCACAGCGCTTCTCTTTATTTCAGCCAATCAGATTGGCTGAAACAACAGGATCCTAGGCTAGGATTGAGTACCGATGTACTCGAGCCTAGGACCGGTGCCTGGCAATGCCAGACACTAGAGAAAAGCCCCCAGATTGGCGCGATCGCCGATCTAATCAATCGCGCCAATCACAGCGCACAGCGGCGCAATATCGCCGCTGTGCCCTGCCGGTACCGGCCTGGATCGGTGCTGTAATAGCACCGATCCTAGGCCGGAGCCTAGGACAGGCCCAGCAGGGCCTGCAGGAAGTGGTTGGTGTGATCGATTAGATAGGCGATCGCACCAGCCACAGGGCACAGCTGCGGTCATGCTGTGACCGCTCTGTGCCCTGCTGATGACCTGGCCATGACCTGCCTAGGAACCGGAGCTGGGAACTCCGATCATAGGCAGTTACCATGGTTACCAGGCAGAGCAGGGATTGGTGGGATTGATGTAATCATTCGATCTCACCAATGACAGGTCACAGCAGCGATGTGACCGCTCTGTGACCTGCCCCTGACCTGCCTCTGACCTGTCTGACCTGTCTGCATGGGTCCTCACTCTAGTTGAGGATTCCTGCAGAGAGGTTGGACACAGCAAGAGCTCCTGTGCTGGGTATTGTGGTGCCACAGCTTGTAGCATCACAATCCCTGCAGAAGAAAGAAGAACGAAGAAAGAACACTACAACTGTAAGTGTTAATTGAACCCTGATCCCCTGCCCAATCTATCTTCATCCCCCATACCCCCTCCACCCCCCCTTTTACCCCCCTTCATCCCCCTTTTACCCCCCCTCCACCACCCCTTTTGCACCGCCTCCGTGCACAGCCGCTGAGCTTTGATCGGTGTCACAGTTCACCGATCAACACTCATGCTCGCTTTTTTCACTCAGCCCCCTTTGCGCCACCTCCTCCTACACATCCCGCAGCCGCAAAACTTTGATAAGTGGCGCGCATCACTTATCAGAACTTGTGCCTGCCGTTTTTCATTTTTCCACCCCCCTTTGTGCCACCTAACTACAACCCTAACTGATCCCTGCCCACTCTCTCTTCATCCACCCCAATCCCCCATCCCCCTTCCCCCTATTTTTACCCCCCTCCACCCCACTTTTGTGCCACCTCCGTGCGCAGCCGGCAAGCGTTGATCGGTGACGCAGTTCACCGATCAACACTCGTGCTCGCTATTTTTTCCTTAGCCCCCTTTGCGCCACCTCCGCACACACATCCCACAGCCGCAAAACTTTGATAAGTGACGCACATCACTTATCAGAGCTTGTGCCTGCCGGTTTTCATTTTTTTCACCCCTTTTTGTGCCACCTAACTACAACCCTAACTGTTGATCCCTGCCCGATCTCTATTCATCCACCCCATTCCCCAGCCCCCTCTTTTTACCCCCCTTTGCGCTGTTTCCGTGTGCACATTTAGCAGCCGCCGAATTTTGATAAGTGATGCAATTCACTTATCAAAGTTCGTGTCGGCTGTTTTCCATTTTTCTTTTTCACCTACCACCCCTTTGAGCCACCCCTCTGCACACATCCAGCAGCCACTAAATTTTAATAAGTAACGCCGTTCACTTATCATATCTAGGACCTGCTGTTTAGACTTTTTTTCACAGGTATTTTGCTCCCCATTTCCTTTTTAGCTTTTTCTTACAGGATAGTGTGCACCAATCACTAGCCCCCCCACCACATACAGTTATAAATAAAGTACACCCAAGCACCATATTTACACAAAAAAAGTCTCGCCCATCACGTTCCTCCCAACAGCGCTATTCAATAGAGGAGGCATATGCTTTACTTGCCTCCGACACTGATAGCGAGGATGACGATCCGACTTTTCTTTATTTTTCGGATTCTTCATCCTCTTCCTCTTCCCCCTCCTCATCTTCCTCCTCGGGTCCTGCGGAACCACCACGCAAACTCTCCAGGACAGAAGATGAGGCAGCGCCCACCATGCCCGCAGCTGATTCAGCAGACCCTGTGTGGACCTCGCCCCCTGAAAATTACGAGCCACTGATTCCTGATTTTGTGGCAGAATCAGGAATCAAGTTTGACACCACCGGCCTCACAGATATTGACTTTTTCAAAGTCTTTTTCTCTGAGGATTTTGTTAACCTCATGGTGGAGCAAATTAATTTCTATGCTCGGCAATTTTTGGAGCAAAACCCGCGTTCATCCTATACTAACTGGTCTCCTGTGGACGCAGTTGCAATGACGCAGTTTTGGGGCCTGGTCCTCCACATGGGTATCCTGAAGAAGTCTGAAATTCCGCAATATTTGGAGTGTTGATATTTTATACAACACTCCAGTGTTCCGAATGGTAATGGTCCGGGCGCGTTTTCAATCCATCCACAAGTTTCTGCATTATAACGATAATGCACAGTGTTCCGCACGAGATGAACCCAACTTTGACCGCCTGTTCAAAGTTCGGCCGGTCATCGAACACTTCAACAAAAAGTTTGCTGAAGTGTACATGCCCCAAAGGAACATTCTGTCAATACCTGCCCAGTAAGAGGGCCAAGTACGGAATCAAACTCTATAAGCTGTGTGAGAGTACCCCAGGTACACCCACAGGTTTAGAGTGTACGAAGCAAAGGACACCAGGATTGAACCCCCTGAGTGTCCTCCTGAACTGGGAGTGAGTGGGAAAATTGTGTGGGATTTGGTGCACCCACTGCTGAATAAAGGTTATCACCTCTACACTGATAACTTTTATACCAGTGTCCCACTCTACAAATCCCTCTCTGTGCGAGGTACCGCAGCTTGCAGTACTGTCCGCAAAAATCAGAGAGGCCTCCCGAAGACGCTACTTGGGCAGATGCTCCAAAAAGGTGAGAGCAGGGCCCAATGTAGCGACCACCTGCTGGTGGTCAAGTACAAGGACAAGAGGGATGTCCTTCTCTTAACCACCATACACGGTGATGGCAACCATCACTGTACGGGGTACCTCTGCACAGGTCAGCAAACCTGAATGTGTGCTGGGGTACAATAAAAACATGGGGGGCGTTGATCGCTCCGATCAACTCCTCCAACCGTACAATGCTTTGAGAAAGGCCAAAGGCCAAGCTGGCCATGCACATCATCCAATTGGCAATGCTCAATGCATTCCTGCTGTCACAATGTGCACACCACACCAATACGTCGTACCTTGAGTTCCAGGAGGTAGTGGTTAAGGCCCTTATGTTTGGCACTCTGGAAGGAGAGGGCCCCAGAACTTCCGGAACTGAAGGTGCTCGTATTGTACCAGGTCAGCATTTCCCGGGGGGAGGTCCCGCAAACTGGTAAAAAAGTTAAATCGCAAAAAAGGTGCCGAGTGTGTTACAAAAACGGAATACGCAAGGACACCATTTATCAATGCGACACCTGCCCCGAAAAACCTGGCCTGTGTATGAAGGATTGCTTCAAATTGTACCACACCTCAATGCACTACTAAATTACTTTACCGGAAACATTAGATTAGTTGGGGCACATCTGGATATGTTCCTTGGGGGTCTAGTTTCCAAAACAATGTCACTTGTGGGTTTTTTTTCTGTTTAGGCACATCAGGGGCTCTGCAAATGGAAAATGATGCCCGCAGACCATTCCATCTAACTCTGCATTCAAAAACGTCACTCCCTTCCGATCCCCGACGTGTGTCTAAACAGTTTTTTCCGACATATGGGGACCAGCGTACTCAGGACAAATTGGACAACATCTTTTGGAGTCCAATTTCTCCTGTTACCCTTGGGAAAATTAAAAATTGGGGACTAAACGATCATTTTTGTGGGCACAAAAAAGGATTTTTTATTTTCACACCTGGGCAGTATAAACTTTAGTGAAACACTTGGGGGTTCAAAATTCTCACCACATATCTAGATAAGTTCCTTTGGGGGTCTAGTTTCCAAGATGGGGTCACTTATGGGGGGTTTCTACTGTTTAACCACATCAGGGGCTCTGCAAACGGAACATGACGCCCGCAGACCATTCCATCAAAGTCTGCATTCCAAAGCGTCACTTCTTCCCTTCTGAGCCCCGACGTGTGCCCAAACAGTAGTTTTCTCACACATATGGGGTACCAGCGTACTCAGGACAAATTGGACAACAACTTTTGGTGTTCAATTTCTCCTGTTACGCTTGGGAAAATTAAAAATTGGGGACTAAATGTTCATTTTTGTGGGCACAAAATAGGATTTTTTATTTTCACGCCTGGGCAGTATAAACTTTAGTGAAACACTTGGGGGGTCAAAGTTCTCACCACATATCTAGATAAGTTTCATAGGGGGTCTAGTTTCTAAAATGGGGTCACTTGTGGGGGATTTCTACTGTTTAACCACATCAGGGGATCTGCAAATGAAACATGACGCCCGCAGACCATTCCATCAAAGTCTGCATTCCAAAGCATCACTTCTTCCTTTCTGAGCCCCGACGTGTGCCCAAACAGTAGTTTTCTCCCACATATGGGGTACCAGCGTACTCAGGACAAATTGGACAACAACTTTTGGGGTTCAATTTCTCCTGCTACGTTTGGGAAGATTAAAAATTGGGGACTAAACGATCATTTTTGTGGGCACAAAATAGAATTTTTTATTTTCATGCCTGGGCAGTATAAACTTTAGTGAAACACTTGGGGGTTCAAAGTTCTCACCACATATCTAGATAAGTTCCTTAGGGGGTCTAGTTTCCAAAACGGGGTCACTTATGGGGGGTTTCTACTGTTTAACCACATCAGGGGCTCTGCAAACGGAACATGACGCCCGCAGACCATTCCATCAAACTCCGCATTCCAAAGAATCACTTCTTTCCTTCTGAGCCCCGACGTGTGCCCAAACAGTAGTTTTCTCCCACAATTTTCCGCTTGTGAAAATTAAAAATTGGGGACTAAACGATCATTTTTGTGGGCACAAAATAGGATTTTTTATTTTCTTGCCTGGGCAGTATAAACTTTAGTGAAACACTTGGGGGTTCAAAGTTCTCACCACATATCTAGATAAGTTCCTTAGGGGGTCTAGTTTCCAAAACGGGGTTACTTATGGGGGTTTCTACTGTTTAACCACATCAGGGGCTCTGCAAATGGAACATGACGCCCGCAGACCATTCCATCAAACTCCGCATTCCAAAGAATCACTTCTTTCCTTCTGAGCACCGACGTGTGCCCAAACAGTCGTTTTCTCCCACATATGGGGTAACAGCATACTCAGGACAAATTGGACAACAACTTTTGGGGTCCAATTTCCCCTGCTACCTTTGGGAAAATAAAAAATTGGGGACTAAACGATCACGTTTGTGGAAAAAATATGATTTTTTATTTTGACGCCCGGGCATTATAAACTCCTGTGAAGCTCTAGGGGGTTCAAGGTGCTCACCACACATCAAGATAAGTTCCTTAGGGGGTCTAGTTTCCAAAACGGTGTCACTTGTGGGGGGGTTTCCACTGTGTGGGCACATTGGGGGCTCATCAAACGCAACATGGCGTCCAATCTCTATTTCAGCCAATTTTAGGTTGAAAAAGTCAAACGGCGCTGCTTCCCTTCCAAGCCCTGCCGTGCACCCAAACAGTGGTCCCCCCACATTTAGGGTATCAGCGTACTCAGAACAAATTGGACAACAACTTTTGGGGTCCAATTTCTCCTGCTACCTTTGGGAAAATAAAAAATTGGGGACTAAACGATCATGTTTGTGGAAAAAATATGATTTTTTATTTTCATGCCCGGGCGTTATAAACTCCTGTGAAGCCCTAGGGGGTTCAACGTGCTCACCACACATCTAGATAAGTTCCTTAGGGGGTCTAGTTTCCAAAATGGGGTCACTTGTGGGGGGTTTCCACTGTTTGGGCACATTGGGGGTTCGTCAAACGCAACATGGCATCCAATCTCAATTCCAGCCAATTTTAGGTTGAAAAAGTCAAACGGCGGTGCTTCCCTTCCGAGCCCTGCCGTGCGCCCAAACAGTGGGCCCCCCACATATAGGGTATCAGCGTACTCAGGACAAATTGGACAAAAAATTTTGTGGTCCAATTTCTTCTGTTACCCTTGGGAAAATTAAAAAATTGTTGCTAACAGATCATTTTTGTGACTAAAAAGTTAAATGTTCATTTTTTCCTTCCATTTTGCTTCTGCTTCTGTGAAGCACCTGAATGGTTAATAATCTTCTTGATTGTAGTTTTGAGTAGCTGGAGGGGTGCAGTTTTTAGAGCGGTGTCACTTTTGGGCATTTTCTTCCATATAGACCCCTCAAAGTGACTTCAAATATGAGGTGGTCCCTAAAAAAATGGTTTTGAAAATTTTGTTGTAAAAATGAGAAATCGCTGGTCAACTTTTAACCCTTATAACTTCCTAACAAGAAAAAATTTTGTTACCAAAATTGTGCTGATGTAAAGTAGACATGGGAAATGTTATTTAACTATTTTGTGTCACGTAACTCTCTGGTTTAAGGGCATAAAAATTCAAAGTTTGAAAATTGCAAAATTTTCTAAATTTTCGCCATATTTCCGTTTTTTCATAAATAAACGCAAGTTATAGTGAAGAAATTTTATCACTAAAGTGAAGTACAATCTGTCACGAGAAAACAATGTCAGACTTGCCTAGATCCGTTCAAGCGTTCCAGAGTTATTACCTCATAAAGGGACAGTGGTCAGAATTGCAAAATTGGCCCGGGAGTTAACGTGCAAACCACCCTTGGTAGTAAAGGGGTTAAACTGGGAAAACATTTTTTATCTAGGTCTTTTTTGGGCACCATCTCTCTTTGTCCTGGCCAAATCGTCCATTACACTGTTACCAATGTTTTGTCCCTTGGACAATTTTGAATGTTCCTGATAGATTTTTTCATGCTGATTTCAGAAATGACTTCAGATTTTTCCTGATATCAAAAAACAAAAAGTTAAACTGCACCCTATAAGTGTCAAAGTCTTTAAGACAGATTTGTAAAGGCACACGTCAAAACCAGGGAGTCCATCCTGGAGCAAGTTCCATAGCAATAGATAAAAAAGACAGCGCCCCAGACAGTGGTGAAAAAAAATGCCTTACATTTTATTCTGCCTACTGTGGCGACGTTTCGGTCCGAAGACCTTTTTAAAGCACAGTACAGAGTGTTCTAATCACCATTATATAGGACAAGTACCACCCACCAATTAACAAAACACCAATAGAATACAGACACAATAGTAAATACAATCTGATCAAAACAAAAAACCCAACATATAATTAAAATCAATCCCACTGAGAATCCTTTGCATTACTAGCTAATCTAACATCAAATCGCTAGCTCTGATTGGTATTATACCTGTAACGTAGAGCAGAGTTTGCACAAATAACTTCCTGATGGTAGAATGTGAACAGAAACTCCCCCAGCCAATTAATGCATAGCATCCCCCATTGTCATGGTTGCAGTCACTCCCATGGATGTGATCTCACAGCTCCCAATCCAATCATAGCTAAGCACAGTGACTCATAGCTCAGCGTTTCATTAACCCATAACACTGCGCATGTCTCAGTCTCCCACAGTGTTTCACAAGTCCAGGCGTCGCACATTGTTCCTGCTTCATGTTGCTCCACAGCACTGCGCATGTCATGACGTCCGACATCAGTTATTCTCACGTTGTTGTGCCTTTCTCCATTGTGCATGTCACAGTCCTATTCCAGCTATGTCCCAGATGCTCCAATATGATTGGTCAAAGCGGAAAACGTCCATCATAATAGTATATACGCCTAATAGTTACACATATACAAAGTAGCAAACTCGCATATAATATGGGAGATATCCGTATCCAGTAGCACAACCACATATATTACGGGGATACCTAGAGAGATATAACCCTGGAACATATCATTAAGACAAACATGAGTATATCTCGCTCTACCAATGGCACTATATAGACAAAATTTCTTAAAGGTACAGTACCAAATAACAATACATCTCGAATAATTCCATATAAACAAGATTTCAAGCAAAATAAGGAACCTAAGATTCCAAACAATATTTATAAATTTACAAATTTTGCAAGTGGTTCCCAATATCTCAGAAACCCTCAATCCATATATAACCCACAGAAAAATACTACGAGAAAAAATGTCCATATAAAACCGTCCCATTATATATATACCTACAAGAGCAATGTAACAATATTAATACAGTCTAGGAATAATCATTATAGAGGCACACACATATATATATATATATACATATATATATATATATATATGAAATATCCATAAATATGGATGAGAAAATGCAAATGCGGGATTGCCCTGTTTTATATGGACATTTTTTCTCATAGTATTTTTCCACATCTCCTGGACAGGGGAGGAATCAAAAGACAATACTGACATACTTAGAGCATGGCTGAATGGATCATGACCTTCATTTCCGTTCCCTGTCCCAATGATAGGGAGATAGCAGAGGGATCATGTAACAGACTGCTACTTCTGCCTTACAAATGTAACAGGATATTCAGCAAAGAACAAGAAATAAAAAAAATCCTAATCTTCCTTCAGCCATAAGACCAGTGCTACACGATGAAAGTTTTCATGTTCCAAAGTATGAACAATGGAGAACGGCGACGATGAACTAACAATGTCAGTGGAAAATTAAACTGCCGCAGACCCAGACTTTGAGCCTTCTACATCTAATCCACATCTGCTCAGTCAAGCTGATCTGAGTGACTTGGTCAGAGATTTGAAATTGGCAATGAGGCAGGCAGAATTATTGGGATCAAAACTACAAGAACGGAATCTCTTATTACCAAAAACAAGAGTTTCTGTTTTTCGTAGTAGTCAAGAAGACCTTAATCAATTTTTCAACCATGTCGACAGTTTAACCTTTTGCAATGACATCTTGGGGTTGTTTGGTGCTCTTGGATTCGAACATGACTCGAAGGAAGTGCGACTGTTCATTGACTCGTCAATTTTAAGTCTAAAGGCTATTTTACTACACAGCGGAAATATCTATCCTTCTATACCTATTGGACATGTCGTTCACATGAAAGAAACGTATGAGAATATGGAGTTACTGTTGACCCACATTAATTATAGAAATTAAACTGGAACATATGTAGTGATCTAAAAGTTGTTGCACATCTTCTTGGACTGCAGCTTGGATATACCAAGTATTGTTGTTTTATTTGTGAGTGGGACAGTTGTGCATGAGAAATGGACTATTTCAGAAAGGACTGGCCACTCCTCGAAAACCTGGTTGCTGGACAGAAGAATGTTAAACATAATCCTCTCATTGATCCAGCAAAGATATTCCTCCCTCCTTTGTATATTAAACTTGGGTTTATGAAGAATTTTGTCAAAGCAATGAATAAAGAATCAGAAGCCTTTTCCTACATGCAACAGAAATTTCCAAGAATAAGTGATGCAAAGATAAAAGAAGGTATTTTTATTGGCCCAAAGATCAGAGATATAATGAATGACATTAGTTTTGATGGTCTTTTGCAAGGTGCTGAACAAGTGGCATGGAGAGCCTTTAAAGATGTGACCTTTAACTTCCTTGGCAACACCAGGACACTGAACTTTGAAAAACTCGTGGACAACATGCTCACAACATATCATTTGACGAAATGAAATATGTCACTAAAAATGCGTTTTCTACATTCTCACTCGGACTTTTTTCCAGCCAATCTTGGTACCGTGAGCGATGAACACAGTGAAAGATTTCACCAAGACATTGCGCTGATGGAGAAAAGGTACCAGGGATAGTGGAGTATGTCAATGCTGGCTGACTATTGCTGGAATCTTAATCGAGAAGCATCTGACACAGATTATAAATGAAAGTCATGTGCAAAGCACTTTTAAACAATTGCTTTTGCTACTGACATTGATGCACATGTATGTAGTGTCTCGGGCATCATAATGTAGAGAATAAATTGTTGTTTCTTAACCCCTTACTACCAGTTGACAAAATTGTACATCAGCTGGCAATATCCCCCGCTTTGTGGTGGGCTCCGGCAGTGAGCTTACCTCAAAGCCGCAACATGTCAGCTATTTTTAACAGCTGACATGTGCCCGCAATAGGCGCGAGTGGAATCGCGATCCACCCACACCAATTAAGTAGTTAAATGCTGCTGTTAAACTCTGACAGCGGGCATTTAAATGCAATTACAGACGCCGGTCCGGAAATATGTGCAGCGACGACCCCCGTCATGTAATCGTGGATCATCGCTGCATTGCAATCGCAACCAGAGGTCTCCTCGAGATATTTATGGTTGTTGATGGCAGATTGCTGTGAGCACCACCCTGTGGTCGGCGCTCATAGCAAGCCTGTAATTCTGCTGCATAGAGGTGATCTGAGCATCACCTCTATGTAGCAGAGGCGATCGCACTATGGCAGCTTCTAGACTCTTATGGAGGCTATTGAAGCATGCCAAAAGTAAAAAGAAAGTGTTTAAAAAAATAAAAAAACATAAAAGTTCAAATCACTCCCCTTTCGCCCCATCAAACTAAAACAATAAAAAAAAATCATAAGCAAACAGTATGGGAGTACCAAATGTATACTGGGAACTATGGTTGCATGTGGTCATCCATGACGTCTGTTCATTGGGTTGTTGGGGTGCATCCAAATTTTGGCCAGCCCTGCCACTCACTGCATACGCAATAACAATATAAGGGACCCACAGTTTAATAATGGGAACAACAAGGCATAGCCGACTTATGGCTCTCTAAAAAAAGTGAGGGCCGACTGCTGGCCCTATAAAAATTGACTTTGTGACTTTCAGAGTCCCTCCTTAATAAATGAAACAGGTTGTGTCTGATGATGTGTCACACACCACATGGCCAAATAAGGTTGTAAAATGTTAAAATGACATTTCCCAGTGAAAGAATTTGTCATGGTTGAAAGCAATGGGTAAAGTTGAAAAACACATCAAAAAAGCTACGTGTGAACATAGCCCAAGTGGTGGAGGAACATTTTGTTTTTGGTTATTTATTTTGCCTTACATATAAATGATTACTCTGGAAAGGATGTTCCTTAGCATATTTCCCAGGAAAATCCATTTTGGTTTAGTTTTTGTATGTTTTAGTGTGTGCCTGTAAAAGTGGCGTAATACTCTGACAACATTGTTCACATCTGTGACCTGGGATTCAGAAATGCTTCCAGGGGTATTCCCCATAATGTTCCCATGTCATGTGAGCACTTGTCCCATCGATTTCAGATGTTTTTATACCCTAAAAGAATCTCTGGGAGGGATCGGCAAAAAAATGCTCAGTTTTCCTATAGACTTACATTTGGCTTGTTGCTGGGGTTGAGCAGCCGAGCATTCCAATTTGCAACGAGCACCTGAGCATTTTAGTGCTCGCCTATCACTAGTGGATACACCTTGATTTAACAAGTCCCTTTGGTCACATTATTTTCAGGGGCGCAATCATTTCTGTCCAGGCCTATTTCATGAGTTTTTTTTTTTTTTAATTCTGTGGAAGCATGGTTGAAGAGCAATGTCTGACTTTCATGTGTTCATTTTCATAGATTTTTTATTTGTTATTACTTTTGTCAGATTCAAGTAATTTCTGTGACCATTGTGGGTTTTTCTGTCATTAAACGAGGGGTACCAAGTTGGTGATACAGAAAGAAAATTGAAAATTCTCCATTTTAGTGCCACTATCTGCAATGTAGGCACATTGTGGGTCTCAGGTGGAATGGGTGCAATTAGATTTGGGAGTGCAAATTTCACTGGAATTTTTGTGGGGTAGGAAGCCATGTTGTTGTCCAGAGCCTTTGTGCTACCAGTAACATGGAAGCCCCTATATGTTTGCTGACAGATGAGGGATCTATGTTTGGGTTAGTTGTTTGTTGATTGAGTTGAAATTTTTCTTTTTTGCTATACATAACATTTTGAATCACCTTCAAGGGTAAATTAACATTTATTATGTGCTCCAACCCCATACTATATTGCCTATGTATATTGAGATGTGAGAAAACTAAACGTGTCCTTTTCTATTTTGCCTACCTCCATTATCCATCAACCCTATACCAGTACTTTAGTTTATGATATATTATATTCATCTGCATTTTTATGCATCCCCCACATTAGTAAAAAAATATTAAAGTTGTCAAAGAGTCTCAACGCCCATGAAAATCAGAATCATTTTCAAAACTTCATCTTTTTCCTGCTCCTTTTCTACAGGGGATGTATAATATGATGAAGTCTTGACCTCTTTATTGTATTTGCAATGCACACAAAATGTTCCGGGACATAATATCGGTCTTCATAAAAACTACATTACCTTTGTTATATAGATGCATAATTTTGCATAGTTTCAAATGCCCTTCAATTCCCAGCATCTGTGTACATATACTTAGTGCACTGTGTCCATAATTAATTCTAGGGTAGTCATGATTAACAAAGCATATTTGTAAATTAAATCTAATTACATTTTAGATGATATAAATATTATGGTGGTTCATTACATTCAAAAGGAATGAGAGTTTAACTATGTTTTCCCTTAATGACAAAATAACATTCAAAATGTTCCCTATTGATTACTACGAGAACCTTCCAAGCATCTGGTGTTCTTACACAGCGGCATAGGTGGTTCCATTTTTCATTACCCCAGTGAATTCCATGTTACACAGGACAGCTAGAAGCATCAATCTGAAAAAGTTGCTTCAGGGCCCTCAGGGGGATAAAATTATAGCAACTTAAATGTATCTTAAAAAAAAAGTGGTACAGCATTTTAATTATGAAGTATCCAAATAATATTACCATACAATGCTTAAATAATACCACAATGGTATTATTATACCTTGTCAAATACCGTAATACTAGAAAATGTATGCTACCAACAAAAAATGCTATAGTATTTGTGCTATACAATGTCAAAATAATATAACCATACAATACAATAACACATTTAGAAGAATCCATTTTTATTTCTTTAGTTAAAAGAGAATTTGTTATGCCTCTAATCAATTCAGTTATCTCAAAATATTTATAACTAGCTGAAGAGCCCGGCGCTGCCCGGGCATAGTAACTAACTGTGGTTAGTTATAGCAAATTATAATTAACCTCCATCCCATAGTCCCATGCCCATATACCCATCATACATATCCACGATCCCATAGGCCCGTGCCCATATACCCATCATACATATCCTCCATCCCATAGTCCCATGCCCATATACCCATCATACATATCCTCCATCCCATAGTCGAGTGCCCATATACTCATCACACATCCTCCATCCCATAGTCCCGTGCCCATATACCCATCATACATATTCTCCATCCCATAGTCCCGTGCCCATATACCCATCATACATATTCGCCATCCCATAGTCGAGTGCCCATATACCCAACACACATCCTTCATCTCATAGTCCCATGCCCATATACCCATCATACATATCCTCCATCCCATAGTCCCATGCCCATATACCCATCATTCATATCCTCCATCCCATAGTCCCGTGTCCATATACCCATCATACACATCCGCCATCCCATAGTACCGTGCCCATATACCCATCATACATATCCTCCATCCCATAGTCCCATGCCCATATACCCATCATAAATATCCTCCATCCCATAGTCCTGTGCGCATATACCCATCATACATATCCACCATCCCATAGTCCCGTGCCCATATACCCGTCATACATATCCTCCATCCCATAGTCCAGTGCCCATATACCCATCATACACATCCTCCATCCCATAGTCAACCATTATGACATCATAATGAGCGGCGGGGCTTGCAACCTATGATGACATCAGCGTCGCCATGGCAACCATTATGACATCATAATGAGGGGCGGGGCTTGATACACACACACTTTTTCCCCATTATGTAGATAGGGGCAAAATTGTTTGGTGAATTGGAATGCGCGGGGTTAAAATTTCGCCTCACAACATAGCTTAGGACACTCTCGGGGTCCAGACGTGTGACTGCGCCAAATTTTGTGGCTGTAGCTGCGACGGTGCGGATCCCTATCCTGGACATACACACATACACACACACATACATACACACACTTGAGCGTTATATAATAGATACAATCATAACATGCAATATATGTACGTATAAACACAAGTGCACAGTATAGATATTCATGCCAGATACATCAGTTTATCCAAATATATTATAGAAAATAATAATCAGAATTATTATAATTGTTATTTCTATGGTGTTGTTAATGTATTCTGAAGCACTGTACAATTCAGATTCAGTCTATAGATAATGATGGTATACTGTAAAAATAATTGACATTTCCAATATATTCTAATACATTCTAATAAATAAATATTACATATAAATAATAATTACTATTGAAAAAGGCAAGTGACTAGCCAAGTCAGGTTATTTCTAGTAAAATTGCTCTAGTCTACAGCTGCCTCTACAAAGCCGTTGAACATCGATACAAACCTCCAGGATTGGCTGAAATACCTGATTCTTTGTTTTTGCAAGAAATCTTTTGCAACTAGAGAGACCGGAAAGAAGGTTGCTCCTCAATTCCCATTTATTTTAATAAATATGTATAAACGTAATAATAATAAATCTGAAAGAGTCTCAAGGTAGCGTAACATTTTCTTTAGCAATAACTATAAGTTAGCTGAACAGATGAGCACATTGATCTATGATCGACTTCTCAGCAAAGTTACTTAAATTTTCAAATCTCCATGGAATTGTGAGGCAAAAAATACTCAGCCATTTCACATACTGCTAAGAGAACTAACAATGCCAGGCACAGCAGCGTGGGCTTCCCTATTATATTCTTTAGCTGTCATATCGCATGGTCTACCTCAGCTAATCAGTGTGGCTACCACTGCCAGTACGAAAGATGGAGCCAAAACAAGCAGCCCAGTTTTGGGATTTTACAGCTTAGGGATTGACCTAATCAGATTGTGGTGTACTACTGCAGTGGTGAAGCTCATTGGAAACGGAGAGCTAGTCTCAGTCTATGAATAATAATGCAAAGATTCAAGTGATATAGGGAGGTGCTGTACTGCATAATCACTCAGCGTGACTGAGAATTAATTGATCTGTGATATATTTCAATATCCAGGACATCCTTACTCTCCTATGGAGTTCCGGCATTGTCATGCCCACATAGATGAGCCCATAAGGACATGTGGCATGGTTTATAACTGCTTTTGTAGTGCAGCATATACTGTTTGTGATTGTATATGTTTTGTCATTTTTTGAATTAGTAAATTCCTTTGCAATAGCACTATTTTTGCACACAACACATTTGCCACACTTTGTTCAATCCCACGTTGGGCCTTTTGAGTCAAAGATAAATCGCGGATTCTCTCTCACCTTTAGGATAGCTATGGACCAATTGGGCTCTGAGGTTTCTTGATTTTCTAAACATAATTGCTTATGTTGGCCCTGCAAATTTAGAGATGGTCTCATCAAGTAGTAGAATTGGCCATTGTTTCGTAATTATTTTTCTTATTTCGTCACTCCTGGAGCTAAAGACTAGTACGCAGCGTATCTTGCTCTCTTAGTCCTTTTTTTTTTTCGTCGTCTTCGGTAACAGTTCGGAGCGTTCACTCTGTTGTGCTCTTGCATAGGAATGACATACTTTTTTCCTTCCATATCCACGGTCTTTGACGCCTGTACATAGACCCTGTGCCTGTTTTTCAAAAGAAGTATTATTTGAGCATATTCTCCTAGCACGTAAGAATTGTCCTATCCTTTCTTATCAAGTGTTTAGGATGCTTTGAGGTTGCGTGTAATAGTGTATTGTACTTTTATGGTACATGTCAGTTTGTATGTACCCCGAGTCATCGGCTTGGATGGAGATATCCAGAAATTCTATTGTTGTGTTTGCTAAATTGGTACGTAAATTTAATGTTACAGTTTTTTCTATTCAGCTCACTTATTAATTATTCAAGTTCTTCCTGAGCGCCTTTTTTCTGTACCTGTGGCATTTTTGTCTGACTTTTTACTATCTATATTTTATGTGAAATTTTTAATAAACTTACATATTTTTTAAATTGTTACCTTGGCCGTGTTTAAAGAGTTTTCTTTTAGGAGCTTCATTTGCTTTATAGCTTATTGCATGTTGGATAAAAATTGGTGTTTCTAATCTTGCTACTAGACAAAAATTCAAGAACCAAAGCATATAGGTCACAGAAAGTGTGTGTTAGGAGTGGCGGAAGGCACTAAAAAAAAAAAAATAATTAAAGTGCCTTCGCCACTCGGGGTCCACCGTGCGGCAGGTGATATGACCACTGCTAGAGAGGCAGAGCACTATGGCATTAATGTGCATGGGGTTAACTGCACCCAGAGTGCACTGAAGCAAGCTCTGTTAAGGACACAGAGCCGCAACCTTAAAGCACACAAAAACGCTGTGTCTGTTTAAGCCACAGAACAACAGCGACACGGTAATAAAGGGTCATAGGAGCAGCCTTAAATTTCAGAACTACTCCAACAAGACCTACCATGAAAAGAGGTGCGAGACGTCGCAACTGCGAACGCTCGAGGAACTGCAATCGCAGCGTGGTGTGAGCGGAACCTCAGAGGAGACACAGCGATATCGCTGGCGCAATGCAGGACACTAGCTGCTGAGGCAGGAATAGCTGGAGCACGCTGGCGCTGGCGCTGCTACTGGCGGCTGCCCAATCACTCACACAATCGTATTATCAGAGGTAAGGGGTTTCTTAATAAGTCTGTCACCAGTCCAAGCATCCATCACCATACATACAGCAGTAGTAGGAAAATACTAGCGCATGGTATAGCGGCCATGCGCACTTTTTATAGCGTACGGGACCTGCCAGAAATCTCCAGAGCCCTGAGCTAAGCCAATGGAATCAGGGGCAGGACCTGAGCACCTGACTCCTGAACTCCAATGGGAGCTCATCCCATGGGCATGCTCAGAAGTTGGAAAAAAGGACTTAACCTCTGGAGACAAATGTGAGAACCTGGATTCCCGCATAGGCCGCATAGAACCCAGATTCCTAACAGTGTGCTTCCTGAATTGTGACATGTGCAAACCAAGATTTTTATTTTATGACAAAATGAAAAACTCCATAATCCGTAAGTGAAAAACAACTGTCTACTCCACACTTTTTTTCCATACTTTGTTATTGTAATAGACCAATATTAGACTTGCTCATGCCACTCAATGTAGCGGCCTGTTTCTGGTGGCTACTTTTGACGCATGAACCTACCTGGCTCTTCTTGTACCGTCAATTTTTGTAAAAGGCTGATTATATTTTTATTGTTATTAATTTTTCTTCTTTGAATGAAAGAATACATTTTAATTTTTGAATAGCTGTTTAAACAGTTTGAACTGTTTTAATGATCTAATTTAGTAATTGTACACACCATGACAATACTGTTTGCTGTTGTTGCATGTTTATTTCCAGTTGTGAACACACATGCACCTCCTTTTACAAAATAACTTTTTAGGTTTACAGTTCATTTTTGTCTTGCAGTGATCTTGTTCTGAAATATATTTAGATTGGAGAAAAGAAGTATCTAATACAGTGCCGATTTTGCAAGTTTTATCTCCTACAAAGAACGGAGAGGTCTGTAATCTTTATCATAGGTACACTTCAATTCTGAGAGATATAATCTAAAAATAAATCAGAAAATCACATTGTATGACTTTTACATAATTAAAATGCATTTTATGAAAAAAGAATTTGATCATCTACCAACCATCTAGAATTCTAGGTCTCAGAGACCTGTTGGTTTTTATTTAAGAAGCCCTCTTACTCTGCACTCATTACCTATATTAATTGTGCCTGTTTGAACTTGTTAAACTTGTTACTTGTATAAAAGACACCTGTCCACACACTGAATCAATCACACTCCAACCTCTCCACCATTGCCAAGAGCTGTCTAACGACACCAGGGACAAAATTGTAGGCCTGAACAAGGTTGAGATGGGCTACAGTACAATAGATTTGCAGCTTGGTGGGAAGGCAAGATCTGAAGAAGATCTGGGTGGAGGAGTGGGCCAAAATCCCTGCTGCAGTGTGTGCAAACACACTGACATTTCCTGTTCAAGAACAACAGGAAACTCCTGATCTCTGCAATTGCAAACAAAGATTTCTGTACAAAATATTAAGTTCTGTTTTTCTATTGTATGAAATACTTATTTCATGGAATAAAATGCAAATTAATTAGGTAAAAATCATGCATTCTGATTTTCTGCATTTTTTTAAGATTATGTCTATCACAGATACATTGTACTTACGATAAAAATTACTGACCACTCCATTCTTTGAAGGTGGGAAAACTTGCAAAATCTATGTGGGGTTAAAGTCAGGTGAGTTTGCTGGCTGATCAAGCACAATGATACTGATGTTTTTAAACCAGGAATTGGCATTTTGGCAGTGTGGACAAGTGCCAAGTCATGCTGGAGAATTAAATTTCCATCTCCAAAAAGTTTGACGGCAGAGGGAAGCATGAAGTGCTCTAAAATTTCCTGGTAGACAGCTGCGCTGACTTTGGTCTTGATAAAACACAATGTATCTATACTGGAAGATGACATAGCTCCCCAAACCATCACTGATTGTGGCATATCCACAAGTAAACCTGGACAGAGTAGAGACTTCCATTTGAGGATTGGAAGGTGGCCAAATACCCTGACATGTTTAGTAGACCTCAAAGACAGAGAGTACATAAGGACCAACTTAAGATGATCAATCTATCTACACATATCCTGACACTGACTGAAACCAAACTCTTAGAAAGGGGTCTTACATTCTAATAAGATTAGAATTTAATAAGGTTAGTACAATTCCTTCTAGATTATTTTTAAAATCCAAGATTTCCCCTCCACTGAGTTTATGTCCTGCAGTGGAAATATTTACTCGGTTGGCTACCAGGGACATAGAACAGTTGGCACATATGCAGAAAAATAAGGACAATTTATCTATGGAGGAATGAAGAGCATTGAAGGAGCTTAAAACATGGGATAATGTCGTATTCAAGCCAGCAGACAAAGGGGGAAACTTGGTTTTGTGTCTGACTGAGATGTATGAAAGACAGGCACACAAATTACTCCATTACAATCAGTGTTATAGGAAATTGACTTATAATCCCTTATCCTCTTTTCAACAGAATCTGATTTCCATACTTGAGAGAGAATTTAGTGACGGCCTGATTTCCAAGGCTTTTTTGGGAGGATTCGAGATCACCAACCTAAACTACCCATATTCTACTTCATCCCTAAGGTACACAAAGAGCCAATGGTTCTTCCGGAATGACCCAGTGTGGCGGGAAATGGGAGTTTGTGCAAGATTATCTCCAATGTGGTTGATTATTTTTTAAAACCTATTGTCTCCACTCTCCCTTCGTTGATTAGGGTTACAAATCAAACCCTACAATGTATTGATCAGTTACAAGTGGAGGACAATATGATGCTAGTAATGGCAGACATAGAAGCCTTATACACTTCAATCAAGCATAGTGATGGCCTAGAGGCAACATCATGGTTTCTACGGTCCAGTGACATTGAAGTCCCTCTGGCTGACCTTATCTTGACCCTACTTGAGTTCATTCTATGGTATAATACCTTCACCTTTAGGCTATGTGCCCACATTAGCATTTTTAAATGATCAGGAAACTGATCCACTTCCCAGAAAACGCACGTCTTTTTTCTGCGCATTTCTTGTACGTTTTTTGCACAAAAGGCGCACGTTTTTGACGCGTTTTTTGACGCACGTTTTCTGGGAACATTGGGGAAGGCTAAAAATGCTCAGCAATGCCGAAATTAATGAGCATGCTGCGTTTTCAGCAGCTAAGCGATTCCTGAACGTTTAAAAATGCATGCATTGGCACAAAAAGCCAAAAACGCATGCAAATTAATTTGAAGCTTCTTTTAAGCATTTCTGCAGCATCTGAGCTGGCACAATCGCTGTGGAAATGCTTAAAAAAACACAACGTGGGCACACAGCCTTAATGGAAAGAGCTACCTCCAACTCCAAGGTACGGCCATGGGGGCATCATGTGCCCCCTCGAATGCAAACCTATTCTTGGGAGCTTGGGAAAAGAACATTTTTATAGGGGATAAGAGTGTAGAGATGGGAAGGGTCCAAAACTTGATGAGGTATATTGATGACATTTTGTTTGTCTGGGAGGGTACTGAACATGAATTTGGGAATCTGATCCAAAAGCTAAACAACAATGACATTAATGTGAAACTTATGATTAAAACCGGTAGGTGTCTGGAATTTTTGGACATATAGATTGAAGCATCCAAAGAGGGAGTCATTCACACTGACATATATATAAAGCCGACTGCTACAAACTCTTACCTCATGTCCGACTCAGCTAACCCTGCAAGTACTATCCATGGTATCCCCATTGGCCAGTTCCTGAGAGCCAAAAAATCTGCTCGGATTCAACGACATTTGAAAAACAATGTTCAGAACTGACCAGGAGGTTTGAAGACAGAAGATATAGCTGCAGAATGATTCGCAGAGGATATAAGAGGGCCTCCACTACATCTAGGAATGAATTGCTATATGGCACAAAAAAGGCAACATTTATTGGCCAGTGGCATAATTTGAGGGGAATTATTAACAAACATTAGAACGTTTTACTGACGGACCTTGTCATGAGACAAATTTTACCCTCTTCCCCTCAATGTGTGGCCTGACGTTCAGCTAATTTAAGGACTTTTTGGTCCATAGCCACTACAAAACCACCAAGAAGGACCGGAACAATGTCGCTATATCTCTGGGATTTTTTCCATGCGGCCTATGTAAAGCTGTTTTGAATCAAGGTCATCTATAACCTGTCTCCTCCATATGTCTCTGAACTAATCTCCCAATACCTTCCCTCATGTAATTTACGGTAATCCCAAGACCTCCTTCTCTCCTCCATACTTATTCACTCCTCACCCAACCGCCTCAAAGACTTCTCCCGAATAGCCCCCATCCTCTGGTATTCTTTGCCACAACATGACCGACTATCAACCACATTCGGATCCTTCAGACAGAATCTGAAAACTCACCTCTTCAAGGAAACCTACAGCCTGCAATGACCCCGCTGCCTCCTCACCACTACTGGAGATATCACCTCAACCAACACCCGAACTGCTGCAACCCACCAATCTACTGTCTCCTTCCCCACCATCCTGTAGCATGTAAGCCTGAAAGGGCAGGATCCTCTCCCCTCTGTATCAGTCTGTCATTGTAAGTTTGTTTACTGTAAATGATATCTGTAATTTGTATGTAACCCTTTCTTATGGACAGCACAATGGAATCAATGGTGCTATATAAATAAATAATAATAATAATAATAATAATCTCACTAAAACCAAAAATGTTAAAACCACAGATGGATCACGTATATATGAGATACAGAAACACCTTATGTGTACCTCTAATGAGGTAATATATCATGCAGAATGCCCATGCAGGAGAGTATATATCGGCCTCACTACGAGAGAATTTAGTTTTAGAGTGAGGGAAAATATGCTGGATATTGAGAAGGCTTCAACAGTTGAAAATGATCCGCTTTTAAAAAACCTTGCCACGCAATTTTAAGAAGCATCATAAGTGCAATACCAGGGGCCAATGTGTTAAGGCAATTGATCAAATGGATCTGTGTTCTAGAGGTCGTGACATTGGTAGGGCCTTAGCACAACTGGAATGCCATTAGATTTACTCCCTTGGTACTCTTAGCCCTGGTGGCCTCAATGAAAATATGGGTTTCTCTGCTTTTCTTTAATTGGCATCCTTTTTTATGGGACTGTGGTTTTCTAGAGAATGTTTTTTTAGTAGTGGGTTTTTTTTATTGTTGTTTATGATGACTTGAATATTATTTTTGTATCCTAGCATACGAACTTCTACTTCGACTTGGTTCGCGGGAGAAGGATGAAAGGTTGTGTGTTTAGCATGACTCCTGGGGAATGACTCTTGTTGTCATTTCATGTGGCACACTTTACTTTGACACTGGAGAATGTTTTGTTGTTTGTCTTTTATTATGTTTTTACTTTTTTATTGTTAAACGCATGCATTACTTCCTTTTCTCTTTCTATTGTATATTCTTGTATTTACACTAATACCTTTAAACATAGTTGTACATCTTTGTTTCATTGGTAGTACACATATGTCCCTACCCCTTTGGGTTTAGACATGGGTGTCAGGATAGCTCTTGTGATATTACTATCTGATGGACATTATTCAATACAATCTTTGATTTATGTATTATCTTATGATCCTTCTTATGGTTTATACAATTATCTTAGTATCGATATATCTAGAATATATTAAACATTTTATGTTTTAAATTTATCTTAATGGACCTATATACATTGGTTGTTTGCACTTTTTTTTGATGAGGTAATTGAATTAGTTGTATAGTATATACACCATATTGGTAAATTAGGCATGCACTTCAGTGTTTTCCCAGAACATTTGCACACCATATATGTATGTATACTGTTGTGAGTTCATTTTCCCCTTCACCATTGAGGTCTGTCTGATGAACTCCCTCTTCTGGTGAAGGAAGGTAGTGAGGCTGATTACCAAGCACCTGAGCAGGATGATGATGACTGGGTGACTGGAATTGCTGACTGGATATAAGGCAGCCGACGCCCTTCTGCCTGGCTGGTGATTTCTCTGAGGGATTCTAGGAGACCAGTCTGATTCCTGCTCCTCAAAAGCTAAGTTTTCTGCTCTGCTTTTTGCATTTGTGTTTTGGTTTTGTTTTGCCTTGTTTTTCTGGATTTCTGCCATTCCCGGCTGGGGTGAGCTGAATTCCTTTTTGCTCTGTCTTCAGAAAATACCTGAGTACTGATATAGTCTTTTTGAAGCCTAGCGTCTTCAGGGCTTTTTTCCCTATCAGTCTGTTGGCTCTTGTTTTGATAGGGTTTTGACAGATTGCAGACAGCAGCTTTTCTATCCTGTCCTATTTAGTTAGCTTGGGCCCCATCATTTGCTCAGCCTATCTTTCTATCTGTGTGAGTGTTTTTTCATCTTGCTTCACCCTCACTATATGTTGGGGGCTGCCTATTGCTTTGGAGTCTGCTCTGGGGCAGTTTAGATTTCCCTTTCTGTCTTTAGGCTATTTAGTTCTCCGGCTGTGATCGAGGGGTCTAGGGCACCGTAGGAACCCCCCACGGCTACTGCTAGTTGTTGTTGATAGGTTCAGGAGTCTGCAATCCGATAGCTGCCAACTTCTCTGGTTTTCTGGACTTAGCTAGTATTTCTGTTTTTGCCTCCTACGGTGACTCATTCATAATAGAGTCACCAGCCATACCGCAGATCCTAGGGTACTCAATAGCAGGAAAGAATTGTAAAAAAAAAAAAAAAAGTGTGCATATTTTTTCCTCTATATCTCTGAGGTCGTAGGGGGAATTTTTTTTTCTCTCAATGGAGATAAAGCAATTGTCTGATCGTGTGGAGCAGCTCGCTGCGGAAGTGCGGGGAATTTCCGCCTACCTTGCTCATTCACATGCTGCTGAACCAAAGATCCCAACTCCTGATGTGTTTTTTGGGGATCGGTCGAAATTTTTGAGTTTCAAAAATAATTGTAAATTATTTTTTGCCTTGAAGCCTAACTCGTCAGGGAGCTCCGCGCAGCAGGTTAAAATTGTCATCTCTTTGCTGCGTGGCGATCCCCAGGATTGGGCGTTTTCTTTGAAACCAGATGATCCTATTCTGACTAATGTGAATGCATTTTTTCAAGCCTTGGGGTTGTTGTATGATGAACCTAATACTATTGACCAGGCTGAAAAGACCCTGTTGGCATTGAGCCAGGGTCGAGATTCTGAAGAATTGTACTGTCAAAAATTCCGAAAGTGGGCGGTCCTTACTATCTGGAATGATAATGCCTTGGCAGCTCTCTTTCGGAAGGGTTTGTCAGAAGCCGTAAAAGATACTATGGTGGGATTTCCTGTTCCCTCTGGTTTTGACGATTCTATGTCATTAGTAGTGTTGAGCATTCCGATACCGCAAGTATCGGGTATCGGCCGATACTTGCTGTATCGGAATTCCGATACCGACTTCCGATATTTTTTCAATATCGGAATTCGGCATCGGAATCGGAAGTTCAGTTGAGTGACGGCCTGACGTCATCATGATGCGCGGTGTGTGCGCATCATGATGCGCCGTCATTTCGGGCCTTCCGGGGGTCTCTGCCGGCCTGCCGGGGGGCTGTGCCGGCCTGCCGGGGGGCTGTGTGGACTGCCCGGGGTCTGTACCGGCCTGCCGGGGGGCTGTGCCGGCCTGCCGGTGGTCTGTGCACCCTGTGGGGGTCTGTACCGGCCTGCCGGGGGGCTGTGCCGGCCTGCCGGGGGGCTGTGCTGATGTCCGGGGGTCTGTGCAAGCATCGTCCGATGGGACTACAAGTCCCATCGGGCGATGCCTGCTACCATGACAGTGATTGACACATTAGCCAATGATGGGACAGTAGTAGTCCCATCATCCGGCTAATGTGTTAAATGTTAAAAAAAAAAAAAAAATACTACATGCATGCTACATACATACTACATGCATGCTACATATATACTACATACATACTACATACATGCTACATACATACTGCATGCTACATACATACTACATACATACTACATACATACTACATATATACTACATACATACTACATACATGCTACATACATACTGCATGCTACATACATACTACATACATACATACTACATACATACTACATACATGCTACATACTGCATGCTACATACATACTACATACATACTACATGCATGCTACATACATACTACATATATACTACATACATACTACATACATGCTACATACATACTGCATGCTACATACATACTACATACATACTACATGCATACTACATATATACTACATACATACTACATACATGCTGCATGCTACATATATACTACATGCTACATACATACTACATGCATGCTACATACATACTACATATATACTACATGCATGCTACATACATACTACATACTACATATATACTACATACATACTACATATATACTACATACATACTGCATGCTACATACATACTACATATATACTACATGCATGCTACATACATACTACATACTACATATATACTACATACATACTACATACATGCTACATACATACTGCATGCTACATACATACTACATACATACATACTACATACATACTACATACATGCTACATACTGCATGCTACATACATACTACATACATACTACATGCATGCTACATACATACTACATATATACTACATACATACTACATACATGCTACATACATACTGCATGCTACATACATACTACATACATACTACATGCATACTACATATATACTACATACATACTACATACATGCTGCATGCTACATATATACTACATGCTACATACATACTACATGCATGCTACATACATACTACATATATACTACATGCATGCTACATACATACTACATACTACATATATACTACATACATACTACATATATACTACATACATACTGCATGCTACATACATGCTACATACATACTACATACATACTACATACATACTACATGCATGCTACATGCATGCTACATGCATGCTACATGCATACTACATACATACCACATACATACTACATACATACAATACATTCATACAATACATACATAGACATACAGTACATATAACATAGAGTAACATACTTACCAATACTTGTCACATTGTTCCCCGAAGCCATTGTCTATTCCGGGATAAATATTAACATAACAAACCACAAAAATACTCACCCACGATCCGAAGCAGTCCACGAGTGTGTCCCACGACGATCTTGGGTAGAGAACTGCAGCATCAGATGATGCTGCCGTTCTCTACGGGCTGTAGGAATCCAATGACGGAAGGTAGGTATCCTTCCGCACTGTATTCCTCCGCCACTTAAAAAAAAAAAGTCCCTAGTCTCACTTTATGCCATTGCTGTGTGGGAATTTCCCACACAGCAATGGCATAAAGTGAGACTAGGGACTTTTTTTTTTTAAGTGGCGGAGGAATACAGTGCGGAAGGATACCTACCTTCCGTCATTGGATTCCTGCAGCCCGTAGAGAACGGCAGCATCATCTGATGCTGCAGTTCTCTACCCAAGATCGTCGTGGGACACACTCGTGGACTGCTTCGGATCGTGGGTGAGTATTTTTGTGGTTTGTTATGTTAATATTTATCCCGGAATAGACAATGGCTTCGGGGAACAATGTGACAAGTATTGGTAAGTATGTTACTCTATGTTATATGTACTGTATGTCTATGTATGTATTGTATGAATGTATTGTATGTATGTAGTATATATGTGGTATGTATGTAGCATGTAGTATGTATGTGGTATGTATGTAGCATGCATGTAGTATGTATGTAGCATGCATGTAGTATGTATGTAGTATGTATGTAGTATGTATGTAGTATGAATGTAGTATATATGTAGTATGTATGTAGCATGTAGTATGTAGCATGCATGTAGTATATATGTAGTATGTATGTAGTATGTATGTAGCATGCATGTAGTATATATGTAGTATGTAGCATGTAGTATGTATGTAGCATGCATGTAGTATGTAGCATGTAGTATGTATGTAGCATGCATGTAGTATATATGTAGTATGTATGTAGTATGTATGTAGCATGCATGTAGTATGTATGTAGCATGTAGTATGTAGCATGCATGTAGTATATATGTAGTATGTAGCATGTAGTATGTATGTAGCATGCATGTAGTATATATGTGTTATGTATGTAGCATGTAGCATGCATGTAGTATGTATGTAGTATATATGTGGTATGTATGTAGCATGCAGTATGTATGTAGCATGCATGTAGTATATATGTAGTATGTATGTTGCATGTAGTATTTATGTAGTATGAATGTAGCATGTATGTAGTATGTAGTATGAATGTAGCATGTATGTAGTATGCATGTTGTATGTATGTAGCATGTAATTTTTTTTTTTTTTTTTTTTTTACATTTAACACATTAGCCGGATGATGGGACTACTACTGTCCCATCATTGGCTAATGTGTCAATCACTGTCATGGTAGCAGGCATCGCCCGATGGGACTTGTAGTCCCATCGGACGATGCCTGCACAGACCCCCGGAGCCTGCACAGACCACCGGCAGGCCGGCACAGCCCCCCGGCAGGCCGGCACAGCCCCCCGGAGCCTGCACAGCCCCCCGGCAGGCCGGCACAGCCCCCCGGCAGGCCGGCACAGCCCCCCGGAGCCTGCACAGCCCCCCGGCAGGCCGGCACAGCCCCCCGGCAGGCCGGCACAGCCCCCCGGAGCCTGCACAGACCACCGGCAGGCCGGCACAGACCACCGGAGCCTGCACAGACCCCCTGGCAGGCCGGCACAGCCCCCCGAAAGGCCCGTACAGACCCCAGAGAGGCTGTACAAGGGCAGGAAAGGGTTTTTCTTATTCCGATACCGGAAGTCCCATAGACTTGAATGGGACTTCCGGTATCGGAATCGGCGATACCGATACTTTTTTTAAAGATCGGCCGATACCATCCGATACGATACTTTGAAGTATCGGACGGTATCGCTCAACTCTAGTCATTAGCCATTCAGGTTGATCGGCGTTTACGTGAACGCAGGACTGCACGAGAGGTGTTGCCACCTGTTGAATAAATGTCTGAACCTATGCAATGTGATAGAGTTTTGTCCAGGGAGCAACGTCAGGAGTTCAGAAGGCATAATAAGCTGTTTTTTTTGTGGAGATGCCTCGCATATTATTTCTGTCTGTCCTAAACGAGAGAAACGTTTTGCACACACGTTTTCTGTGGGTGGTGTTCAACCTAAGTTTCTTCTGGCAATTACTCTGATCTGCTCCCTGTCCACATTTTCCGCCAAGGCTTTTGTGGATTCGGGAGCAGCCCTGAACCTAATGGACTTGGATTTTGCTAAACGTTGTGGATTTCCGATGACACCTCTGTGGACGCTTATCCCTTTGAGGGGGATTGATGCTACTCCTTTGGCAAAAAATAAACCTCAGTTTTGGACCCAGGTGGTAATGCGGGTCGCCCCACACCATCAAGAAAATTGCAGATTTTTGGTGTTGCATAATTCGCATGATACCATTGTTCTGGGGTTTCCCTGGTTGCAAATTCATAATCCAGTTTTGGATTGGAAATCTGTGTCTGTGGTGAGTTGGGGTTGTCGGGGTGCCTTAGTGAGGCTCCTTTTTTTTTCCACCTCTCCTCAGTCGCATGATGTTCCTGACTATTTGGTGGACTTTTATGATGTATTTAGTGAGAATGAGTCTGCGTCTTTGCCTCCTCATAGGAGTTATGACTGTGCAATTGAACTGAGCCCGGGGTGTAAATTTCCCAAGGGTCGGCTCTTCAATTTATCTGTACCCGAGCATGAGGCTATGCGATCCTATATTAAGGAGGTGTTGGAGAAGGGTCATATTAGACCATCCTCTTCACCCTTAGGTGCCGTTTTTTTCGTGGCCAAAAAGGATGGTTCATTAAGGCCTTGTATTGATTATCGTGCCCTCAACAAAAATACTATTAAATATCAGTATCCATTACCCCTGATTTCGGATCTATTCTCCAGAGTTAAAGGTGCTTGCTGGTTTACCAAGCTTGACCTCAGGGGGGCGTAAATCTTATCCGCATTAAGCATGGGGATGAATGGAAGATGGCGTTTAATACTCCGGAGGGACATTTTGAGTACCTGGTGATGCCTTTTGGGCTCACTAATGCCCCTTCTGTCTTCCAGTGCTTCATGAGCGACATTTTCCGAGACTTTGTGGATAAATTTTTGATTATCTATCTCGAAGATATTTTGATCTTCTCCAAGGATTTGGATTCTCATGTGGAACATGTTCGGACTGTGTTCCGGATCTTGAGGGAGAATTCCCTGTATGTCAAAGGATCGAAATGCCTTTTTGGGGTACAGAGGATTTCATTTTTGGGATTTATTTTGTCTCCGTCAACTATTGAAATGGACCCGGCCAAGGTACAGGCCATTTATGATTGGGTTCAGCCCACTTCTTTGAAGGCCCTCCAGAAGTTTTTGGGTTTTGCTAATTTTTATCGGAAATTCATAGCATAATTTTCTAGTATTGCCAAGCCATTGACTGATCTGACTAAGAAGGGTGCTGATGTGTTGAATTGGTCTCCGGAGGCTGTTTCTTCCTTTCAGGAGCTGAAGCAAAGATTCACTTCTGCCCCGGTTTTGCGGCAACCTGATGTCTCACTCCCGTTCCAGGTAGAGGTGGACGCTTCTGAGATTGGTGCAGGATCCTGTAACATCTAAAATGAATCCCTGTGCTTTCTTTTCCCAAAAGTTCTCTCCATCTGAATGTAACTATGATGTTGGGAATCGGGAACTGTTAGCCATGAAATGGGCATTTGAAGAGTGGAGACATTGGTTGGAGGGAGCTAAACATCAAGTCGTGGTCCTCACTGACCACAAGAATTTGATTTACCTGGAGTCGGCCAAACGCTTGAACCCTAGACAGGCTAGGTGGGCCTTGTTTTTTACACGTTTTGATTTTGTGGTCTCTTTTCTTCCTGGCACTAAGAATGTCAAGGCTGACGCTCTCTCTAGGAGCTTCTTTGCTGATTCTCCTGTGGTGACCAAGCCTGCTACCATCTTAGGCGAAGGGGTAGTTCTTTCTGCCATCTCGCCCGATTTGAGACGTGCTCTGGAAGAGTTCCAGGAGGACAAACCTGAGCGTTGTCCCAGTGGAAAGTTGTATGTTCCTGACCAGTGGAAGAAGAGAGTGATGTCTGAAGTTCATTGCTCTGCATTGGCTGGTCATCCAGGTATTTTTGGTACTAGAGATCTGGTGAGTCGGTCTTTTTGGTGGCCCGCCTTGTCTCGTGATGTCAGGAATTTTGTGCAGTCCTGTGGGACTTGCTCCCGGTCTAAACCTTGTTCTCGCTCTAGTCGGTTGTTGATGCCTTTGCCGGTCCCCAGGAGGCCATGGACCCATATTTCAATGGATTTCATCTCTGATATGCCTGTCTCTCAGAGAATGACTGTTATTTGGGTGATTTGTGATAGGTTCTCTAAGATGGTTCATCTTGTACCACTCCCTAAGTTGCCATCTTCCTCTGAGTTGGTGCCCCTGTTTTTGCATCAGGTGGTTCGCTTGCATGGGATTCCTGAGAACATTGTATCTGACAGAGGAGTTCAGTTTGTGTCTAGATTTTGGAGGACTTTCTGTTCCAAGCTAAGAATTCAGTTGTCCTTCTCTGCTTTTCACCCTCAGACCAATGGGCAGACGGAGAGAACAAACCAGACCTTGTAGTCGTATTTGAGATGTTTTATTTCCGCTGATCAGGATGATTGGGTTTCATTTTTGCCCTTGGCCGAATTTGCTTTAAATAATAGAGCTAGTTCTGCTACTTTGATGTCACCTTTTTTTTTGTAACTTTGGGTTTCATCCTCGATTTTCTTCAGGGCAGGTGGAGCCTTCTGCCTGCCCAGGTGTTGACACCGTGGTGGAGAGAATGCACCAGATCTGGGACCAAGTGGTGGATAAGTTATCTCTCTTTCCCAGGAAAAGGCCCAGCGGTTTTCCAACCGACATAGGACCATTGGTCCCCAGTTTAAGGTTGGTGATATGGTTTGGTTATCATCAAAAAATATCGCTATGAAGGTGGCTTCTCCTAAGGTTAAGCCTAGATTTATTGGCCCTTACAAGATTTTGGAGATTATTAATCCGGTCTCTTTTCATTTGGCTCTTCCTCTCACATTTAAAATCCATAATGTGTTTCATAAGTCCTTGTTGAAGAGGTTTGTTGAACCAATTGCTCCTGGGGTGGCACCTCCGGACCCTGTATTGGTTGAAGGTAACATGGAATATGAGGTAGAGAAGATACTGGATTCCTGTCTGGCTAGAAGGAGACTCCAGTATTTGGTTAAGTGGAAGGGTTATGGTCAGGAGGATAATTCCTGGGTCTCTGCCTCTGATAGTCATGCCAAAAGATTGGTGCGTGCCTTTCATCGCGCTCACCCTGATCTCCCTGGTGGCGTGGATGAGGGTTCGGTGACCCCTCCTCAAGGGGGAGGTACTGTTGTGAGTTCATTTTCCCCTTCACCATTGAGGTCTGATGAACTCCCTCTTCTGGTGAAGGAAGGTAGTGAGGCTGATTACCAAGCACCTGAGCAGGATAATGATGACTGGTTGACTGGAATTGCTGACTGGATATAAGGCAGCCGACGCCCTTCTGCCTGGCTGGTGATTTCTCTGAGGGATTCTAGGAGACCAGTCTGATTCCTGCTCCTCAAAAGCTAAGTTTTCTGCTCTGCCTTTTGCATTTGTGTTTTGGTTTTGTTTTGCCTTGTTTTTCTGGATTTCTGCCATTCCCGGCTGAGGTGAGCTGAATTCCTTTTTGCTCTGTCTTCAGAAAATACCTGAGTACTGATATAGTCTTTTTGAAGCCTAGCGTCTTCAGGGCTTTTTTCCCTATCAGTCTGTTGGCTCTTGTTTTGATAGGGTTTTGGCAGATTGCAGACAGCAGCTTTTCTATCCTGTCCTATTTAGTTAGCTTGGGCCCCATCATTTGCTCAGCCTATCTTTCTATCTGTGTGAGTGTTTTTTCATCTTGCTTCACCGTCATTATATGTTGGGGGCTGCCTATTGCTTTGGGGTCTGCTCTGGGGCAGTTTAGATTTCCCTTTCTGTCTTTAGGCTATTTAGTTCTCCGGCTGTGATCGAGGGGTCTAGGGCACCGTAGGAATCCCCATGGCTACTGCTAGTTGTTGTTGATAGGTTCAGGAGTCTGCAATCCGATAGCTGCCAACTTCTCTGGTTTTCTGGACTTAGCTAGTATTTCTGTTTTTGCCTCCTACGGTGACTCATTCATAACAGTATACAGAACAGACCAAAAGTTTGGATACACCTTCTCATTCAAAGAGTTTTCTTTATTTTCATGACTATGAAAATTGTAGATTCACTCTGAAGGCAACAAAACTATGAATTAACATGTGGAATTATATAAATAACAAAAAAGTTGAAACAACTGAAAGTATGTCTTATATTCTAGGTTCTTCAAAGTAGCCACCTTTTGCATGGATTACTGCTTTGCACACTCTTGGCATTCTCTTGATGAGCTTCAAGAGGTAGTCACCAGAAATGGTATTCCAACAGTCTTGAAGGAGTTCCCAGAGATGCTTAGCACTTGTTGGCCCTTTTGCCTTCACTCTGCGGTCCAGCTCACCCCAAACCATCTTGATTGGCTTCAGGTCTGGTGACTGTGGATGCCAGGTCATCTGGCATAGCACACCATCACTCTCCTTCTTGGTCAAATAGCCCTTACACAGCCTGGAGGGGTGTTTGGGGTCATTGTCCTGTTGAAAAATAAATGATGGTCCAACTAAACGCAAACCAGATGGAATAGCATGCCGCTGCAAGATTCTGTGGTAGCCATGCTGGTTCAGTATGCCTTCAATTTTGAATAAATCCCCAACAGTGTCACCAGCAAAGCACCCCCAGACCATCACACCTCCCCCTCCATGCTTTACGGTGGGAACTAGGCATGTAGAGTCCATCCGTTCACCTTTTCTGCGCCGCACAAAGACACGGTGGTTGGAATCAAAGATCTCAAATTTGGACTCATCAGACCAAAGCACAGATTTCCACTGGTCTAATGTCCATTCCTTGTGTTCTTTAGCTCAAACAAGTCTCTTCTGCTTGTTGCCTGTCCTTAGCAGTGGTTTCTGTTGTGAACACTTGTGACCTGACATCTGAGTTTGGGCTCCCTCTGGTGGTTGCTGTGGGTAATGGAGCTGGTCAGGTTGACAGAAGTCAATCACCTGAGGAGGATGATTGGAGGTCAGGGGTTACAGACTGGGAAGATTTAAGTCAGCAAGCTTCCCTCAGTTTTTTGCTGGTGATTTGGTTTTCTACCTGTGCATTTTGAAGTCCGCTTGCCCCCTGCTTGGTCCTGCATCGCTCAGATAAGTTATTTGTTTGCTGGAATCCTTTTGCATTTGATCCAGTTTTTGCATTTCTCTGCTTTCTGCTTTGCTGTGTGGGTTCAGCATTGTTCCCTGCTGGGACCATTGCTGGACTCTGTTCCATATGTCACAGCTTATGTCAGTCTGTTCAGTATTGCTAGTCCCCTGTTATATCAGTATCTTTTGTTTTGCTTCCAGTTCACACCAGAATGCTGATCTAGTGGGGAGAGGTCATGTGGCCTCAGTATTTTTGCATATCAGACGTGTTGGATTGTTCTTAGGGTTTTTTGCGTGATTGCAGACAGTATCTTTCCTGTCCTGTTCTATCTAAACAGTTTGGGCCCCATCATTTGCTTACTCTATTTTCTGCCTGTGTTTGTGCCTCATCTTGTCTTACCGGCAATATATGTTTGGGGGCTATCTATTCCTTTGGGGTTCTACTCCAGGGCAGTTTAGCTTTCCTCTTTCTTGCTTTAGGCTTAGTTAACTCTTTGGCTGTGCCAAGGTATCTAAGGCATCGTAGGTACGTCCCACGGATAATTCTAGTTGCGTTGTTAGTTTTAGGGGTCTGCAATCCGCTTAGTTACCAACCTTTCTGGTTTTCTGGTTGCCTGGCTCATTCGCTGGCTATCCTCCCAGGTGACCTAATCATAACAGAATCACCAGCCTAAACTGTAGATTCTAGGGTACTCTAAAGAAGGGAAAAATTGTAAAACAAAAAAAAAAAGTGTCAGAATTTTTTATAAATTTTTCCTCTTTTTCTCTGGGGGCCGTAGGAGGAGTTTTTCTTTAATGAAGACTAAGCAATTGTCGATCGTATTGAGCAGCTCGTTGCTGAAATTCAGGGAATTTCTGCCTATCTCGCTCAATCGTCTGCTGTAGAACCAAAAATCCTTATTCCTGATGTATTTTCTGGGGATCGGTCTAAATTTTTGAACTTTAAGAATAATTGTAAACTGTTTTTTGCCTTGAAACCTAATTCCTCGGGGAACTGGTGCAGCAGGTTAAAATTGTCATCTCCCTGTTGCACGGCGACCCTCAGGACAGGGCCTTTTCTTTGACACCTGGGGATCCTCTTCTGGCTAATGTGGATGTGTTTTTTCAAGCTCTGGGGTTGTTATATGATGAACCTAATGTTCTTGATCAAGCTGAGAAGACTATATTGGCATTGAACCACGGTCAGGAAGTGGCAGAGTTATATTGTCAAAAATTCCGAAAGTGGGCAGTTTTTACTAAATGGAATGATGACGCCCTAGCAGCTCTTTTTCGGAAAGGTCTGGCAGAAACCGTAAAAGATGTCATGGTGGGACTCCCTGTCCCCTCTGGTCTTAACAACTCTGTCATTAGCCATTCAAAGTAATCGACATTTACGTGAACCTAAAACTATGCGAGAGGCGGTGCTGCCTTTCAAGCAAACTTCTGAGCCCATGCAATGTGATAGGGTTTTGTCTAGGGCACAACATCAAGAGTTTAGAAGGCATAATAAGTTATGCTTCTTTTGTGGAGACGCCTCTCATACTATTTCTGTCTGCCCTAAGCGGGAAAAACATTTTGCTCACTCATTTGCTGTGGGCAGTGTACAGCCTAAATTTCTTTTGGCGGTTTCCTTGATCTGCTCCTTATCTTCATTTGCTGCTTAGGCTTTTGTGGATTCAGGAGCAGCCCTGAACCTGATGGATTTTGACTTTGCTAAGCATTGTTTTTTTCCCATGGTACCCCTGCGGACTCCTATTCCTTTAAGGAATATTAATGCTACCACTTTGGCAGAGAATAAACCCCAGTTTTGGACCCAGGTGATAATGCGGGAAACCCCGAACCACCAAGAGAATTGTAAATTTTTGGTGTTCCATAATTTACATGACATTATTGCACTGGGTTTTCCTTGGTTGCAGACCCATTATCCTGTTCTGGATTGGAATCTGTGTCTGTGGTTAGTTGGGGTTGTCAATGTGTTCTTAGTGACACTCCTGTTTTCTCCACCTCTCCCCAGTCTCATGATGTTCCTGACTATTTGGATGATTTTTCTGATGTATTTAGTGAGAGTAAGTCCGCGTCTTTGCCTCCTCATAGGAGATAAGATTGCGCAATCGAGTTAGTGCCCGGTTGTAAATTTCCCAAGGGTCGGCTTTTCAACTTATCTGTACCTAAACATGATGCTAGGTGATCTTATAATAAGGAGTCATTGGAGAAGGGTCATATCAGACCATCCTCTTCACCTTTAGGTGCTGTTTTTTTGTGGCCAAGAAAGATGGCTCATTAAGGCCATGTATTGACTATAATCTGCTTAATAAAATCAGTGTTATCCGTTACCCCTGATTTCTGATTTCTTTTCCAGAGTGAAAGGTGCTAGTTGGTTTACCAAGCTTGACCTCAGGGGGACACATAATCTTATTCGCATCAAGCACAGTGATGAATGGAAGACGGCGTTTAATACTCCTGAGGGACATTTTGAGTATCTGGTGATGCCTTTTGGGCTCTCTAATGCCCCTTCTGTCTTCCAGTCCTTTATGAATGATATTTTCCGAGACTTTGTGGATAAGTTTTTGATCATCTATCTGGATGATATTTTGATCTTTTCTAGTGATTGGGATACCCATGTGGAACATGTCCGGACTGTGTTCCGGATTTTGAGGGAGAATTCCCTGTTTGTTAAGGGATCGAAATGCCTCTTTGGTGTACAGAGGATTTCATTTTTGGGATTTCTCTTATGTCCATCGACTATTGAAATGGACCCGGCCAAGGTACAGGCCATTTATGATTGGGTTCAGCCCACTTCCTTGAAGGCTCTCCAGAAGTCTTTGGGTTTTGCTAATTTCTACAGTAAATTTATAAGTAATTTTTCTGGTATTGTTAAACCACTGATGGATTTGACCAAAAAGGGCACTGATGTGGTGAATTGGTCTCCAGAGGCAGTCTCGGCGTTTCAGGAGCTTAAGAGGAGATTCACTGCTGCTCCTGTCTTACGGTAACCTGATGTTTTACTCCCATTTCAGGTGGAGATAGATGCTTCTGAGATTGGTGCAGGAGTCGTTTTGTCTCAAAGAGATCCGGTAACCTCTAAGATGAATCCCTGTGCCTTCTTTTCTCGAAAATTTTCCCCATCTGAACGTAACTATGATGTGGTGAATCGGGAATTGTTAGCTATGAAGTGGGCATTTGAAGAGTGGAGACTTTGGTTGGAAGGAGCCAAACATCAAATTGTGGTCCTCACCGACCACAAGAACTTGATCTATCTGGAATCAGCCAAGCGTTTGAATTCTAGACAGACTAGGTGGGCCTTGTTTTTCACGCGTTTTAATTTTGTGGTCTCCTTTCTTCCGGGCACTAAGAATGTTAAGGCGGATGCCCTCGCTAGGAGTTTCTTTGCAGATTCTCTTGATGTGACCAAGCCTTCTATCATTCTAAATGAGGGTGTGGTTCTTTCTGCCATTCCACTCGATTTGAGACTTGCCCTGGAGGAATTTCAGGAGGACAAACCTGAACGATGCCCTATGGGGAAATTGTATGTCCTGATCAGTGGAGGAGAAGAGTAATGTCTGAAATTCATTGCTCCATGTTAGCTGGTCATCCTGGTATTTTTGGTACCAGAGATTTGGTTAATCAGTCTTTTTGGTGGCCTGCTTTATCTCATGATGTCAGGAATTTTGTGCTGTCCTGTGGGACTTGTTCTTGATCCAAACCCTGTTCTCATTCTAGTGGTTTGTTAATGCTCCTGCATGTGCCCAGGAGGCCATAGACCAATATCTCAATGGATTTTATTTCTGACCTCCCTGTCTCTCAGAGAATGACAGTTATCTGGGTGATCTGTGATAGATTTTCTAAGATGGTCCATCTTGTACCACTCCCAAAGTTGCCATCTTCTTCTGAGTTGGTGCCCTTGTTTTCGTTTGTACTTTAGTCCGGAGAACATTGTGCCTGACAAAGGAGTCCAGTTTTTTTCCAGATTTTGGAGAGCTTTTTGTTCTAAACTGGAAATTCAGTAGTCTTTTTCCTCTGCATTTTACCCTCAGACCAATGGGCAGACTAAGAGAACAAACCAGACTTTGGAAACCTATTTGAGATGTTTTATATCTGCTGATCAAGTTGACTGGGTCTCATTTTTGCCCTTGGCTGAATTTGCTCTAAATAATAGGGCCAGTTCTGCCACTTCGATGTATCCTTTTTTCTGCAACTTTGGGTTTCGTCCTCGATTTTCTTGAGGGCAGGTGGAGGCTTCAGCCTGTCCGGGTGTGGATTCTGTGTTAGAGAGAATGCAGCAGATTTGAGATTAAGTAGTGGATAAGTTGTCTCACTCTCAGGAGAAGGCCCAACGGATTGCCAACTAGCATAGGATCATTGGTCCCCGGTTTAAAGTGCGTAACATGGTTTGGTTGTCCTCAAAAAATATTCCTATGAAAGTTGCATCTCCAAAATTCAAGTCAAGGTTCATTGGACCTTATAAGATTTTTGAAATCCTTAATCCAGTTTCTTTCCGTTTGGCTCTTCCAGGAATGTTTAAGATTCACGTTTTTCATAAATCTTTGTTGAAAAGGTTTGTGGAGCCAGTAGATCCCATGGCTGCGCACCCTGATCCTGTATTGGTTAAGGATAATCTGGAGTATGAGGTAGAGAAGGTATTGGATTCTCGTCTGGCTAGACAGGGACTCCAGTACTTGGTCAAGTGGAAAGGTTATGGTCAGGAGGATAATTTTTGGGTGTTTGCTTCTGACATTCATGCTAAGAGATTGGTTCGCTCCTTCCATCGGGCCCACCCTGATCGGCCTGGTGGCTTGGATTAGGGTTCGGTGACCCCTCCTCAAGGGTGATTACTGTTGTGAACACTTGTGACCTGACTTCTGAGTTTGGGCTCCCTCTGGTGGTTGCTGCGGGTAATGGAGCTGGTTCGGTTGACAGAAGTCAATCACCTGAAGAGGATGATTGGAGGTCAGGGGTTACAGACTGGGAAGAGCAAGCTTCCCTCAGTTGTTGCTGGTGATTTGGTTTTCTTCCTGTGTATTTTGAAGTCCGCTTGCCCCCTGCTTGGTCCAGCATCGTTCAGATAAGTTATTTGTTTGCTGGAATCCTTTTGCATTTGATCCAGTTTTTGCCTTTCTCTGCTTTCTGCTTTGCTGTGTGGATTCAGCATTGTTCTATGCTGGGATGAGTGCTGGACCCCGTTCCATATGTCACAGCTTATGTCAGTCTGTTCAGCATTGCTAGTCCCCTGTTATATCAGTATCTTTTGTTTTGCTTCCAGTTCACACCTGATCTAGTGGGGGAGAGGTCGTGTGGCCTCAGTATTTTTGCATATCAGACGTGTTGGATTTTTCTGAGGGTTTTTTGCATGATTGCAGACAGTATCTTTCCTGTCCTGTTCTGTCTAGAGAGTTTGGGCTCCATCATTTGCTACTCTATTTCTGTCTGTGCTTGTGCCTCATCTTGTCCTACCGGCAATATATGTTTGGGGGCTATCTATTCCTTTGGGGTTCTACTCCAGGGCAGTTTAGCTTTCCTCTTTCTTGCTTTAGGCTTAGTTAACGCTTTGGCTGTGCCGAGGCATCTAGGGCATCGTAGGTACATTCCACAGCTAATTCTAGTTGTGTTGTTAGTTTTAGGGGTCTGCAATACACTTAGTTACCAACCTTTCTGGTTTTCTGGTTGCCTAGCTTATTCCCCGACTATCCTCCTCGGTGACCTAATCATAACAGGTTTCCTAGCAACTATTTTACCATGAAGGCCTGCTGCACAAAGTCTCCTCTTAACAGTTGTTGTCTCTAATCTGAGCTGCTGTTAACCTGTGATTTTTGAGGTTGGTAACTCGGATGAACTTAAGCTCCGCAGCAGAGGTGACTCTTGGTATTCCTTTCTTGAGGCGGTCCTCATGTGAGCCAGTATCTTTGTAGCGCTTGACGGTTTTTGCCACTGCACTTGGGGACACTTTCAAAGTTTTCCCAATTTTTCGGACTGACTGACCTTCATTTCTTAAAGTAATGATGGCCACTCGTCTTTCTATACTTATCTGCTTTTCTCTTGCCATAATACAAATTCTAACAGTCTATTCAGTAGGACTATCAGCTGTGTATCCACCAGACTTCTGAACAACACAACTGATGGTCCCAACCCCATTTATAAGACAAGAAATCCCACTTACTAAACCTGACAGGGCACACCTGTGAAGTGAAAACCATTTCTGGTGACTACCTCTTGAAGCTCATCAAGAGAATGCCAAGAGTGTGCAAAGCAGTAATGAAAGCAAAAGGTGGCTACTTTGAAGAGCCTAGAGTTCAGTTGTTTCACACGTTTTTGTTAATTATATAATTCCACATGTGTTATTTCATAGTTAATTCATTGTTTTGATGCCTTCAGAGTGGATCACACATGCAAGAAACTCAGACAAGTCTAATACCTGGCACTACCGCCGGCACTAGAGAGCGGAGCGTGCGGATGCATGAATTTCTATGCAGCTGAACGCTCCGATCCGAGTGCCGGCGGCAGTGCCGGTATTAAGATGCGAGACTTTTTCGAGTTTATCACATGTGATCTCGGCCTAATAAAAATTATCACTTTCCTTTTAATGGTGTATTTCAAAAATGTTTTTTGATATCTTAATGCATAGTCCTATTATGCTACTTCTTTATAGCATGCAGTTATGCAATTATAGGCACTTTATATCAGCACGTTCACTTTTTATGTCTTTATAATGGGATTGTTTATCCCTAGACACAATTATAATTCTTCCATATGTGCCTTGATATAACTTTATATACATTCACTATATGTTAGAGAAGCACAATCTCAAGCACAGAAAACATAAGTAGCAGATTCCTAGTCTTCAATACCTAGGATTGGGAAGGTACCCTATGGAGCTCATCCTAACTGATAAACACACAAAGAACATGGAGCCTATAATCCATAACAAAAAAAAGTGCAAAAGTCTAAATCTGAAAATACTTTTAATTGTACACATATAAGAACAGACTACAATTATTTAGTTCATGCGATAAACAGAAATAGAGATCAGACGGTATGGATCAAGGTGCACCGGTTAAAAGAAAAGTGTACTATTACATGATCTCACAGCATGGGCAAAATCCACCATATACAGCGTATACATCACAATAAAATCATCCATATTAGTAAAAAAGCATCAAAGAATGATATATATTGCCTGTGCAGTATCAAATATAGTACATGGAGGGCCAGTTACTTATTCTATCCACAACACATTATTTCCTTCTCGCATCTCATACCGAGATGCCACCACCCATCTAGTATTAACATGGCTAAATTGCCCGAGGGATAGGGAACGCGGAGGGGATGATGGGAGTGTAATAATCAATTACCCGTGCTGGAGTTCATATGCAGATATGCGCCCCTATGCGCTTTTTGCAGTAGCTTCTTCGGGGGGACTGGATGTACTAGGTGTCCCTCTCGTACGTCTTAAATGCCCGGCCGAGACTCACCATTGGTGGCGCATGTCGCGGGTCAGTGAGAACGGCATCAAGCGATGCCCCCGGCATCAAGATGGCAACGGTATCCTTGTATGATGCCTGCATGAACCGCGACGTCATACAAGGATACCGGAAGCGACGCCGACAACGACAGCCACACCAGGGACACGCGCACTAGTGAGGAACATACAGCGCCACCATGTTGTTTAGAGGCAAATAGTGCCCACAATACGTCCCAAGGCTGCATAGCATCAACATATTAAAGACACATTAAATATACACATTATACTCAGTAATACAAAGACAACAAATTTCTTTTTGGTTAAATGGCCACATGAATTCATAAATATTAAAAGATCAAAAAATTCCAATGCACAATATGTCATTCTTCATAAATTTGGCTTTACAGCAGATATCAAGGGATTCAAACAGCTTCATATCCCATTATTTCAATGGGTTCCAAGGACCAGGCATACAAAATAGTTCCAGAGACGAAATATCACAAACTAGACTAAAGAGAAACAACATGAAATTAAAAACAAAATATAAAATACAGTGACCATCAGTGTGCAGACAGTGTGAGCTCATAAATAAGATGAGCAGCTAAGTTGTTCATTTAAACGTGAAGGAACAATAGTCCCCAAAGTTACAATCCAATGACATTCTTTTTGTGTTAGGAGATGAATGCTGTCACCACCACGGATCCCCATATTAACATGGTCAATCCCTCTGATTTTCAAGTCACCTGGATTACATTTGTGTTTTAACTTAAAATACCTGGGGATTGTTTTAAGAGAATCCACGTCGTCCACATAACGGGCGGCCTCAATATCTCTGATGTGTTCCCGGGTTCTCACCCATAATTCTCTAGATGTCAGGCCAACGTAAATTAGTTTACAACTACAGATAGCATAATAAACCACATGTGTGGTCGAACAAGTACTGTAGTCCCTAATTGAGAACACTTTGAGGCCGTCCGATGATGTGAAAGTCGTGGATCTGACATGATTCCTACAAGCGAGACATTTTCCACATGGGAAGAATCCATTGTTTCTTCCCTTAGAGCCAAACAAAAAACGTGATTTAGAGGAATAATGACTAGATATCAAGATAGCCTTCAAATTTTTGCCTCTACGTGCTGTCATCAATGGGCCGGAGGATAGATGTCCGCCAAGGAGGGGGTCAGTCATCAATATTGACCAGTGCTTTCTTAATATAGATCTCATGGTACACCATTGCTGGTTAAACGTAGAAATGTATCAGATCACACCCTCATTGGTTTTTTCCTTCTTCTTTCCCTGTGTAGCCAGAAGGTCACCTCTCTTGGTGTTTCTCGCTCTCAAGTACCCTTTCTTAATGATCCTATTACTGTAGCCCCGATCCCTAAACCTCTGCCCAAGATCTCTGGCCTGCCCCTCAAATGACACATCCATAGCACAAATTCTCCTAGCCCGGACAAGTTGTCCTGTAGGGATAGCATTGATTGTGGAGATCGGGTGTGACGATGACGCATGTAAAAGAGAATTGACAGATTTTTTTTGCGATACATGTCAGTTTGAATGTGACCATCATCGTCAACCCTAATCTCCACATCAAGAAAAAAGACAACTCTTTGATTATATTTGTAGGTGAGCTTGATATTGGACCCATTGCGATTCAGACCCACCATGAAGGTCTCCAGATCTGGGACGGAACCCTGCCAAATGAATAGGATGTCATCAATATATCTGTACCATCCCAGGATCTGGGGGGCGGCCTCTGCACCATCCATCAATAAACACCTCTCCCAGTACCCAAGAAAGAGGTTAGCATAAGAAGGCACACAGGCCACCCCCATTGCAGTACAGCACCTCTGTAAGAAAAAGCGGTCCTTAAAGGTGAAAAAATTATGGGTGAGAATGAATCACAGCAGGTCCAGTACCAGCTCACGGATGTCTGGATCTAAATTTTATAAATTTTGAGGCTTCCAGTCCATCTTTATGTTGAATACTGGTGTAGAAACATTCAACATCTGCTACTACTAGGAATGTATCAGGATCAAGGGACAGGCCATCAAGGCACCTCAGGACGTCCGTAGTGTCCCTGACAAAGGAGGGCAGTGTTTCCACCTGTGGTTGTAGATAATGTTCAATGAACTTGTTGATTGGATCGCATAGCCCTCCGATGCCAGAGACAATTGGACACCCCGCGGGATGGATAAGGTCGTTGTGGACCTTGTGCTAGAGGTGAAAGGTCGGGATCACTGGAGCTCTAACCAATAATCCATCCAACACCCTTTTAGAGATGATACCTCTCTCAAATGCCATTTCTAAAATCAATGAAAGTTCACTTTTAAAGGAATGAAGTGGATTATTAGTCGATTGAGTTTAAGTAACCCCATCTTTCAGTTGTCTAAATGCTTCTCTTTGGTAATCCAGATCACCACGCTCCCCTCCTTATCCGCTGGTTTGATGACAATGTCATCCAGTTGTCTCAAATCCTCCAATGCCCTGCATTGTCCTAATGTTAAATTATCATTCTTTTTCTGGTTTTGCATTGTTTTGAATCTTCCGTAACTAATTTTGTGAAGATTTCTACCTGGGGGCAAATGGACAAAGGGGGGGATAGTGGTAGACCTAGAAAAAACAGGTGGTGTGGCATTACTCCTAAATCCCGGATTAGATTCACGCTCCAATTCCTCAAGTGCCTAAATGGCCTCCTGCTCGATATCAGCCTCAATATCTTGTCCAGGATATAGTTTAGAATGTAATTTGTGCAGAATCAATTTCCGGGAAAAGAGATGAAGGTCTTTTACTGCCAAAAATAAATTGAAATTATTAGTAGGGGAAAAATTCAAGCCAAGGCTCAACACCTCTTTTTGCATATCATTGTTGATATTATCTTCAATAGTTTTAAGTTCCTTATCAATATCAGTGATTGACATTTCATTAGACTTAACCAGCAATTCCAGTAAGGTTTTAGAGCACTGCGAGACTGCCCTTGCTAGTTAAGTCTAATGAAATGTCAATCAAATACTCTGTATTTTTTAGTGTCCCGAGCCCTGTGCGGCCACCAATAAGACCTTGCCAGGAGTCTTGTGGTCTGCTTGTAGCCAAAGTGACCACCCACCCTGGATGCGTGTGCCCACATGAGAACCTTGGACCGTAAGTGAGACGGGACAAAGGTCTTGCCCGGCAGCACTGACTCGAGGACGACCGGAGCCACAGTCTTCAGACTCCCAGTAGGGGGAGCGGAAAGATCCACAGGCACCTCCGCAGAGGCTACTTGGATGCTTTCCCCCATGCACCTTCCCACACAGTTTTTGCTCCATCCCAGTATTCTCCCTGAGGACCACTCTATATGAGGGGAATGGCAACAGAGCCAGGGAACCCCAAGGAACACCTGATCAATGCCCTCTGGCATAATGAGCAGGGAAAACATCTCCTGGTAAGGCGGTGTAATTGAGAGCCTAAGGGGTGCTGTTTGGTGGGTAATCTGGGATGATAAGGTCGCCCCGTTGACCACCCTGATGGGCACTGGGCGAGGAAGTAGTACCAACGGGATAGCGTGCTGTTGGGCGAAGGAAGAAGACATAAAGTTCCCTTCTGCCCCGGAATCCACCGTGACCCGTACCTCCCAAGAGGAATCACCGCTCTCTAACATCCCTTGGAGCGCTGGTTTGGGGGAGAAGGTCTCCATAGCGACTAGACCCCCACCAATGACCAGTGGACACGATTGTTTTTTCGGCTGATGTGAACACCTGTTAGCCGGGTGACCAGACTGTCGACACTGGTAACAGCGTGTGGAGCTTTGTGCCAGACGCAACATGAGACCGGCGCAGGACACCTCCATGGTCTCTGTAGGTAAAATCCCCGGCTCGGGTGGTCCTAGAGGTTCAAAGAGGTTGGGAGCCAAGCTAACCTTCCGTCTGGATTGAGCACGCTCCAGCTCGCACTCTGAAAAATGGAGATCGATGCGGGTAGAAATGTCAATCAGCTCTTCCAGACTTACGGAAACCTCTCTGGTAGATAGAGCATCCTTAAAATGCTCTGCCAAACCTCTCCAGAACTCAGGGATGAGGGTTTTATCAGACCATTCCAGCTCGGAAGCCAGTGTCCGGAAACAGGCAGCGTTCTGGCTGACCGAGAGGGACCCCTGAGTTAACGCTAGTAGCTTGAGAGAGGTGTCATGTGTGACTCGTGGCTCCAAGAAGACCTGCTTTAGGGATGTTAAGAACTGAGCAGCGGTCCGAACCTCTGGGTCACCACGCTCCCACAGTGGCGTGGCCCACTCCAACGCCCTGCCCGACAGAAGGGAAATGATAAATCCCACCTAAGCCCATTCCGTAGGGAATCACGCAGCCAGTAACTTAAGCCGGATAGAGCACTGGCTCACGAAACCCCTGCAGGAGGCGCTGTTGCCGGAAAATTTATCAGGTAATGGGAGGCGGGAAACTGTCGGCGCAGGAATGGACGTGAACACACGTGAGACAGCCTCTGCGACTGCCTGGGCAGCAGCCTCAGTAAACTTCGCAGCTGAGGTGGCACTCTCGAGAGTAGCCAACCTGCCCTCCAGCTGCCGAAAGTACTGCAGTAGCTGCTGCTGGTCCGCCATTACTAGCCAGACCCTGGCACTAGTATAATGTTAGGGATGGCGGAACGCACTAAATATAAAATATCGTAAAGTGCATTTGCCGCCCGGGGTCCACCGTGCAGAAGGTGTTAACACTGCTGCTAGCTAATGGCGGATGTACAATGTGGTGGTATTACGCACACAGGTTGAACGTCACCCAGGTGCGCTGAGCGATCTCTGTTTACTCACCGAGATGCCTTAAGTGCAAAACACAAAAAGGCTGAGCCTGTTAGCGTCACAGGTCTCAGAGAAGTGCACGCATGGTATATGGTCACAGGAGCTGGGCCCTAGGCAGAGGGTCTGTGTCTGTCTAGACCTACCGTGCCTGCGACGTTGCAACTGTGGACACTAAGAGGAGCTGCAGACTGCAGCGCGGCGACAGACACTGCCGCTAGTCGACAATGCCCGAAAGCAGGTGCACTGTCGGACGCTAGCACTGTGGAGGATGCTGTAGTGGCTTGTAGCTTGCCACTGGCTGGCGCTGACTCTATAGCTAAGTCCCTATACACCGTCGTAATATCAGAGGGAGGGGATCTTAATGAGTCATTCACAGGTTCATGCATCCATCACAATTCACACAGTAGCAACTAGAGACTATACTAGCGCATGGCCGAGTGGCCATGCAGGCCTTTTATGGCCGTGTGCTTACGGGACCTTCCAGAACTCTGAGATGGACAAATCAGATCTGGAGAAGGACATGAGCACGTGACTTCCGATCTCCAATGGGAGATCGTCTCATGAGCATGCCCAGTAGAGTGACGGAGGGACTTAGCCTCTGGAGCGATTTGCTGCTGAACAGTCTGCATTGCTATTGCTGATGCAAAGGTGGCAGAAACTGCCAGACCCACAGAGCACGACTGGGCAGAGTGTCTGGGATGCTGGGATTGCTGAGCAATCTCCTCTGCGGTCGATAGATAATGGGAGACCGCAGAATGTGAGGCTCTGGATTCCTGTTGAGCCGCTGCAGGAACCCGATGCCTAACAGCCATTTTGGCACTTGAGGAATTGGAGTGTGAATCTAATGCGGGATTGAGAGGTAATGCCCCACCACCTGTTTTTTCTAGGTCTACCACTTTCCCCCCTTTGTCAGTTTGCCCCCAGGTAGAAATCTTCACAAAATTAGTTATGGAAGATTTCAAGACAATGCAAAATCAGAAAAAGAATGATAACATTAGGACAACGCAGGGCATTGGAGGATTTGAGAAAACTGGATGATATTGTCATCAAACCAGCGGATAAGAGGGGGAAAGTGGGGATCTGGCCAGTGGTTGATTTTGAAAGAGAAGCATTTAGACAACTGAAAGATGGGGTTACTTACACTCAATTGACTAATAATCCACTTCATTCTTTTAAAAGTGAACTTTCCTTGATTTTAGAAATGGCGTTTGAGAGAGGTATAATCTCTAAAATGATGTTGGATGGATTATTGGTTAGAGCTCCAGTGGTCCCGACTTTTTACCTCTTGTCCAAGGTCCACAAGGACCCTATCCATCCCCCGGGGAATCCGATTGTCTCTGGCATCAGAGGGCTATGCGATCCAATCTGCAAGTTCATTGAACATTATCTACAACCACAGGTGGAAACGCTGCCCTCCTTTGTCAGGGACACTACGGACGTTCCTTGTTAAGCCTCTTTCACACTTCAGTTTTCTGCATCAGTCAAGATCCGCCAAAAGAGCGGATGGCGGATCTGTTTTAGTACTGATGACAACGGATGGCACCCGTCCGTTTTGTTGACGGATCCGACAAATGCAGAATTTTAAAGGAATCGCAGCCTGGAAGAGAGAGAGAGAGAGAGAGAGAGAGAGGAGAGAGAGGAGAGAGAGGAGAAAGAGGAGAGAGAGGAGAGAGAGAGAATTTTTTTTTGTCCGGCACCCAGAAAGAAATTCGGGTTAAATGAGTGTCTGGAGGATCCGCCACAAAAAAAAACGTTGCAAGCTCCGTTTTGAAATCTTTGAGGATGATGACGGACAGGAACTTTTGGCGGATCCGCAAAAAAAATGGATGCAATGGACGGCAATCCGTCGGAATCCGCCAATAATGGAAGTCAATGGGGAAAAAAACGGATCCTCAAAAGAAAATTGCGGATCCGTTGTTTTCAAAACCTGGCGGATTGTGACTGATTGTAAAAAATGGAAGTATGAAAGAGGCCTTAGTAGCCGATTGTTGAATGTTTATACACCAGTATTCAACATAAAGATGGACTGGAAGCCTCACAATTTTGTCTGGAGGCAAGTAATTTAGATCCAGACATCTGTGAGCTGGTACTGGACCTGCTGCGATTTATTCTCACCCATAATTTTTTCACCTTTAAAGACCGCTTTTTCTTACAGAGGTGCGGGACTGCAATGGGGCGGCCTGTGCGCCTTCTTACGCTAACCTCTTTCTTGGGTACTGAGAGAGGGGTTTGTTGTTGGATGGCGCAGAGGCCACCCCCCAGATCCTGGGATGGTACAGATATATTGATGACATCCTGTTCATTTGGCAGGGTTCCGTCCCAGATCTGGAGACCTTCATGGTGGGTCTGAATCACAATGGGTCCAATATCAAGCTCACCTACAACTATAATCAAAGAGTTGTCTCTTTTCTTGATGTGGAGATTAGAGTTGACGATGATGGTCACATTCAAACTGACTTGTATCGCCAAAAAAAATCTGTCAATTCTCTTTTACATGCGTCATCGTCACATCCGATCTCCCTACAGGACAATTTCTCTAGGCTCAGAGAATTTGTGCTACGGATGAGTCATTCAAGGGGCAGGCCAGGGATCTTGGGCAGAGGTTTAGGGATCGGGGCTACAGTAATATGATCATTAAGAAAGGGTACTTGAGAGCGAGAAACACCAAGAGAGGTGACCTTCTGGCTACACAGGGAAAGAAGAAGGAAAAAACCAATGAGGGTTCGATTCGATATATTTCTACATTTAACCAGCATTGGGGTACCATGAAATCTATATTTAGAAAGCACTGGTCAATATTGATGACTCACCCCCTCCTTGGCCGGCATCTATCCTCCGGCCCATTGATGACAGCATGTAGAGGCAAAAATTTGAAGGCTATGCTATCTTGGTATCTAGTCATTATACCTCTAAATAACTTTTTTTGTTTGGCTCTAAGGGAAGAAACAATGGATTCTTCCCATGTGGAAAATGCCTCGCTTGTAGGAATCATGTCAGATCCACAACTTTCACATCATTGGACGGCCTCAAAGTGTTCTCAATTAGGGACTATATTACTTGTTCGACCACACATGTGGTTTATTATGCTATCTGTAGCTGTAAATTAATTTACGTTGGCCTGACATCTAGAGAATTACGGGTGAGAACCCGGGAACACATCAGAGATATTGAGGCCGCCCGTGATGTGGACGACGTGGATTCTCTTAAAACAATCCCCAGGTATTTTAAGTTAAAACACAAATATAATCCAGGTGACTTGAAAATCAGAGTGATTGACCATGTTAATATGGAGATCCGTGGTGGCGACAGCATTCGTCTCCTAACCCAAAAAGAATGTCGTTGGATTGTAACTTTGGGGACTCTGGTTCCTTCAGGTTTAAACGAACAACTTAGCTTCTCATCTTATTTATGAGCTCACACTGTCTGCACATTGATGGTCATTGTATTTTATATTTTGTGTTTAATTTCATGTTGTTTCTCTTTAGTCTAGTTTGTGTTATTTCGTCTCTGGAACTATCTTGTAGGCCTGGTCCTTGGAACCCATTGAAATAATGGGATATGAAGCTGTTTGAATCCCTTGATTTCTGCTGTAAAGCCAAATTTATGAAGAATGACAAATTGTGCATTGGAATTTTTTGATCTTTTAATATTTATAAATTCATGTGGCCATTTAACCAAAATGAAATTTGTTGTCTCTGCATTACTGAGTATAATGTGTATATTTAATGTGTCTTTAATATGTTGATGCTATGGGATGTATTGTGGGCACTATTTGCCCCTAAACAACATGGCAGCGCTGTGTGTTCCTCACTAGTGCGCATGTCCCTGGTGTGGCTGTCATTGTCGGCGTCGATTATGGCATCTTTGTATGACGTCGCGGTTCACGCAGGCGCAGTGTGGATCGCATCGCCATCTTGACGCCGGGGGCGTCGCTTGATGCCGCTCCTACTGACCCGCGACTTGTGCCACCAATGGTGAGTCTCGGCCGGGCATTTAAGACGTGCAAAAGGGACACCTAGTACATCCGGTCCCCCGAAGAAGCTACCGCGAAACGCAAGTAGGGTCATGTACCTGCATATGGACTCCAACACGGGTAATTGATTATTACAATCCCCACATCCCCTCCGCATTCCCTATCCCTCGGGCAATTTAGCCATGTTAATACTAGATGGGTGGTGGTGGCATTTCAGTATGAGATGCGAGAAGGAACTAATGTGTTTTGGATAGAATAAGTAATTGGCCCTCCACATTATATTTGATACTGCACAGGCAATATATATATATAATTCTTTGACTCTTTTTTACTACTATGGATGATTTTATTATGATGTATGCGCTGTATACGGTCGTTTTTGCCCATGCTGTGAGATCATGTAATGGTACACTTTTCTTATAACCGGTGCACCTTGATCCGTACTGTCTGATCTCTGTTTCTGTTTATCACATGAACTAAATAATTGTAGTCTGTTCTTATATGTGTACAATTAAAAGTATTTTCATATTTAGATTTTTGCAGACTTTTTTTGTTATGGATTATAGGCTCCATGTTCTTTGTGTGTTTATTCACTATATGTTGCACATATAAACATTCTTTCAATGGGTACTATGGTAATCCTTCCATTCATTATCCTTCAGGTACCAGGTGTCCTACTTAGATGAATTCTTGCCTCTTTCTTGCGAGTGGGGAATCCATCCCTGTAGTGTGCATGTGTGCTTGCCGTGACCTCCGTCACTTCCAATGGCACACATACACTGACACGCAGTCGGCAGATTTGCATGTCATTGAGCGTTGCAAGGAAGTGTGTCAGCCAGGAGGTGGGTAAACGCGTGATGCACCAAAGATACTGGCGGACAACTCCCCCTTCAGTTTTTTCCCCATTCCAGCACCAACAGGCTGGAATCCACATAAATACATGGCCACCCCTCACATGCCCCCAGAAGAAGCTGGCACCAAAATGCCCATCTGGATGAGGGGACGCAGGAGCACTCTCCACAGGTAATTTGTTTTGATATATGGCATTCAGTTGGACATTATGGACATGGACATAATTATATTGAACTCATAGTCAATTTTGTTGGCTAACTACAGCCTACATGGTCAACTCTAATCTCACCATAGTAAGGAGCACTAAATCTTGATTCTTATGTTGAGCTCTCTGATTCCATTTTGGTCCTTATAACCTGGGCTGCTTTTACAATTTCGCAATCCAGAATTTGTTTATTCTGTGGTGGGGTTATTTCACTTCCATGAAGGGCCTTTTTTCAGTAACTTTTATTAAAACCTATATATTTATTTATTACATGGATGCACACTGATCATCACTGGATTGATACAGTTCCTGTTGATGCTGCTATTTTTTGGCCCTCCTAAATTTTGATAATTTGCTCAGTGTCTCCTATTACGGTTTTCCTGATTTTTTTTTTATATTGTTCAATAAAATTATTGTTTTATCTTTATTTGGTGGGATCTCTTCTTTGCCCTATATGCACTTATATAGGACTAGTTGCATGAGGCATAAAGTGCCCTTATGATATTTGGAAATTTGTTGATTTAATCTTTATGATCAGGAAAAGTAATTCACACTCCATGCATGGAACAAGTCCTGAATTTAATTGTACATTTCTTTTAGAAAAGAAACCTTAAAGAAGGTGGTGGCAATGGCAAATGAAATAGTCTGATTAGTGCAGCTATTCTTCCATATTAAAGCATGCTCTCCTGGCTCTCCAAATACAGAATGCCTAATTTGTTATGTCATAATATGCTGGATTTAGATGCTGAAAATATTGGAGTGTCTGCGTAAGGAGGTGGTGGAGACCCTCGCTTGCTCCTCTCTCCTACACATGGAACCCAATGCAACCTCCAATGGTTCCTTGTATTTAATGGTTTAAAATGTATAATGTTCTATTTCTGCCATGTCAATGTATATTGTCAATGCACTGTGTTATATATGTTTGTGCTAGGGAGAGCAAGAGGTTAATTAAGGAGGTTGGACAAATAGCCCCAAAAGGAACAAGTAGTTCTTGTCTTTAGTCAATGCCAGGTGCTCAGCAGTCTCAGGAGCCAAAGCCTCCCCTGGAGGTGAGAGTGTGCTACCCCGGACCCTCGGGCAGTAAATTGGGCACCGGAACTGCGGTAGTGCCCCGCCGAGGACTATAAACATCCAGATACCGACTTTTGAACTACTACTACCACTGCTGCGACTGCTGCCACTGATGCTGCAGTGGACTTTGCTAGGGAAAGTGCAGGAAGTTTTATCCAGCTTATTGCATTTTCCTTTTCTACAATAAATTATTTTCCTTGTTGAATTGAAACCATGCCAGAGAGTTTCCCTGGACCCTCTTCACTAGAGTTGAGCGAAACGGGTCGGTCATATTCAAAAGTCGGCGATATTCACTGAAGTCGGGTTTCATGAAACGAAACCCGACCATAGCGTGAGGTCAGCGATCAGAGCACCAAAGTCGCGTTTCAAAAGATGCTTTCAGCGCCCTTTTTCAGCCAATGATGGAGGACGCACACTGTGGGCAGCGCGATGACATAGGCATCGGTCACGACCATCTTTGAGAAGGGCATAAAAGTGATTCGCTGGCTTTGTGTGGCGTCACATGGGCTATAAAAGGGCGTGAACGCCGACCGCCATCTTACTTCTGCCAATAATAGCATTAGGGAGAGGTTGCTGCTGCTGATTCAGAATAAGGGAGAGCGTTAGGCAGGGAAGAAGAACCAAAAAACTGCTTCTGCTGTTAGCGATTTCCACTTACTACACAACACTTTGTGTGCAGTGACAGGGGAGGCTCTATTTTTGTGCATCAGCTCTGTTGGTTATTAGGCTGCCTTATAAGGCTCCCTGATAGCTGCATTGCTGTTTGCACACTGCTGTGCAAACTGCTTTTTTAAAAGCAAAAAAACTTTTCTTCCTTTTTTCTGCACAGTTACCAAGCATTCATTTTTCCACCCTTTGTGTGCAGCAGTCCTGCTTATTAGGCTGCCTGCGTCAATACTTGGACTGAGAGCATCATTGTCAGCATCCTCAAATCTCTAGTGAGATCCATATTCTCACCAATCCTATAGACACCCTCCACCTTGTCATACACCATCCAATTTCAGCCTGTTACATTAAGGTGCAATCTCTACTGGGCCTGAGACAATAGTTCAGCATCCTCAAATCTCTAGTGAGATCCAAATTCTCACCAATGCTATAGACACCCTCCACCTTGTCATACACCATCCAATTACAGTCTGTTACATTGAGGTGTAATCTCTCCTGGGCCTGAGACTATAGTTCAGCGTCCTCAAATCTATAGTGAGATTCAAATTCTCACCAATCCTATAGACACCCTCCACCTTGTCATACACTATCCAATTTCAGCCTGTTACATTGAGGTGTAATCTCTACTGGGTCTGAGACAATAGTTCAGCGTCCTGAAATCTATAGTGAGATTCAAATTCTCACCAATCCTATAGACACCCTCCACCTTGTCATACACCATCCAATTTCAGCCTGTTACATTGAGGTGTAATCTCTACTGGGCCTGAGACAATAGTCCTCAAATCTATAGTGAGATTCAAATTCTCACCAATAGTAGATACACCTTCAACCTTGTTTAACAGTACCATATAGCTGGTGGTATTTTGGGTACATTTTCACAAAAATGAGGAAGTATGGTGGAAGACGCCATGGAAGTGGGCGGGGGTTGCAAGCTGGTCCTGATGGTGGTGGTGTTGCATCTGTTGGTAGTGGCAACAGCACAATAGCAGCTAAAGCAGGAGGTGTTGAGCCTGCGTCATGGTCTGGCTCCGGAACGTCTGGAAGGCTCCCTTTTCTGGGAGTAGGTTAACCGCTTTTAAAGCCGGAGCATCAGGAACTGGTTTTGGCTTACATTGCCGAAACAGACTCCAGCAAATATGCCCTCCTCTCCTGAAGTTTCAAAAAATGCAAGCACTGAGTCGTCAAGTGCTGGCTCCTGGTCAGGAAGAACCCCTTTCCTTGTGTCCTTCACCCCCACCAAAAGTGAATGATGCAGCAGGCCACACTTCACATTAGTCCATGTAGCTCTTTTCCACATATCATGACTAGGTTATCAAGTCAAATCGTGAATTCCCCAGTCCAAGATGAATCTGACATGGAGTGTGGGTGGCCAGCCAGGGCAGTGGGGTTAATCGGTACCGGGCCGGTGTCTCAGAGGGTTGTGCCACGTTGGTGGTGATGACCCGTTCCGTGGCCCTGGGCGTCCATGCAAAGGGGTGAATAACGTTTATAGGTGAATGATACGTGACGCCACCTGTGGTTTCTGATCAGATTGACCAGCGCTGCAGTGTCGCTTCTCTGGGACAGATGTTGTGGTGCAGCTAAGATGTAGAAGCCCTGCACAGGTAGGGCCGTAGTCGCAGGGCAGATGAAAGAGTTGGTAGATGGTGTGCAGTGCAGGATGCAGCAGAGCTGTGTGCCAGTCGCAGGACAAAGATGACAGACACAGTCATGCAGTTCCTTTACCTGTACTTGGTAAGTGCTGTCCAGGACCCAGAGTACAGATGAAGAAGGAGTTGGTCAGCCTGGAAGCAAATGTGGAATTCTCTCTATGCAGATGGGTAGTGTGGCCTCTGTTCTAGCGCTTATCTGAGGTACTCGCAGTACTGAGTTCACTGACGTTCCCCCTGTTGACTCTCTTTTGGAACTTTCTTGTATGGCAGTCAGCCATAGCCTTTTCCTTCTGGCTCACACATGTCGCTGCTGGGGCCTCCGAGCCTTAGTTGGGAACAGAGCATTTACAGCTGCTACTTCCTCCAGTTTCTGCTGCAGGACCGTCAGTGTCCCTACAAACTCGGAGACCGGAATCCTGACCATGCGCTCCAGCTAGGAGTGAGCATTAACTCTGCTCATCCTCCAGCTCCCCTTCTCACATCCACACACTTCCCTTTCCCTTCACAGACTGCCCTAACTTACCTCCTCCCGACCACAGAGAGAAGCTCCTCAGCAGTCAGGTTCAGAGGTCTCCCTGCTGGCCTGGAGTGGGAACTGTGTTGTGTGTTGGGTTAACTGCTAGAGAGATCCTTCGTTGCTCCCAAGCATGACACCACACTCCCTAGGAGGAAGGTATTGCCACTGTGGCGACCGTACTCCAGGGGGCGCCACAAGTGCACCGATACCCAGCCACTGCTAGATGATTCTGCTGGTACATTGACCCAGACCACTACATTCCCCTTGCACTCTACACAGCCAGAATCTGACCCTGATGAAACTCAGGTTCCCCTTACCGCATACTATACCACCTTACATGGTGACAAAGAGGAAGGTGCAGATGAAAGTGCAGGTTCCTTGAGTAGGTGGGGGGGCATACTCATGGACGACAGCACTGGCACAGGGCCCATCATAGTATGCAAAAGTGTCTCAGCCGGTGAGGAGGGTCCACCCACCGTCAGACACACCGCCACCCACCGTCAGACACACCGCCGTACTATGAGGGGCCTTGTGCCAGTGCCGTCGCCAACGAGTGGGCCCCCCTGCTTGCTCAGGATCACAGCACTTGCAAAGTTGAAATACTTACCTCTCCCTGCTCCACCGCCGTGACGTCTTCCGCATTTCCTGACAGTGACATTCTGGTCAGAGAGCGCGAAGACATCACGTCTGTACGCCCTCTGCCTAAACAGTCCAAGTGCAATGAGATGGAAGATGGGGACGACGAGGAGTCCAGACTAGTACAGGGATTCCCTAGCGAGGAGACTTATTTAATTGTTTTCAATGTTGGGACAGCTATTTTTGGGGAGCACTATACTCTGGAGAATGATATATGAGGCCCACAATACACTGGAGCTTTCCAAAGGTGGACATCAGACACTGGAGCAGCACTTACAGGGCCCATTATGCACTGGAGCATTAGAAATGGGGCCCATTATATATGGAGCATTATTTGGGCCCATAACACAGTGGAGCTTCATCCATGGGGACCAACATATACTGTAGCATTATGTGGAGCTCATCATATACTGTTTCAAACATTATATGGGACCAATGATTCTGTATGGAGAAATATATGGGCCTCATTACTCTGTATAGCGCACTATGCGGTGGCCATAATACTGTATGGAGTAATATACTCTCCGTTTTTGGAGCTATTGGAGATGTTAAAATGGATATCAGTCATGAGATGTAAGAAGTGAAGTATTTTTCATTGTACTATACCGCTATTTCTCTGCCGTATCAGAGGATCATGAATTGTGGCATGTGTTAAAAGAGCCCAGTGACACTCTTTGGCCCTGGGCCCACGGAAATCTGGAGCCAGCCCTACCCCCCCCCCACAACTTTAGCCAAATAACCTCCAGTTTTCAATGCTTAACTATTATTATAAAGTAAATTAAGGTTGACAAGCTTAAGTAATAAGAATTGATGTTTTTGGCATTAAAATGGGCACTGTAGGTGTGTTTCCTATCCTTCACTCCCTGCCAACCTTGGTTCCCCATTGACTTGCATTCGGTTTTGTGTTTCAGTCGGCCTTCGACTTTTCACGATAATCGGATGATTTCGTTCGACCCAACTTTTGAGAAAGTCGGGTTTCATGAAACCCGACTCGACCCGAAAAAAGGCAAAGTCGCTCATCTCTACTCTTCACCAGTGACTGCAGTGACTGTGGCAGAAAGGTAATTGCCTCGAATTGCATCTGTTCTGTCTGTTTTATTTACAAGGGGCTGGGGTGTTTGTGGACTGTTGATTTAAATGGACTTGATCATGACTACCACCCCGTGCCACCTTGTTACATTTGGCGTAGACAGTAGGATAGACTCCCACAGCCTTGCAGCTGCAAGACTGCAAGAGAGGACTCTTGGTGACCACAGTGAAAGAGGCAATGATGGCAATTTTTGATGATTTAAAGATGGCATCGACCACTGGCAAGAAGATGGTGGCCGTTGGCACAAAAATGAGAGCTGTTGCCATCTTTCATGGGTGTCTTGGAGAAGATTTGGCACCAAAAGGCAGGAGGTTGTTCCTCCCTGTGAAAAAGACCCACCCTAAATGGGTGCGGGCAAAGAAGAAGTTCCCACCCAAGCAGCAGAACCAAAGAAAGTGGGTGGAATAGCCAAGTGTGACCCCGCCCATGAATGGGTGGAACCCAGCAGAGCAAGACAGCACATCCAGAGGAGAGATGCCATTACTCACTGTGATGGAAAGGAGGAGCATTTTGTTCCATTATGGCATTGATCACCAGGGCTGGAGGCGATCTTTGGCACGGGCGGAGACGGGCCTACGCTTTGAAGCCTGTTGGTTGGAGGAGCTCAGTGAATGGCACCCATTCTGGTAACCAGACAAATGGCAGATGGAGAATGAAGAGTTTGGAAGACTGGCGGTATCCTGATGAAAACTGGAGGGAGTCCAAAAGATGTTGGAAGCTGCCTTGTGGGAGATATTTGCAAATGCGACCACCAGTTTCTGTGGCCTTGCAAGAGGATCCCCGGTGGATGCAGCAGTAACTGCAGCAGTGGTGAGTAGGGAGCTCCCACCTGACCTGCCCGTCACCTCAGCCGCTACTCCATTACCTCCTGTGGCTCCACCGTCCTCCCCGGCCGCATCACTTCACCTGGCCCTGCCGTCTACCCTGGTGTTGGCACCTGTGTACTCCCGGTCCGCACTTGCTCCATCTGGTACCAGCAGTGCGTGCATGGAGGAACCTCGGGTGTGCTCTTCCGAGGAGGCTCTGTGGGTTCGGGAGGTTATCCAGGAGAAGAAGCGGTGAGAGTGCCGCATTGTCATAGAATTAAAACGCCTCGGCAGAGGGGAACTGCAGCTGGTCGGATGATCAGTGGCGCTGTCCGACACCTGTACATAACAAAAGGATACAGCTTCATCCAGGAGGCTGACACTGGGGCCAAGATAAATGTGAATGCCTGTTCCCTAAATTTCTGCAGCCCTCTGCAGTTGGGGGACTGTGTTGCCTTCGTTAAAGAACAGGGGCCCGAATTGCATCTCACACCTATATCGTGGTGAAGGGCCCCCATGCGGCCCATTATACCAACCAGTTGTCGTGCATAGACAGAAGAGGCCCCTTTAAGGAAAATGTGAGTTGTGTTGATTGCACCTGTGAAAAGTACCAGGGACTATTCCGCTAATAGCCCCAAAAGGAACAGGAAGTTTCTGTCTTTAGTCAGTGCCCGGGCAGGTGCTCATCAGTCTCTGGAGCCGAAGCCTCCCCTGGAGGGGAGAGTGTGCTGCCCCGGACCCCCGGGCAGTGAATTGGGCACTGGGACTGCAGTAGTGCCCCGCCAAGGACTATAAGTGTCAGGATACCGACTACTACTACCCCTGCTGCTACTGCTGCCACTGATGCTGCAATGGACTCTGCTAGGGAAAGTGCAGGAAGTTTTATCCAGTTTATTGCATTTTCCTTTTTCTAGAATAAATTGTTTTCCCTGTTGGATTGAAACTGTGCCAGAGTGTTTCCCTGGACCCTCTTCACCAGCGACTGCAGTGACTGTAATGGAAAGGTAATTGCCTAGGATTGCATCTGTCCGGTCTGTTTAATGTACAAGGGGCTGGGATGTTTGTGGACTGTTGCTTTAGATGGACTCAGTTGTGACTACCACCCCATGCCACCTTGTTACATCTGCATGAGCATCATAAACGAGGTGTTTACTATATCATGCAGCAGTCAAACCAAAGCTTGGTCTACCCTGAGATCTGCAATAGTCATCTTATGTCGCCTACTAAAGTCTTTTGAAGAGACATCAAAATTTGTTAGTTTGGACAAGTGTAGAATCAACAATTTGATCCTTCTTATATTTATCGTCTTAAAAACACTCACCACAATATAAGGGAGGATGGATGAGAAACAGAAATTTTCACATTTAAACCAAGGCCCTGTGTTTGTTTTTTTAACTTCAAGGTCCATTTTATACATTCTGTAGGATTTGAGCAAGAAAAGTGAAAATAATGATGCCAGCAATGCTGACAATAATAAATAACCATGGTGCAACAAAAATAAACTAGTCAAGCCCTGCTATCATGGAATCTGAATACTGGAATATTTGTGCGATGACAGGTATATTGTTACCATCCAGCAAAGGGAAGGGTAGGATAGTAATATTTTAAGACATTTGCTATAAAAGCTAAAAAGGATTTTTTTTTTCCTGGATTCTGAAAAGTAGTCCAACTTATTATTACCATAATAAGTTGTGTTACAAAATCTGCACGGCTTTCTTCAAGTGGATATCTTCTCATGACTGATCAGCAGACCCCTGTGCAATCCCTTTAGACACAACACTCCCGAACATGTGCCAGTAATACAGCTACAGCAAGTAGTTGAGGAAGCATCAGTAAAAGCTATTGTACATGTGACTTGATGACCAAATATTTTATCTGCCTTTGTGATAATGTGATCTGCCAGATTCTGTCTTACCTACACTTCATAGTTAGATACCCTTAGCTCCGATATCATGGACTTTTGCCTCATAAGTTTGTGCCAGTGATAAGATCCAGTTTGCTATGTCAGAAAAGGTATTCACCACAGTCAGTTGCTTTATCAAGTGGACCAGGTTATTCACAGGCATAGAAGACCTTACATTTGTAAAAAAGAATCAGGCATGGAACATTTCTGCTTTCACTTATGGGTAAAACCAATGATTAAACCATATGCCTGCTAATGATCTGCTGCCACCATTGTTAATGGTCCACATTCCATTGGGCATCCAATCTCTAGCCATCATGCCATCTATACAGTGGTAATAATGCTGGCACAACACTGCCAAACGTCTTCTTGTCTGCCCCATCCTATTTCTATATGATGTGGCTTCTACCGCTGCCACTGCACAGCTATACCAGTCACACATCTGCTGACTACTTACTGTGTTTTATAGTGCTGGGAGACCTTCTTGATGGTATACAAGACATGAAACAATTCCCAAATAGGACTAACTTATGGAAAGACTTGATGACAAGTCTTCGTTTATTTCACTTTGAAAACAGCTGCCTGTTCCTGCTGCCTAAAAAAGAGGCAATTTCTGGATAGCTTGATAGGAAACCCTTTGTAATTCCTTGCTCATTTTGATAATATGAATCCAGTCTGTGGAATTGACTTGAAACCAAACCATTTGTTTTTGCTCATTAAATAAAAGGAAAATTTTTTAACTGCTTGGGAAAATGTATTGCTATTTCATTTAGGACAGAAAAAAGCTCTGTATACCTTTCAAAAAGGAAATTTTTTTTTACCAACCAGTGTGAAAAAGGGTTTTTCTGTTTGCACATTCTGGTTATAACCAACAGCAAAGCAGTGAAACATATTTTGCTCTCTTTCCAATTTACGTTGTTTAAAAAAGTGTGATACTGCAGTGTGTTGTTAAATAGGCTTTTGGTTACCATCAGTTACCATCCATTTTTTCCTTGTATTATAGTCTCAGGCCACTTGGAAATTAATTATCTTGCGTTTGTATTAAGGAGTTCATAAGGGGTTCAATAAAGCCCAAGGAGAAATCTCAGTTTTAAACACGTATTTTCCAGGCAATTATAGGCTGTTCAGCATAGTAATTTATTCAAAGTGAATCATTTTGAGAAGAAATTTGGCAAATTTGATATTCAAGCAATGCACCCAGCTCTATTTAACAGCAATGTAAGTCCCTTCCTATTCACATGTGAGTTTAATTGGAGCAATCCCAAGGTGAGTTGGAGAAATTGCATTTTAGTATTATCCATTTTTATATCAAATTTCATAGAAATCTTTATGCTATTGAAAATCATGCATGAAATACACATCAATTACCATTACCCCATTTTCATCATCTATTTCTCCTTTGGAAAACGAAAATATATACTTCTATATTCAGAAAGTGTAAATTTATTTTAGAGTTGAAAGAAGGCATTATACTTGTCAAAACATATCAGTCTTTACTAGTAGTGCGATGCTAGTCTGCAAGATGAAATCTTTTGAAACTGCTTATTTATAGCTTACTTGAAAAGGCATACTTGTATGATTATTGACAAAAATATCAAATGCACATTTAATCCCTTTTCTTCATATGTCTTTGCTTCTCAATTTTTTTCTTCCTCAAATTTTCTCAATTGCATATACAATTGCACATTCGTTATTAGAGCTGAGCAAATATATTCGAATAGTTATTGTACTCAAATATTATAAGAATCCGCATTTGCCAAAATGCAGATTTTTTTTGTATCTCTCTTCCACAAAGGTTAAGCTAAATTGCAGCCCCTATCTGACGATTTGGTGAACCACGAAGGAGCAAAAGGTTAAAAAATATACAAAAAAAAAACAACTTATAGGCTGGAGTCACACTAATCTGCGCAAAATACGGTCCGTAGTTTACTTGCGTAATACGGATGAATGACCACTAAATAGTGCTCCGTAGGTCATCTGTAAGCAAGGTGAGGTCGCGTATTTTGCGCATGTCTGCATCCGTATGTAATCCGTGTGGCATCCGTATGCAATCCGTATGGCGAGATTTTCTCGCAGCCTTGCAAAATGGACATTTAACGGTTTTGAGGCCTGCAAACAATTTAAATTATTAGCCTGCACCCTATTTAGACACTCAAAAACAGGTGGATGCCTACATTCTGTACATTTGTCACCTTGCTTTCACGAGGTGTGTTGGTGTTCTTTGTGCAGCATGGCAGAGGGTCTGCGATTCAATACAACTGAGCAGGTTCTCTTTACCTGGCTTTTGTCACGGCGCTTTGGGCAACCATATCCTGTGATAGTGGATCCACAGAGGAGGAGACGCATGTGGGTCCATCCACTTTTGAGGCAACGACTCACAAGAGGTCATTTTCACCGCCTCTATTCTTCTCTGCCGGAGCATCTGGATAAATTTTACCAGTACTGTCGCATGAGCATTTCCACATTTGATCGACTCTTGGAGACAGTGCGCCCTGGGATAACATTTCTGGACACAAGGATGCGCAAAGCCATATCTGCAGAGGAGCGACTTCTACTCACAATACGGTATGTACTAAACAACCACATTCTCTATGTTCCTAATGTGTGCGCTAAATTATGTTTTTTGGCCTTCTTGGACAAAGTTTAATGCCCTCATCTTACTCCAAATATGTTTCACCTGACACAGCAGAATGTTACATCTAATATGTCCTGCATATCACTTAGTCATTGTGCCACCAAATATGTGTGTGTTCTTCTCTCATATCCTACCAAGTTTGGTCGGCATGTAACTGATTTGTTTTGACTTTAGCCATTCTAAACTTTACTATTTCTGTTGTTCTACAGCTTCTTGTCCACTGGCCTGTCTTATGCCGCCCTCCACTATGAGTTTCTCATTGGAAAGTCAACCATTTCAGGCATAGTGAGGTCTACATGTGCACAAATCTGGACAAGACTCCATCAAGTGGTCATGCCCGAGCCCAGGATGGAAGACTGGTTAAGGATATCAAGGGACTTTGAGGAGGACTGCCAGTTTCCAAATTGTATTGGGGCCCTGGATGGCAAACATATCAGGGTGCGTAAGCCGCCGAACTCAGGCTCCCAATTCTTCAATTATAAACAATACTTTTCTGTTGTATTGTTGGCTCTGGTAGACCCTCAACACAAGTTTATAATTGTTGACATTGGGGCCTATGGAAGGACGGGAGACTCTAGAGTCTTCAATACTTCCATAATCGCTCGGCGGCTACGCACCAACCAGTTGGATCTACCACCACCACGCCAGCTACCAGGCTCCCCTGAACAATCAGTCCCTTATGTCCTTGTGGCAGATGAGGCCTTTCAGTTATCGCGCAATGTCATGAGGCCATATCCCCGGCGCAACCTTGACCACAGGCGCAGAATTTTTAACTTGCGCCTATCACGTGCTAGGCGACTGGTGGAGTGTTCCTTTGGGATTCTTTGTGCCAAATGGCGGGTACTCCGGTCTGTCATTCAGTTGAGTGAGCAAAATGTGAATGAAGTTGTGAAAGCCTGTGTTGTTCTGCATAACTTCACCAGGATGCATGATTGTTCTTCCTCTGATGGTGTTGTGCGTAGGCCGGACAATGTGCGCAGGGTGAGACCACCTATGAACCCTCAACGTAGACCGCTCTCTGGCCTAAAAGTGCGTGATATTTTCACTAATTACTTTATCTCACCTGAGGGGGCAAATTCTTGGCAAGAGCATGCTGTGTCTATGTTATAATTAGTTTCTTTAAGTGTGTCTAAATATATATTACTCAAGCCTTTATGATTCTATGAGTGTTTCATTGCATTGGTTGGTGTCTGTTAGTATGTTGTGAGGGATTGTGAAAAATCACACAGAGACGTTAACTAGAGTAGACAAATTTTTAGTTTTGCCTTTTTTTTTTTTGTTTTGCTTAAAGGCAAACATAATATTGCCATAAGACAAATTTGGCAATGGCCAAAATGACCCTTTGTGCCTTCTTTAACTTGTTGTAAAATTAACATTACATAACAAAACAGCAACAAAGATTAGGCAATAACAACATTGCTGCATGACTAGATTAAACTAGATTTGCCAACAAAAGGTGAGCTCCATCACCAAAATAAAGGCAACAAGATAACACTCACATTTCCTCATAATGTTATCCAATCATAGAAAGATTCCACCATGACAGGCAAGGCTACCTCACAGCTTTCACACAGATATTACCTGTCTGTAGAACAGACAATATTTAAGCATGCTATACTGGAAAGGATGAAAATACAAAACTCACTTGTTAAGACATAGAGAGAGCGTGATATTCTGAATGCTGGTCGCCTAGAATTTTTTTACTAGAGATTGCTAACAAAAAAGGTGACTACTTAACTAAGGCGAGCACGCCTTTCCTAGGCGTTAGCAAGTGAGTAGTGTATTTTCATCCTTTCATTTTACAGTATAGCGCATTTAAATATTCTCTTTTCTACACACATGTAATATCTGTCTGAAAGGCGTGAGGTAGCGTTGCCTGTCATGATGGATTGTTTCATATGTTTGAAAAACATTGTTTAAAAATGTGAATGTTAAATTATGTTCTAAATGTTGGTGAAGGAGAACACCTGTTTTTTCATTTATATTAGGAGCACCAGTTACATCTCACTGGACATCTTCACCCATCAGAATCATAAATCCTCATATGTTGGGGAAGGGGAACGTGGAAGAACAGCCTGTGGGTGCTGCTGGACATTGTGGCCAACATCGCCCTGTGTGGGGCCATACTGTTGCCCATGATGCTGGAATTGTCCAGCCTCCTGGGACTGTTGGGGATACTGGCCAGAGTAATGATGATGGTGAGGGGCTTCTTGTTGGCTCTGGTAGGCCCGTGGCTCATACCCACCAAGATAGCCAGATCGTCCCCAACCAGGTTGGGACCAGCCTCCAACACTGGGTGGGTACAAGTGGCAATATAGGTGGGGTTGGCTTGAGGAAGACATTTGGGGCTGCGGAATAGAAGGTTGGGTAGGGGGAGGAAGGGGTTGAGGTGTTGGCCCACGTATTAGGGGCTGTTCAGACCCTGCTTGAGCAAGCATCTGTGTGAATGGTCTCATGCGCATTAAATTTCGTGGAGAGAGCTGCGACCTCTCCAGAAATTCAAAAACCTCATATGGGGTATTGGGGGGGTGCTTGCATCAAGCAGGATCTGAATACATCCCCTAATACGGAGCCGGACCACACGGGTAAGGGCACGGAGATAAAGGTTGAGGCTACGTGCATAGGCCTCCTCCCATCATCTGTAGTTACTCTGGACAAATAATTGAGCACCCCTGTGTCCACATTGGTCCTGCTCTCTTGAATAGTGACCTGGCGCCTTCTTCTTGTTCGCCGTGATGCTAGAGCAGCCTGTGGGGAGGACCTGATCTGGGCAGTTGGGCTGCTGCTCAAGTTGCCCGGCTCTTCCAGGATGGGTGAGGTGGCAGCAGCAGACCGTCCTGGTGGTGTTGTGTGTAGGCCAGCCATTGTGTGGTCTTGTGATGCCTCATCTTCAGCCATCCTTATTGTAGGGGGAGAAGATGGGCCAGCCACCTCATCCCCTACAGGATCTATAATGGGCTCTGCCTCTGAGGCCATTCCTCGATCCGTAAGGTTGGATTGAGTTCTGTTATGAAATAGATCAGAGGCAAAAATACATAAATATTTTTGTCCCTGTAAAGTATTTGTGTAATGTATTTGTGCAATGTGGTGTGAGGTATGTACTTACGGTCTCAGATCCAGAATTGGGGTGAGGAAGTTCAGCCGGTCATAGTATATGTATTTTCTTTTCACATGTCCAGCATCCCCACTCCTGGACCGCTGCTGGCGTTCCCGGCGGAACTGGTCCCGGATGCTTCGCCAGCGTTTCATCACATCTTCCACTGCAATGTGACAGGAAAGATTGTCAAAATCACATATTTGAGAGGTCACATTTTCTAACAGTAGTCTAGGCATGGGGCCTTCTGGGGTGTGCGTTCTACCCATGGTGGCATATGTAATTGGGCCGATACACAGGGTCTCATTAGCTACACTTAAGCTAATTTTATTGGCTAGGAGGATGAGGAGCTTATGGCCTAACCCGTAATTATGGCTGTGTGAAGCCACGTGTCACATCCAAATGTAACGGCCTCATGATGCTAATAAAAGTACATGCACAGGAAGGGGGGTGCTGATTGTAGATTCATTTTTTAGCGCGCGCTAAGGTTAATGATGTTTTTATGGTTGCACTTACGAATTTTATGCTGCTCATCACGTGGTCTGTCACCAAAGTCATGGTACATCTGGCGACAGATGCGCCTCCATGACGCCTCCTTTCTTGTCCAGTTCGCATAATTTGCATCGCGTGGGTCCCATATTTCGGGGCGCTCCTGCACCAGCACAATTAGCATCTCAACATTAATGTATGTGGACGCCATGCTGCTGCTGTACTCCGTGGAGGTGTACTTCCTGGATGTCTGGAGCGGTTTTTGAGCTCATTTGCATGTCTAGGCTTCCTGATGATGGATTGGCCCATTTCCTGTCACCAGCCAAAAGACCTGCGTATTGCTCGCAGGTCACACGTGTGTTCCGTGTGTAATCCGTATTTTTTGCGCACCCATTGACTTGCATTGGCGTACTACGGGCGTAGTACGCTGACAATCGCAGCATGCTGCGATTGGCACGGAGCGTAGGATACGGATGAGAAATATACGCCTGGTGCGAGTGACCCCATAGAAAATCATTTGTCCATGTCTAATGCGTGCTTTTAGCGCCTCTCACTCGCCTGTATTCCTCGCCAGTGTGACTCCGGCCATACTCTCCTTTCTGCTCATCTCTCCGGCCTATCTGCTAGTCACAGTCAGGCTATGTGCACACGCTGCGGATTCACCAGCAGATTTTTCCATGCGGATCCGCAGGTAAAACCGCAGGTAAATTGACCTGCGGTTTAACACCTGGACAATGGAATAGGTGTCAAACCGCAGCGGAATCCGCAGAAAGAAATTGACATGTCAATTCTTTCTGCGGATTTAAAACTGCAGCTTTTCCGTAGTGAAAAAACCACAGCATCTGCACTGCGGATTGTAAATCACATAGACTTACATTGTACTGTACACTGTCTGAGGAACTGCTGCGGATCCGCAGAGGCCAAATACACTGCGGATCCGCAGCAGAATCCGCAGCGTGTGCACATACCCTAACCAGTCTGGTTATAGACACATCTTATTACTGTCACCAAGCAATGACTCCCAGGATTTTTCACACTCTTGAAGCTCCATGAGCTTCATCATAACAGATTAACCCTTGCATTGCCAGCAAGGAAAAAACATGCACTGTTTAATAAGGTGGTGAAATACTAATAGACACATAACCAACACAAGCTAAGTAAGTGCAGATAAAGAGTGCGTTTCTATGTATTATATTTTTTTCTTGAATCTTTGCTCATATCTGTATGGGTTTCCATGACAAAATATGCAGAACACTTGGCACAGCAAATGTTGAAAACTAACACATAATGGGATAAAACAATGTCAAGCACAATTTTCATCCTCATAGCTGGCAACCATTTGCTTCCGGTTTACTAAAATCACCAGGAAAATGGCATCACAACAACAAGACAAGTAATCACACTTTAAAAAAAAAGTGCAAAACTTTTGGTTGCCACTGTTCATCTTTTCATATTCAATAACTAATTTGTAGACATTTAGGAAAGTCATTTTATTTTCACATTTTCAGTATAATGTGGCTTCTACTGTTCTTAGTAAAAAAAATAAAAGTGAAGTTTAAATAATTACAGGGTGATGAAAGATACGTAGGTATGTAAGTTTTCTCCAATGTTGTTCCTCCTTTAAAAAAAAATTCCTCTAGTAATACAGTGGGGAAAAAAGTATTTAGTCAGCCACCAATCATGCAAGTTCTCCCACTTAAAAAGATGAGAGAGGCCAGTAATTGACATCATAGATAGACCACAACTACGACAGTCAAAATGAGAAAACAAATCCAGAAAATCACCTTCTCTGATTTTACAAAATTTATTTTGCAAATTATGGTGGAAAATAAGTATTTGGTCATTAACAAAAGTTCATATCAATATTTTGTTATATATTCTTTGTTGGCAATGACAGAGGTCACAATTTTTCTGTAAGTCTTCACAAGGTGCACCTTACGAAGACTGGAAAGCATGTATTTGGAAGTCGCCTTGCTACACTTGTAAGAAGTGCTTTAAACTAGAACAACATGGGAAGGGAAGCAAAAGACCAGAAAAAGCCATACACCTGACAAATGCTATTGAGAACTCTGCTATTAGAAGTGGAAAGGAAGAACAAAGACGAAAGAATCTAATTAATAAAAATATTGGAGAAAGAGAAACCAATCACAAACTAAAATGTTTCTATACTAATGCACAAAGCATGGGCAACAAACAAGGAGAATTGGAACAACTAACACAGGAAAAGGAATATGATGTCATTGGAATCACTGAAACTTGGTGGGACAATACACATGATTGGAATACAAGGCTAGAAGGATACAACTTATTTGCAAGAAACAGACTTGACAAACGAGGAGGAGGTGTCGCATTGTATGTTAGAAACAAGTATATCTGCACAGAGATTGAAGCTTCAGAGACTGGGAGTTCTGTGGAAACTGTTTGGGTAAGAATACAAGGACAGAACAATGGAAAGGACACCATTGTAGGCATTTACTACAGGCCGCCTGTGCAAGCTGAAGATATGGATGAACTCTTTATGCATCAAATGGCCAAGTTCTCCAAAAAATATGACATAGTTGTCATGGGAGATTTCAACTATCCAGACATTTGTTGGGAATCTCAGGCAAAACTAACAGGTCAAGGAAATTCTTATCCTCTCTTGCTGACAACTTTATCTTCCAAAAGGTAAGGGAGAAAACAAGGGGAACTGCTACCTTGGATCTAATCCTTATAAACAGGGAGGAAATGGTTGAGGAGGTAAAAATGGCTGGGACCCTAGGAGGTAGCGACCATGCTATTTTAGAATTTTGGATAACTAGAGGCGGAAGACCTGTGAAGACTCAGACGTCAAGGTTAGATTTCAGAAAGGCAGATTTTAAGGGATTCAGAAAGAGAATTGGAGGGATCCAATGGCTGGATATCCTTAAAGACAAAAATGTCCAGGAAGGATGGGAAATCTTGAAAAATGAAATTCTCAAAGCACAGTTGTTAACAATTCCGAAAAGAGGGAAGAATAGGAAGCATTTAAGGAAACCAGGATGGATGAACACAGAACTTAAGCACATGCTAAAAAGGAAGAAAAAAATGTTTATAAAATGGAAAGAGGGAGGCATATCTAAAGAAGAATATAATGCTGTCTGCAGAACCTGCAGGGCACAAATCAGATTAGCTAAAGCTGAAAATGAATTGAGGCTTGCAAGAGATGTCAAAAGCAATAATAAAGGATTTGGGGGATATGTCAAAAGTAAAAGAAAAGTCAAAGATGCTATAGGATTTTTACAGGATGAAAATGATGAAATGGTAAGACAGGATGTTGAGAAGGCTAAACTTTTAAATTCCTATTTTGCATCTGTTTTCTCTCAGAAAGGAAATGTAACATCAACTGTTATTCACTGTCCTATTAAGGGAATAGAAGAATCCAGGATATCTATAAACAGAAAGATAGTGAGGAAACACTTAGCTAACCTAAATGAATTCAAGTCTCCAGGTCCAGATGAATTACACCCCAGAGTACTGAAGGAGATAGCAGAAGAAATTTTTGAACCCCTCTCCATAATCTTTGAAAATTTTTGGAGAACAGGAGAAGTGCCAGAAGACTGGAGAAGAGCAAATGTTGTTCCTATCTTCAAAAAGGGGAAGAAGGTGGACCCAGGCAACTATAGGCCGGTGAGTCTGACTTCTATACCAGGAAAGCTCTTTGAACAAATTATTAAACAACATGTATGTCAATACCTGGATAAGAATGAAGTGATTAAACAGAGTCAGCATGGGTTTGTAACTAATAAGTCATGTCAGACTAACTTAATTTCCTTCTATGACGGTATCACTGATTGGGTGGATCAAGGAAATGCTGTAGATATAGTATATCTTGACTTCAGCAAAGCATTTGACAAAATCTCTCATACAATCCTTATTGAAAAAATGACTAAGTATGGAATGGATGAGGCAACTGTTAGGTGGATTCATAACTGGCTTAGTGATCGGACCCAAAGAGTGGTCGTAAATGGCTGCACATCCAGTTGGAAGAATGTCTCAAGTGGGGTACCACAGGGCTCTGTCCTGGGCCCTGTATTGTTCAACATCTTTATCAACGATTTAGATGAAGGAATTGAGGGTAAACTGATTAAATTTGCTGATGACACAAAGCTAGGAGGGATAGCTAATACTAGAGAAGAGAGAGAGAGGATTCAAAAAGATTTAAATAAACTGGAGAAGTGGGCAGCAACTAACAGAATGGTTTTTAACAGGGAGAAATGCAAAGTACTACATCTCGGCAATAAAAATGAAAAAAGCATATATAGAATGGGAGGAATAGGGCTAAGTGACAGCACATGTGAAAAAGACTTGGGTATACTAATAGATCACAGACTGAATATGAGTCAACAGTGTGATGCAGCAGCAAAAAAAGGCAAATGCAATTCTAGGATGTATTAACAGAAGCATACAGTCTAGATCACGTGAAGTCATTATTTCCCTCTACTCCTCTTTGGTCAGACCTCATCTGGAATATTGTGTCCAGTTTTGGGCACCACATTTTAAAAAAGACATCAACAAACTGGAGCAAGTTCAGAAAAGAGCGACCAGAATGGTGACCGGTCTGCAAACCCTGTCTTATGAGGAAAGGTTGCAGGATTTGGGAATGTTTAGTTTGCAAAAGAGAAGACTGAGAGGAGACTTAATAGCTGTCTACAAATATCTAAAGGGCTGTCACATTGTAGAAGGATCAACTTTATTCTCATTTGCACAAGGAAAGACTAGAAGCAATGGGATGAAACTGAATGGGAGGAGACACAGATTAGATATTAGAAAAAACTTTTTGACAGTTAGAGTGATCAATGAGTGGAACAGGCTGCCACGAGAAGTGGTGAGTTCTCCTTCAATGGAAGTCTTCAAACAGAGGCTGGACAGACATCTGACTGGGATGATTTAGCGAACCCTGCTTTGAGCAAGGGGTTGGACCAGATGGCCCAGGAGGTCCCTTCCAACTCTACGATTCTAAGGTTGGCAAACACTGTTGGTGGTATGTTGACCCATTCCTCCATGCAGATCTCCTCTAGACCAGTGATGATTTGGGCCTATTGCTGGGCAACACGGACTTTCAAATCCCTCCAAAGAATTTCTATGAGGTTGAGATCTGGAGACTAGCTAGGCACCTACAGGACTTTCATATGCTTCTTATGAAGCCACTCCTTCATGGCCCTGGTGGTGTGCTTGGGATCATTATCATGCTGAAACACCCATTCACATTTTATTGTCAATGCCCTGGCTGATTGAAGGAGTTTTGCACTCAAAATCTCACAATATATGGCCCCAATCATTCTTTCATGTACACAGATCAGTCGTCCTGGTCCCTTTGCAGAAAAACAGCCCCAAAGCATGATGTTACCACCCCCATGCTTCACAGTACATATGGTGTTCTTTATATGCAACTCAGCATTCTGTCTCCTCCAAACACGACGAGTTTTGTTTCTACCAAACCGTTCTTCTTTGGTTTCCTCCGACCATATGACATTCTCCCAATAAACTTGTGGATAATCCAAATGCTCTCTAGCAAACTTCAGAAGGGCCCGGATATGTACTGGCTTAAGCAGGGGGACACGTCTGGCACTTCAGTATCTGAGTCCCTGGTGGCGTAGTCTGTTACTAATGGCAGCCTTTATTACGGTGGTCCCAGCTCTATGCAGGTCATTTACTAGGTCCCCCTGTTATGATTGGGTCACCGAGGAGGAAAACAAGACCAAGCTAAGCTACAGAAAACCAGAGAGGTTGGCAACTAAGCAGATTGCAGACCCCTGATCCTATCCACAAAACTTGCAGTAGCCGTGGAGCGTGCCTACGATAATTCTAGATGCCTCAACACAGCCGGCGAACTAAATAAGCCTAAAGCAAGAAAAGGGGAAATCTAAACTGCCCCAAAGCAAACCCCAAAGCAATAGATAGCCCCCAAACATATATTGTCGGTGAGACAAGATGAAAACACAAACACGGGTAGGAAAATAGGCTGAGCAAACGATGGGGCCCACACTAACTAGAAAGGACAAGAAAGGAAAGACACTGTCTGCATTCATGCAAAAAACCCTGCAAAAATGTCCAACACTTCTGATAGCAAAAACTCTAAAGTCACTAGACTTCTCCCACTATATCAGCACTCTGGCATATTCTGAAAGCAGAGCAAAAAGAGACCAATCTAATAAGGGACAAAAAACAAACTGACACAAACAGTAACATAAGGATGGAAATTCAGCACAGCCCCAGCCGGGGCTGGCTGACCACACAAAACTGAATAGACAAAACCAAATCAAATGTGAACAATAGCAAAGAACACTTAGCTTGAGCATGCAGGGACTGAACTGGAAACTAAGACCTCAGGAGGCAGGAAATATCATCAGCAGGGATAGAGGGAGTCGGCTGTCTTAAATCCAGTCAGAGACTCGAGATGTCCATTCGTCGTCCTCATTATCAGGTGGCAGGCCTCTGTCAATTAGATCAGCTCCATTACCTCCTGTAACCACCAGAGGGAGCCCGGAAAGAGAACTCGTGACTCCTCTGTCAATACAACCAGCTCCACTACCTTCACTAGCAACCAGAGGAAGGCCAGAAAGTGAATTCACAACAGTACCCCCCTTGAGGAGGGGTCACTGAACCCTCATCCACGCCACCAGGCTGATCAGGATGGGCCCAGTGAAAAGCACAAACCAATCTATCGGCATGAATGTCAGAAGCAGAGACCCAAGAATTATCCTCCTTGCCATAACCCTTCCATTTGACCAAGTACTGGAGTCTCCGTCTAGCCAAACGAGAATCTAATATTTTCTCTACCTCATATTCCACATTGCCTTTAACCAATACAGGGTCAGGAGGTGCCGCCATAGGAACTACTGGCTAAACAAACCTCTTCAACTGAGATTTATGAAACACGTTATGGATCATAAACATAGCTGGAAGAGCCAATTGAAAAGAAACAGGATTAAGAATCTCCAAAATCTTATAAGGTCCAATGAATCTTGGCTTGAACTTTGGAGACGCAACCTTCATAGAAATATTCCTTGATGACAACCAAACCATATCACCCACCTTAAACCGGGGACCAATGGTCCTATGCTGGTTGGAAAACCGCTGGGCTTTTTCCTGAGAGAGGGACAACTTACCCACCACTTGGTCCCAAATCTGCTGCATTCTCTCAACCACAGTGTCCATACTTGGGCAGTTCGAAGATTCCACCTGCCCTGAAGAAAATCGAGGATGACACCCAAAGTTACAGTAAAAGGGTAACATCAAAGTGTCAGAATTAGCTCGATTGTTTAGCGCGAATTCGGCCAAGGGCAAAAATGAGACCAAAGTCATCCTGATCAGCAGATATTAAACATCTCAAATAGTACTCCAAAGTCTGGTTTGTTCCCTCAGTCTGCCCATTGGTTTGGGGATGAAACGCAGAGGAGAAAGATAACTGAATTCACAGATAGGAAAAAAAAGCTTTCCAAAATCTGGAAACAAACTGGACTCCTCTGTCCGACAAAATGTTCTCAGGAATCCCATGCAACCGAACCACCTGTTGTAAAAACAAGGGCACCAACTCTGAAGAAGATGGTAACTTTGGGAATGGTACAAGATGGACCATCTTAGAAAATCTATCACAAATCACCCAGATAACAGTCATTCTCTGAGATTCAGGAAGATCAGAAATAAAATCCATTGAGATATGGGTCCATGGCCTCTTGGGCACTGGCAGGGGCATCAACAAACCACTATAACGAGAACAGGGTTTAGGCAGAGAACAAGTCCCACAGGACTGCACAAAATTCCTGACATCAAGAGATAAGGCAGGCCACCAAAAAGACCGACTCACCAAATCTCTGGTACCAAAAATACCTGGATGATCAGCCAACGCGGAGCAATGAAATTCAGACATCACTCTCTTCCTCCACTGGTCAGGAACATATAATTTTCCCATACAACAACGCTCAGGTTTGTCCTCCTGAAATTCCTCCAGGGCACGTCTCAAATCGGGCGAGATGGCAGAAAGAACTACCCCCTCACCTAGGATGGCAGTAGGCTCGGTCACAATAAGAGAATCAGCAAAGAAACTCCTAGAAAGGGCGTCCGCCTTAACATTCTTAGTGCCCGGAAGAAAAGAGACCACAAAATTAAAACACATGAAAAACAAGGCCCACCTAGCCTGTCTAGGATTCAAACGTTTGGCTGATTCAAGATATATCAAATTTTTGTGGTCGGTGAGGACCACAACTTGATGTCTAGCTTCCTCCAACCAATGTCTCCACTCTTCAAATGCCCAATTCATGGCCAACAATTCCCGATTCCCCACGTCATAGTTACATTCAGAAAAGAAGGCACAGGGATTCATTCTAGAAGTCACTGGATCTTTTTGGGACAGAACAGCTCCTGCAGCAATCTCAGAAGCATCTACCTCTACCTGAAATGGAAGTGAGACATCAAGTTGCCATAGAACCGGAGCAGAAGTGAATCTCCGCTTAAGCTCCTGAAATGCCGAGACAGCCTCTGGAGACCAATTCAGCGCCCTTCTTGGTCAGATCAGTCAGTGGTTTGACAATACCAGAAAAATTACCTATAAATTTTCGATAGAAATTAGCAAAACCCAAAAACTTCTGGAGAGCCTTCAAAGAAGTGGGCTGAACCTAATCATAAATGGCCTTTTGTGACGACCGTCTGCGAATCTGGGCTGCAGTAGGAACAGCGCCCCGAGTAACCCTGAGACCCTTAACCCCTATACAGGGATCTTGTAGCAAGGCCCAGGGGGTAGCTGTCTAGAGGTGCAGTGGACCAGAGCAGGAGGGCCGCCAAGGGGTTAAAACTAAAACCTGTAATCATCGTCAGGAGGCTGAAGTCAGAGGCCGGCGGTCAGCAGAGGTACAAAATTAGCAGGCAGAAGAAGGGTCAAAAGTCCGGGCCAAGGTCAGTAAAAACCAGGAGGGCAGCAAAGATACAGAATCAGGAGGCAGAAGAAGGGTCAGGAATCCATGCTAAGGTCACCGTCAAAAATCGGAAGAGAGGCAGAGGTACAAAAACGGCAGGCAATAGAATGTTCAGAAATCCAAGCTGAAGTCAGAGTTAACTATAGCAAATCACACAGTAGCACGCAGGGGAACCAAGAACATATCCGGTGGCTTATAAGACCAGTCCCAAGGTATTTGAGGGATCAGGTCATCCCTTGCAGGTTCCCGGACTGATGATATTATTAGGACCGCCCCCAGGACTAGGCCAGATGGTGATGCAGTAAGCCCTTCATGACTGACAGAGGGGCGGAGCCTGCGCCCACCAGATGCCTACGCAGGAGCCTCTTCTCTGTCACCACCATCACCCACGGGCGAACTACGGCACCTCCCAGTGGCTGAGGCAGGAACATCCATCCCCGAGTCTGAAGGCGATGTGACTGTCTGGCGCCTCCTAGTGGCCGAGACCAGAATAGCAGGCCCCAAGTCTGATGGTGACAGTCCGGCGCCTCCTAGTGGCCGAGGCCGGACCAGCAGGCCACGAGTCTAGCGGCGATGTGCCAGTCCGGCGCCTCCTAGTGGCCGAAGCCGGATCAGCAGGCCCTGAGTCTGACAGCAACGTGACACCTGTACCTTGGCCGGGTCCATTTCAATAGCTGACGGAGACAAAATAAATCCCAAAAATGAAATCCTCTGTACACCAAAGAGGCACTTCGATCCCTTAACATACGGGGAATTTTCCCTCAAAATCTGGAACACAGTCCGGACATGTTCCACATAAGAATCCCAATCACTGGAAAAGATCAAAATATCATCCAGATAGATGATCAAAAACTTATCCAGAAAGTCCCGGAAAATTTCATTCATAAAGGATTGGAAGACAGAAGGGGCATTAGTGAGCCCAAAATGCATCACCAGGTACTCAAAATGTCCCTCCAGAGTATTAAACGCCGTCTTCCATTTATCCCCGTGGTTGATGCGAATAAGATTATACGCCCCCCTGAGGTCAAGCTTGGTAAACCAGCAGGCACTTTTAACTCTGGAAAATAAATCAGAAATCAGGGGTAACGGGTACTGATATTTAACTGTGATTTTGTTAAGGGAATTATAGTCAATGCAAGGCCTTAAAGAACCATCTTTCTTGGTCACAAAAGACCCCCCAGCACCTAAGGGTGACGAAGATGGTCTAATATGACCCTTTTCCAACGACTCCTTGATATAAGATCGCATAGCATCAGGGGCGTAACTAGAACTGATTGGGCCCCATAGCAAACTTTGAAATAGAGCCCCCTCAAAGACACACCCCCTCAAAGACACACCCCCTTCAGGACACACACCCTTCAAGATGCACCCCCTTCAAGATGCACCCTCTTACCTATAATGCATACTAGAGTCACATTAAGTAACAGAATTAGAAATAATGTAACACAATTATTCCTAATCCTGTAACTCAGTCAATGCAATCAAATTAGTTAAGCATTGATAATTTTATATTTTAAGTTGCTCACTTATGGAGACTAAACTAGTCTGAAGCAATACACTCTGTGACTGGCTGCAGGCAGGGAGGCAGGCCCCCGGCCCAATATGTGCTTCGCTCAGCACAGCAGGCACAGAAATGCAGCGTAGGCTGTGAAATCATAGTGTACATTTTTTTCCGCTGGGGCCACGGATCCCCTACAATACACAAACCGGGCCGGCGGGCCCCCAAAACTGCGTTGGCTACCCACAGCACCCGCCGGAGCGCCGCAGTAATGTACTTAATTAAATTGCACTACCGGCTGGGTGTTACGGTTTACTATTGCAAAAGAGGAAAGCAAAAGTTACCCGGAAGTGGACCCTCTGGGTCACGGTTCCAGAGCCCCCGAGGGCGAGCACCCAGGTGAGGACCACCCCATATACAGGGAGTGTTAGAGACAGACCCCCAGGGGATAGAACCGTGACAGCCGGAACCAAAGGGACGACTGGGGCAATAGACTGGAAGGAGGCACAGACGTATCCATACAGTAGGACACCGGAGAACACAGAGGCCTTAAGCTGGGCACAGGACCGGAGAGCAGGGGGCGACAGAGACTGGAGGCTGCAATAGAGAGGAAGCACAATGATGCACTAGGCGGGAGGGTAGACAAACAATAAGGAAGGTAACAGGGTAGGACGGGAAGGCGGCAGGAGCAGGACAGAGACGGAGAGAGAAGCAGGAAGACACGGAATGGCAGAGACAGTGCAGGCCGAGGACAAGGACGAGGAACCCAGAGACATAAAGTGCAGTGCAGACAGAGGCAAGGGTGAAGGGTCCTGAAAACACAGAGAACGCCGCACGAGACAGCGCCACCGCATTTGATTGCGAGGCATCATACCTGTCCAGACGCTGGGCATATGTAGAGGTGGGCACCGCCATGTTGCAGGCGGGGCCAGTATGTCACTCTACCCAGGAGGCTGCGCGCCAGGAGTCAAGCAGTGCGCAGGTGCCCGACGCCAAGGGAGCCGGAGGCTGGGCGCGGGGACGCGCCGAGAAGCAGGAGCGCGCAGGGAGGCGCGCGTAGCGCAGTAAGTGGGGACTGGGGCTGGAGCCAGGACTGGAGCCAGGACTGGAGCTGTTACACCGGGTAGCGCTGATCGGAGTCAGGGACCCGGGCCCCTATATGGGCCGGGCCCCAAAAGCAACCGCTTCGGCTGCTACCCCGGTAGTTACGCCAGTGCATATCATCATGTTCGGGTACCGATAAGTTGAAAAATTGGGAAATTTACACCCGAGCATCAACTCAATTGCATAGTCATAACTCCTATGAGTAGGTAAGGACGCAGACTTACTCTCACTAAATACATCAGAAAAATCAGCCAAATAATCAGGAATATCATGAGACTGGGGAGAGGTGGAGAAAACAGGAGTGTCAGTAAGAACACACTGACAACCCCAACTCACCACAGACACAGATTTCCAATCCAAAACAGGATTATGAGTTTGCAACCAGGGAAAACCCAGAACAATAGTATCATGCATATTGTGCAGCACCAAAAATTTACAATTTTCTTGGTGGTCCGGGGCAACCCGCATTATCACCTGGGTCAAAAACTGGGGTTTATTCTTCGCCAAAGGAGTAGCATCAATACCCCTCAAAGGAATAGGCATCCGCAGTGGTATCATGGGAAAACCACAACATTTAGCAAAGTCCAAATCCATCAGATTCAAAGCTGCTCCTGAATCCACAAAAGCCTTAGCGGAAAATGTGGATAAGGAGCAGATCAGAGTAATTGCCAAAAGGAACTTAGGTCGTACACTGCCCACAGCAAATGTGTGTGCAAAACATTTCTCTCGTTTAGGGCAGACAGAAATAATATGAGAGGCGTCTCCACAGAAAAGACACAGCTTAGATTTACGCCTTCTAAACTCCTGACGTTGCGCCCTAGACAAAACCCTATCACATTGCATGGGTTCAGACGTTTGTTCAAAAGGTGGCAACGCCTCTCTTGTAGTTTTACGCTCACGTAAACGCCAATCAACTTGAATGGTTAATGACATAGAATCATCAAGACCAGAGGGAACAGGAAATCTCACCATAACATATTTTACGGTTTCTGATAAACCCTTCCAAAAGAAAGCTGCTAAGGCACCATCATTCCATGTAGTAAGGACTGCCCACTTTCGGAATTTTTGACAGTATAACTCCGCAGAATCCTGACCCTGGTTTAATGCCAATAGGGTCTTCTCAGCTTAATCAATAGCATTTGGTTCATCATACAACACCCCCAAAGCTTGAAAAAATGCATCCACATTAGTCAGAATAGGATTTCCAGGTGTCAGAGAAAAAGCCCAATCCTGGGGATGGCCACGCAGCAAGGAGATGACAATTTTAACCTGCTGCACAGAGTTCCCCGATGAGTTAGGCTTCAAGGCAAGAAATAATTTACAATTATTCTTAAAATTCAAAAATTTAGACCGATCCCCAGAAAACATCAGGAGTAGGGATTTTTGGTTCAACAGCAGGTGATTGAGCGAGATAGGCGGAAATTCCCCGCACTTCAGCAGCGAGCTGTTCAACACAATCAGGCAATTGCTTAATCTCCAGTAAAGAAAAATTCCTCCTACGGCCGCAGAGAAAAAGAAGAAAAGATACATATAAAAAAAAAAATTCTGACACTTTTTTTTTTACAATCTTCTGCTTTTGAGTACCCTAGATTCTGCGGATTAGGCTGGTGACTCTGTTATGATTGGGTCACTGAGGAGGAAAATAAGACCAAGCTAAGCTACAGAAAACCAGAGAGGTTGGCAACTAAGCGGATTGCAGACCCCTGATCCTATCCACACGACTAGCAGTAGCCGTGGAGCGTGCCTACGATGATTCTAGACGCCTCAACACAGCTGGAGAGCTAAATAAGCCTAAAGCAAGAAAAGGGGAAATCTAAACTGCCCCAGAGCAAACCCCAAAGGAATAGACAGCCCCAAACATATATTCTCGGTGAGACAAGATGAAAACACAAACACAGGTAGGAAAATAGACTGAGCAAATGATGGGGCCCACACTAACCAGAAAGGACAGGAAAGGAAAGACACTGTCTGCAATCACGCAAAAAACCCTGCAAAAATGTCCAACACTTCTGATAGCAAAAACTCTGAAGTCACTAGCACTCTGGCATATTCTGAAAGCAGAGCAAAAAGAGGCCAATCTAATAAGGGACAAAAAACTGACACAAACAGTAAAATAAGGATGGAAATTCAGCACAGCCCCAGCTGGGGCTGGCTGACCACACAAAACTGAATAGACAAAACCAAATCAAATGTGAACAATAGCAAAGAACACTTAGCTTGAGCATGCAGGGACTGAACTGGAAACAAAGACCTCAGGAGGCAGGAAAAATCACCAGCAGGGATAGAGGGAGGTGGCTGTCTTAAATCCAGTCAGAGACTCCAGATGTCCAATTGTCATCCTCATTTTCAGGTGGCAGGCCTCTGTCAATTAGATCAGCTCCATTACCTCCTGTAACCACCAGAGGGAGCCCGGAAAGAGAACTCGCAACTCCTCTGTCAATACAACCAGCTCCACTACCTTCACAAGCAACCAGAGGCAGGCCAGAAAGTGAATTCATAACATCCCCCCGTGTGGTTCTGGGATTTTTGCTCACCGTTCTTGTAATCATTTTTTACCCCACAGGATGAGATCTTCCTTGGAGCCCCAGATGGAGGGAGATTATCAGTGATCTTGTATGTCTTCTATTTTCTTATTATTGTTCCCACAGTTGATTTCCTCACATCAAGCTGCTTGCCTAGTGTAGATTCAGTCTTGATATTTATACTCTGGCTCTCTGACTGAGCACTGCAACCATGGGAATGTATGTGACAGTGCTGAGTGAGTGTTTTTATGTGCATTTGAAGTGTGCTTGTGTGTGTGTGTGTGTGTGTGTGTGTGTGCGTGCAGCGGCACTGTGTTAATGTATGTATGTAGCAGTGCTATGTGTGGTTGTGCAGCAAAGCTATGAATATGCAGCAGTGCTGTGTGCATACGTACTGTTTAGGCAGAATATATGTGAGTGTGTGCGCATGTACTGTGTTGTTTGCATACTTGTGTACATAATGTTGATGCTGCAGAGTGAAGCATATATAATACATACAGTATGCTGCAAAGCAACAATAACAGAAGCTAACTGTTAACTTGCTTCAAGGCAAATTTAAATAAACTTCTGTCAGCACAGAATGACTGCTCAAACCAAGAACAGACACTTGGTCCATCATGGCGAGGCCAATCATTTAACTACACCTTCCCACCTGCATGTTTTCCCTCTCTCTCCATCCCTTCTTCTTTGATTGACAGCTTAGGCTTCATGCAGTAAGAAAAGGGTGGAGATAGAGGTGGTAATATTTATTTAAGTGATTGGTCCCACCATGAAGCGTTAAGTGAATGTACTTGGTTTGAACACTCATCCTGTGCTGACAGTCACTTAAAATGCAAAAAAAAATTGAATACTCTAAGTTTTCACTGGCATTGTGTTTATTCAGTAAAATGGTGGCCCCTATTCTGCTGATTTGTAGAGGGACAGAAGTAGGGGAAATATACTAACCTCACTGTTCACCTATCCAGATTAAGCCCCCTCTCCGGTCATCCACGCAACACCACACACTTAATATCCACTTCACCTCCAACTTCACTCAGTGTGGGACTTCTAGCACCGAGAAGGCAATCACAAAATCATAATACGCATTAGCCTATCATTTTGATGTAACAATGCCAAGTGAAGATGCATGAAGACTCGAAGAGGACTTTGTGAAAGGGGATTTGGGGGAAGTCAGAGTAGGAAGTGCAGAGAACTAAGCATGGGTCTGCGTAAGTGGGGCAAGTACCGTGTACTTAGAAAGCGATGTATAACTTGCTGGTCTGCTTAATGTAGTTTTTATAAAATAATCGTTTTATCAGCAGGAGATTATCAACAGATGAATGTTAAAAATGCTAAAACATATTACAATTACACCCCACCAATGATTCATAGCTTTCTATAATACCTAGTGTACACAGGAAGCTGCCAATCAGTGGTGTGGGTGGGGCTATAGAGAGCTCAGCATTGAGAGAACTGCTAGATTTGAACAGATAAAGCAGTGTTTTTTTTAAACTGTAAGAACATTATGCTGCTTTCAGATTACATAGCAAAAACCTTGTGACTGAGTCCCATTAATGGTGAATAGCTATCATACTGAAAGTCCTGGTACTCAAACTGAACTTTGGACTGCAGTTCGGTGGCACCTGAAGAACTCGAACATCCACGGGTCCGCTCAACCCTATCCTTTACCTTTTCCCCAAAAAAATCCATTGTAAAATTGAAATAGTAAACATTAAAATAGTATATTATCTACTTGTAGAATAGCATGGAAAAATTAGAAAAAAAAACGAACATGAAGGTCATGAAAGGAAAAAGAAAAAAGCATAAAAATTATTAACAAATAAAAAAAATTAATAATAAATAAATAGGGACAGAAAATATGAAGTTAAAAATAGTATATTTCTTTATTGGTACATAGATATAAAAATAGGTAGATGGTGCAAAATGGCACACAAAAGGTTCCTGCAATTACAAGAGTTAAAATACCATGTTGAAACTAGGGGAAAAAAATGGGCAATATATTGAGCAGAGAACATGATAACATTAACAAAAAAACTGTGTGTATTGTGCTCACAGATAAAAACAATATCCACATGTAGAAAATGTATATAAAATGTAAGTGTCAATATAGATTATATATATTTAATACACACACAGCATCACCCATAAGGGTCAATGTGCAAAAAAAGCAAATGAAGTGCAAGTAATGTGCAAAGCGTGCTATATAATAATGTACTTCCTTGCCCAACGATGGCCAGAGGTATTCCCAATTGCAAAAAGATAACTTATTAGATCATAAATTCAACATGGCAAATTAAAGATTACCTGTATGTAGCAGGATAAGTGAACAATTTTTTGTTGATTTTTTTGTTAATGTTATCATGTTTTGTGCTCAATATATTGCCCAATTTTTTCTTAGTTTCAACATGGTATTTTAACTCTTGTGATTGCAGGCACCTTTTGTGTGCCACTTTGCACCTTCTACCTGTTTTTATATCTATGTACCAATAAAGAAATATACTATTTTTAACTTCATATTTTCTGTCCCTATTTATTTATTATTAATTAATTTTTTATTTGTTTATATTTTTTATCCTTTTTACTTTTTCCTTTCATGACCTTCATGTTTGTTTTTTTCTAATTATTTCCAAGTTCCTTGATGAATGGTCTGCCATTCTTCCCTATAGGCACGTACAAATATATATATTTTAAGATTTACCATCTATACATACTCTACCGTTCAAAAGTTTAGGGTCACTTAGAAATTTCCTTATTTTTGTAAGAAAAGCACAGTTTTTTCAATTAAGCTAACATGAAATGATTCAGAAATACATTCTATACATTGTTAATGTGGTAAATGACTATTCTAGCTGCAAACGTCTGGTTTATAATGCAATATCTTCATAGGTGTACAGAGGCCCATTTCCAACAACCATCACTCCAGTGTTCTTATGGTACTTTTTGTTTGCTAACTGTGTAAGAAGGCTAATGGATGGTTAGAATACCCTTGAAAACCCTTGTGAAGGTATGTTAGCACAGCTAAAAACAGTTTGGCTAATTAGAGAAGCTATTAGCCCGACCTTCCTTTGAGCTAGTTGAGAATCTGGAGCATTACATTTGTTGGTTCCATTAAACTCTCAAAATGGCCAGACAAAAAGAACTTTCATGTGAAACTCGAGAGTCTATTCTTGTTCTTAGAAATGAAGGCTATTCCATGCGAGAAGTTGCCAAGAAACTGAAGATTTTCTACAACAGTGTGTACTACTCCCTTCAGAGGACTGTACTACTCCCTTCAGAGGAGAGCACAAACAGGCTATAACCAGAGTAGAAAGAGAAGTGGGAGGCCCCGCTGCACAACTGAGCAACAAGACAAGTACATTAGGGTCTGTAGCTTGATAAATCGATGCATCACAGAGTCTCAACTGGCAGCTTCAATAAATAGTACACACAAAACACCAGTGTCAATGTCTACAGTGAAGAGAGGACTCCGGGATGCTGGCCATCTGGGCAGCGTGGCATAGAAAAAAACATATCTGAGACTTGTTAATAAAAGGAAAATATTAATATGGGCAAAAGAAAACAGACATTGGACAGAGGAAGATGGGAAAAAAGTGTTATGGACAGACGAATCTAAGTTTGAGGTATTTGGATCACAGAGAAGAACATTTGTGAGACGCAAAACAACTGAAAAGATGCTGGAAGAGTACCTGATCCCATCTGTCAAGCATGGTGGAGGTAATGTGATTGTCTGGGGTTGCTTTGGTGCTGGTAAAATGGGAGATTTGTACAAGGTAAAAGGGATTTTGAAAAAGGAAGGCTATCACTCCATTCTGCAATGCCATGCCATACCCTGTGGACAGCGCTTGATTGGAGCCAATTTCATCCTACAACAGGACAATGATCCAAAGCACACCTCCAAATTATGCAAACAGTATTTAAGGAAGGGAGCAGGCAGCTGGTTTTCTATCTGTAATGGAGTGGTCAGCGCAGTCACCAGATCTCAGCCCCACTAAGCTGTTGTGGGAGCAGCTTGACCGTATGGTATGCAAAAAGTCCCCATCAAGCCAAGCCAACTTGTAGGAGGTGCTTCTGGAAGCATGGGGTGAAATTTCTCCAGATTATCTCAGCAAATTAACTGCTAGAATGCCAAAGGTCTGCAATGCTGTAATTGCTGCAAAGGGAGAATTCTTTGACGAAAGCAAAGTTTGAAGGAGAAAATTATTATTTCAAATAAAAATCTTTTATTCGAACCTTGCCAATGTCTGGACTGGATTTTAAATTCATTTGGCAACTCATTTGATTAATAAAAGTATGAGTTTTCATGGAAAACACAAAATTGTCTGGGCGACCCCAAACTTTTGAACGGTAGTGTGCCTGGTTGATTTTTATATACGTTTGCCTTTTTTATCCTTTGTGTGTTTTTAATACATTGTAGAATAACATGTGGATGAGGGGTTAAAAAGGAAATTACAGAAGAAAAACTAGACCAGGAGGATGGATGGAAGCATAGAACAGCAAAAGTACAGTGAAGAACATGCTCAAGAAATGTTAACCTGAAGAATCTAAACTGTTATTGTTAGAACAAATCAATTGAGAGTGTGGCTTCTCATATACAGTGGTTACGGAAAGTATTCAGACCCCTTTAAATTTTTCACTCTTTGTTTCATTACAGCCATTTGGTAAATGCAAAAAAGTTCATTTTTTTCTCATTAAGGTCCACTCTGCACCCCATCTTGACTAAAAAAAGAAATGTAGCAATTTTTGCAAATTTATTAAAAAAGAAAAACTGAAATATCACATGGTCATAAGTATTCAGACCTTTTGCTCAGACACTCATTTACGTCACATGTAGTGTTGAGCATTCCGATACCGCAAGTATCGGCCGATATTAGCGGTATCGGAATTCCGATACTGACTTCTGATACTTTTGTCATATCGGATTCCGGAATCGGAATCGGAAGTTCCCATCATGCTATGAGCCTGCTTGCTTTGATTAAGCCAATGGGAATCCTCCGAAGTGTGGGCACATCCTGTTAGGCATGTAGGCATGTTAACTATTGGCATGGCTGTGATTGGCTGCCGAAATGATGTCATGATGCACTATAAAAGCCACCGCAGCCGCCATTTCTGGTTCACTCTGCTGTGAATTCAGTTAGGGACAGGCTGCTGTAGAAGACTGTGAGGGACAGTTAGAAATAGCGATTCCACCAAACTTCTAGTGCTTTACCCAGGTTACATAAACCACCACTGTAGCCTTCTTTGCCCTAGCAGCAGTGTTCACAGCTGTCTGCAAGGGCTGTGTGAGTGCAGCTCACGCTGTGGAGTGGGTCCTGCAGCCACGTCAGGCTGTAGGCCACCCAGTGTGATCACTGCTGCCTCATACATCTTTTAATTTTTGAGCTGCATTTTTTACATTATTTCAATCTAGTGTGCTTCCATCCATATCCATATACGTTGGTTGCAAACACTAGTAGTAGACAGCGGAGCCTTTCTGCAGCCTTTCAGTGCTAGTGTCCACTTTGCTGCACTGTTCACGGCTGTCTGAGAGGTCTCTGACTGTGTGTGAGTGCAGCTCACGCTGAGTAGTGTGTCCTGCAGCTACGTCTGGTTGTAGGACGCTCAGCGTGTCACTGCCTCACACATTTCTCTTTTATTGCAGCTCATTTTTTCTTCTATTAGTGTGCATCCATCCGTCTCCATCTACGGTGGTTGCAAACACTATATAGGAGTACACAGCGGAGCCTTTCTGCAGCCTGTCAGTGCCAGTGCCCACTTAGCTGCACTGTTCACGGCTGTCTGAGAGGTCTCTGACTGTGTGTGAGTGCAGCTCACGCAGAGTAGAGTGTCCTGCAGCTACGTCTGGTTGTAGGACGCTCAACGTGCGTCACTGCCTCACACATATTTGTCTTTGAGTGCAGCTCATTTTTTCTTCTCCTATTAGTGTGCATCCATCCGTATCCATCAACATTGGTTGGTTGCAAACACTATATAGGAGTAGATAGAGGAGCCTTTTTTTCTGGCTTGTGCCCTGCCGGCGCAGCCAGATTAGTATTACCCAATTTTTTTGGAGCCTCATCTTTTGCATTGTAGGTTACCTGCCTGCATTGTAATAGCTCCAAAAAGTTGGTGATACTATCAGTTTCAATTCTTTGTTCACATACTTTGAGTTTGTTTCCAACAAAGAAACCACAAAAAAAGTTCAGCAAACACTACATTTGGAACTTGTGTAGGCCACATCAGCTCCTATTAAAGTGTAGTCCACACACACACACTTCATAAAATTAGTGTTTCTTGTACCTGTAACCAGCTGTTCAGGAATAAGCACACTAAGGCCCCCCTTTGTACTTTTCTGCCTATCTTAAGCAGTCTGGCAAGATGAAGAAGGCAGGGAGTAAGGCGGGTGGGCGTGGGCGTGGGCGTGGAGTTTCAGCAGGGAGAGGACGTGGGGATTCTGCAAGGAGAGGACGTGGGGATTCTGCAGGTAGAGGACGTGGGGATTCTGGGCCTGCTGCGGGCACCAGTGGATCAGCATCCCCCAGTTTTAGTAGGCAAAAGTCCTTTATGCGCAGCTTTGTAGGACCTCAACGTACCCCACTGCTGCGGGAGGAACAAATTGAAGCCGTTGTCGGATGGATGGCAGCTAACGCATCGACTTCAATTACTTCCACATCCTCTCAGGGCCAGAGCACCGAAGAGCAACCATCTGTCTCTTCACCACCTGCCAAAGTGCCCAGGCCGTCAGAGAGACATGGACAGGAGCCATCACAGTCTCTACTTCTGTTCTCGGAATCTGTTGGCTTGGAAAGAGGGGGCCAGCCAAGCAGCAATCCTGAATGTGAAGAAGAGGGAGTATGCATTGATGCGCAACTTCTTTGTCCCTCTGAATCTGAAGAGGCGAGTGGGCCAGTGCCTATGGTCAGCACACCTCAGTACGCATCAGATGATGACGAGACTCAGTTGCCACTTTCTGGTGCGTACGGTGCTGGCGAAACAACCCCGGAGAAGCAGCTGTTTGAAGAGGGGAGGGAAGATGATGAGGTCCTTGACCCATCATGGCGTGAGGAACAGGAAGGTGGTGGCAGCAGCTCGGAGGAAGAGATTCCCCTACCGGCCAAAACAGGAGGCAGAGGGAGGGGGAAGACTTGGTTGTCTGTACCCTCCACTTCAGCACCCGTTAGGAGCATTCCTCATTCCAAAGGCAAAACGGGCGCTCCCAAGAGTTGCAGTGCGTGGTCCTTTTTTGACACAGTTGCAGATGACATTTGCTTTGTCAAATGCAAGCTGTGTCATCAGATAGTCAAAAGAGGGAGAAATGTCAGCAACCTCAATACCACAAATATGTGGAAACATGTGCGCACCAAGCAAGAGTTGGAGTTGCAGAGACACCCTGAAGACGTAGGCCAACGTACAGCACCACCTACCACCTCTTCAGTTCGTGTTGGGGCCTCTTCCTCCAGCTCACGCACTGCTGGTTCGGCTTCCTCACAGGATTGCCAAGGAAGAACCTCTGCCACTGTTGTCCGGAGACCCTGTCAGATTCCACCCATAGCAGCACGTTCCCATCCATCACAGCCATCGGTAGCACAGGCATGGGATAAAAGGCGCCCTTACTCGGCAAACCATCCCCGAGCACAGTCTCTGAATGCTGGCATTGCCAAACTTCTGGCAGTTGAAATGCTGTCATTCAGGCTGGTGGACACTGACACCTTCCGGGACTTAATGGCATTGGCAGTGCCCCAATACAACGTGCCCAGCCACTTTTATTTCAGCAGGCGAGCCGTCCCTGCCCTGCAGAAACATGTTGAGGGCAAAATAAAACATGCGCTACTAAATGCCGTTAGTAGCAAGGTCCACCTGACCACCGATGCGTGGACCAGTAACCATGGACAGGGACGATACCTTTCCCTCACTGCCCACTGGGTCAATGTTGTGGAGCCAGGTACAGATCTGGAGAGTGGCTCTGTACGTGTTCTTCCAACGCCACGGATTGCAGGACTCCAGTCTGTACACATTGACTCCTCCTCCTACTCAAGTTCCTCAGAAACAGCAGAGCAGGAGCCTGTTACGACCGATATGAGCACAGCCGTGGCCAAACGTCAACAGGCTGTACTCAAATTAATTTCTTTGGGGAATCGAAGCCACACAGCGCAGGAGCTCTGGAATGCTATCAAGCTGGAGAGCGATGTGTGGTTTGGGCCAGCGAATCTCCAGCCGGGCTTGGTAGTGTGTGACAATGGCCGAAATCTGGTGGCAGCTCTTGGCCTAGGCAACCTCACACACATCCCATGTCTGGCACATGTGCTTAACTTGGTCGTGCAGAGCTTTCTGAGGGACTATCCGGATCTTGATGCACTGTTGCACAAGGTCCGCATAGAGTGCGCTCACTTGCGGCAATCCAGCACGGCAAGATCGCGCCTCGCTGCTCTGCAGCGACGATTTGGCCTTCCGGAACATCGCATCATATGTGACCTACCCACCCGGTGGAATTCAACGTTACATATGTTGGAGCGGTTGTGTGAGCAGCAGGCAGCAGTCATGGAGTACCAGCTGCATCAGGCGCAAACAAGTCGCACTGTGCGCCGTTCACACTTCAGCACCATTGAGTGGGCCTCTATGAAGGACATCTGCCTCGTTTTGCGTGCCTTCGATGAATCCACGCGGATGGCGAGTGCAGATGATGCACTAGTCAGCATGACTGTCCCCCTTATCTGCCTGCTTCAACAAACACTGCAAGCACTAAGGGATGAGGATTCGGAAGAGGTGGAGGATGAGGAGTCCCAAATGCCATCTGCTTCTGGACAGTCTGCGCTACGTGTTTCCTCACAAAGGCCTAGGCAGGGGACACTTTGTGAGGAGGATGAGGAGGAGTCGATGGAGGAGGAAGACATCTCTCCAGAGGAGGGAGGTACACAAACCTCTACTCAGTATGTACAGCGAGGGTGGGGTGATGCAGAGCAGGCCGAGGTCACGCCTCAAACAGGGGACAGCGGTTCTTTGGCAGTTGGGAGTCTGCAGCACATGGTTGATTTCATGCTGCAGTGCCTGAGAAACGACCGCCGCATCGCCCACATTCTCGTCTCGGCTGATTATTGGGTGTACACCCTCCTAGATCCTCGCTACCGGGACAGCGTACAAAGGCTCATACCAACGTTGAACCGGGAGCGTAAACTGCGGGAGTACGAAGAGTCACTGGTGCAGTCCATAGTGTTTTCCATTCCACCCGACAGCATTGTTGCTAGTGCTTTACAAAGCAGCTCTGTGCGTCGAGGCAGTGGAGGAAACTCTGCACAAAGAGGGAGCAGAGGCAGCGCCGCAGCACAAGGCAAGACCACTATGGCCCAAATGTGGCAAAGTTTTGTGTGTCCACCACAATTGTCTACACCATCAGCGACGCCTCGAGTCAGCAGGAGGCAACGCTTCCGTCAGATGGTGTCAGACTACATGTCTTGCCCTGTCACTGTACTCCCAGATGGCTCTTCCCCCTTCAAGTTTTGGGTCTCTAAGCTGGATACATGGCCAGAGCTTAGCCAGTATGCATTGGAGGTGCTGGCTTGCCCTGCTGCCAGTGTATTATCGGAACGTGTCTTTAGTGCCGCAGGTGGTGTACTAACAGACCGTCGCACGCGACTATCTTCCGATAATGTTTACCGGCTGACTTTTCTGAAAATGAACAAGGCCTGGATCTCCAAAGACTTTGACATTCCTCTTACACACTAAATTAGTGGTTGGCAACTGTATCCAGGTCTGCTGGTGTGTTCATTTTTCTACCACCTGAACTATAATCCCTGTGCTTCAACACAGCCAGTTGTCGCTCAGATGTGTCATCTGCACAGAGAAACACACTAGCTCCTGTGTTAGTGGGGTTCAGTAACACCAGCTGATCCCCTGCTGTGTGGACGGCAAAGTCACCAGCTCCATCAACATTCAAACCACTACTGATTTTTAACCGTGCCCAACTTAGGTCTCTGGCTCCACTGTCTCTACTATTTCCCCTGACCTCCAACCCCGCCATCTACATCTCTGAAGTGGCGTCAGCACAATCTACACTTGTTCCTGTGTTCCTGTGGCTCAGTCCCATCAGTTTATCCCCTGATGTGTGTCCGGCAAGGTCTCCTGCTCTGTCCACATTCCCATAACCAGTAGTGGGAATGAGGACAGAGCTGGCGAACTTGCCGAACAAGCATCAGGGGATCAACTGACAGGACTGAGCACCAGTAACACAGGAACAAGTGTAGATTGTGCTGACGCCACTTCAGAGATGTAGCTGGCGGGGTTGGAGGCCAGGGTAAATAGTAGAGACAGTGGAGCCAGAGGCCTAAGTGGAGCATGGTTAGAATCAGTAGTAGTCAACAACCTCCATAAAAACCGCTGCCCATTGGCCTCTGCATGCGGCATGCGTAATCCTGGGCTCCAACAGCGTCAGTTGGTGTTCAGAAGTGTCGTCTCCACAGAGCCAAACACATTCGTTCAAGTGTTAGTGGGGTTCAGCACTGCCAGCTGTTCCCCTGCTGTGGAGATGGCAAGTCTCCTGCTGCCTTCACCTGCCAAAATCCAGTAGGCCCCAGCCTGCTCCACGCCTAATCCTGGGCTCCAACAGCGTCAGTTGGTGTTCAGAAGTGTCGTCTCCACAGAGCCAAACACATTCGTTCGAGTGTTAGTGGGGTTCAGCACTGCCAGCTGTTCCCCTGCTGTGGAGATGGCAAGTCTCCTGCTGCCTTCACCTGCCAAAAGCAACAGGCCCCAGCCTGCTCCTCGCCTAATCCTGGGCTCCAACAGCGTCAGTTGGTGTTCAGAAGTGTCGTCTCCACAGAGCCAAACACATTCGTTCGAGTGTTAGTGGGGTTCAGCACTGCCAGCTGTTCCCCTGCTGTGGAGATGGCAAGTCTCCTGCTGCCTTCACCTGCCAAAAGCAACAGGCCCCAGCCTGCTCCTCGCCTAATCCTGGGCTCCAACAGCGTCAGTTGGTGTTCAGAAGTGTCGTCTCCACAGAGCCAAACACATTCGTTCAAGTGTTAGTGGGGTTCAGCACTGCCAGCTGTTCCCCTGCTGTGGAGATGGCAAGTCTCCTGCTGCCTTCACCTGCCAAAATCCAGTAGGCCCCAGCCTGCTCCACGCCTAATCCTGGGCTCCAACAGCGTCAGTTGGTGTTCAGAAGTGTCGTCTCCACAGAGCCAAACACATTCGTTCAAGTGTTAGTGGGGTTCAGCACTGCCAGCTGTTCCCCTGCTGTGGAGATGGCAAGTCTCCTGCTGCCTTCACCTGCCAAAAGCAACAGGCCCCAGCCTGCTCCTCGCCTAATCCTGGGCTCCAACAGCGTCAGTTGGTGTTCAGAAGTGTCGTCTCCACAGAGCCAAACACATTCGTTCGAGTGCTAGTGGGGTTCAGCACTGCCAGCTGTTCCCCTGCTGTGGAGATGGCAAGTCTCCTGCTGCCTTCACCTGCCAAAATCCAGTAGGCCCCAGCCTGCTCCACGCCTAATCCTGGGCTCCAACAGCGTCAGTTGGTGTTCAGAAGTGTCGTCTCCACAGAGCCAAACACATTTGTTCGAATGTTAGTGGGGTTCAGCACTGCCAGCTGTTCCCCTGCTGTGGAGATGGCAAGTCTCCTGCTGCCTTCACCTGCCAAAATCCAGTAGGCCCCAGCCTGCTCCACGCCTAATCCTGGGCTCCAACAGCGTCAGTTGGTGTTCAGAAGTGTCGTCTCCACAGAGCCAAACACATTCGTTCAAGTGTTAGTGGGGTTCAGCACTGCCAGCTGTTCCCCTGCTGTGGAGATGGCAAGTCTCCTGCTGCCTTCACCTGCCAAAAGCAACAGGCCCCAGCCTGCTCCTCGCCTAATCCTGGGCTCCAACAGCATCAGTTGGTGTTCAGAAGTGTCGTCTCCACAGAGCCAAACACATTCGTTCGAGTGTTAGTGGGGTTCAGCACTGCCAGCTGTTCCCCTGCTGTGGAGATGGCAAGTCTCCTGCTGCCTACACAGTCCTACTACTACTGATTTTTAACCGTGCTCCACTTAGGCCTGTGGCTTCACTGATTTTCGTATTTCCCCTGTCCTCCAACGCCGCCAGTTACAGCTCCGAAGTGGCGTCTGCACAATCCACACTTGTTCCTGTGTTCCAGGTGTTCAGTCCGGTCAGTTAATCCCCTGATGTGTGTCCAGCAATGTCGCCTGCTCTGTCCACATTCCCGTTATGGGAATGTGGACAGAGCAGGCGGCATTGCCGGACACACATCAGGGGATTAACTGACCGGACTGAACACCTGGAACACAGGAACAAGTGTGGATTGTGCAGACGCCACTTCGGAGCTATAACTGGCGGGGTTGGAGGACAGGGGAAATACGAAAATCAGTGAAGCCACAGGCCTAAGTGGAACACGGTTAAAATTAGTAGAAGTCTACAACCGATCTTAAAATTTCTTCAATGCAGCCTCAGCCTGCTCCGTGCTTGTCCCTGGGCTTCAACACAGCCAGTTGTAGCTCGGAAGTGCTGTCCACACGGAAAGAGACACTTGCTCCCGTGTCTCAGTGGGGTTCAGTAACGCTAGCTGATCCCCTGCTGTGTGGATGGCAGTCTCTCCTGCTGTCTCTGCATTCCAAAGACAGTAGGCCTCTGCCTACACCCTCCTATTTCCTGGGCTTCAACACAGCCAGTTGTAGCTCGGAAGTGCCGTCCACACGGAAAGAGATACTTGCTCCCGTGTCTCAGTGGGGTTCAGTAACGTCAGCTCATCCCCTGCTGTGTGGATGGCAGTCTCTCCTGCTGTCTCCTCATTCCAAAGACAGTAGGCCTCTGCCTACACCCTCCTATTTCCTGGGCTTCAACACAGCCAGTTGTAGCTCGGAAGTGCCATCCACACGGAAAGAGATACTTGCTCCCGTGTCTCAGTGGGGTTCAGTAACGCTAGCTGATCCCCTGCTGTGTGGATGGCAGTCTCTCCTGCTGTCTCTGCATTCCAAAGACAGTAGGCCTCTGCCTACACCCTCCTATTTCCTGGGCTTCAACACAGCCAGTTGTAGCTCGGAAGTGCCGTCCACACGGAAAGAGATACTTGCTCCCGTGTCTCAGTGGGGTTCAGTAACGTCAGCTGATCCCCTGCTGTGTGGATGGCAGTCTCTCCTGCTGTCTCCTCATTCCAAAGACAGTAGGCCTCTGCCTACACCCTCCTATTTCCTGGGCTTCAACACAGCCAGTTGTAGCTCGGAAGTGCCGTCCACACGGAAAGAGATACTTGCTCCCGTGTCTCAGTGGGGTTCAGTAACGTCAGCTGATCCCCTGCTGTGTGGATGGCAGTCTCTCCTGCTGTCTCCACATTCCAAAGACAGTAGGCCTCTGCCTACACCCTCCTATTACCTGGGCTTCAACACAGCCAGTTGTAGCTCGGAAGTGCCGTCCACACGGAAAGAGATACTTGCTCCCGTGTCTCAGTGGGGTTCAGTAACGTCAGCTGATCCCCTGCTGTGTGGATGGCAAAGTCTCCTGCTGCCTACACAGTCGTACCACTACTGATTTTTAACCGTGCTCCAATTGGGCCTGTGGCTCCACTGTCTCTCGTATTTCCCCTGTCCTCCAACCCCGCCAGTTACAGCTCCGAAGTGGCGTCTGCACAATCCACACTTGTTCCTGTGTTACAGGTGTTCAGTCCGGTCAGTTAATCCCCTGATGTGTGTCCGGCAATGTCGCCTGCTCTGTCCACATTCCCATTATGGGAATGTGGACAGAGCAGGCGACATTGCCGGACACACATCAGGGGATTAACTGACCGGACTGAACACCTGTAACACAGGAACAAGTGTGGATTGTGCAGACGCCACTTCGGAGCTGTAACTGGCGGGGTTGGAGGACAGGGGAAATACGAAAATCAGTGAAGCCACAGGCCTAAGTGGAGCTTGGTTAAAATTAGTAGAAGTCTACAACCGATCTTAAAATTTCTTCAATGCAGCCTCAGCCTGCTCCGTGCTTGTCCCTGGGCTTCAACACAGCCGGTTGTTGCTCGGAAGTGCCGTCTTCACAGAGTAAAACACTAGCTCCTGTGTTTGTGGGGTTCAGTAACGTCAGCTGTTCCCCTGCTGTTTTGATGGCAATCTGTCCTGCTGCCTCCCAATTGACAGCACATCAGGCCTCAGCCTGCTAAGTGCTTGTCCCTGGGCTCCAACATCGCCAGTTGCTGCTCATAACTGACTTTGGCACGGGTACTCCCTCCTGCCCAGCTTGGTTCCAGCCCTGCCTGCTGTTTCCGGGAAGTGTCAATGTCAGTTTGCCACCCCAAGTTGCCATGTCGTTTTGCGGTTGGGTTAGCCGAGGCTAGGGTGCCAGCAGTTTAGGTGCTTCCTATGTGGACTGCGGGTTCTGGTAAGAAAGGCTTGTTCCGTAGTGCCAGTAGGACAAGCACCCCCTGTAGGACTGTGTGATTCGGTAACTGCGGCCAGCTTGCGGCATGCCAACTTTGCTTTTCAGGGGTAACTTCTGCTACCCCTCCGGGTTCCAGCACCGTCAGCTGGTTCTCGTCAGAGCCTTTGGCCTAGGTGCCTCCATCTCGGTATCCGAGTTCCGGCAACGTCTGCTGGTCCTTGGTAGTGCTTTGTAGCACAGGTACCTCCTGCTTAGTAACCGGGTTCCAGCACCGTCAGCTGGTCCTCGGTAGTGCCATTGGCTCTTGTTCCTTCTGCTGCCCCTCCCGGTGCCAGTACCGTCAGCTGGTTCAAGAGGACAAAGAACAGGAAGACAACCACCAAGATGCAGAACAACAAGAGAGAGAAGACAAAGAAGCATAAAAAAACAAAGCAGAAGAACATTAAGCATAAGACTAATACTCTGAGCAAATGATATTATCTTATTTATAAGCAGAAGAAGTCTAAGCAGTGTATGGGGGTGAGTCCGTTCCTCCTCGTGGTGCCCCTGGAAAAGGCCTGCTGCTGCAGGCCAAACTGAACGCGGACAAATCCTGTTGTAAATCTTTTGTGACAGGCAGAACGGAAGGTGTAAACTTCTAACTTTTCTAGATAACAACTACAGGAATGCCTGACACAAACAAGAATATGATGAAGAAGAATAGGAAGAAGATGAAGAAGTTGAATATGTAGAATAATAATTGTTGAATAAGAAGAATATGAAGAATGTAAGAAAAGGAAGAAGAAGAAGAATGTAAAAAAAGGAAGTAGAAGAATTTAAAAAAAGGAAGAAGAAGAATGTAAAAAAAGGAATAAGAAGAAGAATGTAAAAAAAGGAAGTAGAAGAATGTAAAAAAAGGAAGAAGAAGAAGAATGTAAAAAAGGAATAAGAAGAAGAAGAAGAAGGTAAAAAAAGGAAGAAGAATAAGAAAGAAGAAGAAAGAAGAAAGAAGAAGAAGACATACATGTCTGGCAAAATATAAATGAGGCTAACATAGTCAATATCTTTGTAACTCCTAACGTCTTTAAAAAAAAAGTTTAATTCCTGCTATTCCATTTGATTGGGCTAAACCTCTATGGCTTTAATGTCTCCTCCACCTCCCACAATACATTCTACATTATTCTTAGTTGTTTTTCTTCATGTAGAATTAACCTACAAGGAAAGAAAGGGTTTTTTTTAATTCCGATATTTTGGCCCCATTGACTTGCATTGGTTCCCGGTATCGGAATCGGCGATACTGATACTTATTTTTAAGATCGGCCGATCCATTCCGATCCGATATTTTCAAGTATCGGCTGGTATCGCTCAACTCTAGTCACATGCTGTCCATTTCCTTGAGATCCTCCTTGAGAAGGTTCTACTCCTTCATTGGAGTCCACATGTGTTTAATTAAACTGATAGGACTTGAGTTGTAAAGGCACATACCTGTCTATATAAGACCTCACAGTTCACAGTGCATGTCAGACCAAAAGAGAATCATGAGGTCAAGGGAACTGGCCATGGAGCTCAGAGACAGAATTGTGGCAAGGCACACATCTGTGTTGTGAACTCATTTTCTGCTCCACCAGTTGAGAGTTCTTCCGTTCTCCCTCTGGTGGTGACAGGAGGTAGTGAGGTTGGTTTAATTGGTAGTAATCTGCCACCTGATGAGGAGGATAACGATTGGATCTCTGGGGTATCAGACTGGATAAAAGACAGCCGACGCCCTATCCTGGTGCTGGTGATTCAGTCTGCTTCTCAGGTCTTGGACTTCAGCTCTGTTTCAGTCTTCTCAAGTTAAGTTTGTTTTTGCTATTGTTCACACTTGCTCTTGTTGGTCAATTCAGTTTTTTGTGGCCAGCCAGCCCCTGCTGGGGTTGTGCTGAATTTCCACTCCTATTTATCCGTATTTGCCTTTTGGTCCCTTATTAAATTGGCCTCTTTTTGCTCTCTCTCAGAATATTTCAGAGTGCTGATATAGTGGGAGAAGTCTAGTGACTTCAGGGCTAATTTTGCTATCAGAAGTGTTGGACATTATTTTGGTAGGGTTTTTGGCAGATTGCAGACAGTGTCTTTCCTTTCCTGTCGGGCCCCATCATTTGGTCAGCCTATTTTTCTGCCTTTGTGTTTTCATCTTGTTTCACCGTCAATACATGTGAGGAGCTGTCTTTCCTTTGGGGTCTGCTCTGGGGCAGTTAGTTTTCCTCTTTTCCTGCTTTAGGCTTATGTAGCTCTCCGGTTGTGACGAGGCATCTAGGATCATCGTAGGTACGCTCCACAACTGCTGCTAGTTGTGTGGTAACATCAGGGATCTGCAATCTGCATAGTTACCAACCTCTCTGGTTTTCTGAGACTTGGCTTGTGTTGTTTTTTCCACCTCAGTGACCCATTCATAACAGAATCACCAGCCATACCGCAGATTCTAGGGTACTCAAAAGCAGGAGAAAATTGTTTAAAAAGAAAAAAAAAAGTGTCAGAATTTTTTTTTTTTATTATATTTTTCCCTCTTTTTCTCTGGGGCCGTAGGAGGATTCTTTTTTTTCGAAAATTAGGAAGGGGAAAGGGAAATTTGTGCTCACCAAAATAGTCCTGTAAGCCGGTTGTGCCTAGGGATCAAATGGCTGACCACCATGTGTTGCAAACATGAAGAGAGAAGGAAGATCCGGCACTGGAGACTTGATAAAATCCACGATAAGTTTTATTCACATAATTTCATGATAAAACCATAAAGGGGAAAACAGACCCCCCACGCCTGACGCGTTTCGAACCTTACACCAGGTTCTTCCTCAGAGAGTTCTTGTCTCTGAGGAAGAACCTGGTGTAAGGTTCGAAACGCGTCAGGCGTGGGGGGTCTGTTTTCCCCTTTATGGTTTTATCATGAAATTATGTGAATAAAACTTATCGTGGATTTTATCAAGTCTCCAGTGCCGGATCTTCATTCTTTTTTTCCTCTCCTAATGGAGATTAAGCAACTGTCTGATCGTGTGGAGCAACTTGCTACTAAAGTACAGGGAATTTCCACCTATCTCATTCAGTCACATGCTGCTGAACCCAAGATTCCTACTCCTGATGTGTTTTCTGGGGATCGGTCTAAATTTCTGAATTTTAAGAATAATTGTAAATTATTTCTTGCCTTGAAGCCTAACTCATTGGGGAGCTCTGTGCAGCAGGTTAAAATTGTCATCTCCTTGCCGCGCGGCGATCCCCAGGATTGGGCTTTTTCTCTGACACCTGAAAATCCTATTCTGACTAATGTGGATGCATTTTTTCAGGCCTTGGGGTTGTTGTATGATGAACCTAATGCCGTTGATCTAGCTGAGAGAACTCTGTTGGCATTAGACCAGGGTCAGGATCCTGCAGAGTTGTACTGTCAAAAATTCCGAAAGTGGGCGGTCCTTACTACATGGAATGATAGTGCATTGGCAGCTCTCTTTCGGAAAGGTTTATCAGAGACCGTAAAAGATGTTATGGTGGGATTTCCTGTTCCCTCCGGTCTGGACGGCTCTATGTCATTAGCCATTCAAGTTGGTTGGCGTTTACGTGAACGTAAAACTACACGGGAGGCGCTACCACCTTTTGAACACATGTCTGAACCTGTGCAATATGATGGGGTTTTGTCTAAGGCACAACGTCAGGAGTTTAGAAGGCGTAATAAGCTGTGTTTTTTCTGTGGAGACGCCTCTCATACTATTTCTGTCTGCCCTAAACGAGAGAAACGTTTTGCACACACATTTGCTTTGGGCAGTGTACAACCTAAGTTCCTTTTGGCAATTACTCTGATCTGCTCCTTGTCCACATTTTCCACTAAGGCTTTTGTGGATTCAGGAGCAGCTCTGAATCTGATGGATTTGGACTTTGCTAAACATTGTGATTTGTCCTTGACACCTCTGCAAACACCTATTCCTTTGAGGGGTATTGATGCCACTCCTTTGGCAGAGAATAAGCCTCAGTATTGGACCCAGGTGATATTGCGAGTTGCCCCAGACCACCAAGAAAATTGTAAATTTTTGGCGCTGCATAATTTGCATGATACTATTGTTCTGGGTTTCCCCTGGTTGCAAACTCATAACCCAGTTTTGGATTAGAAATCTGTGTCTGTGGTGAGCTGGGGTTGTCAGTGTGTTCTTAGGGACGCTCCTGTTTTCTCCACCTCTCCTCAGTCTCATGATATTCCTGATTATCTGGTTGATTTCTCTGATGTATTTAGTGTCATGATACCAGTGCTGGGTGACCGGAACTTCTGGGGTTAATGTTCTGATCGCAGTGCAGACTCTCACCTGCACACCTGGGACCTATTATGGTGGCCTCTCATTGGTTCTGGGGAGGCTTCTTATAGCCTCAGGAAGCTCCCTATTTGAAAATTTAGTTATGCCGTTTGGTCTTACCAACACCCCCGCCATATTTCAGAATTTTATCAACGTGGTATTCTCGGATCTCATTGGTCGTTTTGTTGTTATCTATTTAGATGATATTTTGATATACTCCACCGACAAGTATTCTCATTTGGAACATGTACGAACTGTTCTCCAAAGACTGAGAGAAAATCATCTGTATGCCAAATTGAAGAAATGTGTATTCTGTGTGCAAGAATTGTCTTTTTTGGGGTTAATTGTATCCGGGGAGGGTTTTCGCATGGACCCCAAGAAGGTGCAGGCCATTGCGGATTGGGTGCAACCCCGAGATCTTAAGGGTCTTCAGCGCTTCTTGGGGTTCGCCAATTATTACCGCAAATTTATCCGGGGGTTTTCGCAAATGGTCAAACCTCTCATGGATCTAACATGCAAAGGTGCGGATGTGAGAAATTGGTCCTCACTCGCAAAAGAGGCCTTTCCGACGCTGAAAAAATGTTTTATGTCTGCTCCTGTCTTGATACAGCCAGATCCTTCCAAGTCATTTGTGGTGGAGGTGGACGCCTCCGAGGTGGGGGTGGGGGCGGTGTTGTCCCAAGGGCCTGCCACTCTAACCAAACTCAGGCCATGTGCCTTCTTTTCCAGGAAGTTCTCTGCTGCTGAAAGAAATTATGATGTAGGCAATAGAGAGCTTCTTGCGGTTAAGTTGGCGTTTGAGGAATGGAGGCACTTTTTGGAGGGGGCCAGTCACCCGGTTACTGTGATCACTGATCACAAAAATTTTTCTTACATCGAGTCTGCTAAAAGATTAACGCCCAGACAGGCCCGTTGGTCACTTTTTTTTTCTCGTTTCCAGTTTACTATTACATTCCGTCCAGGGTCAAAGAATGTCAAGGCTGACGCCTTATCTCGTAGTTTTCACCCTGTGTCTGTCCCTGAGCATCCGTCCTCCATTCTGCACCCTGGGGGGGTGTTAGCAGGGATCTTGTCTGAATTGGAACGGGAAATTGAGGGGGCCCAGTCGCTGGCTCCTGCAGCCAAGCCGGGGGCAAGTTGTTTGTCCCAGAGCAACTTCGCCTTAAACTCTTGCAAGAGTTGGTATATCAGTCACGCGACTGGCGGTGGGTAGGATCTTCTGGTGCCCTACTCTGGGTTCTGATGTAAAGAAATTCATTTCTGGTTGTGGGGTCTGCGCTCGTTCTAAAAGCTCCCATAGCCGGCCGGTGGGGGAGCTGATGCCCTTGGAAGTTCCCGAAAGACCATGGACCCATCTGTCCATGGATTTTATTATCAATCTTCCCTCTTCCAGGGGTAATACGATGGTATGGGTAGTGGTGGACAAATTTTCTAAGCAGGCTCATTTTGCACCCCTGTCCGCATTACCTTCTGCTGAGATCTTATCCAGATTGTTTGTGCAGCATGTGGTCCGCTTGCATTGGGTATCCCTGAATGTGGTGTCTGATCGTGGTGTGCAGTTTGTGGCTAAGTTTTGGCGTGCTTTCTGCAAAAAATTAGGGATATCTCTGTCCTTTTCGTCTGCATACCATCCTGAGAGTAATGGTCAGATGGAATGCACTAATCAGTCTCTGGAACAGATCCTCAGATGTCTGACTTCTGCTAGACAGAATGACTGGTGTGATATACTGCCGTTGGCTGAATTTGCCTTCAGTAGTCGGGTGAGTCAATCCACTGGTATGTCCCCTTTCTTGATCAACTATGGGTTCAGTCCTCATTTTGGTGAGTTTTCTCGTCTGGATTCGGGGTGCCCCGGGGCTGAGGACTCTGTTCAGCGGTTAAAAGATACATGGGCAGAAGTCCAGCGGCGTATATCTATGTCTCAAGGCAGGTATACGTTTTTCATGGACAGGAAACGAACACCTGGTCCCATGTTTCAGGTGGGAGAGAAAATTTGGCTCTCCACGCGAAACATTAAGTTAGCCAAGTTGGGCCCAAATTCATTGGCCCGTACAAGATTGTGGAAAAAATTAACCCAGTAACGTACAGGCTGTGCCTTCCACCCTCTTTCAAGATCCCTAACGTCTTACATAGATCTCTACTGAAGCCGTTTGAAGCAGTCCAGGGAGAATCTGAGTCCACTGCTCCCCCCGGTTTCGGTTGAGGGACATGTGGAATATGATATTGGTCACATTGTAGATTCTAGGTTGATACAGCGGTCAGTACAGTACCTAGTTCATTGGAAGGGGTATGGGCCGGAGGACAGGCCCTGGGTGCCGGCCCGGTTGATGCATGCGGATCGTCTGGTTCGGGCTTTCCATGCTAGGTACCCGGGCAAGCCTGGGGGTCCAGAGGCCCCCCGTTGAGAGGGGGATACTGTCATGATACCAGTGTAGGGTGACCGGAACTTCTCGGGTTAGTGTTCTGATCGCAGTGCAGACTCTCACCTGCACACCTTGGACCTATTATGGTGGCCTCTCATTGGTTCTGGGGAGGCTTCTTATAGCCTCAGGAAGCTCCCATCCCCCGTCAGTTATACTTTCGCCCTTGGCATTGTGTGGTGACCCCTAAGTGTGTTAGTGCTGTGTTCTGGTTGCTTGATTCTCTGTGTATGACTCAGTCTGTTCTCTGGATATCACTTTGGATTCTGCTTGGTACCTTCTATATCCGTTTGGTTTTTGATCTCTGCTTGGCCCTGACTGTCCATTCTGTCTCATCCCTGGCACTGTATTGATATCTTGTGTATGACCTTTGGCTTTGTCTGACCTCCCGTCTGTTTATCCCTCCTGTACCTCGCTTGCCTGTATTGTGCTTGACCTCTGCTTTGTCCGACTCTGAGTTTTCTTCCTCCTCTGAAAGCAGGATGCTAAGCCCCACCCCTTGCAGTCACATGACTGTTCACATGACCGTAGGTCCTGTGCCTGCTTTCTAAACTTCTACATTCAGGTCCCATGCATCTTTATTGTCCGGCTGTTCTTGTCCCCAGGGATCCCTATGGTGTGGGTGAGTCCCTGCTTCGCGGAGGCTGTATGCTGGCGCTGTCAGGACCCTGACATTTAGTGAGAGTAAGTCTGCGTCTTTGCCTCCTCATAGGAATTATGACTGTGCAATTGAGTTGATGCCTGGGTGTAAATTTCCCAAGGGTCAGCTTTTCAACTTATCTGTACCAGAACATGATGCTATGCGATCCTATATTAAGGAGTCGTTGGAGAAGGGTCATATTAGACCATCCTCTTCACCTTTAGGTGCTGTGTTTTTTTTTGTGGCCAAGAAAGATGGTTCATTAAGACCGTGTATTGATTATCATTCCCTTAACAAAATTGACTGTTAAATATCAGTACCCATTACCACTGATGTCTGATTAATTCTCCACAGTTAAGAGTGCCTGCTGGTTTACTAAGCTTGACCTCAGGGGGGCGTATAATCTTATTCGCATCAAGCACGGGGATGAATGGAAGATGGTGTTTAATACTCCGGAGGGACATTTTGAGTACCTGGTGATGCCTTTTGGGCTCTCTAATGCCACTTCTGTCTTCCAGTCCTTTATGAATGATATTTTCCGAGACTTTGTGGATAAGTTTTTGATCATCTATCTAGATGATATTTTGATCTTTTCTAGTGATTGGGATTCCCATGTGGAACATGTCCGGACTGTGTTCCGCATTTTGAGGGAGAATTCCCTGTTTGTTAAGGGATCGAAATGCCTCTTTGGTGTACAGAGGATTTCATTTTTGGGATTTATCTTATCTCCATCGACTATTGAAATGGACCTGGCCAAGGTACAGGCCATTTATGATTGGGTTCAGCCTACTTCTTTGAAGGCTCTCCAGAAGTTTTTGGGTTTTGCTAATTTCTATCGTAAACTTATAGGTAATTTTTCTAGTATTGTCAAACCACTGACTGATCTGACCAAGAAGGGAGCTGATGTGCTGAATTGGTCTCCTGAGGCTGTCTCAGCATTTCAGGAGCTTAAGCGGAGATTTACTTCAGCTCCAGTTTTACGGCAACTTGATGTCTCACTTCCATTTCAAGTGGAGGTAGACGCTTCTGAGATTGGTGCAGGAGCTGTTTTGTCCCCAAAAGACCCTGTGACTTCTAAGATGAATCCCTGTGCCTTCTTTTCTCAAAAGTTTTCCCCATCTGAACGCAACTATGACGTGGGGAATCTGGAATTGCTGGCCATGAAATGGGCATTTGAGGAGTGGAGACATTGGTTGGAAGGAGCTAGACATCAATTTGTGGTCCTCACCGATCACAAGAATCTGATTTATCTGGAGTCGGCCAAATGCTTGAATCCTAGACAGGCTAGATGGGCGTTGTTTTTCACACATTTTAATTTTGTGGTCTCTTTTCTTCCGGGCACTAAGAATGTTAAGGCAGACGTCCTTTCTAGGAGTTTCTTTGCTGATTCTCTTAATGTGACCGAGCCTACTACTATCCTAGGTTAGGGGGTAGTTCTTTCTGCCATTTCGCCCAATTTGAGATACGCCCTGAAGGAATTTCAGGAGGATAGGCCTGAGTGTTGCCGTATGGGAAGATTGTAGGTTCCTGACCAGTGGAGAAAGAGAGTGATGTCTGAAGTCCATTGCTCCACATTGGCTGGTCATCCAGGTATTTTTGGTACCAGAGATTTGGTGAGTCGGTCGTTTTGGTGGCCTGCCTTGTCTCGTGATGTCAGGAATTTTGTACAGTCATGTGGAACTTGTTCTCGGTCTAAACCCTGTTCTCGTTCTGGTGGGTTGCTGATGCCCCTGCCGGTGCCCAAGAGGCCATGGACCCATATCTCAATGGATTTTATTTCTGACCTTCCTGTCTCTCAGAGAATGACTGTTATCTGGGTGATTTGTGATAGATTTTCGAAGATGGTCTATCTTGTACCACTCCCAAAGTTGCCATCTTCTGCTGAGTTGGTACCCTTGCTTTTACAACAGGAGGTTCGTGTACACGGGATTCCTGAGAACATTGTGTCCGATAGAGGGGTCCAGTTTGTTTCCAGATTCTAGAAAGCCTTTTGTTCCAATCTGGGAATTCAGTTGTCATTCTCCTCCGCGTTTCATCCCCAGACCAATGGGCAGACTGAGAGAACAAACCAGACCCTGGAGTCTTATTTAAGACGTTTTATATCTGCTGATCAAGATGATTGGGTCTCATTTTTGCCCTTCGCCAAATTTGCGCTGCACAATAGAGCTAGTTCTGCCACTTTGATGTCACCCTTTTTCTGTAATTTTGGGTTTCATCCTCGATTCTCTTCAGGGCAAGTGGAATCTTCGTCCTGCCCAGGTGTGTACACTGTGGTTGTGAGAATGCAGCAGATGTGGGACCAAGTGGTGGATAAGTTGTCAGGAAAAGGCCCAGCGTTTTTCCAACCGGCATTTGACCATTGGTCCCCGGTTTAATGTGGGTGATATGGTTTGGTTGTCGTCTAAGAATATTCCTATGAAGGTTGCATCTCCAAAATTTAAGCCAAGATTTATTGGACCTTATAAGATTTTGGAGATTCTTAATCCTGTTTCCTTTCGATTGGCTCTTCCAGTTACGTTCAAAATCCATAACGTATTTCACAAGTCACTGTTGAAGAGATTTCTTGAGCCAGTAGTTCCTGTGGCTGCACCTCCTGACCCTGTATTGGTTAAAGGCAATGTGTAATATGAGGTAGAGAAAATATTGGATTCTCGTTTGGTTAGACGGAGACGCCAGTACTTGGTCAAATGGAAGGGTTATGGTCAGGAGAGTAATTCTTGGGTCTCTGCCTCTGATATTCATGCCAATAAATTGGTTCGTGCTTTTCACCGGGCCCATCCTGATTGGCCTGGTGGCATGGATGAGGGTTCAGTGACCCCTCCTCAATCGGGGGTACTGTTGTGAACACATTTTCTGCTCCACCGGTTGAGAGTTCTCCTTCCGTTCTCCCTCTGGTGGTGACAGGAGGTAGTGAGGTTGGTTTAATTGGTAGTGATCTGCCACCTGATGAGGAGGATAATGATTGGATCCCTGGAGTATCAGACTGGATATAAGACAGCTGACGCCCTATCCTGGTGCTGGTGATTCAGTCTGCTTCTCAGGTCTTGGACTTCAGCTCTGTACCAGTTTTCTCAAGTTAAGTTTGTTTTTGCTATTGTTCACACTTGCTCTTGTCAGTCAATTCAGTTTTTGTGGTCAGCCAGCCCCTGCTGGGGTTGTGCTGAATTTCCACTCCTATTTATCTGTATTTGCCTTTTGGTCCCTTATTAGATTGGCCTCTTTTTGCTCTCTCTCAGAATATTTCAGAGTGCTGATATAGTGGGAGAAGTCTAGTGACTTCAGGGTTAAATTTGCTATCAGAAGTGTTGGATATTATTTTGGTAGGGTTTTTGGCAGATTGCAGACAGTGTCTTTCCTTTCCTGTCCTTTCTAGTTAGTCGGGCCCCATCGTTTGCTCAGCCTATTTCTCTGCCTTTGTTTGTGTTTTCATCTTGTTTCACCGTCAATACATGTGGGGCCTGTCTTTCCTTTGGGGTCTGCTCTGGGGCAGTTAGTTTTCCTCTTTTCCTGCTTTATGCTTATGTAGCTCTCCGGTTGTGACGAGGCGTCTAGGATCATCGTAGGTACGCTCCACGACTGCTGCTAGTCGTGTGGTAAGATCAGGGATCTGCAATCTGCATAGTTACCAACCTCTCTGGTTTTTTGAGACTTGGCTTGTGTTGTTAATTCCTCCTCAGTGACCCATTCATAACACACCTGGCTAAGTTTACAAAAGAAATTTTGCAGTACTCAAGATTTCTAACAGCACAGTGGCCTCCATAATCCTTAAATGGAAGAAGATTGGGACCACCAGAAGTCTTCCCAGACCTTGCCATCCAGCCAAACTGAGCAATTGTGGGAGAAGAGACTTGTTGTGATATGTAACTAAGAACCCCAAGATCATTGTGGCTGAGCTCCACAGATGCAGTAGGGAGATGGGAGAAAGTTCCACAAAGTCAACTATCCCTGCAGCCCGCCACCAGTCAGGCCTTTATGGCAGAGTGGCACGACGGAAGCCTCTCCTCAGTGTCAGTCATATGAAAGCCCGCATAAAGTTTACTGAAAAACACATGAAGTACTACCAGACTATGAGAAATAAGATTCTCTCGTCTGATGAGATGAAGATAGAACTTTTTGGTGATAATTCTAAGTGGTATCTGTGGAGAAAACCAGGCACTGCTCATCACCTGCCCAATACAATCCCAACAGTGAAACATGGTGTTGGCAGCACCATGCTATGGGGGTGTTTTTCAGCTGCAGGGACAGGACGACTGGCTGCAATTGAAGGAAACATGAATGCGGCCAAGTACTGAGATATTATGGATGAAAACCTCTTCCAAAGTGCTGTGGACCTCAGACTTGGCCGAAGGTTCACCTTCCAACAAGACAATGACCCTAAGCACACAGCTAAAATAACAAAGGAGTAGCTTAACTACAACTCTGTGACCAGTGTTGACTGGCCCAGCCAAAGCCCTGACCTCTCTGGAGAGACTTGAAAATGGCTGTCCACCAACGTTTACCATACAACCTGACGGAACTGGAAAGGATCTGCAAGGAAGAATGGCAGAGGATCCCCAAATCCAAGTGTGAAAAACTTGTTGCATCATTCTCAAGAAGATTCATGGCTGTTCTCATGATTCTACTCAATGCTGAGCAAAGAGTCTGAATACTTATGACCATGTGATATTTCAGTTTTTCTTTTTAATAAATTTGCAAAAATGTCTACATTTCTGTTTTTTTCATTCAAGATGGGGTGCAGAGTGTACAATAATGAGAATTAAATGAACTTTTTTGAATTTACCAAATTGCTGCAATGAAACAAAGAGTGAAAAATGTAAAGTAGTCTTAATACTTTCCATACGCATTGTAGATATTACTGACTATTCTCCACCATTTGTCAGATATGACTGGGGCTAGACGAAGACTTTGATCGCAACACGTCAGGTGGCCAAAGATCACAATATGCTGCTGAAAATAAATTGAATGAGGTCATGATGTGTCTGTTTAGAGTGACGGTGAGAATGACCAGCAAGTTGCAAATACCAGATGATTTTGAAGATGGTAGGAAATCCTATCCAACAAATAGAGCTAAGGGGAATCTGTCAGCAGGATTTTGCTTTTCAGTCTGAGAGCAGCAAGAAGAAGAGGCAGATACCCTGAATCAAGCAATGTGTCACTTACTAGGCTGCTTGTTGTAGTTGCAATAAATACAGTATTTTATCAGGAGATTATCACAAGATGCAATGATTGTCTTGGAAATTTTGGTCCAGCATGCTGAGAGAGACCAAAGGAGGAAACATCTCCATACTCCCCGTAGCAGAGAAGGGTCCCGATGCCTGGGCAAAGTTTGGCTACTGGTATACAGTGAAGGTACATACAGTGACTCATTGCTGGATTGAGGGTATCTGCTCCTACATTAGTCTGCTCTCAGATTACATAGCAAAAACCTGGTGACTGAGTCCCTTTATGCGTGAATAGCTTGATATGGTGACTTGTCACAGAAAAGATATTGTTTTACCCAAAGTTCACATTTTTCACTTCAGATGCTTATATACATAGAACATATAGTTATAATGTGTCCAGTTGTCCACTAGATGTTGGGTTAAATTCTATGAGTGTTGTAAGCTTCCAGAAAAACAGAATTTTGTTTCTGTTTTTGTCCTAGGGCATACTGTCTGGGTTAAATGCTTTCCTGGGTATGAGTTCTTTTTTCAGCTTTTAGCATGTTTATTAGCTTTCAACTATGTATAGAAATAAAGCAAATATCTGATCATTTATAGACTTGATCTTCTTTCTTTCTGACATGCACTTGTTTTACTGTACATTTTCAAAATCTATGGAAAAATCACATTTAAAATTCAACTTTCAGTAGATATAAGGTTCAATTTTCATTTAAAATCTCATAGAAGTATAGCAGACTACAGCATAACCCACAGCTTTATTGATTAATGCAATATAGAGCTCTTTTGAAACAAGTTCAAACTAGTTATGTGTGTTTTTCTCTACACAAGCTCTTCAGATATGCTTCTAACAGATGGAGAGCAGGAGGAGTTCTAATGGAAAAAAATATTTCTATTTGAAACAATTGTAAAAGATCTGGACCACAACTAAGTATCCAAACTTGAAACTGAACTCAAACCCCATAGAAAACAATGGTGACCCCAACATTTGTGCTGTAGAATGGTCATAGTAAGGGTCAGGTGGTTGCAAAAGGAAGAAAAATGTGGGTATGGGCAGGACAATTGCCCTGCAAACCAATGTAGATTTGATAATGACGTAAAAATAACAGAAGAAAAAGAAATAGTAAACAAGGATTTGAAGGTCCATGTGGAGGAGGAGGTGAATATGGCAGAGTAGATGTAAAAGGTGGAAGAGTTTGCCAACACTGTTTTTGTGGGTTTTTATTTTGGGGGGAATTATTCTGCAAAACAACTTTGTTGGAAGTGTAGGGTGTTCTGCCCTCTGAATATAAGGCAAATATGTTTATGTTATGTGCTGGTTTAGTTAGCACCATCTAGTGGTGGCTGAATTTATAGCTGTGTCTGTAATAGCTTTACAGCCTGTGTCTGTAACAGAGCAATGCATGTTGGAATGAAGCAATGTATTCTGGGATGAGGGAGATGCCATTTTCTTCTGTGCATATCATAGGACCTCCTTTCATTCGGGTATACCTATGTCCCTCTCTGGCATTGAGTATTGGATTATTAACCCTAGATTATTAACCCTAGCGACTGTCTGCGCAGGCGCCGTGTTCGCGACGGGCACTTTGGATGATTGCGCCCTTCTGACGGTACTGCGCATGCGTGTAGCTTCTGGCGAGCGTGTCATGTGATTGCATCCTTTGTACGGCACTGCGCATGCGTGGTGGTGTGCGATGGGTGCATTGCGTGATAATGTGAGGTCCGGGCATGACGCATGTGCGGTGACTGCGGGAGGCGCGTCATGCTATCGCGCGTTGTATGCGACCTGGCGCCAGCGTGTGACGTCACTGTGTTGCCGAATACATGAGGGTGAGAAGGAAGTCTTCAGCTTTCATGTAGGATAAGAAAATAGGAATAATTGGCTATTGGGGTTGGCGCCTGAAATAATGGGAATGCTGATTGGTAGCTGAGATCATGTGGACACATATATGTATTGCTACCTTTGATTGGCATATTATTGCTATGGATACCTGGATGCATGACATTGATTGGTGATTTGTTTTGGGGATTTTGTGTTTATATGTGGATTAATTCTACTATATGTATATTAATGATGCAATAATAAGAGAAATGTTCATGATATTTTGTTGATTTTTATGTATAAGTATTTGATGGATATTATTCTATGTATTAATTGTAATTTTATTTAATGGGTGTTACCGAAGTGGTGATTGGCTGTGCCACACCATAAAAAGGTCACCATTTGAAATACATGTTGTACTTGAAAAAGGCCACAATATGGCCGAAACGTTGTATTTTTTTCACTGGCAGAATAAATTTTTGACACGACTTTTTCACCTGGATTGGATGCTGCTCTCTTTCTTTTTATTGGTTATTTGTGTTCACTTGGGTCCGTGAACTTGGAGCTTGCATCCCTATTACTCCTGCTGTGCTGTCGGCTGTCTTTTGCTGTAGCACGTTGTTTACTTGTCCTCCTGTAACTCGCCTACTTGAGTTTGTTATCCTTGTAAAGCATATCTGGTAAGGTTAATATATTTTCTTGCAATGCAGTGTTGTACAGAGATGTTATTAACTACAGTATATAGCAGTCAATGCTCAGTAGATGTATTTAGACACCTATGTGTTTCTATGTAAAGTTTGCATCACACTGTATACTTCCTGTAATTGATTTAGCTGTGTGATCATCGGCCCAATACTTACCCATGTCATTTGTGTTCTTTATAGTTTGACTACATGTTCTATACTGTTGTAGCTGCTTTTGTTCTGACCAAGCGTCAGCTGTCCAGATCACCAGTGAGTCCGAATCGTGAGGTTTCTCGCCCTTCAGTTCACAAGCGCTTGGAGACAAAGTGACACACACACTGGTCGTGGCTAAATCACTTTATCTGATGTAATGAAATATAAGACATGTTTTTATACCATTTACAACAATATGTGACTCTATGGAGCTCATTTGGCCCCCACCATCACCTCAGGGTCGTACCTTGTTTACAATATACCCAGAACACGTTGTTGAGAACAAATATGATAACAAGTATAGTTTCCTTGAAGACAGAGACTACTAGTCTACATAAGAATAATTCTAGCAATAATAAGGCAAAAGGCAATTGAAGTCTTAAAGGCATTTAAATGGATATAAAAGCAAACCATTAACTCTTCTATATCAATTTCCCCCTTTTGTAAATGATATAACCTTTGCCACAGGGTCAGGTGATGTCCACAAAGGAGCTACTGTCTCATGGGTCTAGTACCCATAAGGGGGCTTCCTACCTGCTTCGCCCATCCACCCTCAGTGTGGACACTCACCTTCCCCATCAGTAATGGCTACCTGGGGTCTATGATACACTACAGAAGGTTCAGCCTTAGATTTTTTTTTCCACACATACATTATTCAGTAGCTTAAGTAATACATATATTAGCGCTTTTACGGCTACATAAAACAATAAGCAAAACAACAAAATTTGCATACAAGTCTGCAAAATGCCAAAAATCCATCCTGCTAAGCCATTAAACCAATTTGCTGGATTTAGGAAAGAGAATGCGTTACCCCACCAGGAGTCTCTGTTTGCACTGTGTTGCTTTAACCATTGGTCTCTAAGTTCACCTATTTTGTTTATACCGGCCCTGATCGGGAGATTGCCAGCAGGGTCGATATAATTACAACAGGTGGGACCAATTATCTGACACATTCCTCCTTCTTTTGCGGTCAGGTAATCTAGTACTATAGTATGTTGGTTAGTAACTACGATTAATTGTCTCTGTATTGTATTAGTTTCATTAAGAACTTTAAGAATCTGGAAAATCTGATCGTCCAGGTAGTCGGTAGCTTCCACTAATTTATCCCACATTTGAGCTATGAAGGGATATATTAGCATACTACTGAATATTTTATTTGTTATCCCCATTTCTACTAGATGTGGCCTACCATGTGGCTTATTGTCTGCAGCCCTTCTATACGAGGTGTGAATTGGAACTGCTGCAGTGTCTATTTTACTATGAGGAACTATGAAAGTGGCTGGTGTCAGTTTAGCAAGAGTGCAGACCCCTCTTATGTCTGGGCTCACCCACCTGTAGGCTCGATGTCCGCAAACCAAGAATACTCCTTCAGGGAGAACACAAACGTGACCAGGGGTCTGTATACATTTGTATAAACTCAAAAGTCCTGACCTACTGCAGGCTTATGGGCACACCAAGTATTATTCATTGGTTTTCCCCTTATACCAGATGTACATTTACCCCTTTCTTTCCTTATTATTTTACCCGTAGATGCTCTACAGCCTTCAATACCATCCTGGTACATCGTCTTATTAACCTGTGTTTGATCATGAGTGTAATTATTGTCCTCACCACAGGTGTCTGCTCCAGTGTGTTGAAGACTGAACCACCGTCCATCATTGGGAATAGGGTCTGAGTGAGGGATTTCAGTCCTCCTCCTGGCGACCATATTTCCGACATCTGAATCATATTCCCGCCACCACATTTGTACCTTTAGGCCGCGTTATATTAAACTGAAACCAGGGATTAGCGGCCCATTCGACTATAGCCAATGAGGCAGATATATCACGGGGCACACCTAGGTTGAGTCCAAGTCTCATTGTGTATGCAGTGTGGGGTTAATACCTCCCATGTCTCCAGAGGTAAGGCTAAGAACGGCATAGTCCTCGCGGATACAGGGCTGTGTGTACAGATCCAACAGTCTTTCGGTTTCTGTCCTTCCATGTCCTTTATAAGAAGAGCATGATGCCGAATAAGTTTGTTGTCCCAATCAGCATTTAAGAGTTTGTCCTGTTTCTCTCTAGAGTGCAGTAACCCTGTCACTGCCAGCAAGGTGATGAGGAGAACAGTCATTCTGCTGTTGACAGGACCTTCTTGCAGTGAAAGGCGTGGATCCAGGTGGACTTTCCCTCAAGTTTTACTGAAGTGGATGTGGTCAGCTGGACTTGGAAGGGGCCATCAAATCATGGGTCCCGGATCCTTCTTACGTGTCTGCGTATAACCACCCAATCACCTGGATTCAGCTGATGCACATCTGCACTGGCATTAGGATCTGGAATGTATGAGAACACATGTTTATGCACCACATTAAGTCTTTCCTGCAAGGCCTGGACGTAGGCTGTCATAGCACCGTGTTGCATTTGTAGCACCTGTGGGAAGTACAGACCAGTCTTTGGTGCACTACCAACAGGACTTCAGAAGGAGACAAGCCTGTGTTTCTATTTGGAGTGTGTCTGACTGAAAAGAGTGCAAGAGGCAAGCACTCCACCCAGCTCTTTCCTGTGTCTGCCATGGCCTTTTGAATTTTCAGTTTGTGTCCCATTTAGTCTTTCCACTTTCCCACTACCTTGTGGCCTATATGGTGTATGAAATGTTTGCTGTACACCCGGGGCCTGCATGACTTCCCTCATTATTTCTCCCGTGAATTGTGCACCCCTATCTGTTTCTGTGGTTTCTGGGACACCATACCTGCAGATCAGTTCTTTCATCAGTTTGTCTGTAGTCATTTTAGCATTTGCACGTTCTACCGGATAGGCTTCCGGCCAACCAGAGAAGAGATCTACACATACTGGGATATTTGCATACACTCCTACCTTGGTAGCTGTATGTCGTCAATCTGCAGTCTCTGAAACGGGTAGAGAGGCCTAGATGTCGCTTTCTTAGGGACTTTTACTGTTTTACCTGGGTTGTGCTGTGCACAGATGAGGCATGATTGTACAAGTTTTGCTGCGTAACTGAAACCAGGAGCGATCCAGAAGGCATCTACCATGGCACACATGTGACTTTTTGAGGTGTGAGTGGGGCCATGTGCTGCTTGCGCCATGATTGGGAACAGGGACTTTGGTGGGCACATTTTACCCTTATTCTCCCATACTCCATTTGAGTTCAGCTCAGCTCCCAGTCTCCCCTGGTGTACCTTCTCTGTTTGGGCAGCCTTTTGCCGGAGGGATTTCAGGACATCTAGACCCAATGTGGCTGGAATACGCTGACTCCCCGCCACCGTCCACTGCTCTCTCTAGGCCGCCTTGTGCTATTTTAGCAGCCTCGTTCGCCCTTCTATTGCCCTCTACCTCCACGGAGTCACCTTTGTGTGTGCTTTTACCTTGACAATGCCAACCTGGACTGGTAACATCAATGCCTCCATCAATTGATTCACCAGCTCTGCATTTTTAATGGGCTTCGAATCTGTGAAAATATTAGCGACTTTACCTGCAGCGGCTCTACACGCCTCAGTGAGTGCCTTCAACTCTGCCTCCTGCGCTGACATGTGAGGAGAGAGTGGTTCCGCTCGGATTACCTCATGTGAGGATACTACTGCATATCCAGTGTAGAATCGTCCATCCTGGTGGTATCTGGGGCCATCTACAAAAAAGAAACTCAAAGTCTGCATTAGGAACAGGTTTTTCATGAATGTGTGCAAACCCAACTGTCTCCTGACTCATCAGTTCTATGCAGACATGTTCATGCGTCATGTCAAAGTATCCTTCCTCACTCGCTAATACGGTCACCAATTCCCCCTTTTCTGAATCCACAGGCAGGAGGGTGGCTGGATTCAGAACGTTACACCTTTTGAGGGTGACATACTCAGGAATTAGTAGAGCACACTCAAGTCGGAGCAGTCTGGCCATAGACAGATGTTTTGGTTGAACTTGTAGGAGTATGGCATGGATGTCATGTGGGGAATAGATTGTCAAAAGAAACATCAGTGTGATCTCACATGCCTTTCCTAGTAGTAGTGCAGCTGCTCCTACCGCACAGACACAATCAATTTTGTGTGAGGTCCCGGGTCTAATGACAAGCAGTCATAAAGTGGTTGGAATATTTGTAAAGCGGACCTTATCCAAGGCCTACTGTAGGTCACTAAGCCTAGGAAAGTGCATAGATGCTGATGTGACCTGGGTAGAGGGAGATTTTGAATTGCCTGTTTCCTGTCAGGTGTCTGGTACCTTCGGCAATATAATGTCACCTTTTGTTTGTAATACTGTAATTTGTCACGTGAGACCTTGCAACCCTTAGGGTCATCCACGTACTGTAATAGTACAATCAGCAGATGAGGTGATTGCCACTACTCAAGGATCCCTGCCATTGCTGCTGAATAGATGGCAAGGGATTTCTTTCCCCCTTTATGGGAGGACTGTCCAACTATATTGTTCACTTCTATGAGTAAAGGAGAAAGACACTGACAGTCAGGGTGCAGGGGTACAGAGAAGAATGCACCTGCTAAATCAATGACTGTGAAACATTCTGACATTACTGGGATCTGTGACAGTATTGTGTGTGTGTGTTAGGGACGATTGAGGTCACACTCACTGTATCATCATTAACAGCCCTTAATTCATGAACCTTTCTGTAAGTGTCAGCAAACCCTTGAGTCCTTTTTTTCCTAATGGGATACAAAGAGGTGTCGCAGGGGGAAGATCTTTGCAGTCCAGGGGGGGTTTCTTTGCACCAGAACCCCTGCCTTAACATACTCTCTAATATCTCTACTCAGGGCCATTGATTTGGCTAGGCTCAAGGGGTATTGCTTAAAACAAGGAGGAGTGGTTCCTTCTTTCATTTTAATCATGACAGGGGGAATAGGCAGCCGACCCACATCATTTTTCCCCTTGCCCAAACAGTGTCTGGCACCTGTCCCATTTCCTCATCCTCAGGCATTTTGGTGTAAGGTGTTAGTTTCACCGCTTTTGTCATATACACCATTGCCGCAATCTAACACAAATGTTTATCTGAGAGGGGACTTGTGACTGTAATACCCTCAGGAGAGTACTGTATGGTGGCCGGGATCGCACTCAGCACATCTGCTCCCAGTAATTTCATAGGGGTATTGTCACTAACAATAAGTTTTGTAAGTACCACAATTCCAGCACCTCACTGTTTCTAGGTCCTTTGGTCCCCTATTACGTCTCCACTTTTTTCCTTGTGCTCCAGCATACATGACAGGTTGTCTTATCTTCCTTGTTTGCTCAATTTCTTTAGCTACCTTAAGGAGGTCTTTCGGATCTACATGTCTCCATTCAGGTCTGGCTGTCTGTACTGCGTCTCTTAAGTCTTTGTTCATACCGTCAATAAATGCATTCACCAGTATTCTAACATCAAGTGGGTTTATGCAAATGTACCCCATGTCTGCCCATTTCAGCTGTAACCGTCCAAAGTACATCTCTACACTCTCTCCTTTTTGCTGTGTTACGTCAGTCAGGAGTACGGACTGCTCTGATTGTTTCACTATAGCCCATTGTTTTAGTGACTCACAGTACGTCTCCCCAGACAGTGCAGATTTATCATCCATGCCCCAAGCCTGATTCTTTGTCACATCTGTGTGTGTCTTAATTATATGTCCTAGTGCGTCACCTGCCTTTAAACTCACCAACCTCTCTAGGTCTGCCCAGGTACACTTATATGTCTGCTGTACTTCCTTTATGTGTCTGTAAAACGGGAATGGTTTGTCTTCAGGGTCAGGCAGCTGCTTCAGCAAAGCTAGCTGGTCAGAGGGGCTCCAGGGATAATACACCTGCATCTTTCTTATTCTAGTCACACTTCTAGGTCCTGATGGGGTTGGTCGTCTGATGTCTACTGTCAGCTTACTCCTCAAGGGCCAATGTCCCCACTACCCACTATCCACACTATTATGTCAGCTTCTTATGATCTTGTCTGGATAGGATTTAGTGCAATTTGCTTAGGTCAGTAGCACAGGTCACACAAGTAGCTATTCAGTCTGGGTTTGTCTGAGTCTGACCACAGTGTTTAAAAGTCCATCTGTTTTGTCTGGGTCTCTGGTTACACTTTGTCAATCAAACATTCATAATACACCTTCCATACTGCTGCACATTCTCAAGCATCATTTATTCACTTGCTATTTTCTTCCCTTGTCTGTGCCTTTTTGTACATCCAAACATTCACACTCTGGTATTTTTGCCTTTTTCAATATTTGTCCCACTTGTTTTACTGCTTCCTTCCTTCTCTGTCTTTTGTAATTTGCCTAGCTGTCTTGGATCCCATTGGGGGCACCGACTATACACAGAAAAAGTTGCCATGGCTTCAACCTTTTTCTGCCGACAGCTCACCTTTCTTCTGAAATGCCCTCCCAGTGTGCCTGGACCTCTGTCTTACAGGCCACACTTAGCAAGTCAGAGAGAGCCTGCCAAGGTGTAGCGGGAAGGCTCCTTGCCTCTCACCCAGTAGACCTACAGGATGTAACGGGAAGGCTCTCTGCCTCTCACCCGTTAGATCAGCTGGCTAGAATAGGATCAGGCCTGCATCCTTCCAGCCCAGCTCCATGGATTGTTGTGGGAAGGCTATTTCAACCTTAGACAGCTCACCTTTCTTCTGAAATGCCCTTCCGTGTGTCTGGACCTCTGTCTTACAGCCCACACATAGCAAGTCAGAGTGAGCCTGCCAAGATATATCCAGAGGGCTCCTCGCCCTCGCCTCTCACCCACAACAAAAAACCCGCTGACTAAAGTAAGAAGGCCCAGGTGTGATAGGCCTCTGACCTACTTTATCAGCTGTACAGTCGGCTACCTCCTCTGTTGATACACAATTTGCTATACAAATCAATCACACAACTAGAAGCAGGTTCAAACACATTAATGACCAATCAATCACTTACAATGACCAAACAATCACTTACAATTCCCTTCTAAATTAGGCACCATATCTTACTTTTAACTTCCAATCTTCAATTAAGTACTGTTGCTTTAAAATGCACAAATCTTTCAGCGCATACATTACGGATAGAATTACAGAGAATTTTGAGCACAGCTCACACTCAGCAGAGATAAGAGCGAAGGGAGAAGAAAAACTGCGCATCAGAGCGTCCTTCACAGAGTTCCGTAGTTCTTTAGACTTATCAAAATCAATTTCTACAAAGAAAACTCAAAATCACGGGATTTCACTGTAAGAGCAGATAACTGTATAATGAGATTAACCATGCCTTGCCCTTTTTCTGGCCAAATGCATTCAGGAAACTTTACAATGTAATGCCACATACAACATGAGCTATATCATTACTCAATTCATTCAGTCTCAGATGTAGATTTGAAATATCTATAACGCATCTGTCCGGGATTCCACCACAACTAGAAAGGTAACAAATCTCTTGACACAAAAATGATGTGTGATGATTCATTCATACGTGCTCATTCACGGATTTTTTTTTATACTCAATTACTCATCTCTCATCTTATTCAGAGGTTCTCATAGACATATATACAAGGATTCACACAGCCTGCCTATCTTGCACTTTGGATTTGATTGACGTTTTAACCTACAGCAGTGTCCACTGACACTCCGAGAACACCAAAGCCAACTTCTTAAACAACAAGAAACATTGAAAACCAGAGCAACCAAAAACCACAGCCTCATACAAAACTGCACAGAGTCTATCCCAGACTTTGTGCTACACAGTGCACCAGTGCACAACCAGTTAGTATATTAGTATATTGCCAGAACAGTTTAACAGATAAAACAGATGACAATTATTATCTTATTACTCTATTACTCAACTCTCATACAGACATACTCACCACTCACTGGTGATGTGGGTTCTTTTTGAACCGTGCTGTTACAGTCTTACCCAGAGATATGTAGACATCCTTAGAAAGGCTGTAGATGCAGAATCAATGTAAGAATAGATGTTCTCACCTGCTGCAGCCTGGATTCTGCATTTTCAACCTCCCAGGAAGCTCCCACATACGGATTCCGAATAGACTGGTTTCCACGGTCCCCGTCGGGCGCCAAAACTAATAAACAAGTTAGACTACAGAGAACAGTCTGCCTATTTTGGAAGATAGGAGGTGGTTTATGCTTTATGCTAGAGTGCACACCGTGTCAACGTGTATGAAGGCGGAACAGTAAAACAGCTGCTAGATGCCTGCCATAGCGAATACGAATTAAGGAGCTGCTTGTACCAACACCGCACTGCCTGTGGATACTGCAGTGGCCGCCATACAGTCACAAGTACCGAGAGTACAGCCAGCCAACAATTGCTTCATCTTTGCCTCCATGCCAAAGTCCGCCACGCATAGACTCAGTTTCCCACCAATATGCTCAGCAATACGCAGCTAAGCGCACAATGTCTCGAAACAGCACATCCTCACTCAATTCGAGGTCACAAGCAAGTTCTGGCAGGTTGTCAAAATCAGAGCTTGCTGCTGTCGCTCGTGGTGAGGCCGAAGCTGCCAAAGCAATATTCTCCTTCGCCGAATGAGAGATGCATCTAAAGCTGAGACAAGCAAAGCACGAGGCAGAGAGAGAGGCCAAAACTGCACGTTTGCAGGCAGAAAGAGAGGCCAAAACCACATGTTTGCAGGCACAGAGAGAGGCTGAAACCGCACATTTGCAGGCTCAGAGAGAAGTGGAAGCTGTACGTTTGCAGGCAGAGCTAGAAAAACTTGCGGCAGGCAAAGAGATAGCAGCTGCAATAGCTAAGGCAGAGTATTTGGAGGCTATGAAGAATCTAAATTCTGAGAGACGCAGCAACATTCTCATACCAGATCTAGAGCAGCAAGATCCAGCGCAGCGCGTCGTAGAGTACGTCCGTCAACATTCCGGAGTGAATGACAGCTCTGACACATCATATCGGTCAGCCCATGTCGATTACCACCTACCCAATCACAAACCTCACTACCATAGTTGAGGATATGTCCAGTACAGAGATGTTGACCACAGCTACCGTTCCACTGAGAAGAAAGTACAGCTCCCATCCCGCTTTAAAGAGCCACATTTTTCAACGAGAAGGTACTGCACAGACTATCTGGAGTGAGAAGCGTCTTACAGGCATGGTGATACATCACACACTAGACATGACTATAACACACCGGCTCGTACCAGCACTGACAGAGTCACCATGGACTTTGCAAAGTTCTTTGCCTGCCGACAACTGGTAACAAAAGGACTTGTAAAGTTCACTGACAAACCTGAGAACTATAGGTCATGGCGAGCATCGTTCCGGAACGCCATTCATGGTCTGGACCTTTCTTGTAGTGAGGAGTTAGATCTCCTAGCAAAGTGGCTCAGAAGTAAGTAGGTTGAACATACCAAAAGATTGAGATACATTAATGTAAAGCATCCCTGCACAGGGCTACATAAAAGTGTGGGAAAGACTTAGAAGTCTTAGAGAATGCTTTATATAAAAGAATTGATGATATTCCTGAGATAGAACCTAAAGGTTATCAAAAGCTTAGATAACTGAGTGATTTATTGATTGAGTCACAGATTGCCCAGGAGGAAGGAGATTTGCCCGGATTGGCATTCTTAGACACCGCTAAGGGTGTCAATCCGATAGTACAGAAACTTCCATGCAACCTACAAGAAAAGTGGATTACATGTGGTTCACAGTATAAACAAAATCATAATGTATCATTCCCTCCTTTCATTGTATTTGTTGATTTTGTCACCAAGCAATCTAGTATTAGAAATGACCCTAGTTTTGAATTTACTCTGTCGTGTTCCACTGCTCCTGGTGTCAAACACAGTAAGACACCCGTGGCAGTCCACAAAACTAGCATTGTTTCCACAGGCCCTTCTCACAATGTGAATAAACCCCCTCTGGACGAGAGCAATCCTCAGGATGTCAGTAAACATTGTCCTCTACACAAGAAACCACATCCTCCACTAAAATGCAGAGTCTTCAGGGAGAAGTCTTTAGAGGATCGCAAAGGTTTAATCAAAGAGAACAACATCTGCTTCAAATGTTGTGTCATAACCTCTCACTTCTCCAGGAACTGTGAAGCTAGTGTGAAATGTGCAGAATGCAGCAGCACTTATCACAATACAGCCATGCACCATGGATCAACTCCACGAGTGTTGTCACAAGCAGAGGAGCACGATGAGAAGCAGAAAGACACCGACGAAGACATCCCTGAGGTCAGCTCTAAATGTATGGAGATCTGTAAGGGACTCACAGGAGGAAGATCCTGTTCAAAAATCTGCCTTGTCCGAGTTTATCCTGCAGGCCGCAAGGACAAAGTCTTCAAGATATATGCAATCCTGCATGACCAAAGTAACAGGTCTCTAGCCAGGTCCATCTTCTTTGACAACTTCAGCATTGTAGGCCCTGGTTCTCCCTACACCCTGAGGACGTGTTCAGGTACTGTTGAGACGGCGGGAAGAAAAGCAACTGGATACAAAGTGGAGTCCATAGATGGCCAAACCTGCCTATCTGTTATGAACAGGTCACCCAGGAGGATGGCAGGAAAAGGCTAGGTCACCAGGAAACCAGAAAGGTTGTTAACTTAGTGGATTGCAGACCCCTAATTCTAGCAACACAACTAGCAGTAGCCGTGGAGTGTACCTACGATGCCCTAGAAGCCTCGACACAGCCGGAGAGCTAACTAAGCCTAAAGCAAGAAAGGTGAAATCTAAACTGCCGCGGAGTAGACCTCTTAGGAATAGATAGCCCCCAAACATATATTGTCAGTGAGACAAGATGAGACACAAACGCAGGCAGAAAATAGACTGAGCAAATGATGGGGCCCAGACTGATTAGATAGGATGGGAAAGGAAAGACACTGTGTGCAATCACACAAAAACCCTAAAAAATCCAACACGTCTGATGTACAAAAACACTGAGGTCTCACGACCTCGCCCCCACTATATCAGCATTTTGGTATGAAATAGCAGCAAAGCAAAAGAGACTAATATAACAGGGGACTGAACAAACTGACACAAGCTGTAACATATGAAGCAGGGTCCAGCACAGCCCCCAGCAGGGAGCACGCTGAACCCACAAAGCAAAGCAGAAAAAGGCAAAACCAGATCAGAAGCAAAGGATTAGCAAATTAACAACTTAGCTGAAAAATGCAGGATCAGGCAGGAGACAGCAGACCTCAAGTTGCACAAGAAGAACTAATCACCAGCAACAATTGAGGGAATCAACATGAAATCCAACCTATAATTATCAAGTGACTTTAAACAATACAAAATCCCGTCCGTCCCATAGGTAGTAAAAATTACCCCGAGACAGAAACAGCACTATGCACATACATAATTAAAACATATATTTATTGAAACATATTAAAAACAACAAACATGGAAAACCTCTATTATAAGACACATGTCTTATAATAGAGGTTTTCCATGTTTGTTTTTTTTAATATGTTTCAATAAATATATGTTTTAATTATGTATGTGCATAGTGCTGTTTCTGTCTCGGGGTAATTTTTACTACCTATGGGACGGACGGGATTTTGAACAATTGAGGGAAGTCTGCTTATTTAAATATTCCCAATCATTAACCCCAGATCTTCAGTCATCATCATCAGGTGGCCGTCCTCTGTCAATCCGGCCAGCTCCACTACCCACAGTAACCACCAGAGGGAGCCCCGACTCAGAAGTAAGAGAATTCACAACAGTACCCCCCTTGAGGAAGGGTCACCGAATCCTCATCCACACCACCAGGCTGATCAGGATGGGCCCTGTGAAAAGCACAAACCAATCTCTCAGCATGAATGTCAGAAGCAGAGACCCAAGAATTATCTTCCTGGACATAACCTTTCCACTTGACCAAGTACTGGAGTCTCTGTCTAGTCAGACGAGAATCCAATATCTTCTCAACCTCATACTTCAAATTACCCTTAACCAATACAGGGTCAGGGGGCGCCGCCATGGAAACTATTCATAGCGTTTTTCATAAATCTTTGTTGAAAAGGTTTGTGGAGCCAAACCTTTTCAACAAAGATTTATGAAAAACGCTATGAATCTTAAAAGTAACTGGAAGAGCCAAACGTAAAGAAACAGGGTTAATGATTTCCAAAATCTTATAAGGTCCAATTAATCTTAGCTTGAATTTTGGAGACGCAACCTTCATAGGAATATTTTTTTGAAGACAACCAAACCATATCACCCACTTTAAACCGGGGACTAATGGTCCTATGCCAGTTGGAAAACCATTGGGCCTTTTCCTGAGAGTGGGACAACTTATCCACTACTTGGTCCCAAATGTGCTGCATTTTGTCTACCACAGAATCCACATTTGGGCAGGCCGAAGCTTCCACCTGCCCCAAAGAAAATCGAGAATGAAACCCAAAGTTACAGAAAAAAGGAGACATCAAAGTGGCAGAACTAGCCCTATTGTTTAGCACGAATTTGGCCAAGGGCAAAAATGAGACCCACTCATCTTGAACAGCAGATATGAAACATCTCAAATAGGATTCCAAAGTCTGGTTTGTTCTCTCAGTCTGCCCATAGGTCTGAGGATGAAATGCAGAGGAGAAAGATAATTGAATTCCTAGTTTGGAACAAAAAGCTCTCCAAAATCTGGAAACAACCTGGACTGCTCTGTCAGACACAATGTTCTCAGGAATCCCGTGCAAACGAACCACCTGTTGTGAAAACAAGGGCACCAACTCAGAAGAAGATGGCAACTTTGGGAGTGGTACAAGATGGACCATCTTAGAAAATCTATCACAAATCACCCAGATAACAGTCATTCTCTGAGGGACAGGGAGATCAGAAATAAAATCCATTGAGATATGGGTCCATGGCCTCCTGGGCACCGGCAGGGGCATCAACAAACCACTAGAACGAGAACAGGGCTTGGACCGAGAACAAGTCCCACGGGACTGCACAAAATTCCTGACATCAAGAGATAAGGCAGGCCACCAAAAAGATCGACTCACAAAATCTCTGGTACCAAAAATACCTGGATGACCAGCTAATGCGGAGCAATGAATTTCAGACATTACTCTTTTCTTACACTGGTCAGAGACATACAATTTTCCCATAGGGCATAGTTCAGGTTTGTCCTCCTGAAATTCCTCCAGTGCATGTCTCAAATCGGTTGAGATGGCGGAAAGAACTACACCCTCATTTAGAATGGTAGTAGGCTCGGTCAAATCAAGAGAATCCGCAAAGAAACTCCTAGAAAGGGTGTCCGCCTTAACTTTCTTAGTGCCCGGAAGAAAGGAGACTGCAAAATTAAAACGCGTGAAAAACAAGGCCCACCTAGCCTGTCTAGGATTCAAGCGCTTGGCTGATTCAAGATAAATCAAATTCTTGTGGTCGGTGAGGACCACAACTTGATGTCTAGCTCCCTCCAACCAATGTCTCCACTCTTCAAATGCCCACTTCATGGCCAGCAATTCCTGATTCCCCACGTCATAGTTATGTTCAGATGGGGAAAATTTTTGAGAAAAGAAGGCACAGGGATTCATCTTAGAGGATCTCTTTGGGACAAAACGGCTCCTGCATCAATCTCAGAAGCATCTATCTCCACCTGAAATGATAGTGAAATATCAGGTTGCCATAGAACGGGAGCAGAAGTGAATCTCCGCTTAAGCTCCTGAAATGCCGAGACTGCCTCTGGAGACCAATTCACCACATCAGCGCCTTTTTTTGTCAAATCCATCAGTGATTTAGCAATACCAGAAAAATTACTTATAAATTTACAGTAGAAATTAGCAAAACCCAAAAACTGATGGTGAGCCTTCAGAGAAGTGGGCTGAACCCAATTTTAAATGGCCTGTACCTTGGCCGGGTCCATTTCAATAGCAGACGGGGACAAAATGAATCCCAAAAACAAAATCCTCTGTACACGAAAGAGACATTTCGATCCCTTAACATACAGAGTATTTTCCCAATCACTGGAAAAGATCAAAATATCATCCAGATAAATGATCAAAAACTTATCCACAAAGTCCCAGAAAATATCGTTCATAAAAGATTGGAAGACGGAAGGGGCATTAGTGAGCCCAAAAGGCATTACCAGGTACTCAAAATATCCCTACAGGGTATTAAACGCCGTCTTCCATTCATCCCCGTGCTTGATGCGAATAAGATTATATGCCCCCCTGAGGTCAAGTCTGGTAAACCAACAGGCACTTTTAACTCTGGAAAATAAATAAAAAATCAGGGGTAACAGGTACTGATATTTGACAGTGATTTTTTTAAGGGAACGATAGTCAATACATGGCCTTAATGAGCCATCTTTCTTGGCCACAAAGAAAACAGCACCTAAAGATGAAGAGGATGGTCTGATATGACCCTTCTCCAATGACTCCTTGATATAAGATCGCATAGCATCATGTTCAGGTACCGATAAGTTGAAAAGCCGACCCTTGGGAAATTTACAACCTTGCATTAACTCGATTGCACAGTCGTACCTTCTGTGAGGAAGCAAAGACGCGGACTTACTCTCACTAAATACATCAGAAAAATCAGCCAAATAGTCAGTAATATCATGAGACTGGGGAGAGGTGGAGAAAACAGGAGTGTCACTAAGAACACATTGACTACCCCAACTCACCACAAACACAGATTTCCAATCCAAAACACGATTATGGGTCTGCAACTAAGGAAAACCCAGCACAACAATATCATGCAAATTGTGCAACACCAAAATTTTACAATTCTCTTGGTGGTCTGGGGCGACCCGCATTATCACCTGGGTCCAAAACTGGGGTTTATTCTCTGCCAAAGGAGTAGCATCAATACCCCTCAAAGGGATAGGAGTCCACAGGGGTACCATGGGAAAACCACAACGTTTGGCAAAGTCAAAATCCATCAGATTCAAAGTTTCTCCTGAATCAATAAAAGCCTTAGCGGAAAATGTAGACAAGGAGCAGATCAAGGTAACCGCCAAAAGGAACTTAGGCTGTACATTGCCCACTGCAAATGCATGAGCAAAACGCTTTTTGTCGTTTAGGGCAAACAGAAATAGTATGAGAGGCGTCCCCACTAGAGTTGAGCGAAACGGGTCGGTCATATTCAAAAGTCGCCGACTTTCGCTGAAGTCGCGTTTCATGAAACGAAACCCGACCATAGCGTGAGGTCGGCCACGAAGTCGGCGACCAGAGCGCCAAAGTCGCGTTTCAAAAGATGCTTCCAGCGCCCTTTTTCAGCCAATGATGGAGGACGCACACTGTGGGCAACGTGATGACATAGGCATCGGTCACCACCATCTTTGAGAAGGGCATGCAAGTGATTGGCTGGCTTTTTGTGGTGTCACAGGGGCTATAAAAAAGGCGTGAACGCCGACCGCCATCTTACTTATGCCGATCTTAGCATAGGGAGAGCTGCTGCTGCTGATGATTCTGTAGGGAGAGCGTTAGGCAGGGAAGAAGAACCAAAAAAACTGCTTCTGCTGTTAGCGATTTCCACTTACAACACAACACTTTGTGTGCAGTGACAGGGGAGGCTCTATTTTTGTGCATCAGCTCTGTTGGTTATTAGGCTGCATTATAAGGCTCCCTGATAGCTACATTGCTGTTTGCACACTGCTGTGCAAACTGCTTTTTTAAAAGCAAAAATACTTTTCTTCCTCTTTTCTGCACATTTACCAAGCGTTCATTTTTCCACCCTTTTGTGTGTGCACTGTGCAGGACTCCTGCTTATTAGGCTGCCTGCGTCCATACTTGGACTGAGAGCATCATTGTCAGCGTCCTCAAAACTCTAGTGTGATCCAAATTCTCACCAATCCTATAGACGCCCACCACCTTATCATACACCATCCAATTTCAATCCCAAAATTGCCAACCATAATCAAATATTAAGCTCCACTATCCAATAATGACCACACAAGGTCCTGCTATTGGTAAAGCCAAGACCAAACAGAGCATTTAAATGGTACAAAATCTCTTTTATTAGTTCATATAACAGTTAAAAAAGACTAGAAGTTTACAAAAAAGTGCAAGAAAAAAAGGAAACATACAACTCCCATTAACAGTTTCTTTTTGCCGCATGGTATTGGACACCCACAATGCACCACATGATCGGTAGGAAAACTCACTGAATACTTCAGTACAAAACTGCTGGCAAGTTTATAAAAAATATCTCTGCTGTCTTTAATTTAACATGCCTAAAAAATGCCAGACAGAATGGTTACTAGGTAGGGAAAAACAAAACCCCAATGTTTTTAGCTACTTAAAGCAATAATCATTCCTTGTCCAAGAAAAGGGTAAAAAGAGCCACATTGTCAAAAGGGTTGTTACCCACACTAGTCTAAATAATGAATGCCTTCATATCCTAATTCAGGTTGGGATTAAGGAGGCCATTAACTGGATCCTTGCAGCGTTCTAGGAAGTCCCCTGGGAGCCGCGTCCTTTAACCCCGACGCGCACGTTTCGCCCTGCTTCTTCAGCCTGCTACATTGAGGTGTAATCTCTACTGGGCCAGAGACAATAGTTCAGCGTCCTCAAATCTCTAGTGAGATCCAAATTTTCACCAATCCTATAGACACCCTCCACCTTGTCATACACCATCCAATTTCAGCCTGTTACATTGAGGTGTAATCTCTCCTGGGCCAGAGACAATAGTTCTGCATCCTCAAATCTATAGTGAGATTCAAAATATCACCAATCCTATAGACACCCTCCACCTTGTCATTCACCATCCAATTTCAGTCTGTTACATTGAGGTGTAATCTCTCCTGGGCCAGAGACAATCGTTCTGCGTCCTCAAATCTATAGTGAGATTCAAAATCTCACCAATAGTTGTAACATCTTCTAGGAAAAAGCAATTAGTTCCAGCTGCGTGTAAAAAATTTCTTCTTTATTTCAACATTAAAATTATGTCATCTTCATAGTAAATGCCATACACACGGACACGGCAACGCGTTTCGATCTGTAAGATCTTTGTCAGAGTAACATCTTCTACCTTCTTTTACAGTACCATATAGCTGGTGGGTACATTTTCACAAAAATGAGCAAGTATGGTGGAAGACGCCATGGAAATGGGCGGGGGTTGCCAGCTGGTCCCGATGGTGGTGGTGGTGTTGCATCTGTTGGTAGTGGCAAAAGCACAATAGCACCTAAGGCAGGAGGTGTTGAGCCTGCGTAATCGTCTGGCTCCACAAGGCCTCGAAAGCTCTCTTTTCTGGGAGTAGGTAAACCACTTTTAAAGCTGGAGCTTCAGGAACAAGTTTTGGCTTACATTGCTGACACAGCCTCCAGCTCTCTCGCCTCCTCTTCTGAAGTTTCAAAAAATAAATGCACTGAGTCATCATTGGAGGCTCCTAGTCAGGAATAACACCTTTCCTTGTGTCCTTCACCCCTACCAAAAGTGAAGGATGTGGCAGGCCACACCACCGATTACTCCATGGAGCTCTTTTCACATACCATGCCTGGGTTAGCAAGTCAAATCGTGAATTCCCCAGTCCAAGATGAATCTGATATGGAGTGCACTGATGCACAGCCACTGCTAGATTTATCTGCTGGTACATTCACTCAGAGCACTACATTGTCCTCGCAGTGTACTGAGGCAGAATCAGACCCTGATGAAACTCAGGTGCCCCTTCCCGCATACTATACCACCTTACGAGGTGACACAGAGGAAGGTGCACAAGAAATTGAAGAGGAGGTTATGGATGACCCAGTTGTTGACCCAGATTGGCATCCATTGGGGGAAGAGGGTGCCGCTGCCAATAGCTCAGAAGAGGAGGAGGAGGATCCGCAGCAGGCAATGACATCGCAACAGCTGCTATCTGGCAGGACCGTAGCAGTCCAAAAACATGTTACAAAAACCAAAAGAGTTGCTGGTCAGCTTGGCCAGGTGGTCAAATTAGCACAGCGTGCAAGGTCTCAAAATGTCTTCCATAGTAGGAAGAGTGCAGTGTGGCACTTTTTTGAACAAAATCTTAATGATCAGGCAAAAGTTATCTGTAAGAAGTGCGCAAAGCCCTTTAGCTGAGGGAAAAATCTGAGAAATTTGAATACCAGTTGCGTGCTTAGACATTTAACCACCATGCACTTGCAAGCGTGGACGGACTACCAAACCTCACGTACCACATGTGCACCTGCTCCGAATGAAGGTAGTCAGCAACGCTACATCGTTTCCCCCACTGTAAGCCCACCGGTTAGCACACCACCAGCAGCAAATGTTGAGGTGTCGTCGCAAGGCCAAAGCAGTCATGGAATCACAATGTTATTGCTACGAAATACTGAATCTAGGCCATCAGCAACACCACCAACACTATCACCATCACCAACCCTCTCTCAGTCCGCCATGTCCACCGCTAGTTCCTGCATATGCAGCTCTCAAGTCCAGCTCACCCTACCAGAGACTCTGAGTAGGACAAGAAAGTACTCATCCTCTCATCCGCGTACACTGGCTTTGAACGCCCACTTTGCCAAACTAATCTCGTTAGAGATGATGCCCTATCGGTTGGTTGAAAGCGCAGCTTTCCACAAGCTCATGGCCTACGCAGTACTACACTATGACCTACCCAGTCGGCACTTCTTTTCGCGAAAAGCCATCCCAGCCCTCCACGTGCATGTGAAAGACCGCATTATCCATGCTCTCAAGCAATCAGTGAGGGGAAAGGTGCGCCTCACAACAGATGCATGGTCCAGTATGCATGGCCAGGGCCGTTACGTGTCCATCACTGCGCACTGGGTTAATTTGGTGGATGCAGGGTCCACAGGGGACAGCGGCGGTGGGACAGTGCTGCCTAGCCCACAGTATAGGAAACAGTTGGCTGTAGGCATTCGACCCATCTCCTCCTCCTCCTCCAGAAGCGAAAGCTCGTCCACAGAGCGCAGTCACACGAGCACTCCATCCGCAGCTACCAGTGTTGCACACGATGTGTCCCACTATCGAACAGCTAGTGGTAAGCGTCAGCAGGCTGTGTTGAAGATGATGTGTTTGGGCGACAACAGACACACCGCGGAGGTACTGGCCGACTACTTGCAGAGACAAACTGAGTCATGGCTGGGCAGTCTACATCTTGAGGCAGGCAAGGTAGTTAGTGATAATGGCCGGAATATTGTGGCAGCCATAGCCCTTTCAAAACTCAGACACATACCTTGCCTGGCTCACACCTTGAACCTGGTGGTGCAGTGCTTCCTCAATAAGTATTTGGAGTTAACACCCCTGCTCCATAAGGTGCGAAGACTGTGCTCGCACATCCAGCGGTCGCCCGTACACTCCAGTCATATGCAGAAGCTGCAGCGATTGCTCCACCTTCCCAAGCACCACTTAATTATCGACGTTGCAACAAGGTGGAACTCCAACCTGCACATGGTTCAGAGGCTGTGCGAAAAGAGGCAGGCTGTAATTCATTTGTGGGAGGATACACGGGCAGGCAGTTTGCAGACAGACATGGAGTTGTCTGGTGTGCAGTGGTCGAAGATGAAAGACCTCTGTAAAGTCCTTCAGTGTTTTGAGGAATGCACACGGCTGGTAAGCGCAGATGACACCATCCTAAGCATGAGCATCCCACTTATTCGTCTGCTCATGCAAACTTTGACGCACATTAAGGAGCAGGCTTCTGCAGCCGAGGAGGGAAGCCTTGATGACAGTCAGCCATTGTCTGCTCAGGGAAGTCTCGTGGACGAGATGGAGGAAAAAGAGGAGGAGGAGGAGGATGATGGGGATGATTATTTTGGGGAGGAGGATGCTTCTCAGGGGGCAAGAAAAAATGTTGGCGTGGCAAGGTCAGGTACAGGGTTTATGCGTGACTGGAGGGATGTGGATTTGCCAGAAAGTGCTCCTCCACCCAGCACTCGCAGTGCATCATTGACACCTGGAATATTGGCCCACATGTCTGATTATGCCTTGCAGATCCTAAAAAGGGACCCCCGCATTGCCAAAATGATGAACGATGACGACTACTGGTTGGCCAGCATCCTGGATCCACGCTATAAAGGCAAATTCCAAAACATCATGCCACAGGAGAACCTAGAGCTAACATTGGCTAACAAACAAGCAACTCTGGTAAACCGTTTGTTTGAGGCATTCCCAGCACACAGCGGCGGTGATGTTTTTCCAACGAGCCGTAGGGGGCAAAATGGAAGAGGTGTTCATGGTGCACACAGCTGAAGTGGCATTGGACACAGGGGTTTCATGACCATGTTGTGGACTGATTCTTCAAGTACCGCTCACACGACTGGTAATACTGCATCGATCGAAAGTGATAGGAGACAGCAGTTGTCAATTATGGTAACAAACTACTTCTCCTCCCATATCGATGTTCTCCCTCACCGGTCATTCCCCTTTGACTATTGAGCTAGTAAATTTGACACCTGGCCTGAATTGGCACAATATGCCTTACAGAAGCTCGCTTGCCCTGCTGCTAGTGTGTTATCTGAACGAGTCTTCAGTGCTGCTGGATCAATCCTGACAGAAAAAAGGACCTGTCTGTCGACCCAAAATGTTGATGATCTAACCTTCATTAAAATGAACCATGCATGGGTTTCAAAGGATTTTGTCCCACCTTCCCTTGATGACACATAGGTTGCCAGAAAAATGGCTTGCTTTGATCCTTCTCCTATTCCATGGACTTCTCCAATTACTCCATTTGCAGCTGCTGAATGTCCAACATCAACATATGCCAATTTTTCCACCTCCCTAACTGGGCTGCTTCCCCCCACAGGGCCGGGGTCACCACCTGGCGCACGGACCCTTGCGAGTGCCGTTGCCCTGGACAGGTGGGTGGGCACACTCTTTGGCAACGGCACTGGCACAAGGTCCCTCATAGTAGAATCAAGTGTCTCTGATGGTGGGGGTGCACACCCGCCGTCAGACACACCAGCGTACTATGAGGGGCCCTGTGCCAGTGCCGTCGCTAACGAGTGGGCCCCCTGCTTGCTCAGGATCACAGCACTTGCAAAGTTGAAATACTTACCTCCACCTGCTACACCGCCGTGACATCTTCCGCGTTTCCTGACAGTGACATTCTGGTCAGAGAGCGCGATGACATCATGTCTGTATGCCCTCTGCCTAAACAGTCCAAGTGCAGTGAGATGGAAGATGGGGACGACGAGGAGTCCAGACTAGTACAGAGATTCCCTAGCGAGGAGACTTATTTAATTGTTTTCAACGTTGGGACAGCTATTTTTGGGGAGCACTATACTCTGGAGAATGATATATGACGCCCACCATACACTGGAGCATTCCAAAGGTGGACATCAGACACTGGAGCAGCATTTACAGGGCCCATTATGCACTGGAGCATTAGAAATGGGGCCCACTATATATGGAGCATTATTTGAGCCCATAACACAGTGGAGCTTCATCCATGGGGACCAACATATACTGTAGCATTATGTGGAGCTCATCATATACTGTTTCAAACACTATATGGGACCAATGATTCTGTATGGAGAAATATATGGGCCTCATTACTCTGTATAGCACACTATGCGGTGGCCATAATACTGTATGGAGTAATATGCTGTCCGTTTTTGGAGCTAATGGAGAATTTAAAATGGATATCAGTCATGAGATGTAAGAAGTAAAGTATTTTTCATTGTACTATACCACTATTTCTCTGCCGTATCAGAGGATCATGAATTGTGGCATGTGTTAAAGGAGCCCATTGACACTCTGTGGCCCTGGGCCAACGAAAATCTGGAGCCAGCCCTCCCTCCCCACAACTTTAGCCAAATAACCCCCAGTTTTCATTGCCTAACTATTATTATAAAGTAAATTAAGGTTGACAAGCTTAAGTAATAAGAATTGATGTTTTTGGCATTAAAATGGGCACTCTAGGTGTGTTTCCTGTCCTCCACTCCCTGCCGACCTTGGTTCCCCATTGACTTGCATTGGGTTTCGTGTTTCAGTCGGCCTTCGACTTTTCATGATAATCGGCGGATTTCGTTTGACTGGACTTTTGAGAAAGTTGGGTTTCATGAAATCCGACTCGACCCAAAAAAAGGCAAAGTCGCTCATCTCTAGTTCCCACAAAAAAAAACACAACTTATTACAACTTCTAAACTCTTGACGTTGCACCCTAGACAAAACCCTATCACATTGCATGGGTTCAGAAGTTCGCTTGAAAGGCGGCACCGCCTCTCGTGTAGTTTTACGTTCACGTAAACGTCGATCAATTTGAAAGGCCAATGACATAGAGTCGTCAAGACCAGAGGGGACAGGAAATCCCACCATAACATCTTTTACGGTTTCTGCCAGACCCTTCCGAAAGAGAGCTGCTAGGGCATCATCATTACATTTAGTAAGGACCGCCCACTTTCAGAATTTTTGACAATATAACTCTGCAGAATACTGACCCTGGTTCAATGCCAATAAGGTTTTCTCAGCTTGATCAATAGCATTAGGTTCATCATACAACAACTCCAGGGCTGGAAAAAATGCATCCACATTAGTCAGAATAGGATCTCCAGTAGAGTTGAGCGACTTTTGGTTTTTTAGGGTCGCGTTTCATTTCGTGAAACCCGACTTTTCCAAAAGTCGGGTCGAGCAAGATCGTCCGATTATAGGGAAAAGTCGGGGTCGTCCCGAAACACGAAACCCAATGTAAGTCAATGGGGAATAAAAGTCGGCAGTGAGAGGAGGACAGGAAACACACCTACAGTGCCCATTTGAATGCCAAAAGCATCAATTCTTCTTACTTAAGCTTGTCAACCTTAATTAACTTCATAATACAAGTTACGCACTGAAAAATGGGGGTTATTTGGCTAAATTTGTGGGGGGGAGGGCTGGCTGCAGGTTTTCATGTGCCCTGGGCGAAAGCGCGCCCCTTTAACACATACCACAACTCATCATGCTCCGATACGGCAGAGAAATAGCGGTATAGTACAATGAAAAATACCTCACTTTTTACATCTCATGACGAAGCCCATCTATTTCTCCATACAAAATCATTGGTCCCATATAATGTTTGAAACAGTATATGATGAGCTCCACATAATGCTACAGTATATGTTGGTCCCCATGAATGAAGCTCCACTGTCTTATGGGCCCAAATAATGCTCCAAACATAATGGGCCCCATTTCTAATGCTCTAGTGTATAATGGGCCCTGTAAATGCTGCTCCAGTGTCTGATGTCCACCTTTGGAATGTTCCAGTGTATGGTGGGCCCCATCTATCATTCTCCAGAGTATAGTGCTCCCCAAAAATTGCTGTCCCAACATAGAAAACAATCAAATAAGTCTCCTCGCTAGGGAATCCCTGTACTTGTCTGGACAGGTGCTGTAGCTTGCTTAACAGCTCGCCAGCCGTTCTCACGCCCAGTATGGATTGCAGGTGATTGCACAAAGGTTAGAAAGGGTACCGTATCCCTGGATAACATGTATGGATAGCGTACACATTCAAAATATATGTCTATACAGCATGAGGCAGGCTCAGACGGTGTTAGGCCCAGTATGGATTGCACGTCATTGCACAAAGGTTAGAAGGGGTACCGTATCCCCGGATAACATGTATGGATAGCGTACACATTCAAAATATATGTCTATACAGCATGAGGCAGGCTCAGACGGTGTTAGGCCCAGTATGGATTGCACGTCATTGCACAAAGGTTAGAAAGGGTACCGTATCCCCGGATAATATGTATGGATAGCGTACACATTCAAAATATATGTCTATACAGCATGAGGCAGGCTCAGACGGTGTTAGGCCCAGTATGGATTGCACGTCATTGCACAAAGGTTAGAAGGGGTACCGTATCCCCGGATAACATGTATGGATAGCGTACACATTCAAAATATATGTCTATACAGCATGAGGCAGGCTCAGACGGTGTTAGGCCCAGTATGGATTGCACGTCATTGCACAAAGGTTAGAAGGGGTACCGTATCCCTGGATAACATGTATGGATAGCGTACACATTCAAAATATATGTCTATACAGCATGAGGCAGGCTCAGACGGTGTTAGGCCCAGTATGGATTGCACGTCATTGCACAAAGGTTAGAAAGGGTACCGTATCCCTGGATAACATGTATGGATAGCGTACACATTCAAAATATATGTCTATACAGCATGAGGCAGGCTCAGACGGTGTTAGGCCCAGTATGGATTGCATGTCATTGCACAAAGGTTAGAAGGGGTACCGTATCCCTGGATAACATGTATGGATAGCGTACACATTCAAAATATATGTCTATACAGCATGAGGCAGGCTCAGACGGTGTTAGGCCCAGTATGGATTGCACGTCATTGCACAAAGGTTAGAAAGGGTACCGTATCCCCGGATAACATGTATGGATAGCGTACACATTCAAAATATATGTCTATACAGCATGAGGCAGGCTCAGACGGTGTTAGGCCCAGTATGGATTGCACGTCATTGCACAAAGGTTAGAAGGGGTACCGTATCCCCGGATAACATGTATGGATAGCGTACACATTCAAAATATATGTCTATACAGCATGAGGCAGGCTCAGACGGTGTTAGGCCCAGTATGGATTGCACGTCATTGCACAAAGGTTAGAAGGGGTACCGTATCCCCGGATAACATGTATGGATAGCGTACACATTCAAAATATATGTCTATACAGCATGAGGCAGGCTCAGACGGTGTTAGGCCCAGTATGGATTGCACGTCATTGCACAAAGGTTAGAAGGGGTACCGTATCCCCGGATAACATGTATGGATAGCGTACACATTCAAAATATATGTCTATACAGCATGAGGCAGGCTCAGACGGTGTTAGGCCCAGTATGGATTGCACGTCATTGCACAAAGGTTAGAAAGGGTACCGTATCCCCGGATAACATGTATGGATAGCGTACACATTCAAAATATATGTCTATACAGCATGAGGCAGGCTCAGACGGTGTTAGGCCCAGTATGGATTGCACGTCATTGCACAAAGGTTAGAAGGGGTACCGTATCCCCGGATAACATGTATGGATAGCGTACACATTCAAAATATATGTCTATACAGCATGAGGCAGGCTCAGACGGTGTTAGGCCCAGTATGGATTGCACGTCATTGCACAAAGGTTAGAAGGGGTACCGTATCCCCGGATAACATGTATGGATAGCGTACACATTCAAAATATATGTCTATACAGCATGAGGCAGGCTCAGACGGTGTTAGGCCCAGTATGGATTGCACGTCATTGCACAAAGGTTAGAAGGGGTACCGTATCCCCGGATAACATGTATGGATGGCGTACACATTCAAAATATATGTCTATACAGCATGAGGCAGGCTCAGACGGTGTTAGGCCCAGTATGGATTGCACGTCATTGCACAAAGGTTAGAAGGGGTACCGTATCCCCGGATAACATGTATGGATAGCGTACACATTCAAAATATATGTCTATACAGCATGAGGCAGGCTCAGATGGTGTTAGGCCCAGTATGGATTGCACGTCATTGCACAAAGGTTAGAAGGGGTACCGTGTCCCCGGATAACATGTATGGATAGCGTACACATTCAAAATATATGTCTATACAGCATGAGGCAGGCTCAGACGGTGTTAGGCCCAGTATGGATTGCACGTCATTGCACAAAGGTTAGAAAGGGTACCGTATCCCCGGATAACATGTATGGATAGCGTACACATTCAAAATATATGTCTATACAGCATGAGGCAGGCTCAGACGGTGTTAGGCCCAGTATGGATTGCACGTCATTGCACAAAGGTTAGAAGGGGTACCGTATCCCCGGATAACATGTATGGATAGCGTACACATTCAAAATATATGTCTATACAGCATGAGGCAGGCTCAGACGGTGTTAGGCCCAGTATGGATTGCACGTCATTGCACAAAGGTTAGAAGGGGTACCGTATCCCCGGATAACATGTATGGATAGCGTACACATTCAAAATATATGTCAATACAGCATGAGGCAGGCTCAGACGGTGTTAGGCCCAGTATGGATTGCACGTCATTGCACAAAGGTTAGAAGGGGTACCGTATTCCCGGATAACATGTATGGATAGCGTACACATTCAAAATATATGTCTATACAGCATGAGGCAGGCTCAGACGGTGTTAGGCCCAGTATGGATTGCACGTCATTGCACAAAGGTTAGAAGGGGTACCGTATCCCCGGATAACATGTATGGATAGCGTACACATTCAAAATATATGTCTATACAGCATGAGGCAGGCTCAGACGGTGTTAGGCCCAGTATGGATTGCACGTCATTGCACAAAGGTTAGAAGGGGTACCGCATCCCCGGATAACATGTATGGATAGCGTACACATTCAAAATATATGTCTATACAGCATGAGGCAGGCTCAGACGGTGTTAGGCCCAGTATGGATTGCACGTGATTGCACAAAGGTTAGAAAGGGTACCGTTTCCCTGGATAACATGTATGGATAGCGTACACATTCAAAATATATGTCTATACAGCATGAGGCAGGCTCAGACGGTGTTAGGCCCAGTATGGATTGCACGTCATTGCACAAAGGTTAGAAGGGGTACCGTATCCCCGGATAACATGTATGGATAGCGTACACATTCAAAATATATGTCTATACAGCATGAGGCAGGCTCAGACGGTGTTAGGCCCAGTATGGATTGCACGTCATTGCACAAAGGTTAGAAAGGGTACCGTATCCCTGGATAACATGTATGGATAGCGTACACATTCAAAATATATGTCTCAGGAGGCAGGCTCAGACGGTGTCAGGCACAGTATGGATTTGACGGCCCAGATTACACAGCGGAGGAGCAGGGAGAGGTAAAGATTGCAAATGCTGGGGCCCTGGCCAAGCAAGGGGGGCCCACTCATGGGCGTCGGTACTGGCACTGGGCCCCTCATAGTACAGCGGTGTGTCTGACGGCGGGTGTGCACCACCACCGTCAGAGACACTTGATTGCACTATGAGGGACCCTGTGCCAGTGCCCGCGCCCAAGAGTCGGCCTACCCACCTGTCCAGGGCAACGGCACTCGCACGGTGTCGTGCGGTAGGTGGTGACCCCGGCCATGGGGGGGGGAGGCAGCACAGTTAGGGAGTTTTAGAAAGTGGCATATGTTGATGTTGGACATTCAGCTGATGCAAAAGGCGAAATAGGTGAAGTACCAGGAAGAGGTGGACCAAAGCAAGCCATTTTTCTGTCACCCTATGTGTCATCAGGGGAAGGTGGGACAAAATCCTTGGAAACCCATGCATGGTTCATTTTAATGAAGGTTAGATCATCCACATTTTGGGTTGACAGACGGGTCCTTTTTTCTGTCAGGATTGATCCAGCTGCACTGAAGACTCTTTCCGATAGCACACTTGCAGCTGGGCAAGCGAGCTCCTGTAAGGCATATTGTGCCAATTCAGGCCAGGTGTCCAGTTTAGCGGCCCAATAGTCAAAGGGGAATGACCTGTGTGGGAGAACATCGATATGGGAGGAAAAGTAGTTTGTAACCATAGTTGACAACTGCTGTCTCCTGTCACTTTCCATCGATGCAGTATTACCAGTTGTGTGAGCGGTATTTGAAAAATCAGTCCACAACATTGTCATGAAACCCCTGTCTCCAACGCCACTTCTGCTGTGTGCACCACGAACACCTCTGCCAAGCTGCCCCCGGCCCGTACGGCTCGTGTGAGAACCATCACCGCTGCTGTGTGCTGGGAATGCCTCAAGCAACCGATTTACCAGAGTTGCTTGTTTATTAGCCAATATTAGGTCAAGGTTCTCCTGTGGCATGATGTTTTGTAATTTGCCTTTATAGCGTGGATCCAGGATGCTGGCCAACCAGTAGTCGTCATCGTTCATCATTTTGGCAATGCGGGGGTCCCTTTTTAGGATCCGCAAGGCATAATTTGACATGTGGGCCAATGTTCCCGGTGTCAATGATGCACTGCGAGTGCTGGGTGGAGGAGCACTTTCTGGCAAATCCACATCCCTCCAGTCACGCACAAACCCTGTACCAGACCTTGCCACGCCAACATTTTCACTTGCCCCACGAGATGCATCCTCCTCCCCTAAGTAATCATCCCCATCATCCTCCTCCTCCTCCTCCTCTTCTTCCTCCACCTCGTCCAGGAGAGGTCCCTGAGCAGACAATGGCTGAATGTCATCAAGGATTCCCTTCTCCTCTTCCTCCTCATCAACATAGGCTGCAGACGCCTGCTCCTTAAGGTGCGTCAAAGTTTGCATGAGCAGACCCATAAGTGGGATGCTCATGCTTAGGATGGCGTCGTCTGCGCTTACCAGCCGTGTGCATTCCTCAAAACACTGAAGGACTTTACAAAGGTCTTTCAGCTTCGACCACTGCACGCCTGTCAACTCCATGTCTGCTCTCAAAGTGCCTGGCCGTGTATCCTCCCACAAATGCATTATGGCCTGCCTCTGCTCGCACAGCCGCTCCACCATGTGCAGGGTGGAGTTCCACCTTGTTGCAATGTCGATAATGAGGCGGTGGTTGGGAAGGTGGAGCAATCGCTGCAGCTTCTGCATACGAACGGAGTGTACAGGCGACCGGCGGATGTGCGCGCACAGTCTTCGCACCTTCTGGAGCAGGGCTGTTAACTCCGGATAATTTTTGAGGAAGCACTGCACCACCAGGTTCAAGGTGTGAGCCAAGCAAGGTATGTGACTGAGTTTTGAAAGGGCTATGGCTGCCACAAAATTACGGCCGTTATCACTAACTACCTTGCCTGCCTCAAGATGTACACTGCCCAGCCATGACTCAGTTTGTCGCTTCAAGTACTCGGCCAGCACCTCGGCGGTGTGTCTGTCGCCCAAACACATCATCTGCAACACAGCCTGCTGACGCTTTCCACTAGCTGCTCGATAGGGGGACACATCGTGTGCAACAGTGGCAGCTGCAGATGGAGTGCTCGTACGACTGCGCTCTGTGGACGAGCTGTCGCTTCTGGAGGAGGAGGAGGGTCGAACGCCTACAGCCAACTGTTTCCTATACCGTGGGCTAGGCAGCACTGTCCCACCACCGCTGTCCCCTGTGGACCCTGCATCCACCACATTAACCCAGTGCGCAGTGATGGACACGTAACGGCCCTGGCCATGCCGACTGTACCATGCATCAGTTGTGAGGTGCACCTTTCCGCTCACTGACTGCTTGAGTGCATGGACAATGCGGTCTTTCACATGATGGTGGAGGGCTGGGATGGCTTTGCGAGAGAAGAAGTGGCGACTGGGTAGGTCATAGCGTGGTACTGCATAGGCCATGAGTTCGCGGAAAGCTGTGCTTTCCACCAACCGAAAGGGCATCATCTCAAACGAGATTAGTTTGGCAATGTGGGCGTTCAAACCCAGTGTACGCGGATGAGAGACTGAGTACTTTTTTGACCTACTCATAGTGTCTGGGAGGGTGAGCTGGACTTGAGAGCTGCATATGGTGGAAGTAGCGGTGGACAGGGCGGACTGAGAGAGGGTTGATGATGGTGATGGAGTTGGTGTTCTTTCTGATGGCCTAGAATCAGTCTTTCGTTGATATAACAGTGGGATTCCCTGACTGCTGTGGCCTTGCAACGACACCTCAACATTTGCTGCTGTGCTAACCGGTGGGCTTACAGTGGGGGAAACAATGTAGCATTGCTGACTACCTTCGTTGTGATCAGTTGCACATGTGGCACTTGAGGTTTGGTGTTGTGTCCACGCTTGCAAGTGCATGCTGGTTAAATGTCTAAGCATGCAACTGGTATTCAAATTTTTCAGATTTTTCCCTCGGCTAAAGGTCTTTGCGCACTTCTTACAGATAACCTTGGCCTGATCATGAGGATTTTGTTCAAAAAAGTGCCACACTGCACTCTTCCTACTTTGGCAGACATTTTGCGGCCTAGCACGCTGTGATCTTTTGACCCTCTGGACAAGCTGTCCAGCAACTCTTTTGATGTTTGGAACCTGTCTTTGGAGTGCTCCGGGCCTGCCAGATAACAGCTGTTGCGATGTCGATGTCTGCTGTGGATGCTCCTCATCTGAGCTATTGGAAGCAGCACCCTCTTCCCCCAATGGATGCCAATCTGGGTCAACAACTGGGTCATCCATCACCTCCTCTTCTATGTCATGTGCACCTTTCTCTGTGTCACCGTGTATGGTGGTATAGTGTGCGGGAAGGGGCACCTGAGTCTCATCAGGGTCAAAATCTGGCTCTGTACACTGCGAGGACAATGTAGTGCTCTGAGTGAATGTACCAGCAGAATCATCCATCAGCGGCTGTGCATCAGTGCACTCCATGTCAGATTCATCTTGGCCTGGGTAATTCACCATTTGACTTGATAATCCAGGCATGGTATGTGAAAACAGCTCCATGGAGTAATCAGTAGTATGGCCTGCGTCATCCTTCAATCTTGGTTGGGGTGAAGGACACAAGGAAAGGTGTGGTTCATGAACATGAGCCTCCAATGACGACTCAGTGCTTTTACTTTTTACAACTGAAGAAGAGGAGGCGATAGAGCTGGAGGCTGAGTCAGCAATGTAAGACAAAACTTTTTCCTGATGCTCTGCCTTTAAAAGCGGTTTGCCAACTCCTAGAAAACTAAGCGTTCGAGTCCTTATGTAGCCAGACGATGACGCAGGGTCAGCACCTCCTGCATTCGGTCCTATTTTGCTCTTGCCACTACCATCAGATCCACCACCAACACCATCATTACCAGCTGCCAACCCCCGCCCAATTTCACGGCCTCTTCCACCAGCCTTCCTCATTTTTGGTAGAAATGTAGAAAAAATCCAACAAACTATATAGTAATGTAAAACAAGGTACAAGGTGTCTATAGGACAGGGGAGTTTTAGAATTTCTGCACACACTTGTGGACAGTGGACACTTGTGGATAGTGTGCGGCCCACTGATATCTGAGCGCTATGTGACACGCTCGATGGCACAGCTGCCTGTGACCAAAGTGACGAGAGGATAATGGAGATTTTGAATCTCTGCGTACACTTGTGGACAGTGGACACTTGTGGATTGTGTGCGGCCCACTGATATCTGAGCGCTATGTGACACGCTCGATGGCACAGCTGCCTGTGACCAAAGTGACGAGAGGATAATGGAGATTTTGAATCTCTGCGTACACTTTTGGACACTGGACACTTGTGGATTGTGTGTGGCCCACTGATATCTGAGCGCTATGTGACACGCTCGATGGCACAGCTGCCTGTGACCAAAGTGACGAGAGGATAATGGAGATTTTGAATCTCTGCGTACACTTGTGGACAGTGGACACTTGTGGATTGTGTGCGGCCCACTGATATCTGAGCGCTATGTGACACGCTCGATGGCACAGCTGCCTGTGACCAAAGTGACGAGAGGATAATGGAGATTTTGAATCTCTGCGTACACTTTTGGACACTGGACACTTGTGGATTGTGTGCGGCCCACTGATATCTGAGCGCTATGTAACACGCTCGATGGCACAGCTGCCTGTGACCAAAGTGACGAGAGGATAAGGGAGATTGGATTGCTTTTAAAAAAGCAGTTTGCGGAGCAGTGTGTAAACAGCAATGCCAGCGTGTCAGGAAGCCTTAAAAGGCAGCCCAACAACCAACACCACTGATACACCACAATATAGCCTCCCCTTGCACTGCACACACAGTGACTTGTGTGTTGTGCAGGCCAAATCGCTAGCAGCAGAAGCAGTTTTTTTGTCTTCTTCCCTGCCTAACGCTCTCCCTACAGAATCAGCAGCAACCTCTCCCTATACTAAGATCGGCAGAAGTAAGATGGCGGTCGGCGTGCACGCCCTTTTATACCCCCTGTGACTCCCACCAAAGCAAGCCAATCACTTGCATGCCCTTCTGAAAGATGGTGGTGACCCGTGCCTATGTCATCACGTTGCCCACAGTGTCCGTGGATCCTGATTGGCTGAAAAAGAGTGCAAAACAAACTTTTGAAACGCGACTTTGGCGCGTAAGTCGCCGACCTCGTGGCCGACCTCATCCTAGGGTCGGGTTTCGTTTCATGAAACCCGACTTTGCCAAAAGTCGGCGACTTTTGAATTTTTTCGACCCGTTTCGCTCAACTCTAATCTCCAGGTGTCAAAGAAAAAGCCCAATCCTGGGGATCGCCGCGCAGCAGGGAGATGACAATTTTAGCCTGCTGCATCGAGCTCCCCGATGAGTTTGGTTTCAAAGCAAAAAATAGTTTACAATTATTCTCAAAAATCAAAAATTTAGACCGATCCCCAGAAAACACATCATGAGTAGGGATCTTTGCTTCTACAGCAGATGATTGAGCAAGATAGGCAGAAATTCCCCGCACTTCAGCAGCGAGTTGCTCAACATGATCGGACAATTGCTTAGTCTCCATTAGCGAAAAAGTCCTCCTACGGCCCCAGAGAAAAAGAGGAAAAAATATATAAAAAAATTCTGACACATTTTTTTTTTTACAATTCCTTCCCTCAATAAAGTCTACAGTATGGCTGGTGAATCTGTTATGAACAGGTCACCGAGGAGGATGGCAGGAATAGGCTAGGCCACCAGGAAACCAGAAAAGTTGGTAACTTAGCAGATTGCAGACCCCTAATCCTAACAACATAACTAGCTGTAGCCGTGGAGCGTACCTACGATGCCCTAGACGCCTAGACTAAGCCCAAAGCAAGAAAGGTGAAATCTAAACTGCCCCGGAGTAGACCCCAAAGGAATAGATAGCCCCCAAACATATATTGTCGACAAGATCAGACACAAACGCATGCAGAAAATAGACTGAGCAAATGATGGGGCCCAAACAAACTAGATAGGATAGAAAAGGAAAGACACTGTCTGCAACCACTCAAAAACCCGAAAAAAAACAACATGTCTGATGTACAAAAAAACACTGAGGTCTCACGACCTCGCCCCCACTATACCAGCATTCTGGTATGAACTGGCAGCAAAGCAAAAGAGACTAATATAACAGGGGACTGAACAAACTGAAACAAGCTGTAACATATGGAGCGGGGTCCAGCACAGCCCCAAGCAGGGATCACCCTGAACCCACAAAGCAAAACAGAAAAAGGCAAAACCAGATCAGAAGCAAAGGATTAGCAAATTAACAGCTTAGCTGAAAAATGCAGGATTAGGTAGGAGACAGCAGACCTCAAGTTGCACAGGAAGAACTAATCACCAGCAACAATTGAGGGAAGTCTGCTCACTTAAATACTCCCAATCAGTAACCCCAGATCTCCAATCATCATCAGGTGGCAGACCTCTGTCAATCCAGCCAGCTCCACCACCCAGTAACCACCAGAGGGAGCCCAACTCAGAAGTAAGATAATTCACAACACCTATAGTTACTGACCATCCTGGAGTGCAACCAGATTCCTGACAATAGGTCAGAAATACCTTCACGGGAGGTGGCGATGCATCACCCCATCTAAAGTGTATAGCTCACCTGATACCTGAGATGAATCCAGGAATCCCAATAGCTCTACTTCTGGGAAGAGATGTACTACAAGTCCATAAGTCTAGAGAATGTATAAACGGCTCCAGGAATGCTCAGTACACACAGAGGCACGACCTTGGATCGGTCATCATAGGAGATGTCTGCCTAGGATGAGCACACAAGCTGGCCTTAGTCAACAGCATGCTTACCAATACTCTTGAAAATGGATGTCCGTCCCTCTTCCAGCCATGTAAGAGTAGCTTCCTGGTAAAAGAGTTGCCATGCAATGCTCCATTACCTTGTCCGTTAACTGATCCTATTTGTGAAGACCACACATGTGACAGCAACCAAGATCACATAGGGTGTACAGTTTTCCACAGAACAAGAGAAGACAACAAGGTAGCAATGTCCATAGAAGACAGACTGTTTTTGGACATCATGGATCGAGAGATGGTAAGAGTTGAGTCAAAGAGTTGGATGGCCCCTCTACCATTTAAACCCCAGAGGCAACGCTTACCCACCAACAGAGAACCTGTTTGCGGTCGATTTGTCTCCCTCAAATGCAAATTTCAGAAGGCACCTGAAATGAGAGAGCACTTCTTTGCCTTCATGGAGAAAATACTTCAGAATGGTCATGCAGAAATTACACCTGTACTTCAAGATTCCGAGGAATGTTGGTATCTACCTATTTTTGGCATGTATCATCCTAAGAAACCTGGTCAGATAAGAGTAGTATTTGGCTCAAGCGCCAGATATGAAGGTGTCTCACTAAACGATGTCTTTTTGTCTTGCCCAGACCTCAATAACAGACTTCTAGGATTAGTTCTTCGCTTCCGCAAAGATGCAGTGGCATTCATTGCTGACATACAACAGATGTTTCATTGCTTCCTTGTCAAAAAAAGAACATAGAAACTATTTGAGGTTTTTCTTGTACTGCGATAATGACCCCTACAAAAACATCGTGGCGTATCGGATGAAAGTACACATCTTTGGGAACGGCCCTTCCCCTGCTGTTGCCATCTATGGTCTTAGACATTCAGCCAGAGAGGGCGAAGCAAAGTACAGGTCGGATATTAGATCGTTTGTGGAGAAGGATTTCTACATGGACGACAGCTTGAAATCCATACTCACACTCGGCAGTCAGTCTCTTAAAGAGGACACAAGAAATGTTCGCTTTGTCTAATTTAAGGCTGCACAAAATTGCTTCCAACAGCCAAAAAATGATGGCAGCTTTTCCCTCTCAAGATTACTCAACTGATCTAAAAGACTTGGATTTAGACACAGACTTCTCATGCAACGGAGCCTCAGTTTGCTTTGGAATTTGAAGAGATACATTTACCTTTTGGATCAATGAAGAAGAATAACCTTTCACACGTAGAGGCGTCCTGTCCGTGATAAACAGCCTGTACGATTCTCTAGGATTTGTAACCCCTGTAACTATACAAGGCAAAATGATGTTGAGAGACTTCACCCAAGAGATGTCTGAATGGGATGATCCTCTTCCCATGGAGAAGAGAGATTTGTGTTTAAGATGGAAGTAATCTTTAAAGGCCTTGTCAGATCGTTACGTGGCACGACCATACGCTTCCGTGCCATCAACAGAAGTCAAGACGTAAAGGCTCTGTATCTTCTGCGATGCCTCAACCAAAGCGATTGCAGCAGTAGTATATCTGAAAACTACTGACATCAAGGAACAATGCCATGTAAGGCTTGTTATGAGCCGGGCAAAACTAGCGCCAGTCCAGGAGCACACAATACCCAGACAGGAACTCTGTGCGGCTGTGCTAGCAGTAGAGTTAGCTGAACTTATCTCGACAGAAATTGACCTTGAAACCAAGGGCGTTGAGTTCCACTCAGACAGCAAGGTAGTGCTTGGGTACATTTGCAACGAAACCCGACAGTGGCGCTGTGTCCACACACCACAATCCTGCGGACCATGCAACTAGATCCGTTGAATCAAGACACCTTAAGGACACAACCTGGTTTACGGGCCCTGCATTCCTATACTGTTCAATGCCTTACAGTAACAAATCAGACACCTTTGAACTGGTAGATCCAGATGCAGATGAAGAAATCCGCCCTCAGGTATCCATTTTAAGTATGGTGACTTCAGACAATCACCTCAAATCCCACCATTTCAGTAGGTTTTCAACCTGGAACTCACTTGTTCATGTCATTGCTTGTTTAATTCATGTGGCTCAGTCTTACAAGTCAACATCACCCACCAGTCAGAAGTCTTGTAAAGGTTGGCACCATGGCAAGCACACCTTTACCACTCCAAACCTGGAAAATGCCAAGAACACGATAATCTGTACTATACAACGTGAGTGTTACGCCAAAGAAATAGACAACCTCAACAAAGGTCAACCCATTTCTAGACACAGTGTCTTGAAAAAGCTTGATCCAATCATTGACCAAAATGAGCTGTTAAGAATTGGAGGTCGTCTTCAAGAAGCCATGGTGGAATTCATGGAAAAACACCCTGTAATAATTCCAGGTCATCATCATGTGGCTACTTTGCTCGTACAGCACCATCATGTTTTGGTGAATCATCAGAGCTGATTGTTTACCGAAGGGAATCTACAAACAGCTGGTTTATGGATAGTCGGAGCAAAGAGATGTGTGAGTAAACTCATCTCCAACTGTGTGACTTTTCGCAAACTCTGTGGTGCGACTCAAAACCCAAAGATGGCCAATCTCCCATCAGACAGACTTACTGTAGTATGGATCCTCCCTTTACCAACATCGGACTGGATGTATTCGGGCCATGGTCTGTGGTTGCACGGCACACTAGAAGAGCCCAAGCCAATTCAAAATGCTGGGCAGTTATGTTCACCTGTATGTCCATCAGGGCGGTCTACATCGAAGTAATTGACTCGATAAACACCACAAGTTTCATAAATTCACTCCGATGTTTCATTGCCAGCAGAGGCACCGTGAAACACATTCACTCTGATAGAGGCACAAATTTTTTAGGAGCAGTGAAAGAACTTCAAATTCCTTCCAACCTAGACCTTACCAATGTGGAAAGGTAGTTGAGTGAGCAGGGATGTACCTGGACCTTCAATTTACCACACTCTTCTCACATGGGAGGTGCTTGGGAGAGGATGATTGGAATAGCACTTAAAATCTTAAACTCTATCTTCTTGCAAGAAGGCAGCACAAGACTCATACATGAAGGTTTGACTACATTCTTGGCAGAAGTTTTGGCCATCATAAATACCAGACCATTGACTGCAATCTCCAGTGACGTTGAAGATCCAACCATTCTCACTCCCGCCATGTTACTCACTCAGAAAACTGACACTCCTAGCGCTCCACTGGGAGAATTCAGCAGCAAGGACCTCTACAGAAGTCAAAGGGGACAAGTCCAAAGTCTCTCCAATACTTTCTGGGACAGATAGGGAAAGCAATATCTCTCCACATTACAGCCTAGGAAAAAGTGGCAGATCGACAGGCCGAACTGAGTGGCCACTAGGCCTCATCACCAAGATATTTCCAAGTGAAGATGAGAAGGTGCGCTAGGTCGAGGTCAAAATATGGAAAGCTGGGGAGAGTAAACTATTCCTCAGACCAGTTGTGGAACTAGTTCTATTGCTTTTGCCAAAAGAGCCTGTAAGTGGCATCAGTTGATGCCAAGCGGGGAGTGTTCTGCCCTCTGAATATAGGGCAAATATGTTTATATTATGTGCTGGTTTAGTTGGCACCAATTAGTGGTGGCTGAATTTATAGCTGTGTCTGTAATAGCTTTACAGCCTGTTTCTTTAACAGAGCAATGCATTGTTAGAATGAAGCAATGTATTCTGGGATGAGGGAGATGCCATTTTCTTCTGTGTATATCGAAGGATGCACGTTGTTTACTTGTCCTCCTGTAACTCGCCTACTTGAGTTCATTATCCTGGTAAAGCATATCTAGTAAGTTTAATATTTTTTCTTGCAATGCAGTGTTATACAGAGATGTTATTAACTGTATAGCAGTCAGTGCTCAGTAGATGTAATTAGACACCTGTGTGTTTCTATGTAAAGTTTGCATCACACTGTATACTTCCTCTAATTGTGTTAGCTGTGTGATCATCTGTCCAATACTTACTCATGTCGTTTGCATTCTTTATGGTTTTATTGCATGTTCTATACTCTTCACCAATAAACAAGTTAGACTACAGTGAACAGTCTGCTTATTTTGGAAGATAGAAGGTGGTTTATGCTTTATGCTAGAGTGCACACCGTTTTAACATGTATGAAGGCAGAACATAGGGAGATGGACCGGGCTAGTGGTACCTCTCTCATATTAGGGCTGAAACTATTGGGGCTATCACCATTGCCAGGGGAGCGCTTTCTGACCAGGACAGACCTTTGCACTTGACTGAAGGGGGTGGGTCAGAGATAAAAGGGAAGGAGCAAGCGAAAGTGAGGTATTTGGCCGGAAGACAAAGTGCGTAGCAGGAGAAGGTTGACTCACTCTCTGCAGCAGGATGCCAGGAGACCAGGCCACATTGCCAATTATCCTCACACGCTTAGACTGACGGTGAGCAACGCATGACTGTGGGCCCGCGCACCTCCGATACTTGGGAGACGTCCTCCTGTACCATTGTGCTGACTGTAGACAGTGCGCTCTGCAGGCCTGACTGGGGTAAACACGCAGAGTCGACCAGCATATCCCCGGTCCCCGACGCTGACCTCCATCCTTCTACATCGGTGCCACAGATGCCTCCTCCACTGACACTCTGCTCCGGTTCTACAAGGCTACGCCTAGGAGGACCAGGCCAGAGACTTGACGCATCACTTACGGCGCCACCGCGGGATCTCCAAGCCTCCATCCTCTGGAAACATCAGACTGATAAGTTTACATAATTATAGAACACTTATTCTCGGTTTGAACCTTAACCTCCATACCTCCCTTATTCTCATCCTGCGTGAAGTATTCCCTGTATTAAACACCATTTAACTCTTGATCTGCTTCCTGCTTGATCTTATGGAGGCTGTTATGAGCTCATTTTCTGCTCCACCAGTTGAGAGTTCCCCTTCCGTTCTCCCAATGGTGGTGACGGGAGGTAGTGAGGTTGGTTTGAGTGGTAGTGATCTGCCACCTGGTGAGGAAGATAGTGATTGGATCTCTGGAGTATCAGACTGGATATAAGACAGCCGACGCCCTATCCTGTTGCTGGTGATTCAGTCTGTTTCTCAGGTCTAGGACTCAGCTCTGTTCCAGTCTTCTAAAGATAAGTTTGTTTTTTGCTAATGTTCACACTTGCTCTTGTTGGTCTTTTCAGTTTTTTTTTGTGGTCAGCCAGCCCGGCTGGGCTGTGCTGAATTTTCACTCTTATTTGCCAAATTGCCTTTTTTTTGTCCCTTATTAGATTAGCCTCTTTTTGCTCTGTCTCAGAATATTTCAGAGTGCTGATATAGTGGGAGAAGTCTAGTGACTTCAGGGTTAATTTTGCTATCAGTTGTGTTGGACATTTTGTAAGGTTTTTTGGCAGACTGCAGACAGTGTCTTTCCTTTCCTGTCCTTTCTAGTTAGTCTGGCCCCATCGTTTGCTCAGCCTATTTTCCTGCCTTTGTGTTTTCATCTTTTTTTCACCATCATTACATGTGGGGGGCTGTCTCTCCTTTGGGGTCTGCTCTGGGGCAGTTAGCTTTCCACTTTTCCTGCTTTAGGCTTATTTAGTTTCTCCGGTTGTGATGAGGCATCTAGGACCACCGTAGGAATGCTCCACGACTGCTGCTAGTTGTGTGTTAGGATCAGGGGTCTGCAGTCTGCATAGTTACCAACCTCTTTGGTTTTCTGAGACTTAGCTTGTGTTGTTTTTTATTTCACCCTCAGCTACCCGTTCATAACAGAATCACCAGCCATACCGCAGATCTAGGGTACTCAAAAGCAGGAAAAAAAAATGTCAGAATTTTTTTTTTTTATATGCATTTTTTTCTATTTTTCTCTGGGGCCGTAGGAGGATTTTTTCCTTAATGGAGATTAAGCAATTGTCTGATCGTGTGGAGCAGCTCGCTGCTGAAGTGCAGGGAATTTCCGCCTATCTCGCTCAATCACATGCTGTTGAACCCAAAATCCCCACTCCTGATGTGTTTTCTGGGGATCGGTCTAAATTTTTGAATTTTAAGAATAATTATAAATTATTTCTTGCCTTGAAGCTCATCGGGTAGCTCGGCGCAGCAGGTTAAAAGTGTCATCTCCTTGATGCGCGGCGATCCCCAGGATTTGGCGTTTTCTCTGACACCTGAAAATCCTATTCTGACTAATGTGGATGCATTTTTTCAGGCCTTGGGGTTGTTATATGATGGACCTAATTCCGTTGATCAAGCTGAGAGAACCCTGTTGGCATTAAACCAGGGTCAGGATCATATTGTCAAAAATTCCAAAAGTGGGTGGTCCTTACTACATGGAATGATAGTGCATTGGCAGCCCTCTTTCAGAAAGGTTTATCAGAGACCGTAAAAGATGTTATGGTGGGATTTCCTGTTCCCTCCGGTCTGGATGGCTCTATGTCATTAGCCATTCAAGTTGATCGGCATTTACGTGAACGTAAAAATACACAGGAGGCGCTGCCACCTTTTGAACAAGTGTCTGAACCTATGCAATGTGATGGGGTTTTGTCTAGGACGCAACGTCGGGAGTTTAGAAGGCATAATAAGCTGTGTTTTTTCTGTGGAGACTCCTCTCATACTATTTCTGTCTGCCCTAAACGAGAGAAACGTTTTGCACACACATTTGCTGTGGGCAGTATACAACCTAAGTTCCTTTTGGCAATTACTCTGATCTGCTCCTAGTCCACATTTTCCAATAAGGCTTTTGTGGATTCAGGAGCAGCTGATGGATTTGGACTTTGCTAAACGTTGTGGTTTGTCCATGACGCCTCTGCAGATGCCTATTCCTTTGAGGGGTATTGATGCCACTCCGTTGGTGGAGAATAAACCTCGGTTTTGGACCCAGGTGAAAATGCGAGTTGACCCTGACCACAAGGAAAATTGTAAATTTTTGTTGCTGCATAATTTGCATGACACTATTGTTCTGGGGTTTCCCTGGTTGCAAACTCATAACCCAGTTTTGGATTGGAAATCTGTGTCTGTGGTGAGTTGGGGTTGTCAGTGTGTTCTTAGGGACGCTCCTGTTTTCTCCACCTCTCCTCAGTCTCATGATGTTCCTGATTATCTGGCTGAATTCTCTGATGTATTTAGTGAGAGTAAGTCTGCGTCTTTGCCCCATCATAGGAGTTATGACTGTCCAATTGAGTTGATGCCTGGGTGTAAATTTCCCAAGGGTCGGCTTTTTAACTTATCTGTACCCGAACATGATGCTATGCTATCCTATATTAAGTAGTCGCTGGAGAAGGGTCATATTAGACCATCCTCGTCACCGTTAGGTGCTGGGGTTTTTTTTGTGGCCAAGAAAGATGGTTCATTAAGACCGTGTATTGATTATCGTTCCCTTAACAAGATGACGGTTAAATATCAGTACTAGTGTTGAGCTTTCCGATACCGCAAGTATCGGGTATCTGCCGATATTAGCTGTATCGGAATTCCGATACTGACTTCCGATACTTTTTTCATATCGGATACCGGAATCGGAAGTTCCCATAATGCTATCAGCCCGCTCGCTTTGATTCAGCCAATGGGATTCCTCAGAAGTGTGGGCACATCCTGTTAGGCATGTAGGCATGTTAACTATTGGCATGGCTGTGATTGGCTGCTGAAATGATGTCATGATGCACTATAAAAGCCACTGCCACCGCCATTTCTGGTCACTCTGCTGTGAATTCAGTTAGGGACAGGCTGCTGTTGAAGACTGTGAGGGACAGTTAGAAATAGAGATTATCAAAACAATATTGTGATTTACCAAGGCTACATAAACCACCACTGTAGCTTGCTTTTCCCTAGCAGCAGTGTTCACAGCTGTCTGCAAGGGCTGTGTGAGTGCAGCTCACGATGTGGAGTGGGTCCTGCAGCCACGTCTGGATGTAGGCCACCCAGCGTGCCTCACTGCTGCCTCATACTTATTTTTCTTTTTGAGCTGCTTATTTTAAAAAAATTCTATCTATTGTGCTTCCATCCGTATCCATATACGTTGGTTGCAAACACTAGTAGTAGATAGCGGAGCCTTTCTGCAGCCTTTCAGTGCTAGTGCCCACTTAGCTGCACTGTTCATGGCTGTCTGAGAGGTCTCTGACTGTGTGTGAGTGCAGCTCACGCTGAGTAGTGTGTCCTGCAGCTACGTCTGGTTGTAGGCCACTCAGCGTGTCACTGCCTCACACATTTTTCTTTTATTGCAGCTCATTTTTTCTCCTATTAGTGTGCATCCATCCGTATCCATATACGGTGGTTGCAAACACTCTATGAGTACACAGCGGAGCCTTTCTGCAGCCTGTCAGTGCTAGTGCCCACTTAGCTGCACTGTTCACGGCACACATTTTTCTTTAATTGCAGCTCATTTTTTCTTCTCCTATTAGTGTGCATCCATCCATATCCATCTACATTGGTTGGTTGCAAACACTATATAGGAGTAGATAGAGGAGCCGTTTTCTGGCTTGTGCCCTTCAGCTGCAGCCAGATTAGTATTACCCAATTTTTTTGGAGCCTCATCTTTTGCATTGTAGGTTACCTGCCTGCATTGTAATAGCTCCAGAAAGTTGGTGATACTCTGACTTTCAAATCTTTGGTCACATCCTTTTAGTTTTTTATCCCCCAAAAAAAACAACAAAGATCACCAAACACTACATTTGAAAGTTGTGTAGGCCACATTATCTCCTATTAAAGTGTAGTCGACACACACACTTCATAAAATTAGTGTTTCTTATACCTGTAACCAGCTGTTCAGGAATAAGCACAATGTGGCCCCCCTTTGTACTTTTCTGCCTATCTTTCTCAGTCTAGCAAGATGAAGAAGGCAGGGAGTAAGGCACGTGGCCGTGGCCGTGGAGTTTCAGCAGGGAGAGGACGTGGGGATTCTGCAGGGAGAGGATGTGGGGATTCTGCAGGGAGAGGACGTGGGGATTCTGTGCCTGCTGTTGGCACCAGTGAGTCAACATCCCCCAGTTTTAGCAGGCAACAGTACTTTATGCGCAGCTTTGTAGGACCTCACCGTACCCCTCTTGAAGCCATTGTCGGATGGATGGCAGCTAACGCATCGACTTCAATTACTTCCACATCCTCTCAGGGCCAGAGCACCGAAGAGTAACCATCTGTCTCTTCACCACCTGCCAAAGTGCCCAGGCAGTCAGAGACCCCTGGTCAGGAGCCATCACAGTCTCTACTTCTGTTCTCGGAATCTGTTGGTTTGGAAAGAGGGGGCCAGCCAAGCAGCATTCCAGAATGTGAAGAAGAGGGAGTATGCAGTGATGCGCAACTTCTTTGTCCCTCTCAATCTGAATAGGCGGGTGGGCCAGTGCCTATGGTCAGCACACCTCAGTACGCATCAGATGATGACGAGACTCAGTTACCACTTTCTGGTGCGTACGTTGCTGGCGAGACAACCCAGGAGAAGCAGGTGTTTGAAGAGGGGAGTGTAGATGATGAGGTCCTTGACCCATCATGGCGTGAGGAACAGGAAGGTGGTGGGAGCAGCTCTGAGGAAGAGATTTCCCGAACGGCCAAAACCGGAGGGAGGGGGCAGACTTGGTTGCCTGTAGCCTCCACTTCGGCACCCGTTAGGAGCATTCCACTTTCAAAAGGCAAAAAGGGCGCTCCCAAGACTTGCAGTGCGTGGTCCTTTTTTGACACAGTTGCAGATGACATTTGCTTTGTCAAATGCAAGCTGTGTCATCAGAGAGTCAAAAGAGGGAAAAATGTCAGCAACCTCAATACCACTAATATGTGGAAACATGTGCGGACCAAGCACGAGCTGGAGTTACACAGACACACTGAAGACGTAGGCCAACGTACAGCACCACCTACCACCTCTTCAGCTCGTGTTGGGGCCTCTTCCTCCAGCTCACACACAGCTGGTTCGACTTCCTCACAGGATCGCCAAGGAAGAACCTCTGGCACTGTTGTCCGGAGACCCTGTGACATTCCACCCACAGCACCACGTTCCAAGTCATTCTCACACTCCCAGGCCACTCGGCAGCCATCGGTAGCACAGGCATGGGAGAAAAGGCGGCCATACTCGGCAAACCATCCCCGAGCACAGGCTCTGAATGCTGGCATTGCCAAACTACTGGCCCTTGAAGTGCTGTCATTCAGGCTGGTGGAGACTGACACCTTCCGGGTCTTCATGGCATTGGCAGTCCCACAATACACTGTGCCCAGCCGCTTTTATTTCAGCAGGCGAGCCGTCCCTGCCTTGCAGAAACATGTGGAGGCAAACATAAAACATGCCCTACTAAACGCCGTCAGTAGCAAGGTCCACCTGACCAACGATGCGTGGACGAGTAACCATGGACAGGGACGATACCTTTCCCTCACTGCCCATTGGGTCAATGTTGTGGAGCCGGGTACAGATCTGGAGAGTGGCACTCTACGTGTTCTGCCAACTCCACGGATTGCAGGAATCCAGTCTGTACACATTGACTCCTCCTCCTACTCCAGTTCATCTGAAACAGCGCAGCAGGAGCCTGTTACGACCGATATGAGCACAGCCGTGGCCAAACGTCAACAGGCCGTACTGAAATTAATTTCATTGGGGAATCGAAGCCACACAGCGCAGGAGCTCTGGAATGCCATCAAGCAGGAGAACGACGTGTGGTTTCTGCCAGCGAATCTCCAGCCGGGCTTGGTAGTGTGTGACAATGGCCGAAATCTGGCGGCAGCTCTTGGCCTTGGCAACCTCACTCACATCCCATGTCTGGCACATGTGCTCAACTTGGTCGTGCAGAGCTTTCTGAGGGACTATCCGGATCTTGATGCACTGCTGCACAAGGTCCGCATAGAGTGCGCTCACTTGCGGCGTTCCAGCACGGCAAGATCGCGCCTTGCTGCTCTGCAGCGCCGATTACGCCTTCCGGAACATCGCATCATATGTGACCTACCCACCAGGTGGAATTCAACGTTACATATGTTGGAGTGGTTGTGTGAGCAGCAGGCAGCAGTCATGGAGTACCAGCTGCATCAGGCGCAAACAAGTCGCAATGTGCGCCGGTCACACTTCAGCACCACTGAGTGGGCCTCTATGAAGGACATCTGCTTCGCTTTGCGTGCCTTCGATGATTCCACGTGGATGGCGAGTGCAGATGATGCACTAGTCAGCATGACTGTCCCCCTTATCTGCATGCTTCAAAAAACACTGCAAGCACTAAGGGATGAGGTTTTGGAAGAGGTGGAGGATGAGGAGTCCCAAATGCCATCTGCTTCTGGACAGTCTGTGCTATGTGCTTCCTCACAAAGGCCTAAGCAGGGGACACTTTGTGAGGAGGATGAGGAGGAGTCGATGGAGGAGGAAGACATCTCTCCACAGGAGGGAGGTACATAAAGCTCTAGTCAGTATGTACAGCGAGGGTGGGGTGATGCAGAGCAGGCAGAGATCACGCCTCAAGCAGGGGACAGCAGTTCGTTGGCAGTAGGGAGTCTGCAGCACATGGTTGACTTCATGCTGCAGTGCCTGAAAACGACCGCCGCATCGCCCACATTCTCTACACGGCTGATTATTGGGTGTACACCCTCCTAGATCCTCGCTACCGGGACAACTTGCAAACCCTCATACCAACGTTGAACCGGGAGCGTAAACTGCGGGAGTACCAAGACACACTGGTGCAGGCCATCATATTTTCCATTCCACCCGACAGCAGTGGTGCTAGTGCTTTACAAAGCACCTCTGTGCGTCGACCCAGTGGAGGAAATTCGGCACAAAGAGGGAGCAGAGGCAGCGCCTCAGCACAAGGCAAGACCACTATGGTCCAAATGTGGCAAAGTTTTGTGTGTCCGCCACAAATGTCTACACCGTCACTGACGGCTCCAGTCAGCAGGAGGCAACTTTTCAGTCAGATGGTGACAGACTACATGTCTTGCCCTGTGAGTATACTCCCAGATGGCTCTTCCCCCTTCAAGTTTTGGGTCTCTAAGCTGGATACATGGCCAGAGCTTAGCGAGTATGCATTGGAGGTGCTGGCTTGCCCTGCTGCCAGTGTATTATCGGAACGCGTCTTTAGTGCCGCAGGTGGTGTACTAACAGACCGTCGCACGCGACTTTCTTCCGATAACATCGTCCGGCTTACTTTTCTGAAAATGAACAAGGCTTGGATCTTCCCAGAATTTGCCAGTCCTCTTCCCGACTAAATAATTGGTTGGCAACTGTATCCGGGTCTCCTGTTGTGTTCATGTTTCTACCACCTGAACTATAATCCCTGGGCTTCAACACAGCCATTTGTTGCTCAGATGTGTCGTCTGCACAGAGTAAAACACTTGCTCCTGTGTTAGTGGGGTTCGGTAACGCCAGCTGCTCCCCTGCTGTGTGGACGGCAAAGTCTCCTGCTCTATCCACATTCAAACTACTACTGATTTTTAACCCTGCTCCACTTAGGCCTCTGGCTCCACTGTCTCTAGTATTTCCCCTGGCCTCCAACCCCGCCAGTGACAGCTCTTAAGTGGCGTCTGCATAATGCGATGTTGAAGCCCAGGGGTCAATCAGGCAGCAGGCTGAGGCCAACTTGGAGCGAATTTTATATTGGTTGTACACAACTGCTGATTGTAACCGTGATCCACTTTGGCCTCTGGCTCTACTGTCTCTAGTATTTCCCCTGGCCTCCAACCACGGCAGTTGCTGCTCTGCAGAGTTGTCTGCATAATCCACACTTGTTCCAGTGTTACTTGGCCTCAGTCACATCAGTTGATCCCCTGATGTGTGTCCGGCAAGGTCTCCTGCTCTGTCCACATTCCCATTACTAGTAGTGTGAATGAGGACAGAGCAGGAGACCTTGCCGGACACACATCAGGGGATCAACTGATGGGACTGAGCCCAAGTAACACAGGAACAAGTGTGGATTGTCACTGGCGGGGTTGGAGGCCATTGGAAATACTAGAGATAGTGGAGCCAGAGGCATAAGTGGAGCACGGTTACAATCAGTAGTAGTCTACAACCTCTATAAAACGTGCTGGAAGTTGGCCTCAGCCAACTCCATGCCTCATCCTGGGCTCCAACAATGCCAGTTGGTGTTCAGAAGTGCAGTCTTAACAGAGAAACACACACTAGCTCCTGTGTTAGTGGGGTTCAGTAATGCCAGCTGTTCCCCTGCTGTGCGGATGGCAAAGTCTCTTGCTGCCTCCAACATCACACTACATGTTATTTTCCACTTGCTCCAAGTAGGCCTCAGCCTGCTCGGAGCATTGATCCTGGGCTTCAACACAGCCAGTTGTAGCTTGGAAGTGCCGTCCACACAGATAGAAACACTCGCTCCTGTGTCTGTGGGGTTCAGTAACGCCAGCTGTTCCCCTGCTGTGCGGATGGCAAAGTCTCCTGCTGCCTCCAACATCACACTACTACTGACTTTTAACCGTGGTCCACTTAGGCCTCTGGCTGTACTGTCTCTAGTATTTCCCCTGGCCTCCAACCCCGCCAGTCGCTGCTCTGATGTGCCGTCTGCACAATCCACACTTTTTCCTTTGTTACTGGGGCTCAGTCACGTCAGTTGATCCCCTGTGGTGTGTCCGGCAATGTCTCCTGCTCTGTCCCCATTCCCACTAATAGTTGTGGGAATGTGGACAGAGCAGGACACCTTGCCGGACACACATCAGGGGATCAACTGACGTGACTGAGCCCCAGTAACTCAGGAACAAGTGTGGATTGTGCAGACAACTCTGCAGAGCAGCAACTGCCGTGGTTGGAGGCCAGGGGAAATACTAGAGACAGTAGAGCCAGAGGCCAAAGTGGATCACGGTTACAATCAGCAGTTGTGTACAACCAATATAAAATTCGCTCCAAGTTGGCCTCAGCCTGCTGCCTGATTGACCCCTGGGCTTCAACATCGCATGTTGCTGCTCAGAAGTGTGTTTGCCATGGGTACTCCCTCCTGCCCAGCCGGGTTCCAGCAACGTCAGCTGTTTCTTGGCAGAGCCTTTGGCCTTGGTGCCTCCTTCATGGTATCCGAGTTCCAGCAATGTCTGCTTGTCCTTGGTAGTGCTTTTTAGCACAGGTACCTCCTGCTTAGAAACCGTGTTCCAGCACCGTCAGCTGGTCCACGGTTGTGCCATTGGCTCTTGTTCCTTTTGCTGCCCCTCCGGGTTCCAGCACCGTCAGCTGGTTCTCGGAAGTGACTTTGGCACGGGCACTCCCTCCTGCCCAGCCTGGTTCCAGCACGCCTGCTGTTTCCGGGTAGTGACAACGTCACTTTGAAACCGATACGTTGTCTTGTCGTGTTGCGGTCGGGTTAGCCGAGTCTATGGTGCCTGCAGTTTCGGTGCTTCCTATGTGGGCTGCGGGTTCTGGTAATAAAGGCTGGTTCCGTAGTGCCAATAGGACTAGCACCCCCTGTAGGACTGTGGGTTTCGGTAACTGCTGCTGACATGACATACTTGTGCTGACATGACTGTGTACTCTTGCCACCAGTACGGGAGAATCCTAAAAGTGTGCAGTGCATTCGTTGTGAGAATTCAGAAGCTGCAATGTCAGGATTCAGCTCTGCAGGTTCCAGTAGTCATCACACGGACTCTTCACTCATATGCGATTTTCATACTTGACAACGAGCTTCTCTTCCTGCTTTCAGTTTTTTACTGAACATTGAGAGCATTAGGGAGAGCAGCTCGTGGGTACATAGCTAAGTGTGCAAGTCGCATATGTACTTAGTGTGGGGGGGGGCGCAGAACCAAATTCTTGCCCCGGGTGCCAGGAAGCCTAGATACGCCTCTGGCCCCTGGAAAAGGCCTGCTGCTGCAGGCCGAACTGAACGCGGACAAATTCTGTTGTAAATCTTTTGTGACAGGCTGAACGGAAGGTGTATTCTTCAAACTTTTATAGATAACAACTACAGGAATGCCTGACACAAATAAGAATATGATGAAGAAGAATAGGAAGAAGATGCAGAAGTAGAATATGAAGAAGAATAAAAGAAGAAGAATAAAAGAAGAAGAATAAAAGAAGAAGATACTGCTGCTGCTGAAGATGATGAAGGAGAAAGTGTGGGAGAAGTAAAAAAGAAGGTGAAGAGCATGGAAGTAGTGAAACATACATATCTGACAAAAAATTAAAGACTTTAACATAGTCAATATCTTTGTAACTACGAACGTCTTTAAAAAAAAAATACTGCGATTCCATTTGATTGGGCTAAAGCTCTATGGCTTTAATGTCTCCTACACCTCCCACAGTACATTCTATATTATTATTAGTTTTTTTTCTCCATGTAGAATTAACCAATAGGGAAAGAAAGGGTTTTTTTTAATTCCGATATTTCTGTTCCATTGACTTGAATGGGACTTCCGGGATCGGAATCGGCGATACCCGATAAATTTTTTAGATCGGCCGATCCATTCCGATACGATATTTTTCAGTATCGGGTGGTATCGCTCAACACTAATCAGTACCCGTTACCTCTGATGTCTGATGTATTCTCCAGAGTTAAGTGTGCCTGCTGGTTTGCTAAGCTTGACCTCAGGGGGGCGTATAATCTTATTGGCATCAAGCACGGGGATGAATGGAAGACGGTGTTTAATACTCCGGAGGGACATTTTGAGTACCTGGTGATGCCTTTTGGGCTCGCCAATGCCCCTTCTGTCTTCCAGTCCTTTATGAATGATATTTTCGGAGACTTCGTGGATAAGTTTTTGGTCATCTATCTGGATGATATTTTGATCTTTTCTAATGATTGGGATTCCCATGTGGAACATGTCCGGACTGTGTTTCGGATTTTGAGGGAGAATTCCCTGTTTGTTAAGGGATCGAAATGTCTCTTTAGTGTACAGAGGATTTCATTTTTGGGATTTATCTTATCTCCATGGACTATTGAAATGGACCCGGCCAAGGTACAGGCCATTTATGATTGGGTTCAGCCTACCTCTTTGAAGGCTCTTCAGAAGTTTTTGGGTTTTGCTAATTTCTATCATAAATTTATAGGTAATTTTTCTAGTATTGTCAAACCACTGACTGATCTGACCAAGAAGGGAGCTGATGTGCTGAATTGGTCTCCTGAGGCTGTTTCAGCATTTCAGGAGCATAAGCGGAGGTTTACTTCAGCTCCAGTTATACGGCAACCTGATGTCTCACTTCCATTTCAAGTGGAGGTAGACGCTTCTGAGATTGGTGCAGAAGCTGTTTTGTCCCAAAAAGACCCTGTGACTTCTAAGATGAATCCCTGTGCCTTCTTTTCTTGAAAGTTCTCCCCATCTGAACTCAACTATGACGTAGGGAATCGGGAATTGTTGGCCATGAAATGGGCATTTGAGGAGTGGAGACATCGGTTGGAGGGAGCTAGACATTAATTTGTTATCCTCACCGATCACAAGAATCTGACTCTGGAGTCAGCTAAACGCTTGAATCCTAGACAGGCTAGATGGGCCTTGTTTTTCACGCGTTCTAATTTTGTGGTCTCTTTTCACTAAGAATGTTAAGGCAGATGCCCTTTCTAGGAGTTTCTTTGCTGATTCTCTTAATGTGACCGAGCCTACTACTATCCTAGGTGAGGGGGTAGTTCTTTCTGCCATTTCGCCCAATTTGAGACGCGCCCTGGAGGAATTTCAGGAGGATAAACCTGAGCGTTGCCCTATGGGAAGATTGTATGTTCCGGACCAGTGGAGAAAGAGAGTGATGTCTGAAGTCCATTGCTCCGCATTGGCTGGTCATCCAGGTATTTTTTGTACCAGAGATTTGGTGATTCGGTCGTTTTGGTGGCCTGCCTTATCTTGTGATGTCAGGAATTTTGTACAGTCCTGTGGGACTTGTTCTCGGTCTAAACCCTGTTCTCGTTCTAGTGGGTTGCTGATGCCCCTGCCGGTGCCCAAGAGGCCATGGACCCATATCTCAATGGATTTTATTTCTGATCTTCCGGTCTCTCAGCGCATGACTGTTATCTGGGTGATTTGTGATAGATTTTCGAAGATGGTCCATCTTGTACCACTCCCAAAGTTGCCATCTTCCGCTGAGTTGGTACCCTTGATTTTTCAACAGGTGATTCGGTTACACAGGATTCCTGAGAACATTGTGTCCGATAGAGGGGTCCAGTTTGTTTCCAGATTCTGGAAAGCCTTTTGTTCCAGTCTGGGAATTCAGTTATCCTTCTCCTCCGCGTTTCATCCCCAGACCAATGGGCAGACTGAGAGGTCAAACCAGGCTTTGGAGTCTTATATAAGATGTTTTATATCTGCTGATCAAGATGATTGGGTCTCATTTTTGCCCTTGGCCGAATTTGCGCTGAACAATAGAGCTAGTTCTGCCACCTTGATGTCACCCTTTTTCTGTAATTTTGGGTTTCATCCTCGATTCTCTTCAGGGCAAGTAGAATCTTTGTCCTGCCCAGGTGTGGACACTGTGGTTGTGAGAATGCAGCAGATACTGTATGGGACCAAGTGGTGGATAAATTGTCTCTCTCTCAGGAAAAGGCCCAGCGTTTTTCCAACCGGCATAGGACCATTGGTCACCGGTTTAAAGTGGGTGATATGGTTTGGTTGTCGTCTAAGAATATTCCTATGAAGGTTAAATCTCCAAAATTTAAGCCAAGATTTATAGGACCTTACAGGATTTTGGAGATTCTTAATCCTGTTTCTTTTCGATTGGCTCTTCCAGTTACGTTCAAAATCCATAACGTATTTCACAAATCACTGTTGAAGAGGTTTGTTGAGCCAGTAGTTCCTATGGCGGCACCTCCTGACCCTGTCTTGTTAAAGGCAATATGGAATATGAGGTAGAGAAAATATTGGATTCTTGTTTGGTTAGACGGAGACTCCAGTATTTGGTCAAATGGAAGGGTTATGGCCAGGAGGATAATTCTTGGGTCTCTGCCTCTGATATTCAAGCCATTAAATTGGTTCGTGCTTTTCATCGGGCCCATCCTGATCGGCCTGGTGGCATGGATGAGGGTTCGGTGACCCCTCCTCAAGGGGGGGTACTGTTATGAGCTCATTTTCTGCTCCACCAGTTGAGAGTTCCCCTTCCGTTCTCCCTCTGGTGGTGACGGGAGGTGGTGAGGTTGGTTTGAGTGGTAGTGATCTGCCACCTGGTGAGGAAGATAGTGATTGGATCTCTGGAGTATCAGACTGGATATAAGACAGCCGACGCCCTATCCTGTTGCTGGTGATTCAGTCTGTTTCTCAGGTCTAGGACTCAGCTCTGTTCCAGTCTTCTAAAGATAAGTTTGTTTTTTGCTAATGTTTACACTTGCTCTTGTTGGTCTTTTCAGTTTTTTGTGTGGTCTGCCAGCCCGGCTGGGCTGTGCTGAATTTTCACTCTTATTTGCCAAGTTGCCTTTTTTTGTCCCTTATTAGATTGGCCTCTTTTTGCTCTGTATCAGAATATTTCAGAGTGCTGATATAGTGGGAGAAGTCTAGTGACTTCAGGGTTAATTTTGCTATCAGTTGTGTTGGACATTTTGTAAGGTTTTTTGGCAGACTGCAGACAGTGTCTTTCCTTTCCTGTCCTTTCTAGTTAGTCTGGCCCCATCGTTTGCTCAGCCTATTTTCCTGCCTTTGTTTGTGTTTTCATCTTTTTTTCACCGTCATTACATGTGGGGGGCTGTCTCTCCTTTGGGGTCTGCTCTGGGGCAGTTAGTTTTCCCCTTTTCCTGCTTTAGGCTTATTTAGTTTCTCCGGTTGTGACGAGGCATCTAGGACCACCGTAGGAATGCTCCACGACTGCTGCTAGTTGTTTGTTAAGATCAGGGGTCTGCAGTCTGCATAGTTACCAACCTCTTTGGTTTTCTGAGACTTAGCTTGTGTTGTTTTTTATTTCACCCTCAGCTACCCGTTCATAGCAGAATCACCAGCCATACCGCAGATCTAGGGTACTCAAAAGCAGGAAAAAAAGAATGTCAGAATTTTTTTTTTTTTAATATGCATTTTTTCCTCTTTTTCTCTGGGGCCGTAGGAGGATTTTTTCCTTAATGGAGATTAAGCAATTGTCTGATTGTGTGGAGCAGCTCGCTGCTGAAATGCAGGGAATTTCCACCTATCTCGCTCAATCACATACTGTTGAACCCAAAATCCCCACTCCTGCTGTGTTTTCTGGGGATCGGTTTAAATTTTTGAATTTTAAGAATAAGTGTAAATTATTTCTTGCCTTGAAGCCTAACTTATCGGGAAGCTCTGCGCAGCAGGTTAAAATTGTCATCTCCTTGCTGCGCGGTGATCCCCAGGATTGGGCGTTTTCTCTGACACCTGAAAATCCTATTCTGACAAATGTGGATGCATTTTTTCAGGCCTTGGGGTTGTTATATGACGGACCTAATTCCTTTGATCAAGCTGAGAGAACCCTGTTGGCATTAAACCAGGGTCAGGATCATATTGTCAAAAATTCCAAAAGTGGTTGGTCCTTACTACATGGAATGATAGTGCATTGGCAGCCCTCTTTCGGAAAGGTTTATCAGAGACCGTAAAAGATGTTATGGTGGGATTTACTGTTCCCTCTGGTCTGGATGGCTCTATGGCATTAGCCATTCAAGTTGATCGGCGTTTATGTGAACGTAAAAATACACGGGAGGCGCTGCCACCTTTTGAACAAATGTCTGAACCTATGCAATGTGATGGGTTTTTGTCTAGGGCGCAACGTCGGGAGTTTAGAAGGCGTAATAAGCTGTGTTTTTTCTGTGGAGATGCCTCTCATACTATTTCTGTCTGCCCTAAACGAGAGAAACGTTTTGCACACACATTTGCTGTGGGCAGTATACAACCTAAGTTCCTTTTGGCAATTACTCTGATCTGCTCCTTGTCCACATTTTCCAATAAGGCTTTTGCGGAAACAGGAGCAGCTCTGAATCTGATGGATTTGAACTTTGCTAAACATTGTGGTTTGTCCATGACGCCTCTGCAGATGCCTATTCCTTTGAGGGGTATTGATGCCACTCTGTTGGCGGAGAATAAACCTCAGTTTTGGACCCAGGTGATAATGCGAGTTGCCTCTGACCATCAGGAAAATTATAAATTTTTGTTGCTGCATAATTTGCATGACACTATTGTTCTGGGGTTCCCCTGGTTGCAAACTCATAACCCAGTTTCGGATTGGAAATCTGTGTCTGTGGTGAGTTGGGGTTGTCAGTGTGTTCTTAGGGACGCTCCTGTTTTCTCCACCTCTCCTCAGTCTCATGATGTTCCTGATTATCTGGCTGAATTCTCTGATGCATTTAGTGAGAGTAAGTCTGCGTCTTTGCCCCCTCATAGGAATTATGACTGTGCAATTGAGTTGATGCCTGGGTGTAAATTTCCCAAGGGTCGGCTTTTTAACTTATCTGTACCCGAACATGATGCTATGCGATCCTATATTAAGGAGTCATTGGAGAAGGGTCATATTAGACCATCCTCGTCACCTTTAGGTGCTGGGTTTTTTTGTGGCCAAGAAAGATGGTTCATTAAGACCGTGTATTGATTATCGTTCCCTTAACAAGATGACGGTTAAATATCAGTACCCGTTACCTCTGATGTCTGATTTATTCTCCAGAGTTAAGAGTGCCTACTGGTTTACTAAGCTTGACCTCAGGGGGGCGTATAATCTTATTCGCATCAAGCACGGGGATGAATGGAAGACGGCGTTTAATACTCCGGAGGGACATTTTGAGTACCTGGTGATGCCTTTTGGGATCTCCAATGCCCCTTCTGTCTTCCAGTCCTTTATAAATGATATTTTCGGAGACTTCGTGGATAAATTTTTGATCATCTGTCTGGATGATATTTTGATCTTTTCTAATGATTGGGATTCCCATGTGGAACATGTCCGGACTGTGTTTCGGATTTTGAGGGAGAATTCCCTGTTTGTTAAGGGATCGAAATGTCTCTTTGATGTACATAGGATTTCATTTTTGGGATTTATCTTATCTCCATCGACTATTGAAATGGACCCGGCCAAGGTACAGGCCATTTATGATTGGGTTCAGCCTACTTCTTTGAAGGCTCTTCAGAAGTTTTTGGGTTTTGCTAATTTCTATCGTAAATTTATAGGTAATTTTTTTATTATTGTCAAACCACTCATTGATCTGACCAAGAAGGGAGCTGATGTGCTGAATTGGTCTCCTGAGGCTGTTTCAGCATTTCAGGAGCATAAGCGGAGGTTTACTTCAGCTCCAGTTTTACGGCAACCTGATGTCTCACTTCCATTTCAAGTGGAGGTAGACGCTTCTGAGATTGGTGCAGAAGCTGTTTTGTCCCAAAAAGACCCTGTGACTTCTAAGATGAATCCCTGTGCCTTCTTTTCTCGAAAGTTCTCCCCATCTGAACGCAACTATGATGTAGGGAAATCGGGAATTGTTGGCCATGAAATTGGCATTTGAGGAGTGCAGACATTGGTTCGAGGGAGCTAGACAACAATTTGTGGTCCTCACCGATCACAAGAATCTGACTTATCTGGAGTCGGCTAAACGCTTGAATCCTAGACAGGCTAGATGGGCCTTGTTTTTCATGTATTTTAATTTTGTGGTCTCTTTTCTTCCAGGGACTAAGAATGTTAAGGCAGACGCCCTTTCTAGGAGTTTTTTTGCTGATTCTCTTAATGTGTCATCCAGGTATTTTTGGTACCAGAGATTTGGTGAGTCGGTCGTTTTGGTGGCCTGCCTTATCTCGTGATGTCAGGAATTTTGTACAGTCCTGTGGGACTTGTTCTCAGTCTAAGCCCTCTTCTCGTTCTAGTGGGTTGCTGATGCCCCTGCCGGTGCCCAAGAGGCCATGGACCCATATCTCAATGGATTTTATTTCTGATCTTCCGGTCTCTCAGCGAATGACTGTTATCTGGGTAATTTGTGATGGATTTTCGAAGATGGTACATCTTGTACCACTCCCAAAGTTGCCAACTTCCGCTGAGTTGGTACCCTTGTTTTTTCAACAGGTGGTTCGGTTACACGGGATTCCTGAGAACATTGTGTCCGATAGAGGGGTCCAGTTTGTTTCCAGATTTTGGAAAGCCTTTTGTTCCAATCTGGGAATTCAGTTATCCTTCTCCTCCGCGTTTCATCCCCAGACCAATGGGCAGACTGAGAGAACAAACCAGACTTTGGAGTCTTATTTAAGATGTTTTATATCTGCTGATCAAGATGATTGGGTCTCATTTTTGCCCTTGGCCGAATTTGCGCTGAACAATAGAGCTAGTTCTGCCACCTTGATGTCACCCATTTTCTGTAATTTTGGGTTTCATCCTCGATCCTCTTCAGGGCAAGTAGAATCTTCGTCCTGCCCAGGTGTGGACACTGTGGTTGTGAGAATGCAGCAGATATGGGACCAAGTGGTGGATAAATTGTCTCTCTCTCAGGAAAAGGCCCAGTGTTTTTCTAACCGGCATAGGACCATTGGTCCCCGGTTTAAAGTGGGTGATATGGTTTGGTTGTCATCTAAGAATATTCCAAAATTTAAGCCAAGATTTATTGGACCTGATAGGATTTTGGAGGTTCTTAATCCTGTTTCTTTTCGATTGGCTCTTCCAGTTCCGTTCAAAATCCATAACGTATTTCACAAATCACTGTTGAAGAGGTTTGTTGAGCCAGTCGTTCCTGTGGTGGCACCTCCTGACCCTGTCTTGGTTAAAGGCAATATGGAATATGAGGTAGAGAAAATATTGGATTCTCGTTTGGTTAGACGGAGACTCCAGTATTTGGTCAAATGGAAGGGTTATGGCCAGGAGGATAATTCTTGGGTCTCTGCCTCTGATATTCAAGCCAATAAATTGGTTCGTGCTTTTCATCGGGCCCATCCTGATTGGCCTGGTGGCATGGATGAGGGTTCGGTGACCCCTCCTCAAGGGGGGGTACTGTTATGAGCTCATTTTCTGCTCCACCATTTGAGAGTTCCCCTTCCATTCTCCCTCTGGTGGTGACGGGAGGTGGTGAGGTTGGTTTGAGTGGTAGTGATCTGCCACTTGGTGAGGAACATAGTGATTGGATCTCTGGAGTATCAGACTGGATATAAGACAGCCGACGCCCTATCCTGTTGCTGGTGATTCAGTCTGTTTCTCAGGTCTAGGACTCAGCTCTGTTCCAGTCTTCTAAAGATAAGTTTGTTTTTTGCTAATGTTCACACTTGCTCTTGTTGGTCTTTTCAGTTTTTTGTGTGGTCTGCCAGCCCGGCTGGGCTGTGCTGAATTTCCACTCTTATTTGCCAAATTGCCATTTTTTTTGTCCCTTATTAGATTGGCCTCTTTTTGCTCTGTCTCAGAATATTTCAGAGTGCTGATATAGTGGGAGAAGTCTAGTGACTTCAGGGTTAATTTTGCTATCAGTTGTGTTGGACATTTTGTAGGGTTTTTTGGCAGTGCAGACAGTGTCTTTCCTTTCCTGTCCTTTCTAGTTAGTCTGGCCCCATCGTTTGCTCAGCCTATTTTCCTGCCTTTGTTTGTGTTTTCATCTTTTTTTCACCGTCAATACATGTGCCAGGCTGTCTCTCCTTTGGGGTCTGCTCTGGGGCAGTTAGTTTTCCCCTTTTCCTGTTTTAGGCTTATTTAGTTTCTCCGGTTGTGATGAGGCGTCTAGGACCACCGTAGGAACGCTCCACGACTGCTGCTAGTTGTGTGTTAGGATCAGGGGTCTGCAGTCTGCATAGTTACCAACTTCTTTGGTTTTCTGAGACTTAGCTCGTGTTGTTTTTTATTTCCTCCTCGTCTACCCGTTCATAACAGGAGGCACTCTGAAAAAGACTCGTTGGGGGTACTTTGAATACAGTCTCGTTGTGGCACTCTGCAAAACAGTCTTTGTGGTGGTACTCTGCAAAACAAGCTCTGTAGGGCACTATGCATACAGGCAGTGTAATGATCTGCTGGCCACTCTCTCTCTGTATACAGGCTGTGAAATGTTCTGCAATATTTGGGGTGCAAAGAATGAGAGCAGCAAATGGGGACATTGCCATAGTGGTACTGGGGGTGGTGGTGGTGCAAGAAGAGGACATGGCAGATCCTTTTCTGTTACACACCCAAATTAAACATCATTCTCTGATGCTCGCAGGTGGCAGGAAGTTTTGTGTAATTTTGTAGCCCTGAGTGCCACTGGACAAATAGGGAGGCCAAAATGAATAGAGGCAATTTTAGATTAAGAAATAATATGCGGAAAGAGTCAGCTCACCTATATCAGAAGTCAAACGCATGGAGGCCGGTAGTGAAGCAGAGAATCATGAGAAGTAAAAAAGCATTTGTGTTCCAGCATCCAAAAATTCTTTAAAATTCAATGTTTTAATATATTAAAAATAGATCAAGAGAGACAAAAGGTGATAACACTAGGGAAAGGGGCTGAGAATTACATGCAAGCTTGTTTCGGAGATTGTTCCTTAATCATTGCATACTGAATCAACATGTTCCTCGGCAATTTATGTCATATCCTGGCAGGGTGTTAGGAACGGCGGAACGCACTAAATAAAAATGGCAATAAAATGCGTTCGCCGCTCGGGGTCCACCGTGCAGTAGATGATATGACTGCTGCTAGGTATTGACAGAGGAGCAATATGGAGGTATAATGTGCACGGGTTCAACTTCACCCAAGTGCGCAGAGCGGGCTCTGTTCACACACACAGAGACACCGCAACAGAAACATACAAAAAACACTGAGCCTGTTAGTATCACAGGCTTCAGGAAAATGCACACACGGTATCTGGTCACAGGAGCAGGACCTAAGACAGAAGAGCTGCATCCCTCTAGACCTACCGTGTGTGTGGCGTCGCTACTGCAGGCGCCTAGAAGAACTGCAACTGCAGCGCGGCGTAGGACACTGCCGCTCGATGACAAAGCTGGAAGCAAGCGCAATGTCTGACGCTAGCGTAGAGGTGCGGTGTGCACAGTGGCCAGAGGCTTTCCACTGACTGGCGCTGACTACTAAACTAATTCCCTATCCACATGCGTAAAATCAGAGGGAAGGGGTTTCAAATGAGTCAGTCACCAGAATCATACATCCGTCACCATTCACACATAGCAAGCATTGTCTATACTAGCGCATGGCGGAACGGCCATGCACGCTTTTTATAGCCATGCGGGAACTTCCAGATCTCCAAGATGGACCAATGAGATCTGGAGCAGGACCTGGGCACATGACTCCCGATCTCCAATGGGAGGTCGTCTCGTGAGCATGCCCAGTAGGAGCACAGAGGGACTTAGTCTCTGGAGCAGTCTGCTGCTGCAAATCAATCTCCTCTGCAATAGATAGACAGCAGGAGACCGCAGAATGTGAGGCTCTGGATTCCTGCAGAGCAAACGCAGAAACCTGACACCTAACACAGGGCACATGATTAACATCTCCAATCCCACAGAAGTAATTAAAAACACACAATAAACATTCTACAAGACAAAAATAATACAACAATAACACAAAAATAAAGTGCAATGAATATAGGAATCATTCACAGGGGTAAATTAAATAATACTTTATATTCATACCAAAAGGAGATCTCGTATTCAACTCATAAATCCACCAGGATTCACAATAGCTTTCTTCTACGATCACCACCTCTGTGGGTTTTATTAACGCATTCTATCCCTGTAATCAGGCAGGAGGAAGTATCTCCATTGTGCTCTTTTGAAAAATATCTGGTAGCTGCTGAACATTTCATGGTTAATTTATTTGTGTCAACAGACAAATGCATTTTAATGCACACTTTTACGGAATTTGTTGTGCATCTAACTTACTGTATATCATCGATTTTGCATTTGGAGTTGAGTGGAGAGATAGTATAATGGTAATGGGAAGCCTTAAGTGTTCTGACTTGCCTAAAACCTGTGGGTTTGATTCTAGTTAACTCTAATTTTATGAAATTTTAATATGTAGTGATTATAGGTTTCATATATTTTTCAATTTCTTTTTAATCCTCTACATAAAGTAAGATTTAAGATTTTGTGAGAGACTATGGTCCATTAGAAAACATACAGTGCCTTGCGAAAGTATTTGGCTCCCTGGAACTTTTCAACCTTTTCCCACATAACATGTTTCAAACATAAAGATACCAAATTTAATTTTTGTTGCAGAATCAACAAGTGGAACACAATTGTGAAGTTAAACGAAATGTATTGATTATTTAAAATTTTTGTGGAAATTTAAAGACTGAAAAGTGGGGCGTACAATATTATTCGGCCCCTTTACTTTCAGTGCAGCAAACTCACTCCAGAAGTTCATTGTTGATCTCTGAATGATCCAATGTTGCCCTAAATGACTAATGATGATAAATATAATCCACCTGTGTGTAATCAAGTCTCCATATAAATGCATCTGCTCTGTGATAGTCTCAGGGTTCTGTCTGAAGCACAGAGACTATCATGAAGGCCAAGGAGCACAACAGGCTGGTCCGTGATACTGTTGTGGAGAAGTTTAAAGCCGGATTTGGATACAAAATGATTTCCAAAACTTTAAACATCTCAAGGAGCACTGTGCAAGCAATCATATTGAAATCTACCAAGATCTGGCCGTCCCTCTAAACTTTCATCTCAAACAAGGAGAAGACTGATCAGAGATGCAGCCAAGAGGCCCATGAGCACTCTGGATGAACTGCAAAGATCTGCAGCTGAGGTGGGACAGTCGGTCCATAGGACAACAATCAGTCGTACACTGCACAAATCTGGCCTTTATGGAAGAGTGGCAAGAAGAAAGCCATTTCTCAAAGATATCCATAAAAAGTGTCATTTAAAGTTTGCAACAAGCCGCCTGGGAGACACACCAAACATGTGGAAGAAGGTGCTCTGATCAGATGAAACAAAAAATGAACTTTTTGACAACAATGCCAAACGATATGTTTCGCGTAAAGGCAACACAGCTCATCACCCTGAACACACCATCCCTACTGTCAAACATGGTGGTGGCAGCATCATGGTTTTGGCCTGTTTTTCTGCAGCAGGGACAGGGAAGATGGATAAAATTGATGGGAATATGGATGGAGCCAAATACAGGACCATTCTTGAAGAAAACCTGTTGGGGTCTGCAAAAGACCTGAGACTGTGACGGAGATTTGTCTTCCAACAAGACAATGATCCCAAACATAAAGCAAAACCTACAATGGAATGGTTCACAAATAAACGTATCCAGGTGATAGAATGGCCAAGTCAAAGTCCAGACCTGAATCCAATCGAGAAACTGTGGAAAGAGCTGAAAACTACTGTTCACAAACGATCTCCATCAAACCTCACTGAGCTCAAGCTGTTTGCCAAAAAAGAATGGGCAAGTATTTCAGTCTCTCGATGTACAAAACTGATAGAGACATACCCCAAGCAACTTGCAGCTGTAATCGCAGCAAAAGGTGGCGCAAAAAAGTGGACGAAAAATATTGCACGCCCCACTTTTCAGTTTTTGACTTTCCACAAAAATTTAAAATAACCAATAAATTTCGTTCAACTTCACAATTGTGTTCCACTTGTTGTTGATTCTTCACCAAAAGTTAAAATTTGGTATCTTTATGTTTAAAGCATGATATGTGGGAAAAGTTTGTAAAGTTCCAGGGGACCGAGTACTTTCACAAGGCACTGTATTATCAAGAACCCTGCTGCAGACTCAAAGCAGGATTGTTGTGAGCTCATTTTCGGGTTTGCCTCTGGCTTCTGGTGAGGGTTATGGAGCTGGCTGTGCTGACAGAGGAGTAGTGAGTTCTCTATCTGGACTCCCTCTGTTGGTGAAGGGAGGTAATGAAGCTGATCTAAATGGCAGAGACTGGCCACTTGAGGAAGAGGACTGTGATTGGACATCAGGAATTTCTGATTGGATTTAAGGCAGCCGACTCCCTAGTTTCTTGCTGGTGATTTCTCCTGACTGTGGCTTCTGGTTTCCAGTTTGTTTCCTGCCTTTTTAAAGCTAAGTTTTCTCTGCTATTGTTCATATGAGTTTTCGTCTGGTTTACTTAGTTTTTGTGTTCAGCCAGCCCTGGCTGGGACTGGGCTGAATCTCCATTTTTTCTCTGATCAGTTGATCTCTTTTGCTCTGTCTTCAGAATATACCTGAGTGCTGATATAGGGAATTGAAGGCCAAACGAATCCCTTAAATATAAGGTGATGAGGAGACAAGGGACAACCCAGCACCAACACCCTAAGCGCAAGCTCAAAACATGATATTAGTACAAGGAGAAGCATGAGAGCACGCAGTAAATTTCATATAGAAAAATACAAATTTTTATTAAATATATAGCAACAATGCAAAACAGATAGCAAAAGATGTGCTCATGAACAGTGATGGACCATATGTCCCATGAACCAACCTCACACATTCCCCCAGATGGAATACCCAGTGAGCAACAACCACGGAACACAGATCATATCTCCGATCAAGATGCCACACCAGCATCTATAGGGTAAATCGCACTAATAGCGGTAACAAAGTGTTATATGACCGATGCCTGCTATAAATAAAGGTAAAAAAATAAACCCAATGCCGGTTGAGGTCAAAGAGCCACAGGCACAAAACATGGAGCAACTTACCAGGGTGGGGAGGAGGAGGGGGTTCAGCAGTGAGGCCTCCAATGCACGTTTCCCGACGTCCCCCGCCGCTTTATCAAGGAGGAGAGTGAGTGCAAAAGTCCATGTAGGGCCTTCAAATAGCCCTTGACCTCGGTCACATGACTGGCGTCCACCAAAGAAAATGGCACTGGCGGCGCATGCGCCATGGTGTCTGCAGGTCCTATGCAGACACCATGGTCTGGCAGGGGAATGGGTCTTCATTATCTGACTTTACGGAGGGTTTAAACTTGAATGACAGGAATATTCATATCACCTATCATCATGATATGACTAAGGTAAATTTCCTGGATGTCACTGCGTGGCGAGATGCTGATAACGTACTCCAGACTGGCATTTTTAGAAAAGAAACTTCTTCCAACATGCTATTATATGCTTCTTCTGCCCACCCTAAATCACTGATCAATTCGATCCCTATAGGACAGTTTCTGCGGTTACGCAGAATATGCTCTAGTGATCAGGATTTTGTCTCACAAGCCCAAGACCTTTCCGATAGGTTTTTGGAAAGAGGGTACAGCAGGCTATCCATTAAGAGGGCATATAATCGCGCAAGATGGTCTACTCGTCAGTCCCTACTCTACAAGAAGAGGGAGGCAAAATCTAATAATAAGATTAGATTTATTACCAACTACCATTCACAATTTGCAAGAATGAAAGGCTGTCTTCAAAGAGCGTGGCCCATACTGCAAACTAATCCTATTCTTAAACAGCTAATCCCGTCCAAACCAAGTGTTTCTATTCGACGTTCTAGAAATCTTAAAGATTATTTGGTACATAGCCACTACCAGCCTGAACCCAAGCCTAGTTTCCTAAATGTGGGTCGTCCTAGGTGTGGCTGTGCTCCTTGTGGCCGGTGTGTCGCCTGCCCCAGCATGGAGCAAACGAGCACGTTCTTCAATTCCTTAGGAACTAGGACATTTAATATTCGGAATCGTATCTCGTGCACATCACGTTATGTGGTATATTTTGCACTATGTCCGTGTAACCTGATATATATAGGTATGACCACACTGCAATTGAAGATACGTGTTCGTGACCACGTGCTGGGTATACAGGCGGCAGCCGACAGTGATGACCCAGCCACGCTTAGGACATTACCCCGACATTTTAAACTTAAACATGGCTGTGATGGATCTTTGCTTCGTGTTCGTGGCATCGATATAATAAATCCGGGTGTTCGTGGCGGCAACATGACACAGAAACTTCTACAACTTGAAACATGTTGGATTTGGTTATTAGATACGGTCCATCCGAATGGTTTAAATGAGGCTATTAGTTTTGCTCCATTTCTGTAAACATCTGTTGCGGTTTTCTTATATGATCATGTGTGGTCTTTGGCTTCTGTTTTTAGCTTTGGGTTTTAATTCTGTTTTTAATTTTTAGAGTCGTCTTTCGATATTCATGTCTGTGTACCATTATTTACATCCTCCGGATATTTTTGGCTATATTCCCTCCGTGTGGCCCTGTCACCGTTCTGGCATCCCAGCCTACATTTGAAGATGAGGAATTCCATTCCGTGTGAAGGAAGACGCATAATTCATCATGCTATGTATATTGATGTCATGTTGCCTATCATGATTAATTTTGTACTTTTTATGTATTTTTTGATTGTATTGTTCTATATCATGATAAGCAGTTGTTTTGTTATATTCCCACACTGGCTATCACCAATATGGCATCTGTTATAACCTTATTATGTATGATCTTGGCCTCATTTGGGGTCCCCCTTCTTTAACCACCTAGTTATTATTATATTTTGGCACATCAGTCAGTTTATGTGGTCCTGCTTATATTTATATGTATATATTATATATTCTATATTGCTAAAGGCCCATATCTAAATGGCTTTTTTTCTTATAATATGCCTATTGTGTGCATGCCATATTGGTGGGATTCACCTATGCTTTAAATGTTGTATTGGCACTAAACCACTACTTTGTCATCCTGTGGCCAACATTTGATTCATGTTCTCTATTGTTAGCGACGGCGCCCACTCTGCACGCGCGCGCACTGCTGGCTTCCTCACGCCGGGCGGCTCTCGGCATCTTGGTGTCACGTGATCAGTCACATGGTTGTGACGTCATGGGCGCGTGATGCCGACGCCGCTCGTTGTGTCTTGGTCATCAGGGCGACGCGCGCGTCATCATGAGTAGACGCATCGCCGCTGTACTCAGCGAGGGGAGGAGCCTTGTGCCAATGCCGCTAATTGTGTCTTAGATGTCAGGGTGACGCGTGCGTCATCAGTAGACGCGTCACAGCTACATTTACTGAGGGGAGGAGTCTTGTGACGTGGTGTTGGCCATGTGATTGCCTTAACACTAGTGTCATTGTAATGGGACATGGCCTGGGTCGTAATTATATGCTGTTGCACGGTTAATGCAGTGTTCCTCAGTACAGTGTTGACGCCACATTCCTCAATAAAAATGAGGCGCCTTCACTCACACGTCTGTCTTGAATGTCTCTTGATGGATGATGGCTAGATACTGGGCTGCGTATATGGTATGTTTGATGTCACCATGGTGATGGCAGCCATTGTTGGGAGGTACTTGTGCCACATATTTACCACTGCTTTATTTGGTCACATGCATGTGATTCACAATGTGATTGGTCGACTCTATCTTAAATATCCCTCATTTCCTTCCTCCCATCACCCCTTGAGAAAGGCCATCTGCCGAAACATGGTTTGGGTGGGTACATACGTGGAGAGACCTCCACTTGCTGTCCCAACAGGTAAAGTTGTCTCTATTGTTTAAATGTATACAATGTTAATGTTTATATCCATCTAAACCTGTCTGGCTGCCTTTCACAACTTGGGTTTGGCGCAATTTATCATTCTATTTTACATTGCTATTATGCCTTAGATATGCCTTATCCCTATTTGGTCCCATTTTCCCATGTATGCCCCGTTTGTTTGCCTCAGTGCTGCTATGGTCATTCTGACTCAATTTCCCCCTGTTTTCTTGTTCCTATTCACACTAAAATAAAGATTTAATTTTATCTTTTGTAATATTGAGTCTTTTGGACTTTTTTGATCGCTTTATTTCTCATTCTGAGGTAATTTCTATGCTATGTGCGATTGTCCCCATTGTTCCTGCTAAGGTATACCCATTTTTCATGGCCATATATGTATGTGCTATATGTAATCAATATATTTTATCTTTATGGGTTTTTTAGCCTTAATATGGTTTAGGTCCTATGCTGCAGCACGGCGTCACACACACTGTGCACGCGCCGGGGAGCCCGGAGCAGAGTCCACTGTGCTGTCAGACGCCGGCCACAGCATGGAGCTGCACACCACACGGCGATGCACACGGCCATACATGGGTCATAAGAGAGAGTACATGTAGTCCCAAATCCAGGGATCTACTTTAGGAGACCAAAGAGATGTAAAGATACACCCAATATCATAATGCAGTACTGTATACAATATATATAAAGGCAACCACGCTGTGTGTAATATAATAAATATACATTGCAGGCTGCAAATATTCAATAGTATACATAGAACCCCCTCACAATAATATATATAGCAATACAGTAAAATATGAAATCAAGATAATAGTTATAATAATGAAGTATATTAATCGCTGCAAGTGGAATATACTACAATATCAGCAAAGGGGAAGATGACCATATTCAAATATACAACATGTTGCCAGTTGACAGGTCTGAAGGGGCATCCATAGACATACTTGATTGTAGAAAGTAAGACATCAGATCCACTATATAGGATTAATTCGAAACCGAACAGGGACACATAGAGTGATAGCTGAAAAGGGTAGACAAAAATATTTATATGTTAAAAACAAAAAATAAAAACAAGAAGATTTGTCTCTCGGGGGGAAGATTTGGCTCTCGGGGGATTTACAGGTATTAAACCTCTCCAATCATGTTCTCACTAGAGTTGAGCGATACCGTCCGATACTTCAAAGTATCGGATCAGAATGGATCGGCCGATCTTAAAAAAAAGTATCGGTATTGCCGATTCCGATACCGGAAGTCCCATTCAAGTCTATGGGACTTCCGATATCGGAATAAGAAAAACCCTGTTTTTGCCTTGTACAGCCTCTCTGGGGTCTGTACGGGCCTTTCGGGGGGGCTGTGCCGGCCTGCCAGGGGGTCTGTGCAGGCTCCGGTGGTCTGTGCCGGCCTGCCGGGGGGCTGTGCCGGCCTGCCGGTGGTCTGTGCAGGCTCCGGTGGGCTGTGCCGGCCTGCCGGGGGGCTGTGCCGGCCTGACGGGGGGCTGTGCAGGCTCCGGGGGGCTGTGCCGGCCTGCTGGGGGGCTGTGCCGGCCTGCCGGGGGGCTGTGCCGGCTCCGGGGGGCTGTGCAGGCATCGTCCGATGGGACTACAAGTCCCATCGGGCGATGCCTGCTACCATGACAGTGATTGACACATTAGCCAATGATGGGACAGTAGTAGTCCCATCATCCGGCTAATGTGTTGAATGTAAAAGAAAAAAAAAAAAAAAAAAAAAAAAAAAAATTACATGCTACATACATGCTACATGCATACTACATACATGCTACATACTACATGCATGCAACATGCATACTACATATATACTACATGTAACATACATACTACATATATACTACATGCATACTACATACATGTTACATACTACATGCATGCTACATACACACTACATGCATGCTACATGCATGCTACATACATACTACATGCATGCTACATACATACTACATGCATGCTACATACATACTACATGCATGCTACATACTACATATATACTACATGCATGCTACATACATACTACATACATGCTACATACTACATATATACTACATGCATGTTACATACATACTACATGCTACATACATACTACATACATATTGCATACATACTACATGCTACATATATATTACATACATACTACATGCATGCTACATACATACTACATGCATGCTACATACATACTACATGCATGCTACATACATACTACATGCTACATACATACTACATACATACTACATGCATGCTGCATACAATTATTTCATACAATACATACATAGACATACAGTACATATAACATAGAGTAACATACTTACCAATACTTGTCACATTGTTCCCCGAAGCCATTGTCTTTTACGGAATAAATATTAACATAACAAACCACAAAAATACTCACCCATGATCCGAAGCAGTCCACGAGTGTGTCCCACGACGATCTTGGGTAGAGAACTGCAGCATCAAATTCCCACACAGCAATGGCATAAAGTGAGACTAGGGACTTTTTTTTTTAAGTGGCGGAGGAATACAGTGCGGAAGGATACCTACCTTCCGTCATTGGATTCCTGCAGCCCGTAGAGAACGGCAGCATCAGCTGATGCTGCCGTTCTCTACCCAAGATCGTCGTGGGACACACTCGTGGACTGCTTCGGATCATGGGTGAGTATTTTTGTGGTTGGTAAGTATGTTACTCTATGTTATATGTACTGTATGTCTATGTATGTATTGTATGAATGTATTGTATGTAGCATGCATGTAGTATGTATGTAGTATGTATGTAGCATGTAGTATGTATGTAGCATGCATGTAGTATGTATGTAGCATGCATGTAGTATGTATGTAGTATATATGTGGTATGTATGTAGCATGTAGTATGTATGTAGCATGCATGTAGTATGTATGTAGTATGTATGTAGTATGTATGTAGCATGCAGTATGTATGTAGCATGCATGTAGTATATATGTAGTATGTATGTAGCATGTAGTATGTATGTAGCATGCATGTAGTATGTATGTAGTATATATTGTTATGTATGTAGCATGTAGTATGTATGTAGCATGCATGTAGTATGTATGTAGTATGTATGTAGTATGTATGTGGTATGTAGCATGTAGCATGCATGTAGTATGTATGTAGTATATATGTGGTATGTATGTAGCATGTAGTATGTATGTAGCATGCATGTAGTATGTATGTAGCATGCAGTATGTATGTAGCATGCATGTAGTATATATGTAGTATGTATGTAGCATGTAGTATGTATGTAGTATGTATGTAGTATGTATGTGGTATATATGTAGCATGTAGCATGCATGTAGTATGTATGTAGTATATATGTGGTATGTATGTAGCATGTAGTATGTATGTAGCATGCATGTAGTATGTATGTAGCATGCAGTATGTATGTAGCATGCATGTAGTATATATGTAGCATGTATGTAGCATGTAGTATGTATGTAGCATGCATGTAGTATGTATGTAGTATGTATGTGGTATGTATGTAGCATGTAGTATGTATGTAGCATGCATGTAGTATATATGTGTTATGTATGTAGCATGTAGTATGTATGTAGCATGCATGTAGTATGTATGTAGTATGTATGTGGTATGTATGTAGCATGTAGCATGCATGTAGTATGTATGTAGCATATATGTGGTATGTATGTAGCATGTTGTATGTATGTAGCATGCATGTAGTATGTATGTAGCATGCAGTATGTATGTAGCATGCATGTAGTATATATGTAGCATGTAGTATGTATGTAGCATGCACGTAGTATATATGTAGTATGTATGTAGCATGTAGTATGTATGTAGCATGCATGTAGTATGTATGTAGTATGTATGTAGTATATATATATATATTTTTTTTTTTTAACATTTAACACATTAGCCGGATGATGGGACTACTACTGTCCCATCATTGGCTAATGTGTCAATCACTGTCATGGTAGCAGGCATCGCCAGATGGGACTTGTAGTCCCATCGGACGATGCTTGCACAGACCCCCGAACATCAGCACAGCCCCCCGGCAGGCCGGCACAGCCCCCCGGCAGGCCGGCACAGCCCCCCAGCAGGCCGGTACAGACCCCCACAGGGTGCACAGACCACCGGCAGGCCGGCACAGCCCCCCGGCAGGCCGGTACAGACCCCGGGCAGTCCACACAGCCCCCCGGCAGGCCGGCACAGCCCCCCGGCAGGCCGGCACAGCCCCCCGGCAGGCCGGCAGAGACCCCCGGAAGGCCCGAAATGACGGCGCATCATGATGCGCACACACCGCGCATCATGATGACGTCATTTCGGCTGTCAATCAACTTTGAACTTCCGATTCCGATGCCGACTTCCGATATTGAAAAAATATCGGAAGTCGGTATCGGAATTCCGATACAGCAAGTATCGGCCGATACCCGATACTTGCGGTATCGGAATTCTCAACACTAGTTCTCACGGATGTACAATTGTAGGTTCTGGGGAAAGGACTAACATTCTCACCTACTAACTCCTTCAATTATTTCACAGCCTTTAAAGACCTTCAACTGTTTTCAAGGAAGTTGATTTTGAAAAAACTTCACACTGCAAGTTATGTTCCTGGGTCCCTGAACAACACTGATAGGGAGGCAATCCGTGACTTGGAGGACTTGCTCGCTGAACAGAACGGTCCACCTAAAAGTAAGTTCCCTCCTTCAACTTGGCCCAAGTCCACTAGATTCCCCCCCTTGTCAATTAGTCCCTCTGTGGACATTTTTACTAAATTAGTAAGTGAGGACTTCAAGAAACTGTCCTCACGGCGAAGACTGGACAATTTAACTCAAAAACAACACCTGGCGATCTTCCAATTACAGTCATTGGAGGATGTTGTACTTAAGCCAGCTGATAAGGCGGGGAATGGAGTGGTATGGCCTAGTTGTAAATATGAGAAGGAAGTGTTTCGTCAATTGAGGGACCCAGCAACATATCAAAAATTGCCTTCAGATCCTGGGGTCCGTTTTTCATACAAGCTTAGACTGATCTTGGAGAAGGCATTTGAAAGTGGTGTTATAACTAAAAAGGTCTTGGAGGGCTTGGTGGTGAGATTCCCCAGAACCCCCACTTTCTACCTCCTACCTAAGGTCCACAAGGATGCCCTCAACCCCCCGGGGCGTCCTATCGTGTCGGGGATTGGCAGTATATGTGAGCCTGCATGTCGCTTTATAGATTTCTACTTGAAACCCTTGGTGGAAGTACTGCCATCTTACATCCGTGACACGACTGATGTCCTTGCACGGGTCAATGTCATCCTTGTGGAACCTTCCACTCTTCTTGTCACTGCCGATGTTGAAAGCCTTTATACATGCATCGATCATTCGGTTGGAGTTGATGCTGTTCGCCTGTTCTTGGGGCCTCCGACCTGGATGGCCCTCTATGTGAGCTGGTTCTCGAGCTGGTCGACTTTATCCTGACACACAATTTTTTTGTTTTAAAGGACCAATTTTTTCTACAGAAGCGGGGCACAGCCATGGGGGCAGCCTGTGCGCCTTCGTATGCCAACCTATTCCTGGGTGCCTGGGAGAGGAATTTGTTTGGTGACAGGGGCCCGCAGGACGTCTCCCATGTGCTGTGCTGGTACCGCTTTATTGATGATATTTTATTTTTGTGGGATGGAACCGTCGACCAGCTCGGGCATTTCATGAGGTCCCTTAATGATAATAATTGCAATATTCGCTTGACATACAAGTATCACGACAGAGTTGTGGATTTCCTGGATGTCCGCCTGGAGATCGACATTGATCAGCGTATCCAGACGGACGTCTTCAGGAAACCCACCTCTGTCAATTCTTTACTACATGCATCCTCGGCTCATGATCCGGCCACTGTGAGGGCCATCCCAGTCGGACAGTTCCTTCGTATGCGACGCATCTGCTCCACCGACAACCGATTTGAGAAACAAGCCCTTGACCTGAGTGATCACTTCCTGAAGAGGGGCTATAGCCGAAGGTGTATTAAGAGGGGCTACAACAGGGCAAGAGATACCCCACGTAGCGGTCTTTTACAACCCACGATGAGGAGGAGGAGCGGCAGACAAGATAGAGATGGACCTATACGTTTTATATCTACGTATAACCATGAATGGCGCAATATGCGTGCCATTCTACAAAAACACTGGCCTATTCTGGCGACAGAACCAGCTCTGAGGGCCATCCTGGGGCACTCCCCTTCCATGACGCCACGTCGTTCTAGCAATTTGAGCGACCTCTTGGTTCGGAGCCACTATGTGCCCACTTCTAAAAATTTCTTTGGGTCGAGTGGTCCGGTATGTGGATCTTTTCAATGTGGACATTGCCTGGCTTGCGCCAATGTCCTGCGCTGCTCCACCTTCAGCTCCTCGGATGGTATGATGGAATTCAAAATCAAACAATGGATATCATGTGGCACGTCAAATGTCATCTATTATGCCACCTGTCTGTGCCCTAAAATTTATGTGGGCCTTACCACGAGAGAGCTGAGGGTGCGGACACGTGAACACGTGCGGGACATTGGCACGGCCAGGACCGCATCTGATCCCACTGAAATCACATCTGATAACAGATAGAAAGGGGATAATTTGACTCAATCATTACATTGTTTGTTTATGTGTGCCACACTGAGCATGGAAAACAGAAACAGGAGAAGAGAACCTGAGGACTGAGGAATTGAAAACCAAAATTATTGAACATAATAAACAATCTCAAGGTTACAAGTCCAGCTCCAGATTTCTTGATGTCCCTTTCCTCCACAGTATGCAACATAACCAAGAACTTTACAACCCATGACATTGTAGCTAATCTCCCTGGATGTGGAGAAAAATTTATGAAAGGTTGACATGCAAGATGATCAGCTGGTGGATAAGTAGACCAAATCAAGTTCTAAAGAAATTCAATATGTCCTGTAGGGTAAGGGTGCATTAATGTCAGCTCAAACTATTCATCAACATTTGAATGAAAAAAAAGTATGGCTAGAGACCCAGGAGAACCCCACTGTTGACACAGAAACAAAAAAGCTAGACTGCAGTTTGCCAAAATGTTTGTGAGTAGGCAAAAATCTTTCTGGGAAACTGTAAATAGATGAAACCAAGATAGAGTTTTTTGATAAAGCACATCATTCCACTGTTTAATGAAAAAGGAATAAGGCCAACAATGAAAAATACACAGCATTTATAGTCAAATGTGACGAAGGTTCAAAGATGTTTTGGGGTTGTTTAGCTGCCTCTGGCACTGGGTGCCTTGAAAATGTGAAAGGCATCATGAAATTAAAGATTATGAACTGATTTTGGGTCACAGTGTAGTGCCAAGTGTCAGAAAGCTAGGTATTCCAGCAGGGCAATGACCCCAAACATATGTCAATAAGTACCCAGAAATAAATGGAAGAAAAAAGCGCTGGAAAGTTCCGAAGTAGCCAGCAATGAGCCCTGTTAGAGATGAGTTAACCTTTCAAGGTTCGATACCATCTGCCAAACATTTAGACATTCGCCCAACAATTTGATGAACATACCAGGCCAAACTAAACTTATACACAACACCATAAGGGGTGACAAAAAGCTTTTCAGACAGATAATATTAGGGGCAGACACCAGGAAAAGTGACATTAATTGACCCACTGTACAAATTAGCAAATGGCATAGCAGCAGTCATCCATGGGCCATGCATGAGGTATTATTGTCTGGGCAGGCATTTACAGCTTTGAATTGAAGTTTCAATGAGGAGCTGGAGGTTAAGGGAGAGGTGTAAGCCTTCTTTGCTGGAAGCCTTGATACCTCATGCAACAGCTCCATTTTTTTTCCTCAGCCATACTCAGATGGCACAAACATCAGTTTCATAGAGTACTATTGGTAGAAAAATGTAAGGAAAGTAACACAGGTTGTTGACTGATCAACTGACCAACAGTAGAACCATTTATAATGGCACAGAAGTAGTCAGGCAAATTTAATAAAATTATTGTCACACACAATTAAGGTGACATAAATTTCCACAGACTAGAAACAGTCTAATATGCCTTTGGCACACCTTCTATTACAGGCAACCCAACAGATGGAGACCCAACTTCGAGTCTCCACATTTCAAAAAATTGTTTGTAACATCAGAAACAGCAGCATCAGCAGACACAGAAACCATGACAAAGGAGGCACAGACTACAATAATGCAAGATCAAAGCATGACACTAAAAAGTATACCATAGCTTAGACTGCCCAATCTGAGACTGGTGTTCAAAAGTCATTGGAGATCAATGACTTGTTCATTTTGATGTACCACATCCATACTTCATTGGCCCAGGCTATGCAAAAGGACATACTGCAACAGGTTTCAACGCTGATGTCACAGTCACTGCAGCATGTGCTGAGTGCAATTCCACTATGTCGGAACATTGCAAATCAAACGGTTAAACGATAGGCCAAAAGACATCTATAGTGATGCAAGTTGAGGACTTCCAGGGTGTTATCATCTGAAGTGAGCATTCAGGCCATGATTCTGGTTGAGAAATTGCTGTACCACCAGGTTGAGGATGTGGACCATGCAAGGCACATGTGTGAGGTTGCTCTGGCATAGTGCCACCCCAGGTTTGCACTGTTATCTCACACAGCATTCTGTTATGAATGGGTCACCGAGGAGGAAAAAACTAAACAAGCTAAGTCACAGAAAACCAGAGAGGTTGGTAACTATGCAGATTGCAGATCCCTGATCCTAACCACACAACTAGCAGCAGCCGTGGAGTGTTCCTATGATGAATCTAGATGCCTCGTCACAGCCGGAGGTCTAAATAAGCCTAAAGCAAAAAAAGGGGAAAACTAACTGCCCCAGAGCAGACCCCAAAGGAAAGACAGCCCCCACACATGTATTGATGGTGAAACAAGATGAAAGCACAAACACGGGCAGGAAAATAGGCTAAGCAAATGATGGGGCCCAAACTAACTAGAAAGGATAGGAAAGGAAAGACACGGTCTGCAATCTGCCAAAAACCCTACAAAAATAATGTCCAACACTTCTGATAGCAAAATTAACCCTGAAGTCACTAGACTTCTCCCACTATATCAGCACTCTGAAATATTTTGAGACAGAGCAAAAAGAGGCCAATCTAATAAGGGACAAAAAGCAAATTGGCAAATACAGCTAAATAAGAGTGGAAATTCAGCACAGCCCCAGCCGGGGCTGGCTGACAACACAAAAAACTGAATAGACCAACAAAATCAAGTGAGAACATTAGCAGAAAATCTTAGCTTGAAATGACTGGAACAGAGCTGAAAACCATGACCTGAAAAGCCAGAAGGAATCACCAGCACCAGAATAGGGCGTCGGCTTGTCTTAAATCCAGTCTGAAATTCCTGAGGTCCAATCGTCATCCTCATTATCAGGTGGCAGATCTCTACTGATTAAATCAGCCTCACTACCTCCTGTTACCACCAGAGGGAGCCTGTAAGGAGAACTCACAACTGGTAGACCAGAAAATGAACTCACAACAGCATTCCCTGGCTTCAGGTTCAGTGGAGACAGCCATTGCTCTTACTTGTCCTGGATAGTTGTCCACAACTCTTTAGCTGTGTGATTTCAATCTCCAAGTCATATTAATGTAAACATTGCCGGATTGCAGTGAGCCATGGCTGCACAGTACAGAGGTGGGAGGGATTCTATCTACACTGTTTGAACACGTGTCTGATTAAGGGAGGGGTTGAGGGCAGAGATGGGAGCCCTAGAAAAGGTGGAGGAGCCAGAATCAGTGGAATAGCTGTTTGATACAGATGTATGTCCTGCAAGCCTTGGGGATTCAAAGACTCGTGGAGCAGCCCCTTGACCACCTGCCCCCACAGCCACCAGAATCACCAATTGCCCCTTCTCATGTTTGCTCATTCAGGTGTCAGTGGTGAAATGCACCCTGGCAGACATAGATTTTTTAGGGAATGGGTGATGTTGTCAGTGACATACTGGTGTAGCGCAGACACAGCTTTCTCTGAGAAGGAATGGTGACTGGGCAACTGGTACTGGGGGACTGAGTCATCAACACTCAGAAACCTTATGTATCTCCCAGACAGAAAGTCAGCTATCCGTGGCCAACAGATTTGAGATGGTGGAGTTCAAGCTCTAAGCTTTGGCATGTGTAGGAGGAAACATTCTTTTATGTGACAACAATTGTGGGACCGAGGGCTGCCTGTTGTGCTGAGAGAGGATGGAGTATGGAGAAAAGGACAAACTGCTCGACTGTGAGTGAGGTGCAGGTGTAGATGTTATGATGATTGAGAAATATGTGTTGTGCTAGATGACAGAAGGCATATCCATTTTTATAACAACTGATGGGCTCTCACTCATCCTAACTGTAGGGGGTAAACAAGTGGAGTTTCTGCAGCCAAAGACCTATGTGAGAAGACTTGGCACAGAGACAGAAGCGGAAGAAGCAGAAGATGTGTTTGATGGGATGGCCAATGGTTGGCAAGGCCTGCTAGTCCGCATTTTAGCACAGTGAGATTCCCACACTAAGGCATGTTGATCGCGCATGTGCCAGTTCTGGCATGTAGATGTCAAATTATTGCAATTTTTGCCTCTATTGAGTTTTTTTCAAATTTGGAAGACAATGTGAGTTAGGTCATTCTTTACGGTCTCAAAAAGGGCCCAGTCTAGGCAACCCTTGCCTACCCTGTGAACTGCACACATGCCACCTGTGTTGGCAACAGAAAGAGTTGGGGCTGAGGATGCAGTGCTTGCTGTGGTTGTATCACTGTGTGCCTGCGTGGGAAGCCACAATGTAACCTCTTCATCTTCCTCCTCCTCCATCTCCTCTGCTAAGCTACTCAGCTGCGTACCTCTGGGCTCACACTAAGTGGGATCTACAATCTCATCATCATTCTCTCTATTCTCACCTTCCTCACACTGAGAGTCACTCTCCTCCTCTACCTTCCCTTACACCATAGTCCAGTCCCAGTGCACCTCTGATATCTGAGTCTCAAAAGATCACCTCCACCTCTGGTGGTTAACAACTGGTGATGAGGGTCTGGATTCTGCTCGGACCCTACTTCATCCGGCTCCGGATCCAACATGAAATATTTTGGGAATTGGTGCAGTTGTCTGCTTTTTATATGGCCAGGGACATGTGTCTTTGGCAGCCAATCACAGAAGACTTTGTGTCATGACATTGTAGAAAACAAAGCGCACGCTGCACCTCTAGCCTCTCCACTCACTCTTATAACATCTCCACACCCCCTTCCCTCATCAATTACGTCTCCCCGCTCATCATACAGCACCACTATCCTAGCCAAAGTAATAGCAAAAGCATTAGCGGAAACGCAATGATTTATTGAACTGTGACCGAATTTTGCAGACTTTGAATAAAAATGCTCGCGAAAGTGAACATGAATCCAAATGTGATATGTTTGTGCCGAACTTGAGATTAGCAAACGTTTTCCTAACAAGCTCGTTCATCTCTAGCCATGTCCAGCACGAGGGCCTGTATCAGACCCACAGCTGTAATATCAACCCATCTGTGCACCACAATCACGTCACAAGCGTGCCCATTGGCATGTGCCCCCCTCCCTTCACATGTGACATGCCACTGTCGGAGACTGACAGCGGGATTTAACATGTTAGCAGTCACGGGTGTGGGCTCCTGATGGTTGATTAAATCAGTCGACTAGGGACCTTATTTCTATACCACTACAACAACTTCCATCTAATTATGATGGAATAATATCACAGAAAAACATATTGAAGAAACTAACAAAGTAAGTAGAAAAGTAATTTTCTTTTTAATTTTAGCTATAACTAATGTTATTATTCTAATTATTATTAATATTATGACTGGGATATAACATACTCAAGAAAAGTGCATTTCAAAGCAAGGATTCTCTGGCAAAAGCAATTTTCATGTATTTTGTGATCATTTTATGTTTATCACAATGTGTTGGAGGCACCTAGACATGATGGAGTTCTTCAAATATGAAGCACCAACCATCATGTTGAAAGCTGCTTTGAATATGCAGAAGTGACCTTTACATATAAAACAAGAGCTTTCGGGAATACAGTCACCTTTCTACTAGATATAATAATAGATTTCTAGACTTTTCATGAGAACATTTATCTGAACTGCAGTGAAAGGCAGTAATAGAGTTTATTTTCTTCCTGTACTATAAAACTGCCCACTGCACCTACTTCATGCAGTATAACATATTTACTCCTAATTGAAAAATTGGATTTATTTTCCAGACGCTATACTAGTAGGACACACTCAATTATTGAAACAGTATCATTTCATTTATAGCTATGGCAACATGCTACTTCTATTTAGACTTGATACTTGTTTATATTTAAAGCTTGACAGCTTGCTGATGATGCTGTTAAATTGACCATTATTTCTGGAATAAAAGCGGATTGTGGAAGAACAGGAAATGATCATCGTATGCACACAATATTAAAGGCCAGGAAGAGGTACTGTGTTCATTTCCATAACATACTTTATCTAATACAAAACAATTTCATCAGATTCATTTTGCTGTATTTGAATTACTAAATAGAATCTGCAGAGGTTGTCCACCTCTTGATCTTACTATTTACTTTCCGTGTTCTGTTTCTATGGAGATGGTGTCTTCAAGTGTTCTTCATGGAGACATAAAATTGATCTATGTGCCATTTGAGCACTCACATTTTCGATTCTACAAAGTTTATATATATTTTCTTTATTTTCATGCAGATAAAAAGAGACACAACACATCACCATTAGGCACTTCCCCAAGCGAGGAATTGACATAAGTATCAATATATAAGCTGACAATTTTCAATTTTTCTGTTGAACATCCCGTATTGTAAACTGATGTATATACACAAACACACATATACTAGCTGTAGAGCCTGGCATTGCCTGGGCATAGTAACCAACTGTGGTTAGCTATAACAAATTATAATGATTATATTGCACATAAGAACCGTGGATCTAACCTATCCTGTGTGATACTGACTGCTGAGCTGTGTATCTAATACTATTCTGTGTGATACTGACAGCTGAGCTGTGTACCCAATCCTATCCTGTATGATACTGACTGCTAAGCTGTGTATCTAATCCTATCCTGTGTGATACTGTCTGCTGAGCCGTGTATCTAATCCTATCCTGTGTGATACTGACTGCTGAGCCATGTATCTAATCCTATCCTGTGTGATACTGACTGCTGAGCCATGTATCTAATCCTATCCTGTGTGATACTGACTGCTGAGCGTGTATCTGATCCTATTCTGTGTGATACTGTCTGCTGAGCCGTATATCTGATACTATTCTGTGTTATACTGTGTGCTGAGCTGTGTATCTAATCCTATCCTGTGTGATACTGACTGCTGAGCCATGTATCTAATCCTATCCTGTGTGATACTGACTGCTGAGCCGCGTATCTAATCCTATACTGTGTGATACTGACTGCTGAGCGTGTATCTGATCCTATTCTGTGTGATACTGTCTGCTGAACCGTGTACCTATTCCTATCCTGTGTGATACTGACTGCTGAGCCGTGTATCTAATACTATCCTGTGTGATACTGCCTGCTGAGCCGTGTATCTAATCCTCTCCTGTGTGATACTGACTGCTGAGCCTTGTGTCTAATCCTCTCCTGTGTGATACCATCTGCTGTGCCGTGTATCTATTCCTATCCTGTGTGATACTGACTGCTGAGCTGTGTATCTAATCCTATCCTATGTGATACTCACTGCTGAGCTGTGTATCTAATCCTCTCCTGTGTGATACTGGGCTCCCCCTGCAGTCTGTGTCAGAGGGTGGTCTGTGTTGGCACGGTAATAAATTGTGTTATTTCCAGCTTTACAGACGATAACACCATAGAAATGATAAGAATAATAGGCCTCAGTTACCACAACTGTCTACAAAGAAAATTGTTGCTGATAGCAACCACTCACAGCTCATTTTTCATCTTTTAAACAGCTCAAGGACAGTGTGGCGAGTTTTGAGTGGCAACTAGAGTTGAGCGAAATGGGTCGGTCAAATTAAAAAATAGCTGACTTTAGCTAAAGTCGGGTTTCACCGATCAAAACCCGACCATAGCGTGAGGTTGGCCATGAGGTCGCCGATCAGAGCGCCAAAGTCGCGTTTCAAATAATGCTTCCAGCGCCTTTTCTCAGCCAATGAAGGTGGACGCACACTGTGGGCAACGCAATGACATGGACAGCGGCTACCACCATCTTAGAGAAGGGCATTGAAGTGATTGGCTGGCTTTCTTACTTCTGCCGATCTTAGAATAGGGAGAGGTGCTGCTGCTGCTGCTGATTCTGAACAGGGAGAGCATTAGGCAGGGAAGAAGAAAAAAAACTGCTTCTGCTGATAGAGCTTTTCACTGTACAGTTAGTGTGCAGTGAAAGGGGAGGATTTTTATTGTGTGCAGCAGCGCTGGTGGTGATTAGGCTGCCTTTTAAGGCTACCTGCTAGCTGCATTGCTGTGTGCACACTGCTGTTCAAACTGCTTTTTTCAAAGGACTCCAACTTTTATTATTTTGTCCTGGTGAGTTACTGAGCATTCATTTTTTCACATACCGTATATCGGTGTGCGCTCCTCACACACTACAGTGTACCGGCTGGTATCACGGACAAATAGAAACTATCTAGGTGTGACTCTGGAAGAAAAAGCCGAGGAGTTTTTCTGTTTTTCCAGACCTACACCTAAGAGTGCTGTCCGCTTTTCAAACAGTTTTGTATGTCTGCTGTTTGATAACGGTCAAAACTAGACAGAGAAAGCGTTTGTCATTCCCTATACAAATAGACGGAGATTGACAATTTTCCATACAGACACCGTATACCGGTGTACGCTCCTCACACACTACAGTGTACGGGCTGGAATCACAGACAAATAGAAGCTATCTGGGTGTGACTCTGGAAGAAAAAGCCGAGGAGTTTGTCCATTTTTCCAGACCTACACCTTAAAGTGCTGTCCGCTTTTCAAACAGTTTTGTATATCTGCTGTTTGATGACTGTCAAAACTAGACAGAGACAGCGTGTGTAAGTCCCAATACAAATAGACGGAGATTGACAATTTTCCATACAGACACCGTATAGCGGTGTACACACCTCACACACTACCGTGTACCACCTTGCATCACGGACAAATAGAAACTATCTGTGTGTGACTCTGGAAAAAAAAATCGAGGAGTTTTTCCGTTTTTCCAGACCTACACCTTAGAGTGCTGATCGCTTTTCAAACAGTTTCGTATGTCTGCTGTTTGATAACGGTCAAAACTAGACAGAGACAGAGTGTGTCAGTCCTTATACAAATAGACGGAAATTGACAATTTTCCATACAGACACCGTATAGCAGTTTACGCTCCTCACACACTACCGTGTACCGCCTTGTATCACGGACAAATAGAAGGTATCTATGTGTCTCTGGAAAAAAAAGCCGAGGAGTTTTTCCGTTTTTCCAGACCTATACCTTAGAGTGCTGTCCACTTTTCAAACAGTTTTGTGTGTCTGCTGTTTGATAACGGTCAAAACTAGACAGAGACAGCATGTGTCAGTCCCTATACAAATAGACGGAGATTGACAATTTTCCATACAGACACCGTATAGCGGTGTACGCTCCTCACACACTACCTTGTACCGCCTTGTATCACGGACAAATAGAAGCTATCTGTGTGTGACTCTGGAAAAAAAAGCCGAGGAATTTTTCCAGACCTACACCTTATAGTGCTGTCCGCTTTTCAAACAGTTTCGTATGTCTGCTGTTTGATTACTGTCAAAACTAGACAGAGACAGCGTGTGTCAGTCCGTATACAAATAGATGGAGATTGACAATTTTCCATACAGACACCACATAGAACTGTCCGATTCTCAAACAGTATTGTATATCTGCCGTTCGCATTACAGTTACATCTATACAGAGTCAGCGTGTGTCTGTGACACTCCATAAATACATATATGGAGATTGTTAGTTACACAAAAAACATATACAGCTGTACATTTCTGATACAGTTCCATATATCTGCTTGTTGGATTACGGTCCAATACATACTGTGAGAGCGTCTGTGACTAACAAAATGTATACATAGATTTAAATTTTAATACACCTTACACAGCTGGACGCTCCTTATACAGTACCATCTCTCTGCTGGTATTTTTGGTACATTTTCCCAAACATGAGGAAGTTTGGTGGAAGAGGCTGAGACGTGGACAGGGGGGCGCAGCTGGTACTGATGGTGGTGGTGCATCGGCTGGTTCTGGCAAAAGCACAATAGCAGCTAAGGCATGAGGTGTGGAGCCTGTGTCATCATCTGGCCGAAGAAGGCCAGTAAGGTTCCTTTTCTTGGAGTAGGAAAACCACTTTTAAAGCCGGAGCATCAGGAACAGGTTTTGGCGTACATTGCCGAAACAGCCACCTGCTCTATTGCCTCCTCTTCTGAACGTTCGAAACCTGCAAGCATGTCAGCGCAGGGTTCTGGTCAGGAAAAACACCTTTCCTTGCGTCCTTCACCCCCATCAAAAGTTAAGGATACGGCAGCCCACACTTCAGATTACTCTATGGAGCTCTTTTCAGAAACCATGCCTGGGTTAACCAGTCAAATCCAGAATTCCCCAGTCCAAGATGAATCTGACATGGAGTGCACTGATGCACAGCCACTGCTAGATGATTCTGCTGGTACATCGACCCAGAGCACTACATTGCCCTCGCAGTCTATTGAGCCAGAATCTGACCCTGATGAAACTGAGGTGCCCCATCCCGCATACTATACCACCTTACACGGCGACACAGAGGAAGGTAAAGAGGAAGGTGCAGATGACTTTGAAAAGAGGTGATGGATGACCCAGTTCTTTACGCAAATTGGCATCCATTGGGGGAGGAGGGTGGCGCTGGCAATAGTTCAGATAAGGAGAAGGATCCGCAGCAGGCGTTGACATCGCAGCAGCGGTTATCTGCCAGGCTCGTAGCTGTCCAAAAACATGGAACAAAAACTAAAAGAGTTGCAGGACAGCTTGGCCAGACAGTCAACTTAGCACGAAGTCAATATAGAATCACTGCACACGTAAATTATGCTTTAGTGAGCTTATTTTATTTTATTGACGGTGATGAAGCGACAGCTGACGTTTCGGCCTAACAACGGCCTTTGTCACATAGTCGCTGAAAACAAAGAGATATGTACAATAAGAATACAAGAAATTATATACAAAATATACAAAATACCGGGTGAGTCATAAAGGACGGATGTATTTGAAGTGGCTATAACTCACCACCAGGTGGAGGTAGAGATGTGCGGGAGGCGGGGTTATGTTTGTGAGGTGAAAGCATTGTTTTTATTTTAGTTTCAGTTTAAGCTATGGTGCCGTGGACGATAGAACATCGCGTTTTTGCGTACGACAGTTTTGTCAAGAATAATGAGTGTATCACAGCCGTTCAGCGTGAGTTTCGGCGTCATTTCAATATTCACAGAAATCAAGCTGTTCCCGCTCGTAACACTATCCTACGTTGGGTTGAAGCACTCCGTACACGAGGTACACTAATGAACAAACAACCACCGGGGGCTCCACGAACGGCACGTACCCCTGAAAATGTGGAACGCGTCAGGCAAGCCATGCTGCGTAGTCCGAGTCGATCTGCTCGGAAACATTCTTTAGAACTTGCCCTCAGTAATCGTACAGTAAGGCGTATTTTGCATTTAGACCTGCATTTCCACCCCTATAAATTGGCCATTGTGCAACAGTTGGAGCGTGGGGATTACGCAGCGCGACTGAAGTTCGCACATGAGATGGAAGCAATTATTGAGCAAAACGACAACCTTATTTTATTCATGAGTGATGAAGCTCATTTCCATGTCAATGGCATGGTTAATCAGCAGAACTGCCGTTATTGGGCCTATGAAAATCCGAAAGAATTACATGAACGACCGCTGCACAGCCCTAAGGTAACGGTGTGGTGCGCTATGGGCAAATATGGCGTGATCGGTCCGTACTTTTTCGAAGGCGATAATGGCAATACTGTTACCGTGAACTCACAACGTTATATCGCCATGATAAATAACTTCTTTGTTCCTGAGTTACGACGGCAACATATCCCCATCTCTAGTGTGTGGTTTCAACACAGTATACGTAACCAAATCTGTGAATACATTTATATTTAATAAATATTTAACGATTTTATGATTAGTTTAAAAACGTCCGTCCTTTATGACTCACCCGGTATATACAATAAGAAATTTATCCAAATAAGAGGCATTATTGAAGTCAAATGTCTTAATGTCATAGGATCAAAATAGTATAGTATAAATGAAAAGGAAACAGGCGGCGGCAGATATAAAAATGTAAAGATAGTGATAATGTGCTCATACCCTTTTTGAAGTAGAGATTCGGGAGTCACCGGTTAGTAATTTTTCACTGCTAGGCAAAAAATTTTCATGAGAATGTGGATTGTCCTACAGATGGGGGTAAAGGAGTTGTGATTAGATATATATATATATTCTTATGTATATGGAATTATTATGCGGTATATCTATATGGCTGGATTGAAAAGCTATTAGAGAGCCATATATCCAATTGGTATGGTCTCAAACAATAACAGTATAGCTATGCTGCGGCGTTCATGTGTTAAAGAGGTATATGGAGTTATAATGAGCTATGTATATGTGTAGCTATATTTAGAGAGCCATAAACCTGTTTGGTATGGTCTAAAACAGATGTAGCTATGATGTAGCATTTTTGTATTGAAAAGGTAGACTTACTGTAATTGAATACCAGTGTAGCCAATGGTCCAGATGCCAGAGGAGCAGAAGTCCTAATGATAGGGCTGTGGTGAGGCAAAAAAGAAAAGAAATGTCTAAATAAGTATATAATAAAACTTCCTCATAGTTCAGTGGTGTAACAATAGATAAAGGCTACTTACAATCATTGGTGGCGCAGTGGGGGATGCAGGCACTGCCATGCCTCAGCAGTGAGTGAGCCATGTATCACAGAAAATGTTTATATACATGTGAGAGCCGGTCACATGACCGGAAGTGATGTCAGACGCTGGATAATGTTCAGACAGTTGCTGTAATGTCGCCTGGGTGGTGAAACCACCAAAAAGATGGCGCGGGGACCCGTGCATGCGCAGTAAAGCGCGGTGTCATTAAATGGCTGTAACGTGATCCAGCCAGGGAATCGCATGACCGGAAGTGGGCGGTCAGATGCTGTAATGTCGCCTGGGTGGTAAAACCACCAAAAAGATGGCGCGGGAACCCGCGTATGCGCGGTAAAGCGCAGTGTCATTTAATGGCTGCATAGTGATCCAGCCAGGGGATCGCATCAGAGAGGGAGCGTGAAATGTACGCGCATGTGTATTAGAGCATGATGATAAGGTCACAGTGGTCGTCAGGGGACCGATCCTATTGGGGGAATGTAGGCAATAGATACAGTGGGGATTGGTTTATATGAGCAACATGTGGACACAATTATATACAGAAAAGACATATTGAATAAGGATGCAATACATGAAACACCATGTTGACACAATTCTGTAACTGAAAGGACACATTAAATAAGGATGCAATACATAAAACATGTACAGTATAGCTATATGAGGAAATGGTATAGTTACAATGGGAACATGGACGCATAATGCTGAAAAAATGATGCAATACAATACAGCAGGGTGAGGAAATAAAATCACACATTGTAGGAGTCCAAACTGAAAAGAAAAGAACTGAAGTAAAAGGAAAAAGGGAGGGGGGGGAAGAAAAATAATAAAAATAAAAAATAATAAAAAATAAAAATAATAAAAATAAAAATAAAATGAAATGAAACTAAAATAAATTGAAAATGAAAATAAGAGTGAAAAAACAAAACAAAAAACAAAACAAAAGAATTGAAACTGAAAAAATGAAAAAAGGGAAAAATGAAAAACAATATGAAAAAAATAATATGAAAAAAATAAAAAGTAAAAAATAGTGGAAAAATGAAAAAATTGGAAAAAAATATATTAAGAAGGTTATATCTTACCGCCAGGAAGAAAGCTCATAAGGACAAATGTTCAGGTAGTCTAAAGGGAAGCGAAAACAATCAGGTTAACCAATCAATTTCGCGGTTGAGGCCCTTGGGATGTAGAGTGTCCAGAGTATAAATCCAATAGGTCTCCCGTTGTTTGAGTAAACGGATATGATTCCCACCCCTCTTTGGCCTAGGTACATTTTCTATAATTTGGAACCTTAATTGAGATACATTGTGTCAGAATTCTTTGAAATAGGCAGGTAATGGAAGCCATGTTTTTTCACATCTGATGGTGGACTTGTGGCTAGAGATACGATCTCTAATAGCCTGGGTGGTCTCACCAACGTATAATAGCCCACAGGGACACTTAATGATATATACAATGAAATTAGTTTTGCATGTAAAGTAGTCTCTGATTGGGTAGGACTTGCCTGTACGTGGGTGAATGACCTCACTACCTTTGATGATGTTCGAGCAGCTCATGCAGTTAAGGCACGGGAAAGTACCTGTCCTTTTTTGCCCTGACAAAGTTCGTGTGACTGTCTCCTTTGAGTATCCCAAATCTGCCCTGACTAATTTGTCCTTGATGTTTTGAGGTCTCCTTAAGCACATCAAGGGGGGGTTTTTGAAGATCTCAATCTTCGGGTAGGCTTTAGTGAGTAATGACCAATGTCTATGAATGAGATTATGAACCCTTTGCATGGAAGGGTGATGGCTAGGGACAAACGGAAGCCTAGGTGGTTTTGGTACACTGACTTTGAAGTCATCAGGATCAATAAGAGCCTTAGACATCTCAGTGGATAGTAGCGTTGTCGGATAATTTCTGGTTTTAAATTTATTGGACGTCTCCTGAAGTCTGAGGCCTCTGGTAGTGGGGTCTGACACAATCCTATTGACTCTCTTAAACTGTGACTGAGGTAGACTATTTCGAGTTGATTTAGGGTGACAACTATCATACAGGAGAAGGTTATTGCAATCGGTTGGTTTGGTGTAAATATCAGAGGTGAGGTTGCCATGAGAATCCATATGGATTCTAGTATCAAGGAAGGTAACAGATTCAGTGCTATGGGAGAGTGTAAATTTAAGTTCTTGTCTGATGGTGTTTATTGTACTGTAGAATTGGGAGTGGCTGGTGAAGTCGCCTTCCCAAATGCAAAAAATATCGTCTATGTAACGATACCAAGTTATGGCATGTTGTTGAAAGAGCGGATTCGAATAGATGTAGCCTCGTTCAAATTTATCCATGTAGAGTTTTGAGTACGCGGGGCTATTAGACCCCATTGCGGTGCCACATATCTGGACAAAGAAATCATCTTCAAATCGGAAGAAGTTCTCCCGTAGTACCACGTTTAGAAGGTCCAAACATAATTCCTGAGGACCGATATCCATATTGGCTTCATTCAAAGTGAATGAAACTGCTTCGATGCCTTTATCATGTGCAATCGATGTGCAAAGGCTGTTAATGTCAAGTGTACAAAGAATGCTAGTGGGTGAAATGGAGTTTATAGTACGGATTTTGTTAAGAAAATCTCCTGTATCTAGAATGAAAGATTTGGTGGTATGGCTGTAAGTAGAGTTGAGCGACTTTTGTTTTTTTAGGGTCGCGTTTCGTTTCGTGAAACCCGACTTTTCCAAAAGTCGGGTCGAGCAAGATCGTCCGATTATAGGGAAAAGTCGGGGTCGTCCCGAAACACGAAACCCAATGTAAGTCAATGGGGAATAAAAGTCGGCAGTGAGAGGAGGACAGGAAACACACCTACAGTGCCCATTTGAATGCCAAAAGCATCAATTCTTCTTTCTTAAGCTTGTCAACCTTAATTAACTTCATATTACAAGTTACGCACTGAAAAATGGGGGTTATTTGGCTACAAACTGTGGGGGGGGAGGGCTGGCTCCAGGTTTTCATGTGCCCTGGGCGAAAGAGCGCCCCTTTAACACATACCACAACTCTTGATGCTCCGATACGGCAGAGAAATAGCGGTATAGTACAATGAAAAATACCTCACTTTTTACATCTCATGACGAGGCCCATCTATTTCTCCATACAGAATCATTGGTCCCATATAATGTTTGAAACAGCATATGATGAGCTCCACATAATGCTACAGTATATGTTGGTCCCCATGGATGAAGCTCCACTGTCTTATGGGCCCAAATAATGCTCCAAACATAATGGGCCCCATTTCTAATGCTCTAGTGTATAATGGGCCCTGTAAATGCTGCTCCAGTGTCTGATGTCCACCTTTGGAATGTTCCAGTGTATGGTGGGCCCCATCTATCATTCTCCAGAGTATAGTGCTCCCCAAAAATTGCTGTCCCAACATTGAAAACAATCAAATAAGTCTCCTCGCTAGGGAATCCCTGTACTTGTCTGGACAGGTGCTGTAGCTTGCTTAACAGCTCGCCAGCCGTTCTCACGCCCAGTATGGATTGCACGTGATTGCACAAAGGTTAGAAAGGGTACCGTATCCCTGGATAACATGTATGGATAGCGTACACATTCAAAATATATGTCTATACAGCATGAGGCAGGCTCAGACGGTGTTAGGCCCAGTATGGATTGCACGTCATTGCACAAAGGTTAGAAAGGGTACCGTATCCTCGGAAAACATGTATGGATAGCGTACACATTCAAAATATATGTCTATACAGCATGAGGCAGGCTCAGACGGTGTTAGGCCCAGTATGGATTGCACGTCATTGCACAAAGGTTAGAAAGGGTACCGTATCCCCGGATAACATGTATGGATAGCGTACACATTCAAAATATATGTCTATACAGCATGAGGCAGGCTCAGACGGTGTTAGGCCCAGTATGGATTGCACGTCATTGCACAAAGGTTAGAAAGGGTACCGTATCCCTGGATAACATGTATGGATAGCGTACACATTCAAAATATATGTCTATACAGCATGAGGCAGGCTCAGACGGTGTTAGGCCCAGTATGGATTGCACGTCATTGCACAAAGGTTAGAAAGGGTACCGTATCCCTGGATAACATGTATGGATAGCGTACACATTCAAAATATATGTCTATACAGCATGAGGCAGGCTCAGACGGTGTTAGGCCCAGTATGGATTGCACGTCATTGCACAAAGGTTAGAAAGGGTACCGTATCCCCGGATAACATGTATGGATAGCGTACACATTCAAAATATATGTCTATACAGCATGAGGCAGGCTCAGACGGTGTTAGGCCCAGTATGGATTGCACGTCATTGCACAAAGGTTAGAAAGGGTACCGTATCCCCGGATAACATGTATGGATAGCGTACACATTCAAAATACAGTATATGTCTATACAGCATGAGGCAGGCTCAGACGGTGTTAGGCCCAGTATGGATTGTACGTCATTGCACAAAGGTTAGAAAGGGTACCGTATCCCCGGATAACATGTATGGATAGCGTACACATTCAAAATATATGTCTATACAGCATGAGGCAGGCTCAGACGGTGTTAGGCCCAGTATGGATTGCGCATCATTGCACAAAGGTTAGAAAGGGTACGTATCCCCGGATAACATGTATGGATAGCGTACACATTCAAAATATATGTCTATACAGCATGAGGCAGGCTCAGACGGTGTTAGGCCCAGTATGGATTGCACGTCATTGCACAAAGGTTAGAAAGGGTACCGTATCCCCGGATAACATGTATGGATAGCGTACACATTCAAAATATATGTCTATACAGCATGAGGCAGGCTCAGACGGTGTTAGGCCCAGTATGGATTGCACGTCATTGCACAAAGGTTAGAAAGGGTACCGTATCCCCGGATAACATGTATGGATAGCGTACACATTCAAAATATATGTCTATACAGCATGAGGCAGGCTCAGACGGTGTTAGACCCAGTATGGATTGCACGTCATTGCACAAAGGTTAGAAAGGGTACCGTATCCCCGGATAACATGTATGGATAGCGTACACATTCAAAATATATGTCTATACAGCATGAGGCAGGCTCAGACGGTGTTAGGCCCAGTATGGATTGTACGTCATTGCACAAAGGTTAGAAAGGGTACCGTATCCCCGGATAACATGTATGGATAGCGTACACATTCAAAATATATGTCTATACAGCATGAGGCAGGCTCAGACGGTGTTAGGCCCAGTATGGATTGCACGTCATTGCACAAAGGTTAGAAAGAGTACCGTATCCCCGGATAACATGTATGGATAGCGTACACATTCAAAATATATGTCTATACAGCATGAGGCAGGCTCAGACGGTGTTAGGCCCAGTAAGGATTGCACGTCATTGCACAAAGGTTAGAAAGGGTACCGTATCCCCGGATAACATGTATGGATAGCGTACACATTCAAAATATATGTCTATACAGCATGAGGCAGGCTCAGACGGTGTTAGGCCCAGTATGGATTGCACGTCATTGCACAAAGGTTAGAAAGGGTACCGTATCCCCGGATAACATGTATGGATAGCGTACACATTCAAAATATATGTCTCAGGAGGCAGGCTCAGACGGTGTCAGGCACAGTATGGATTTGACGGCCCAGATTACACAGAGGAGGAGCAGGGAGAGGTAAAGATTGCAAATGCTGGGGCCCTGCCCAAGCAAGGGGGGCCCACTCGTGGGCGTCGGTACTGGCACTGGGCCCCTCATAGTACAGCGGTGTGTCTGATGGCGGGTGTGCACCACCGCCGTCAGAGACACTTGATTGCACTATGAGGGACCCTGTGCCAGTGCCCGCGCCCAAGAGTCGGCCTACCCACCTGTCCAGGGCAACGGCAATCGCACGGTGTCGTGCGGTAGGTGGTGACCCCGGCCATGGGGGGGAAGGCAGCACAGTTAGGGAGTTTTAGAAAGTGGCATATGTTGATGTTGGACATTCAGCTGATGCAAAAGGCGAAATAGGTGAAGTACCAGGAAGAGGTGGACCAAAGCAAGCCATTTTTCTGTCACCCTATGTGTCATCAGGGGAAGGTGGGACAAAATCCTTGGAAACCCATGCGTGGTTCATTTTAATGAAGGTTAGATCATCCACATTTTGGGTTGACAGACAGGTCCTTTTTTCTGTAAGGATTGATCCAGCTGCACTGAAGACTCTTTCCGATAGCACACTTGCAGCTGGGCAAGCGAGCTCCTGTAAGGCATATTGGGCCAATTCAGGCCAGGTGTCCAGTTTAGCGGCCCAATAGTCAAAGGGGAATGACCTGTGTGGGAGAACATCGATATGGGAGGAAAAGTAGTTTGTAACCATAGTTGACAACTGCTGTCTCCTGTCACTTTCCATCGATGCAGTATTACCAGTTGTGTGAGCGGTATTTGAAAAATCAGTCCACAACATTGTCATGAAACCCCTGTCTCCAACGCCACTTCTGCTGTGTGCACCACGAACACCTCTGCCAAGCTGCCCCCGGCCCGTACGGCTCGTGTGAGAACCATCACCGCTGCTGTGTGCTGGGAATGCCTCAAGGAACCGATTTACCAGAGTTGCTTGTTTATAAGCCAATATATTAGGTCAAGGTTCTCCTGTGGCATGATGTTTTGTAATTTGCCTTTATAGCGTGGATCCAGGATGATGGCCAACCAGTAGTCGTCATCGTTCATCATTTTGGCAATGCGGGGGTCCCTTTTTAGGATCCGCAAGGCATAATCTGACATGTGGGCCAATGTTCCCGGTGTCAATGATGCACTGCGAGTGCTGGGTGGAGGAGCACTTTCTGGCAAATCCACATCCCTCCAGTCACGCACAAACCCTGTACCAGACCTTGCCACGCCAACATTTTCACTTGCCCCACGAGATGCATCCTCCTCCCCTAAGTAATCATCCCCATCATCCTCCTCCTCCTCCTCCTCTTCTTCCTCCACTTCGTCCAGGAGAGGTCCCTGAGCAGACAATGGCTGAATGTCATCAAGGATTCCCTCCTCCTCTTCCTCCTCATCAACATTGGCTGCAGACGCCTGCTCCTTAAGGTGCGTCAAAGTTTGCATGAGCAGACGCATAAGTGGGATGCTCATGCTTAGGATGGCGTCGTCTGCACTTACCAGCCGTGTGCATTCCTCAAAACACTGAAGGACTTTACAAAGGTCTTTCAGCTTCGACCACTGCACACCTGTCAACTCCATGTCTGCTTTCAAAGTGCCTGGCCGTGTATCCTCCCACAAATGCATTATGGCCTGCCTCTGCTCGCACAGCCGCTCCACCATGTGCAGGGTGGAGTTCCACCTTGTTGCAATGTCGATAATGAGGCGGTGGTTGGGAAGGTGGAGCAATCGCTGCAGCTTCTGCATACGAACGGAGTGTACAGGCGACCGGCGGATGTGCGCGCACAGTCTTCGCACCTTCTGGAGCAGGGCTGTTAACTCCGGATAATTTTTGAGGAAGCACTGCACCACCAGGTTCAATGTGTGAGCCAAGCAAGGTATGTGGCTGAGTTTTGAAAGGGCTATGGCTGCCACAAAATTACGGCCGTTATCACTAACTACCTTGCCTGCCTCAAGATGTACACTGCCCAGCCATGACTCAGTTTGTCGCTTCAAGTACTCGGCCAGCACCTCGGCGGTGTGTCTGTCGCCCAAACACATCATCTGCAACACAGCCTGCTGACGCTTTCCACTAGCTGCTCGATAGGGGGACACATCGTGTGCAACAGTGGCAGCTGCAGATGGAGTGCTCGTACGACTGCGCTCTGTGGACGAGCTTTCGCTTCTGGAGGAGGAGGAGGAGGAGGGTCGAACGCCTACAGCCAACTGTTTCCTATACCGGGGGCTAGGCAGCACTGTCCCACCACCGCTGTCCCCTGTGGACCCTGCATCCACCACATTAACCCAGTGCGCAGTGATGGACACGTAACGGCCCTGGCCATGCCGACTGGGTCATGCATCAGTTGTGAGGTGCACCTTTCCGCTCACTGACTGCTTGAGTGCATGGACAATGCGGTCTTTCACATGATGGTGGAGGGCTGGGATGGCTTTGCGAGAGAAGAAGTGGCGACTGGGTAGGTCATAGCGTGGTACTGCATAGGCCATGAGTTCGCGGAAAGCTGTGCTTTCCACCAACCGAAAGGGCATCATCTCAAACGAGATTAGTTTGGCAATGTGGGCGTTCAAACCCAGTGTACGCGGATGAGAGACTGAGTACTTTCTTGACCTACTCATAGTGTCTGGGAGGGTGAGCTGGACTTGAGAGCTGCATATGGTGGAAGTAGCGGTGGACAGGGCGGACTGAGAGAGGGTTGATGATGGTGATGGAGTTGGTGTTCTTTCTGATGGCCTAGAATCAGTCTTTCATTGATATAACAGTGGGATTCCCTGACTGCTGTGGCCTTGCAACGACACCTCAACATTTGCTGCTGTGCTAACCGGTGGGCTTACAGTGGGGGAAACAATGTAGCGTTGCTGACTACCTTCGTTGTGATCAGTTGCACATGTGGCACTTGAGGTTTGGTGTTGTGTCCACGCTTGCAAGTGCATGCTGGTTAAATGTCTAAGCATGCAACTGGTATTCAAATTTTTCAGATTTTTCCCTCGGCTAAAGGTCTTTGCGCACTTCTTACAGATAACCTTGGCCTGATCATGAGGATTTTGTTCAAAAAAGTGCCACACTGCACTCTTCCTACTTTGGCAGACATTTTGCGGCCTAGCACGCTGTGATCTTTTGACCCTCTGGACAAGCTGTCCAGCAACTCTTTTGATGTTTGGAACCTGTCTTTGGAGTGCTCCGGGCCTGCCAGATAACAGCTGTTGCGATGTCGATGTCTGCTGTGGATGCTCCTCATCTGAGCTATTGGAAGCAGCACCCTCTTCCCCCAATGGATGCCAATCTGGGTCAACAACTGGGTCATCCATCACCTCCTCTTCTATGTCATGTGCACCTTTCTCTGTGTCACCGTGTATGGTGGTATAGTGTGCGGGAAAGGGCACCTGAGTCTCATCAGGGTCAAAATCTGGCTCTGTACACTGCGAGGACAATGTAGTGCTCTGAGTGAATGTACCAGCAGAATCATCCATCAGCGGCTGTGCATCAGTGCACTCCATGTCAGATTCATCTTGGCCTGGGTAATTCACCATTTGACTTGATAATCCAGGCATGGTATGTGAAAACAGCTCCATGGAGTAATCAGTAGTATGGCCTGCGTCATCCTTCAATCTTGGATGGGGTGAAGGACACAAGGAAAGGTGTGGTTCATGAACATGAGCCTCCAATGACGACTCAGTGCTTTTACTTTTTACAACTGAAGAAGAGGAGGCGATAGAGCTGGAGGCTGAGTCAGCAATGTAAGACAAAGCTTTTTCCTGATGCTCTGCCTTTAAAAGCAGTTTGCCAACTCCTAGAAAACTAAGCGTTCGAGGCCTTATGTAGCCAGACGATGACGCAGGGTCAGCACCTCCTGCATTCGGTCCTATTTTGCTCTTGCCACTACCATCAGATCCACCACCAACACCATCATTACCAGCTGCCAACCCCCGCCCAATTCCACGGCCTCTTCCACCAGCCTTCCTCATTTTTGGTAGAAATGTAGACAAAATCCAACAAACTATATAGTAATGTAAAACAAGGTAAAAGGTGTCTATAGGACAGGGGAGATTTAGAATTTCTGCACACACTTGTGGACAGTGGACACTTTTGGATTGTGTGAGGCCCACTGATATCTGAGCGCTATGTGACACGCTCGATGGCACAGCTGCCTGTGACCAAAGTGACGAGAGGATAATGGAGATTTTGAATCTCTGTGTACACTTTTGGACACTGGACACTTGTGGATTGTGTGAGGCCCACTGATATCTGAGCGCTATGTGACACGCTCGATGGCACAGCTGCCTGTGACCAAAGTGACGAGATGATAATGGAGATTTTGAATCTCTGCGTACACTTTTGGACACTGGACACTTGTAGATTGTGTGAGGCCCACTGATATCTGAGCGCTATGTGACACGCTCGATGGCACAGCTGCCTGTGACCAAAGTGACGAGAGGATAATGGAGATTTTGAATCTCTGCGTACACTTTTGGACACTGGACACTTGTGGATTGTGTGCGACCCACTGATATCTGAGCGCTATGTGACACGCTCGATGGCACAGCTGCCTGTGACCAAAGTGACGAGAGAATAATGGAGATTTTGAATCTCTGCGTACACTTTTGGACACTGGACACTTGTGGATTGTGTGCGGCCCACTGATATCTGAGCGCTATGTGACACGCTCGATGGCACAGCTGCCTGTGACCAAAGTGACGAGAGGATAATGGAGATTTTGAATCTCTGCGTACACTTTTGGACACTGGACACTTGTGGATTGTGTGAGGCCCACTGATATCTGAGCGCTATGTGACACGCTCGATGGCACAGCTGCCTGTGACCAAAGTGACGAGAGGATAATGGAGATTTTGAATCTCTGCGTACACTTTTGGACACTGGACACTTGTGGATTGTGTGAGGCCCACTGATATCTGAGCGCTATGTGACACGCTCGATGGCACAGCTGCCTGTGACCAAAGTGACGAGAGGATAATGGAGATTTTGAATCTCTGCGTACACTTTTGGACACTGGACACTTGTGGATTGTGTGAGGCCCACTGATATCTGAGCGCTATGTGAAACGCTCGATGGCACAGCTGCCTGTGACAAAAGTGAAGAGAGGATAATGGAGATTTTGAATCTCTGCGTACACTTTTGGACACTGGACACTTGTGGATTGTGTGAGGCCCACTGATATCTGAGCGCTATGTGACACGCTCGATGGCACAGCTGCCTGTGACCAAAGTGATGAGAGGATAATGGAGATTTTGTATCTCTGCGTACACTTTTGGACACTGGACACTTGTAGATTGTGTGAGGCCCACTGATATCTGAGCGCTATGTGACACGCTCGATGGCACAGCTGCCTGTGACCAAAGTGACGAGAGGATAATGGAGATTTTGATTCTCTGCGTACACTTTTGGACACTGGACACTTGTAGATTGTGTGAGGCCCACTGATATCTGAGCGCTATGTGACACGCTCGATGGCACAGCTGCCTGTGACCAAAGTGACGAGAGGATAATGGAGATTTTGAATCTCTGCGTACACTTTTGGACACTGGACACTTGTGGATTGTGTGAGGCCCACTGATATCTGAGCGCTATGTGACACGCTCGATGGCACAGCTGCCTGTGACCAAAGTGACGAGAGGATAATGGAGATTTTGAATCTCTGCGTACACTTTTGGACACTGGACACTTGTGGATTGTGTGAGGCCCACTGATATCTGAGCGCTATGTGACACGCTCGATGGCACAGCTGCCTGTGACCAAAGTGACGAGAGGATAATGGAGATTTTGAATCTCTGCGTACACTTTTGGACACTGGACACTTGTGGATTGTGTGAGGCCCACTGATATCTGAGCACTATGTGACACGCTCGATGGCACAGCTGCCTGTGACCAAAGTGACGAGAGGATAATGGAGATTTTGAATCTCTGCGTACACTTTTGGACACTGGACACTTGTGGATTGTGTGAGGCCCACTGATATCTGAGCGCTATGTGACACGCTCGATGGCACAGCTGCCTGTGACCAAAGTGACGAGAGGATAATGGAGATTTTGAATCTCTGCGTACACTTTTGGACACTGGACACTTGTAGATTGTGTGAGGCCCACTGATATCTGAGCGCTATGTGACACGCTCGATGGCACAGCTGCCTGTGACCAAAGTGACGAGAGGATAATGGAGATTTTGATTCTCTGCGTACACTTTTGGACACTGGACACTTGTAGATTGTGTGAGGCCCACTGATATCTGAGCGCTATGTGACACGCTCGATGGCACAGCTGCCTGTGACCAAAGTGACGAGAGGATAATGGAGATTTTGAATCTCTGCGTACACTTTTGGACACTGGACACTTGTGGATTGTGTGAGGCCCACTGATATCTGAGCGCTATGTGACACGCTCGATGGCACAGCTGCCTGTGACCAAAGTGATGAGAGGATAATGGAGATTTTGAATCTCTGCGTACACTTTTGGACACTGGACACTTGTAGATTGTGTGAGGCCCACTGATATCTGAGCGCTATGTGACACGCTCGATGGCACAGCTGCCTGTGACCAAAGTGACGAGAGGATAATGGAGATTTTGATTCTCTGCGCACACTTTTGGACACTGGACACTTGTAGATTGTGTGAGGCCCACTGATATCTGAGCGCTATGTGACACGCTCGATGGCACAGCTGCCTGTGACCAAAGTGACGAGAGGATAATGGAGATTTTGAATCTCTGCGTCCACTTTTGGACACTGGACACTTGTGGATTGTGTGAGGCCCACTGATATCTGAGCGCTATGTGACACGCTCGATGGCACAGCTGCCTGTGACCAAAGTGACGAGAGGATAATGGAGATTTTGAATCTCTTCGTACACTTTTGGACACTGGACACTTGTAGATTGTGTGAGGCCCACTGATATCTGAGCGCTATGTGACACGCTCGATTGCACAGCTGCCTGTGACCAAAGTGACGAGAGGATAATGGAGATTTTGAATCTCTGCGTACACTTTTGCACACTGGACACTTGTAGATTGTTTGAGGCCCACTGATATCTGAGCGCTATGTGACACGCTCGATGGCACAGCTGCCTGTGACCAAAGTGACGAGAAGATAATGGAGATTTTGAATCTCTGCGTACACTTTTGGACACTGGACACTTGTGGATTGTGTGAGGCCCACTGATATCTGAGCGCTATGTGACACGCTCGATGGCACAGCTGTGACCAAAGTGACTAGAGGATAAGGGAGATTGGATTGCTTTTAAAAAAGCAGTTTGCGGAGCAGTGGGTAAACAGCAATGCCAGCGTGTCAGGAAGCCTTAGAAGGCAGCCCAACAACCAACACCACTGATACACCACAATATAGCCTCCCCTTGCACTGCACACACAGTGACTTGTGTGTTGTGCAGGCCAAATCGCTAGCAGCAGAAGCAGTTCTTTTGTCTTCTTCCCTGCCTAACGCTCTCCCTACAGAATCAGCAGCATCCTCTCCCTATACTAAGATCGGCAGAAGTAAGATGGCGGTCGGCTTGCACGCCCTTTTATACCCCCTGTGACGCCCACCAAAGCAAGCCAATCACTTGCATGCCCTTCTGAAAGATGGTGGTGACCCGTGCCTAGGTCATCACGTTGCCCACAGTGTTCGTGGATCCTGATTGGCTGAAAAAGAGCGCAAAACAAACTTTTGAAACGCGACTTTGGCGCGTAAGTCGCCGACCTCGTGGCCGACCTCATCCTAGGGTCGGGTTTCGTTTCATGAAACCCGACTTTGCCAAAAGTCGGCGACTTTTGAATTTTTTCGACCCGTTTCGCTCAACTCTAGCTGTAAGGTGTTCATAATTTTTCAAGAAATATGGATAACGGGTTGAGAATGGAGTCTGTTGAGGTAACGATAGGATGTCCAAGAGGGTTATGTATGTCCTTGTGAATTTTAGGGAGGATATATAGAACTGGGGTTATTGGATGTTGATTGGTTAAGAAAGTTTTAGTTTTTGTGTCGATTGTCCCAAGTTCAAAATGTTTATTGAGAATAGTTTCAATTTTTCTGCGTATAGTGAATGTAGGGTCACCTTGAATTCTCCGATATGTGTCAGTGTCTGAAAGCTGTCTCCTTATCTCAGTCACATATTGACTTTTATTCATAACAACAATTGCCCCACCCTTGTCCGCCGGTTTTATGACGATATTAGAATTTTCTTTCAAGGATGCTATCGCTTGTTTTTCGGCTGGTGATAAATTGTGGCGGATGGGGAGTAGGCCCAATCATTGCTCATGAATGGTAAGTTTGATATCTCTGTCTAATAGGTCTATAAAGGTTTCAACCGCATGATTGGTTTTGTGGGGTATGAAACTACTTGGATTTCGCAACCCCAAGATGTCAATGGTAAAAGGGGGAGAGGAAGAGGTCTCCCGGATAGGGGCTAAAACAGCAATGTTGGTCCTATGGGGTAGAGAATCCTCGAAATGTACCTTTAATCTTATACTCCGAAAGAAATGTTGTAAATCTTTCTCTAGTTGAAAGGCATCCCATCTAGGTGTTGGACAAAAGTAGAGGCCCAAGTTTAACACTTTAAATTCTAGAGGAGAGAGGGAATAGTCAGAAATATTAACAACTAAGTTTGGACTCCTACCTGATGCGATCGAAGGACCATTTGACGATTCTGATTTCCTCCTCCTCGACCGCCTGATTGGCGTATGTTTTGGCCTAAAAAAGGAACCCTTGGGGTAAACGTGCCACCAGTGTCGCTCCCAGATCCTGGTGAGGAACCCCCGGCTGGAGAGGATCCCCCGGAGGCTGTGTAACCTCCTTGATGGCGGCGAGATCTGGGTCGGTAGTATCTTTGTGCCGTGTCTTCCCATTTGTAGACTCTGTTGTTCAGATAGTCCTCCGTGTCGCGTTGAAATTTGGACCGTTTCCTTTCTTCTAGTGTTTTTTGATGTGTTAGTAGAATAGCGTCCACTTTACTTTTGAGGGAGCTGAACTCCGTGCTATTTAGAGTAGACGTTAATTGAGTCTCAATGGTAGTAATTTTAACTTCGGATTCCTTAATTGCTTCCTGGAGGTACTCAATGGTAAGTAATATTATGTCGAATGAGCATTTATTAAGGATTTTCTGGAAGGTAGCGTAATACTTTGCATTATCTGCAAAAAGGGTAGGTCGTAGGTTGCTGCGGAGACCACGGGATTTCTTCCCTTGCCTATGGTATTCGCCCAATGTTGCGCAGTGCAGGTCATAGGCTATGAGTCTTTTTCTCTCCTTTTCCCAATCCCTTGTCTTGATGTCTTTACTGGGGATGTGAAGAAAATCTGTACCAGATCTAATTTTGGATAAGATCGTAGATCCTAGGGCATCATCGTACATATAGGTTTCTGACGTCATGGATATAAAGTCGGTGCTAATAACCAAAAAATAGAACAGTAGATATAAAGAATGGTTAGCACACGACCAGGAAGTTGAATGTACGGTGCTAGAGAAAGGGAGCCTCTGGTCCCGTAAGTATGAAGTCAATATAGAATCACTGCACATGTAAATTATGCTTTAGTGAGCTTATTTTTTATTGAACAATAATTTTTTTTTTTATTGAAAATTTACATTTTACAAATAAGGTGATAGCAAATCTCAATACAGAGCTGTGTTTGCAATATGCATAAGAGAGCATGTAAACGGTTGACAAACAAACAGACAAACTAACAACAGGGTAGGAGGTAAAGGTGGGGAGGGGGAAGCCCGAGGAGGGGGGTATGTTGTGTCCAATTATCGTTAATGATTCAATCAGAATCAGGGGGATCTGGGTTGGTTAGATGAAATACACGTGTGGCAAAGGGGGTGTGGTTGGTGTACTCCGCCCAGGGAAGCCATATTTTCTCAAACTTACCGACTTTATCTGTAAGTATGGCAGATAATTTTTCGTTGATCATATACCAAGAAAGGTGTGTTTTAACCGCAGATAAATCTAAATTAGTTTTTTTCCATGCCATAGCTATGGTTTGTTTGGCTGCCAGGAAATGAATGCAATGAGGGTTTGAGTGTGTTTAGGGATGTTGGGGATGCGTTTGTTGAGTAAGGCCTCCCAAGGGTTTTTTTTAAGGTTTATATTTGTTATAGAGGAAACCAAATGGTAGATTCTGATCCAAAATCTACGTACGGTCGGGCATAGCCACCATGTATGGAACATATCTCCTGTGAAGTTGCACCCGCTAAAGCAATTTGGAGAAAAGTTGGCGACTGCCTTAGCCACTCTGGCTGGGGTCAGGTACCATCGGGTTAACACCTAATAGTTAGTTTCCAGCATAAGGGTATTTAATATTCCTCCAGTAGAGGAGGACCAAATTTGGGACCACTCAGAATCTGTCAAGGTGGAACCAATGTCGGACTCCCAGCGAGAAGTGTATTTTAAGCAGCGCCTATGAGAGGAGGAGTTGATATGTGAGTAGAGGAGAGATATAGTACCTGGAGCATGTGGATTTTGACGGCATTTTTGTTCGAAGGGAGTAAAGGAGTAGGGAGGAGTAGAATTTTTTAGTAATGAGTTGACAAAGCTTTTAAGTTGTAGCTCAACAAAAAGATGATATATAGGCAATAACTGTATATAACAAAGTAAGTTTATTAGAAAACAATTTAAAACCACATGCCAATATATGGGGAAAGAAGGGAGTAGGCTATAGGCTCACCGCCATGATCATAAATCAACGTGCATAGCCAGTCAACAGACAGTACAATAATATATAAGAGGGGATGATGATGTGTCTGCTATGAACAATTAAATCAACATCATATCATAATAACATGGACAATTATAAATATAATAATTATTTCAAATGAGACCCTCATCTCCTTATAATAGTAACACCTGTGTACCCTAGGTAACATATAGCCAAACGGCATAGCAGAAAAAAATTCCTTTCCTAATGATAAAATTACCTCCAAGGGATAACACAGCAGTACCGCTGTCAGCTGGGGGCTGCACGTCCGCCCCAACGCGCGTTTCGGTCTCCTTCCTCAGGGGGCCTGTGACTGGTAATGTGTTCGGCATTTTTATATGACCCGTGGCGGCGAAAAATCAGCCGCAAAACCGGAAATGACGCTCCTGACCCGGAAATGACGGGCCGCGTTGTCAAGCCAACCGGGACGCCAGTCGGCGTCAGGCGGAGGGAGGAGCCAGGGCGGGGCGGGCGGGCCCACCCACCGCCATGTGACGCCGAAAGCAGACAGACGTAGCGAAGAAAAGACAACACGCTCGTACAGGGCAAGGGCACAATTTTGCCGACACAATTAACCAATACATAGAGCCAGCTACAAAAACAGTGGATAGAGGTTCAAATTACCCAAAAATGACAAGCTATTACCATGACGGCCAATATTTATATATACACACTATAACCAATAGAAATACCATAGCAAGGCATGTCAGATAACAACACCAAACGTAGACATACAACCATTATCAGAATCACAGATTATATACATATACATAACAGGATATTTAATGTCACCATATATATATGTACAATCATGTTTAATAACATAACCAAAAGACATACATCACATAATATGCATAATAAATCTGTCAGTATAAACCACAGGATTCATTCTTCAGTGTAGTTTAAAGATGATTCCAAGGATGTCGTCACGAATATGCAAACAACTGGGAACCAAATACACCACTGTCAGAGTAGCAGTATCGAAAAATCACTGGCATAAAAGCTAAAAACACAGAATAAAAATAAAAAGGTTAAAATAAAGATCAATAGCGAAAAACCCATACCTACAATGACGGGAAAAGGGAATTTATATAAATGGAGAATAGCTGATGTTCTCATTGAGTCCAGATGGATGGACCGTGCCAAGGGTCCATATCCACCTGGACTCAAGTTGGGCCAATTTTACAGATAAGCCCCCACCACGAATATCAACATCAAGCATATCAATGCCACGCACTCTCAAGAGGCTACTGTTACAATTATGATATTTCTTGAAGTGGCGGGGGATCGTCTTTAATAGTGTTGCATCCTCAGTGGCCGCTGCTGCCTCTATACCAAGTACATGATCTCGGACACGAATCTTAAGAAATCTAGATGTCATGCCCATGTAGATTTTATCACATGGGCACACCGCATAATAGATCACGTGTCTACTTGTACACGTGATCCGTTTTTTGATCTTATATTCACGAGAGCCATCTTGATTGACAAACGTGTCAATGCGATCAATATTGGTACAGGCAACACAGCGGCCACATGGGAAGCAACCATATTTCTGCACAATCCTATCCAAGAAAGTATTTCCAGATTCGGCGGTATAATGACTACGAACCAACCGATCTCGCAAATTTCTAGATCGCCTAACAGCGATTGCAGCCCTTTCTGGAAGCAGTTTAGAAATAACTGGATCGGCCCTTAAAATGAACCATGACTTATCAAGAATTTTCCTCATAAGTCCAAACTGAGAGTGGAAATTCGTCACAAATCTCGTAGTACCCTGACTCTTTATTTGTTTATTACCATAGAGGAGGTTATTTCTTGTTGAATGTCTGGCCCTATTGAAGGCTTTTTTAATCATATGGTTACTATATCCGCGTTCTTTTAATCTCTCACCCAGGTCACCAGCTTGTTTATAAAATTCCTCATCGGTCGAACATAATCTACGCAGTCTAAGATACTGTCCAGTAGGGACAGACTGGATCATATGTCCAGGATGGGAGGATTGAGCATGAAGCAGCATATTAGTAGCAGTTGGTTTACGGTAGATATTGGTTTGCACTTCACCATTAGCATCCTTCTGAAGAAGTACATCCAAAAATTCAATATTATTCGCGTCATATTTGTAAGTAATAAAAATGTTTAATTCATTGTCATTGAGGGATGACATGAATGTTTGAAGGTCAACATTGGATCCCTGCCAGATCAACAAAATGTCGTCGATGTACCGCGTCCACGAAAGGACGCGGCACATCGAAGACGATTGATCAGGCAGGGAGAGGTCTCTCTCCCACAGCCCCAGGAACAGGTTGGCATAAGAGGGGGCAAAGGAAGCCCCCATCGCTGTACCCTGGAGCTGCAGGAAAAAAGACCCCTTAAAAACAAAAAAATTGTGAGTAAGTGTAAACCTAAGGAGCTCGATAATCAATTCCCTAATCTTCACTGGCAAATTAGACATGCCCAGGAAGAATGCCGTTGCCCGAATACCATCATCATGCCTGATGCTGGTGTAGAGGGACTCTACGTCCCCCATCACCAGCAGCATGTCTTCATCCAGTTGTAACCCATCAATCCGTCTCAATAGTTCACCTGTATCCTTAAGAAACGATGGCAAAGTTTCCACTAACGGCTACCTAGGTACCCTAGGTAACATATAGCCAAACGGCATAGCAGAAAAAAATTCCTTTCCTAATGATAAAATTACCTCCAAGGGATAACACAGCAGTACCGCTGTCAGCTGGGGGCTGCACGTCCGCCCCGACGCGCGTTTCGGTCTCCTTCCTCAGGGGGCCTGTGACTGGTAATGTGTTCGGCGGACGTGCAGCCCCCAGCTGACAGCGGTACACAGGTGTTACTATCATAAGGAGATGAGGGTCTCATTTGAAATAATTATTATATTTATAATTGTCCATGTTATTATGATATGATGTTGATTTAATTGTTCATAGCAGACACATCATCATCCCCTCTTATATATTATTGTACTGTCTGTTGACTGGCTATGCACGTTGATTTATGATCATGGCGGTGAGCCTATAGCCTACTCCCTTCTTTCCCCATATCTTGGCATGTGGTTTTAAATTGTTTTCTAATAAACTTACTTTGTTATATACAATTATTGCCTATATATCATCTTTTTGTTGAGCTTCATCTGTATTTTGATGATGGGCGTATTTAATCCATATGCACATGACTCATGAGATTTATTGGTAAAAATCATGTGTATTCGTCTGGTTTGTTGGTTATTAATTCTTACTGTGTTTTGCACAGGTTTCCTATCCGACATGGATTTTCAAGCCAAAGAAAAGAGTTGGCTTTCACACATTGACCAAGTATTTGGGGGCGATGGGTCCAGTGTACCATCCAGCAATGATGGGAGATGGGATGAGTGTATGGGAACATTACAACAGTTGGTTATTAAAAGGACCAAACTGTGGTGGAACCGCACATTTCTCGATAAGTATTTGACTATTAAATGATTCCTAGGGGCTTGAGGGTACGGGTGATTCCAACGTTCCCAATCGAAGACAGCGGATTTATGTCCAGGTGGGAGGAGGCCTGTAATGGCTGTTCACAGATTTTTATGCAGCTTCTTAGTGAATATAACAGTGGAGTTATATCGCAATTGGATATGAATATAAAAAAAAATGGAAGATGAATTAAAGATTTTGGGTACAGTGGAGAAGGTGAATATGTTTCATGCACAATTGGAAAAAACCTTGGAGACGGTTGTTAAGAAAATTCAATCTACTCAACTGACTAAACTTAATCGGGACCGTAGGGACTATGAGAACCATACGGTATATTTGTGGCGTAAAGCTCAGGTATCGGACCGTCAGATGAGACGCATTCCATCTCAGACATCAGTCTCATCGATGAGTGACAGATCTGAGTCGTCTGAGTCATCTATAGCCACCCGGTCAGGATCTATCAGACGTAATCAGAGGGAATTTTCTTTTCATCCTTATAAACGTCAAAAGTATTCCCCGGTGGCCACAAGATATAACAATAAGGTAATTAACCTTAGTCAACATGTATTTACACATACTGATCTAGCCCTTCTTGAAAAGGGTCTGTCCTTTTCTCCAGCAGCACGCTTTGATGCCTTTTTGGCTATCAAGGACCTTCATTTGTTTGCCCGTTCCCTGATTTTTAAGAAACATTTTTTTGATGGCAATTTATTTGATCTTTTCCCTACAGAAGAAGAACAAGTAGCTCTTGGTATTCTTGAAGATCTATCCACTGAACATGATGCTCTAGAGGGAGGTAATATACCAAATTCTATGCGCTCCAAATCAAAGAATTTTCCCCCCCTTTCATCCTGTCCAAGCGTTGATTTATTTGTACAGATTGTCTCAAAAGAATTTTTAAAAATACCATCATATATTTATCATGACAATCTAACTAGACAGGAGCGGGGACGTCTGCGCATCCTTCAGAATCTTACGGATGTAGTTTATAAGTCGGCAGACAAGGGGGGTAATGTAGTAGTCTGGCCTAAGACACTTTATGAAAAGGAAGCTTATAGACAACTAAATAATAAAACCTGTTATAAAAAACTTACCTTCAACCCCTTGTCTGCCTTTTCTAGCCAATTAAAAGATATCATCAAAAGGGCGAATGAGTCGGGGGTAATTACTAGGGAATTGGCAACAGCCTTGATTATTCCTGAACCTAGGATCCCGACTTTTTACCTATTACCTAAGATCCATAAGGATGCGCAGACGCCCCCTGGTCGTCCAATCATTTCAGGGAGGGGCAATTATCTAGAGCATGTAAATCGGTGGATGGATTCGAAGCTACAGCCGTTAGTGGAATCTTTGCCATCGTTTCTTAAGGATACAGGTGAACTATTGAGACGGATTGATGGGTTACAACTGGATGAAGACATGCTGCTGGTGACGGGGGACGTAGAGTCCCTCTACACCAGCATCAGGCATGATGATGGTATTCGGGCAACGGCATTCTTCCTGGGCATGTCTAATTTGCCAGTGAAGATTAGGGAATTGATTATCGAGCTCCTTAGGTTTACACTTACTCACAATTTTTTTGTTTTTAAGGGGTCTTTTTTCCTGCAGCTCCAGGGTACAGCGATGGGGGCTTCCTTTGCCCCCTCTTATGCCAACCTGTTCCTGGGGCTGTGGGAGAGAGACCTCTCCCTGCCTGATCAATCGTCTTCGATGTGCCGCGTCCTTTCGTGGATGCGGTACATCGACGACATTTTGTTGATCTGGCAGGGATCCAATGATGACCTTCAAACATTCATGTCATCCCTCAATGACAATGAATTAAACATTTTTATTACTTACAAATATGACGCGAATAATATTGAATTTTTGGATGTACTTCTTCAGAAGGATGCTAATGGTGAAGTGCAAACCAATATCTACCGTAAACCAACTGCTACTAATATGCTGCTTCATGCTCAATCCTCCCATCCTGGACATATGATCCAGTCTGTCCCTACTGGACAGTATCTTAGACTGCGTAGATTATGTTCGACCGATGAGGAATTTTATAAACAAGCTGGTGACCTGGGTGAGAGATTAAAAGAACGCGGATATAGTAACCGTATGATTAAAAAAGCCTTCAATAGGGCCAGACATTCAACAAGAAATAACCTCCTCTATGGTAATAAACAAATAAAGAGTCAGGGTACTACGAGATTTGTGACGAATTTCCACTCTCAGTTTGGACTTATGAGGAAAATTCTTGATAAGTCATGGTTCATTTTAAGGGCCGATCCAGTTATTTCTAAACTGCTTCCAGAAAGGGCTGCAATCGCTGTTAGGCGATCTAGAAATTTGCGAGATCGGTTGGTTCGTAGTCATTATACCGCCGAATCTGGAAATACTTTCTTGGATAGGATTGTGCAGAAATATGGTTGCTTCCCATGTGGCCGCTGCGTTGCCTGTACCAATATTGATCGCATTGACACGTTTGTCAATCAAGATGGCTCTCGTGAATATAAGATCAAAAAACGGATCACGTGTACAAGTAGACACGTGATCTATTATGCGGTGTGCCCATGTGATAAAATCTACATGGGCATGACATCTAGATTTCTTAAGATTCGTGTCCGAGAGCATGTACTTGGTATAGAGGCAGCAGCGGCCACTGAGGATGCAACACTATTAAAGACGATCCCCCGCCACTTCAAGAAATATCATAATTGTAACAGTAGCCTCTTGAGAGTGCGTGGCATTGATATGCTTGATGTTGATATTCGTGGTGGGGGCTTATCTGTAAAATTGGCCCAACTTGAGTCCAGGTGGATATGGACCCTTGGCACGGTCCATCCATCTGGACTCAATGAGAACATCAGCTATTCTCCATTTATATAAATTCCCTTTTCCCGTCATTGTAGGTATGGGTTTTTCGCTATTGATCTTTATTTTAACCTTTTTATTTTTATTCTGTGTTTTTAGCTTTTATGCCAGTGATTTTTCGATACTGCTACTCTGACAGTGGTGTATTTGGTTCCCAGTTGTTTGCATATTCGTGACGACATCCTTGGAATCATCTTTAAACTACACTGAAGAATGAATCCTGTGGTTTATACTGACAGATTTATTATGCATATTATGTGATGTATGTCTTTTGGTTATGTTATTAAACATGATTGTACATATATATATGGTGACATTAAATATCCTGTTATGTATATGTATATAATCTGTGATTCTGATAATGGTTGTATGTCTACGTTTGGTGTTGTTATCTGACATGCCTTGCTATGGTATTTCTATTGGTTATAGTGTGTATATCTAACTATTGGCCGTCATGGTAATAGCTTGTCATTTTTGGGTAATTTGAACCTCTATCCACTGTTTTTGTAGCTGGCTCTATGTATTGGTTAATTGTGTCGGCAAAATTGTGCCCTTGCCCTGTACGAGCGTGTTGTCTTTTCTTCGCTACGTCTGTCTGCTTTCGGCGTCACATGGCGGTGGATGGGCCCGCCCCGCCCTGGCTCCTCCCTCCGCCTGACGCCGACTGGCGTCCCGGTTGGCTTGACAAAGCGGCCCGTCATTTCCGGGTCAGGAGCGTCATTTCCGGTTTTGCGGCTGATTTTTCGCCGCCGCGGGTCATATAAAAATGCCGAACACATTACCAGTCACAGGCCCCCTGAGGAAGGAGACCGAAACGCGCGTCGGGGCGGACGTGCAGCCCCCAGCTGACAGCGGTACTGCTGTGTTATCCCTTGGAGGTAATTTTATCATTAGGAAAGGAATTTTTTTCTGCTATGCCGTTTGGCTATATGTTACCTAGGGTACACAGGTGTTACTATCATAAGGAGATGAGGGTCTCATTTGAAATAATTATTATATTTATAATTGTCCATGTTATTATGATATGATGTTGATTTAATTGTTCATAGCAGACACATCATCATCCCCTCTTATATATTATTGTACTGTCTGTTGACTGGCTATGCACGTTGATTTATGATCATGGCGGTGAGCCTATAGCCTACTCCCTTCTTTCCCCATATCTTGGCATGTGGTTTTAAATTGTTTTCTAATAAACTTACTTTGTTATATACAATTATTGCCTATATATCATCTTTTTGTTGAGCTTCATCTGTATTTTGATGATGGGCGTATTTAATCCATATGCACATGACTCATGAGATTTATTAGTAAAAATCATGTGTATTCGTCTGGTTTGTTGGTTATTAAAGCTTTTAAGTTGTAGATAGCAAAATATCTCTACAGGGGGGAAATTATATTTTTCACTCAGGACCGAGAATGGAATAATCCCGTCAACGTTAAAAAGATGGTGGACACTGGTTATCCCTGAAGTGACCCATAAACAAAACTTACTAAGGGATTCCATGCCTGGGGGCAACTGGAGATTGCCCCAAAGGGGGGCGCTTAGTGAGCTTTTTTTATTTTATTGACGGTGATGAAGCGACAGCTGACGTTTCGGCCTAACAACGGCCTTTATCACATAGTCGCTGAAAACAAAGAGATATGTACAATAAGAATACAAGAAATTATATACAAAATATATAAAATATATACAATATGAAATGTATCCAAATAAGAGGCATTATTGAAGTCAAATGTCTTAATGTCATAGGATCAAAATGAAAAGACAATCAGTACAAATGAAAATGAAACAGGCGGCGGCAGATATAAAAATGTAAAGATAGTGATGTGCTCATACCCTTTTTGAAGTAGAGATTCGGGAGTCACCGGTTAGTAATTTTTCACTGCTAGGCAAAAAATTTTCATGAGAATGTGGATTTTCCTACAGATGGGGGTAAAGGAGTTGTGATTATATATATATATATATATATATTCTTATGTATATGGAATTATGATGCGGTATATCTATATGGCTGGATTGAAAAGCTACTAGAGAGCCATATATCCAATTGGTATGGTCTCAAACAATAACAGCATAGCTATGCTGCGGCATTTGTGTTAAAGAGGTCGCGGACGTGGACAGGGGGCACAGATGGTACTGATGGTGGTGGTGCATCGGCTGGTTCTGGCAAAACCACAATAGCAGCTAAGGCATGAGGTGTGGAGCCTATGTCATCATCTGGCCCAAGAAGGCCAGTAAGGTTCCTTTTCTTGGAGTAGGAAAACCGCTTTTAAAGCCGGAGCATCAGGAACAGGTTTTGGCGTACATTGCCGAAACAGCCACCTGCTCTATTGCCTCCTCTTCTGAACGTTCGAAACCTGCAAGCATGCCAGTCGTCAGCGCAGGGTTCTGGTCAGGAAAAACACATTTCCTTGTGTCCTTCACCCCCACCAAAAGTTAAGGATGCGGCAGCCCACACTCCAGATTACTCTGTGGAGCTCTTTTCAGAAACCATGCCTGGGTTAACCAGTCAAATCCAGAATTCCCCAGTCCAAGATGAATCTGACATGGAGTGCACTGATGCACAGCCACTGCTAGATGATTCTGCTGGTACATCGACATCAGATGACTTTGAAGAGGAGGTGATGGATGACCCAGTTCTTTACCCGAATTGGCATCCATTGGGGGAGTAGGGTGGCGCTGGTAATAGTTCAGATAAGGAGAAGGATCCACAGCAGGCGTTGACATCGCAGCAGCGGTTATCTGCCAGGCCCATAGCTGTCCAAAAACATGGAACAAAACCTTAAATAGTTGCAGGACAGCTTGGCCAGACAGTCAACTTAGCACAGCGTGCAAGGCCAGAAAATGTATACCATAATAGGAAGTGTGGCACTTCTTTGTTCAAAATCCTACTGATGAGGCAAAGGTTACCTGTAAGAAGTGCGGAAGTACCTTTAACCGAGGTAAACAACTCAGAAATTTGAATACCAGTTGCATGCTTAGACATTTACACTGTGTTCCAAATTATTATGCAAAAAATATTTCCTCATATTTTCTCTAAATTACCTATATGAATTGCAGTCATTGTTATTTTCCAGTCATCTAATATTCTAGTATAATTGCAATGTTTTTGAACAAACTGCCTATGAAAACAGTATTTTTTGAAAAATAAGAAACACTCAAAATGCATGTTCCAAATTATTATGCACAGCAGAGTTTTCAACCTTTTTATTTTTATTTTGAACAAAAAATGGTCAATTGTGAAATTATAAGCATTATCAGCTTGTTACAAAATGAAATCAAACAGTCAAAACTTTATTCTAGGTGATGTTACATTTGCACATTGGACCCCTTCTTCGAATGAAGCTTCCGAACTCTCTCGTCCATTGAATTTGTCAGTTTTTGGATGGTTTGTGCTTCAATTGTTTTGCATGTGGACAGAATACCCTCCTAGAGCTGTTGCTTAGATGTGAACTGCTTCCCGCCATCATACACTCCTTTTGATGATGCTCCAGAGGTTCTCAATGGGGTTGAGGTCAGGGGAAGATGGTGGCCACACCATAATTTTGTCCTCTTTTATGCCCATAGCAGCCAGAGATGCAGATGTGTTATTTGGAGCATGAGACGGTGCATTATCATGCATGAAAATGATCTTGCTGCGGAAAGCACTGTTCTTCCTCTTGAACCATGGCAGGAAGTGCTGTTTTAGAAACTCCACATAGATTATGGAGTTCAGTTTTACCCCTTCAGGGATCCTAAAGGGGCCGACAATCTCTCTCCCCATGATTCCAGCCCAAAACATTACTCCACCTCCTCCTTGTTGGTGCCTTAGCCGTGTTTTGATAGGGTGTCCATCAACCAGCCATCCTCCACTCCATCCATCTGGACCATTGAGCGTTGCACGGCACTCATCGGTGAACAAAACAGTTTGGAAGTCAGTCTTCATGTATCGTTTGGCCCACTGGAGCCGTTTCTGCTTGTGTGCAGTGGATAGAGGTGGTCGACAGGATGGCTTACGCACAGCTGCAAACCTCTGAAGGACCCTGCATCTTGTTGTTCTGGGTACGTTAGAGGCACCAGCAGCTTCAAAAACTTGTCTGCTGCTATGACAAGACATGTTTGCAGCTGCTCTTTTAACCTGACACAATTGCCTGTTGGAAAGAGTCCTCAATTTTTCCTTATCAGCAGGCACATGTGTGTGCTGGGAATCAGATACATACTTCTTGATTGTGCGATGATCACGATGAAGTGTCTTGGCAATGTTGATTGTAGTCATGCCTTGACCTAAATACTCCACAATTTGTTGCTTCTCAGCAGCCGACACATCCTTTTTCTTTCCCATTTTGGCAAAAAATGTAGGCTGCTTAATAATGTGGAACAGCCTTCTTAAGTAGTTTTGCCTTTATTTGGACACACCTGCCAAACTAATTTGCACAGGTATCTGCAATTGCTTTCAGTGATATAAAGAGCCCTGACACACATCACCATCAATGAGTTTAAATGACAAACAAAAAAATTCTAACCTTATCACTCCTAAACTCTTTTTGCATAATAATTTGGAACACAGTTTAATCAACATGCACTTGCAAGCGTGGACGGACTACAAAACCTCAGGTAGCACGTGTGCACCTGCTCCGATTGAAGGTAGCCAGCAACGCTCCATCACTTGCCCCACTTTAAGACCACCGCCACCGTTAAGCACACCACCAGCACTAAATGTGGAGGTGTCATCGCAAGGCCAAAGCACTCAGGGAATCACAATGGTTTTGCAACACAACACTGAATCTAGGCCATCACCACCAAAACCATCACCAACCCCCTCTCACTCCGTCCAGTCCACCGCTACTTCCCATATATGCAGCTCTCAAGTCCAGCTCACCCTACCAGACACTCTGAGTAGGACAAGAAAGTACTCATCCTCTCATCCGCGTACACTTTGTTTGAATGCCTACATTGCCAAACTAATCCCATTAGAGATGATGCCCTACCGTTTGGTTGAAAGTGAAGCTTTCCGCGACTTCATGGCCTACGCTGTCCCACGCTATGACCTACCCAGTCGACACATCTTTTCTCGAAAAGCCATCCCTGCCCTCCACCGGCATGTGAAAGACCGCAATGTCCATGCACTAAAACAGTCAGTGAATGGAAAGGTGCATCTCACAACAGATGCATGGACCAGTAGGCATGGCCAGGGACATTACGTGTCCATCATTGCACACTGGGTTAATGTGGTGGATGCAGGCTCCACTGGGGACAGCGGCGGTGGAACAGTGCTGCCTAACCCACGGTATAGGAAACAGTTGGCTGTAGGCTTTTGATCCTCCTCCTCCTCCTCTATCAGCTAAAGCTCGTCCACAGAGTGCAGTTGCATCAGCACTCCATCCGCAGCTGGCAGTGTTGCACACGAGGTGTCCCACTATCGACCAGCTAGTGGTAAGCTTCAACAGGCTGTGTTAAAGATGATGTCTTTGGGCGACAACAGACACACCGCGGAGGTACTGGCCGACTACTTGCAGAGACAAACTGAGTCATGGCTGGGCAGTCTACATCTTGAAGCAGGCAAGGTAGTCAGTGAAAACTGCCATAATTTTGTGACAGCCATAGCCCGTGCAAAACTCACAACACATACCTTGCCTGGCTCACACTTTGAACATGGTGGTGCAGTGCTTCCTTAATAATTATCCGGAGTTAATATCCCTGCTCCATAAGGTGCGAAGACTGTGCTCGCACATCCGTCGCTCAAACGTCCACTCCACTCATATGCAGAAGCTGCAGCGATTGCTCCACCTCCCCAAGCACCGCCTAATCATAGATGTTGCAACAAGGGGGAACTCCACCCTGCACATGGTTGAGAGGCTGTGCGAACATAGGCAGGCTGTAATGCATTTGTGGGAGGATACACGGGCAGGCAGTTTGAGAGGAGACATGGAATTGTCGGGTACTTCAGTGTTTTGAGGAATGTACATGGCTGGTAAGTGCAGATGATGCCATCATAAACATGAGCATCCAACTTATGTGTTTGCTCATGCAAAGTTTGACGCACATTAAGGATCAGGCGTCTGCAGTGGAGGAGGAGGAGGAGGGAAGCCTTGATGACAGTCAGCCATTTTTCTGGTCAGGGAACTGTCCTGGACGAGGTGGAGGAAGAAGAGGAAGAGGAGGAGGATGAGGGGGATGATTATTTTGGGCAGGAGGATGCTTCTCAGGGGGCAAGAGAAAATGTTGGCATTCCAAGGTCAGGTACAGTGTTTGTGCATGACTGTAATAATAATAATAATAATAAATTTTATTTTTATAGCGCCGACATATTCCGCAGCACTTTACATTTCAGAGGGGATTTGTACAGACAATAGACATTACAGCATAACAATAATCACATACAGTAGATTATAACAAATACCAAGAGGAGTGAGGGCCCTGCTCACAAGCTTACAGTCTATGAGGAAAGAGGTAGACACGAAAGGTGGGTGGTAACAGTTGCCCTGATTGTATGGACCAGCCATAATGTTAAGTGTGTAACAGTACAGACACAGAGGGCTAATGTATGCATAAAGCATGTGGGAACATGATGCTGGGAACCTGGTTATGGTAAAACTTTTGGCTCTGCCACACAGGGATAGGTTAGGTTAATGTGTTGAGGCGATAGGCCAGTCTGAATAAATGCGTTTTCAGGACACGCTTAAAATTGTGGGGATTGGGGACTAATCGTATTGACCTGGGAAGTGCATTCCAAAGAATTGGCGCGGCACGTGTAAAGTCTTGGAGATGGGAGTGGGAGGTTCTGACTATTGAGGATACTAACCTCAGGTCATCAGCAGAGCGGAGGGCGCGGGTAGGGTGGTATACTGAAACAAGGGAGGAGATGTAGGGTGGTGCTGAGCCATGGAGGGCTTTGTGGGTGAGGGTAATAAGTTTATACTGAATTCTGGAGTGGATGGGTAGCCAGTGTAATGACTGGCACAAGGTAGAGGCATCGGTGTAATGATTGGTGAGGAATATGATCCTGGCTGCAGCATTCAAGACAGATTGGAGAGGGGAGAGTTTTGTAAGAGGGAGACCGATTAGAAGAGAGTTACAATAGTCGAGGGAGGGATGTAGGGATGTGGATTTGCCAGAAAGTGCTCCTCCACCCACCACTGGCAGTGCATCATTGACACCTGGAACATTGGCCCACATGTGCGATTATGCCTTGCGGATCCTAAAAAGGGACGCCCGCATTGCCAAAATGATGAGGGATGATGACTACTGGCTGGCCAGCATCCTCGATCCACGCTACAAAGGCAAATTACACAACATCAAGCCACAGGAGAACCTAGAGATAATATTGGCTAGCAAACAAGCAACTCTGGTAAACCATTTGTTTGAGGCGGTGCTGGTTCTCCCATGAGCCGTAGTGGGCGCAATGGAAGAGGTGTTCGTGGTGCACACAGCTGAAGTGGCATGGGAGACAGGGGTTTAATGACCATGTTGTGGAATGATTTCTCAAGTACCGCTCACACGACTGCTAATACTACATCGATTAAAAGTGACAGGAGACAGCAGTTGTCAACTATGGCTATAAACTACTTCTCTCATATCGATGTTCTCCCTCACAGGTCATTCCCCTTTGACTATTGGGCCTCTAAACTGGATACCTGGTCTGAATTGGCACAATATGCCTTACAGGAGCTCGCTTGCCCTGCTGCTAGTGTGTTATCTGAAAGAGTCTTCAGTGCTGCTGGATCAATCCTCACGGTGAAAAGGACCCGTCTGTCTACCCAAAATGTTGATGATCTAACCTTCATTAAAATGAACCATGCATGGGTTTCAAAGGATTTTGTCCCACCTTCCCCTGATGACACATAGGTTGCCAGAAAACTGCCTCGCTTTTGTCCTCCTCTTCCTTGGACTTGCCCAATTCCGCCCTTTGCAGCAGCTGAATGTCCAGCCAACACATCAACATATGCCATTTTTTAAACCTCCCTAAGTGGGCTGCCCACCCCCTCCCAATTGCTCGGGTCAACACCTGGCTCACCTGGGCAAGTGCCGTTGCTCTGAACAGGTGGATGGGCCCACAGATGGCCGATGGCACTGGCACAGGGCCTCTCATAGTACAATACAGTGTCTCTGATGGTGGGGGGCCCACTCGCCGTCAGACACACCAGCGTACTGAGGGGCCCTGTGCCAGTACCGTCGACCACAAGTATGCCCCCCCGCTTGGTCATGGCCACGGCACTTGCAAGTTGCAATACTTACCTCTCCCTGCTCCACCGCTGTGTAGTGAGGGCAGTTAAATCCTTCACATGGGCGGCCACTAGAAATTTGGTTTATTGATCGATGATGAGTAAGATGTAGCTATGGCCTTTCCTTCTGGCCTCTTCCTTCAGATGATCAATGGCTACTTACAAGCTGATGCAATGGTGCTTCATGATCACCTTTCACAGTTGTGATAGTCACAGACGTGTGCCATTCCTGCCACCATTTTTCAATGTCTCCTCTCATGCCAATCCAATAGAATCGCCTACGGTCTGTGGCTTCTGTCTTTTGCACTCCAAAATGACCAGACACATCATGATAGGCAGTGAGGACCATGTCTACATCTCTCCCTGTGATCACAGTTTGATGGAGACCAGTAACGGTGATGTGATCCACGCTATTGTGATAAAGCAATCCTTTCTTCACAAATAACCGTTTTCGCTGTCTCCACAGACACAGTAATTGAGGGTCTGCATCACCTCTGCAACATGTACCAGGAGGTTTTCCCGCGATGAGTAATTCCCAAATTTCTGCTAACACTCTACTTTCCGTCTGTACTTGTGTCCATGTAGTTTCCAGTAGCAGAGAGTCTGGACTGGCTTACTGAGATTGAAATATATACGAAGATTTAAAAGTACCAGAACACTGTATACTTTTGTACGCTTCGACTACCTTTCCCTTTTTCTACTTGCTAAATTCTGGTGTTTTACATATTGTGCCTGTGAGTGTCTGTGTCTGACTGCGGAAGTATAGACGGAAATTTTAAATTACCTCTAGACTGGATACACCTGGTATGTGCTGATACAGTACCTTTGTTCTAAATTTTGTATTACGGTAGCATCCATTGTGAGTGAGCGTGTGTGGTTTACGCCTTCTATATATACGGTGAATCGGAGATACCAATTTTTCCCCTATACTCGATACAGCTTGCATCTTGTTATACAGTACCTTTGTTCGACATTTAGCATTACGTCAAATCCATACTGGGTAAGCGTCTGAGACTGACTACGGGGCTATGTATACAGAGATTTCAATTGTACCCTATAATATATATACTTGCTATCTTGTAATCCAGCACCTTTTTTACAACATTTTTTATTATGGTCAAACCCAGACTGAGTGAGCGTCTGAGGGTGACACCGGAAATATATACCGAGATTTCAGATTTGGCCAACACTGTATACAGCTATACGCTTGTGTTACATTACCCATTTACAGCTTTTCATATTCTTGTGTAATCCATACTGGGCCTGAGAGCGTTTGTGTCTACCTCCTGAAATGTATATGGAGAATCAGAATGTTTACACTATACTACATATACCTTGTATCTGGTGATACTGTACCCTTTTTCAACTTGTTATTTTATTGGGTAATCCATACTGAGCCTGTGAGCGTCTGTGTATGCCTCATGAAATATATACGGAGATTTACAATTATCCCTAGACTGTATAGAGCTGTACGTTTCTGATACAGTGCCATATATCTGCTGGTATTTTGGGTCAATTTTCTAAAAATTGAGGAAGTATGGTGGAAGAGGACGCGGACGTGGGTGAGAGGCGCCACCTGGTACTGATGGTGGTGCATCTGCTGGTAGTGCAAAAAACACAATAGCAGCTAAGGCAGGAGGTGTTGAGCCTGCGTCATGGTGTAGCTCTGGAAGGCCTGTAAGGATCCATTTTCTGGGAGTAGGTTGACTGCTTTTAAAGCCAGTGCATCAGGAACTGTTTTTGGCTTGCATTGCTGAAACAGCCTCCAGCTCTATCGCCTCCTGTTCTGAAGTTTAAAAAAATGCAAGCACTGAGTTGTAAGTGCGGGCTTCTGGTCATGAGCAACCACTTTGCTTGTGTCCTTCACCCACACCAAAAGTGAAGGATGCGGCAGCACACACTTCAGATTACTCCATGGATCTCTTTTCACATACCATGCCTGGGTTAATTAAAAATGGGGCCCATCATATACTGAAGCATTCAAAATGGGGGACATCTGACACTGGAACATCATCCATGAGGCCCATCATATACTGGAGCATTCTAAATGGGGCAGATGAGACACTGGAGCAGCATCTATGGGGCACATGATACACTGGAGCATTAGAAATGAGGCCCATTATATATGGAGCATTATTAGGACCCATAAGACACTGGAGCATCATCCAGGAGGCCCATCATATACTGGAGCATTCCAAATGGGGCAGATCAGACACTGGAGCAGCATCTATGGAGCACATGATACACTGGAGCATTAGAAATGGGGCCCATTATATATGGAGCATTATTAGGGCCCATAAGACACTGGAGCATCATCCATGAGGCCCATCATATACTGGAGCATTCCAGATTGGGGACATCAGACACTGGAGCAGCATTTACGGGGCCCATTATACACTGGAGCTTTAGAAATGGAGCCCATTATATGTGGAGCATTATTTTGGCCCATAACACACTGGAGCATCGTCCATGGGGACCATCATATACTGTATGGAACATTATATGTGGCCAATTATTCTGTATGGAGAAATATATGGGGCTCATTATTCTGTATGGCGCACAATGTGGTGGCCATAATACTGTATGGAGTAATATACTGTCCTTATTTTGAGCTATTGTACAATTTAAAATAGATCAGTCATGTCATGTAAGCAGTGAAGTATTTGTCATTGTACTATACCTATATTTCTGTGCCGTATCGGAGCATCATGAGTTGTGGTATGTGTTAAAGGGGCACACTGACACTCTTTGGCCCAGGGCACACGAAAACCTGGAGCCAGCCCTACCCCCCCACAACTTTAGCCAAATAACCCCCAGCTTTCAATGCGTAACTATTATTATGAAGCAAATTAAGGTTGTCAAGCTTCAGTAATAAGAATTGATGCTTTTGGCATTGAAATGGGCACTGTAGGTGTGTTTACTGTCCTCCACTCCCTGCCAACTTTGCTTCCCCATTGACTTGCATTGGGTTTCGTGTTTCAGTCGGACCCCGACTTTTCCCTTTAGTCGGCCGATTTCGTTCGACCCGACTTTCGAGAAAGTCAAAAGTCGGGTTTCATGAAACCCGATTCGACCATAAAAAGGCAAAGTCGCTCATCTATAGTGGCGACTTTTGTGTTTCGACTTTTATGTGGCGAGGTTGGTGTATGTGTGGTGAAATGTGTGCTGAGGGTAGTATATGTGTTGAAGCACATGGTAGTGTGTGGCGCATTTTGTGTGTGTGTTCATATCCCCGTGTGTGGTGAGTATCCCATGTCAGGGCCTCACCTTAGCAACTGTACGGTATATACTGTTTGGCGCCATCGCTCTCATTCTTTAAGTCCCCCTTGTTCACATCTGGCAGCTGTCAATTTGCCTCCAACACTTTCTCTTTCACTTTTTCCCCATTATATAGATAGGGGCAAAATTGTTTGGTGAATTGGAACACGCTGGGTTAAAATTTCACCTCGCAACATAGCCTATGACGCTCTCGGGGTCCAGACGTGTGACTGTGCAAAATTTTGTGGCTGTAGCTACGATGGTGCAGTTGCCAATAATACATACACTTTTCCCCCATTATGTAGATAGGGGCAAAATTGTTTGGTGAATTGGAACGCGCGGGGTTAAAATTTTGCCTCACAACATAGCCTATGACGCTCTCGGGTTCCAGACGTGTGACTGTGCCAAATTTTGTGGCTGTTGACGGTGCAGATGCCAATCCCGGACATACATACATACATACACACCCACATTGAGCTTTATAATATACATACAGTTGTGGCCAAAAGTATTGACACCCCTGCAATTCTGTCAGATAATACTCAGTTTCTTCCTGAAAATGATTGCAAACACAAATTCTTTGGTATTATTATCTTCATTTAATTTGTCTTAAATGAAAAAACACAAAAAGAATTGTCCTAAAGCCAAATTGGATATAATTCCACACCAAACATAAAAAAGAGGGTGGACAAAAGTATTGGCACTGTTCGAAAAATCATGTGATGCTTCTCTAATTTGTGTAATTAACAACACTTGTAACTTACCTGTGGCACCTAACAGGTGTTGGAAATAACTAAATCACACTTGCAGCCAGCTGACATGGATTAAAGTTGACTCAACCTCTGTCCTGTGTCATTGTGTGTACCACATTGAGCATGGAGAAAAGAAAGAAGACCAAAGAACTGTCTGAGGACTTGAGAAACCAAATTGTGAGGAAGCATGAGCAATCTCAAGGCTACAAGTCCATCTCCAAAGACCCGAATGTTCCTGTGTCTACCGTGCGCAGTGTCATCAAGAAGTTTAAACCCATAGCACTGTGGCTAACCTCCCTAGATGTGGACGGAAAGAAAAAATTGACAAGAGATTTCAATGCAAGATTGTGCGGATGTTGGATAAAGAACCTCGACTAACATCCAAACAAGTTCAAGCTTCCCTGCAGTCCGAGGGTACAACAGTGTCAACCTGTACTATCCGTCGGGGTCTGAATGAAAAGGGACTGTATGGTAGGAGACCCAGGAAGACCCCACTTCTTACCCCGAGACATAAAAAAGCCAGGCTGGAGTTTGCCAAAACTTACCTGAAAAAGCCTAAAATGTTTTGGAAGAATGTTCTCTGGTCAGATGAGACAAAAGTAGAGCTTTTTGGGCAAAGGCATCAACATACAGTTTACAGGAGAAAAAAAGAGGCATTCAAAGAAAAGAACACGGTCCCTACAGTCAAACATGGCGGAGGTTCCCTGATGTTTTGGGGTTGCTTTGCTGCCTCTGGCACTGGACTGCTTGACCGTGTGCATGGCATTATGAGTCTGAAGACTACCAAAAAATTTTGCAGCATAATATAGGGCCCAGTGTGAGAAAGCTGGGTCTCCCTCAGAGGTCATGGGTCTTCCAGCAGGACAATGACCCAAAACACACTTCAAAAAGCACTAGAAAATGGTTTGAGAGAAAGCACTGGAGACTTCTAAGGTGGCCAGCAATGAGTCCAGACCTGAATCCCATAGAACACCTGTGGAGAGATCTAAAAATAGCAGTTTGGAGAAGGCACCCTTCTAATATCAGGGACCTGGAGCAGTTTGCCAAAGAAGAATGGTCTAAAATTCCAGCAGAGCATTGTAAGAAACTCATTGATGGTTACCGGAAGCGGTTGGTCGCAGTTATTTTTGATAAAGGTTGTGCGACCAAGTATTAGGCTGAGGGTGCCAATACTTTTGTCTGGCCCATTTTTGGAGTTTTGTGTGAAATGATCAATGTTTTGCTTTTTGCTTCATTCTCTTTTGTGTTTTTTTCATTTAAGACAAATTAAATGAAGATAATACCAAAGAATTTGTGTTTGCAATCATTTTCAGGAAGAAACTGAGAATTATCTGACAGAATTGCAGGGGTGTCAATACTTTTGGCCACAACTGTATATATATATACATATATATATATATTGCTTTTTTTTGTCTACAAACTTCTAACAAGTCTCCGAATTTACAAACAATAAATTTTGTATTTTTTTCTGACAAAGAAAAGTGATCAAAATTAAAAAAAAACAGTGCTTTGAGACCTCAATTAATGCAAAGAAAACAAGTTCATAATAATTTAGAAACAACAATACTAATGTTTAACTCAGGAGTTCAGAAATCAATATTTTGTGGAATAACCATGATTTTTAGTAACAGCTTCCATGCGTCTTGGCATGCTTGCCACCAGTCTTTCTCACTACTTCTGGTGCAAAAATGTAAGCAGTTCTTCTTTGTTTGATAGCTTGTGACTATCCATCATCCTCTTCATTATATTCCGGAGGTTTTCAATGGGGTTCAGGTCTGGAGAATGGGCTGCCCATGACAGGGTTTTGATGTGGTGGTATCTTAATTTTTGCCAGAGCTGTATATATATATATAGATAGATAGATAGATAGATAGATATACAGTAGGTACGGAAAGAATTCATGTGCCTTTAAGTGTTTCACTCTGTTTCATTGCAGCCATTTGGTAAATTCAATAAAGTTCTTTTTTTTCTCATTAATGAACACTCTGCACCCCATCTTGACTGAAAAAAATCAGAAATGTAGAAATTTTTGCAAATCAATTAAAAAAGAAAACTGAAATATCACATGGTCATAAGTATTCAGACCCTTTGCTCAGCACTGAGTAGAAGCACCCTTTTGAGCTAAAACAGACATGAGTCTTTCTGGGAATGATGCAACAAGTTTTTCACACCTGGATATGGGGATCCTCTGTCATTCTTCCTTGTAGATCCTCTCTAGTTCTGTAAGGTTGGATGGTGATCGTTGGTGGACAGCCATTTTCAGGTCTATCCATAGATGCTCAATTGGGTTTAGTTCAGGGCTCTGGCTGGGCCAGTCAAGAATGGTCACAGAGTTGTTTTGAAGCCACTCCTTTGCTATTTTAGCTGTGTGCTAACAGTAATTGTCTTATTGGAAGGAGAATCTTTGGCCAAGTCTGAGGTTCATAGCACTCTGGAAGAGGTTTTCATCCAGGATATCTCTGTACTGGGCCACATTCATGTTTAATTCAATTTGCAACCAGTCGTCCTGTCTCTGCAGCTGAAAAACACCCCCATAGCATGATGCTGCCATCACCATGTTTCATTATTGTGATTGTACTGGGCAGGTGAAGAGCAGTGCCTGGTTTTCTCCACACATACCGCTTAGAATTATCACCAAAAAGTTCTAATCTTCGTCTCATCAGACCAGAGAATCTTATTTCTCATAGTCTGGGAGTCCTTCACATGTTTTTTAGCGAACTCTATGCAAGCTTTCATGTGTCTGGCACTGAGGAGAGGCTTCCGTTGAGCCACTCTGCCATTAAGGCCCGACTGATGGAGGGCTGCAGTGAGAGTTGACTTTTCGGAGCTTTCTCCAATGAGCCCTACTGTATTTGTGGAGCTCAGTCACACAGATCTTGGGGTTCTTCTTTACCTCTCACCAAGGCTCTTCTCCTATGATTGCTGTTTGGCTGGATGACTGTCACACCGCCTCTGCATACTCACCCGGCCTCTGCTCCCACGCCGCAGCCCCCCGCTGCCCGACAGCCACTGCGGTCCCTTCTGACAGGCTCGCGGCCGACGGGGTCTCTGCATGCAATGCTCATGCGGCATAGGCCGCGGCCGTGCCTCCCTACTGTTACTTGTGCTCCGGCAATGCCCTGACCTGGAAGCACCTATGGACCAATGGCAGACCTGACAGGGCCATAACAGGCTGCTCCCCCCTGAGGGAGGCGCCTGATCATTGTGTTTTCTAGCACACTGGGCCCTGCTTCCTCGTGTGCTCTCTGCAGTCTCGCAGTCCTGTCTTCTGTGGTCCCTGCAGTAGCCCCGCAGTCCGGTGCTCCGTGGGTCCAGCTATCTATACTCCAGTCCTGCCTTCTGTGTTCCTGCTCCGTCCTGCTATCCGCGCTCCAGTCCTTCAGTCCTACTCAAGTCCTGCCTCCGGTGTTCCTGCTCCACCCTGCTATCCACACTCCAGTCCTTCAGTCCTACTCCAGTCCTGCCTCCGGTGTTCCTGCTCCATCCTGTTATCCACACTCCAGTCCTTCAGTCCTACTCCAATCCTGCCTCCGGTGTTCCTGCTCCATCCTGCTATCCACACTCCAGTCCTACAGTCCTACTCCAGTCCTGCCTCCCTTGTTCCTGCTCCGTCCTGTTGTCTATGCTCCAATCCTGCAGTCCTACTCCGGTCCAGTCTCCAGTGAACCCGCTCTGTTGTCTACGCTTCAGTCCCGCACTCCTACTCCAGTCCGTCCTGAGCCGCCCCTCTCAGTACCGGCTATCATGGTACCCGAACCCCTGGGCCTGCTCCTAACGATCCCTGTATAGGGGTCAGCTCCACCTGGCTCCACAGTCCAGAGGGTCCACTCCTGGAGATTTGTCTCCTGGCCAGACTTGGTAACAATGACCCGGTCTAGGAAGACTTCTGGTGGTCCCAAATGTCTTCCATTTAAGGATTATGGAGGCCACTGTGCTCTTATTAACCTTGAGTACTGCAGAAATTCTTTTTAACATTGGCCAGATGTGTGCCTTGCCACAATTCTGTCTCTGAGCTCCTTGGCCAGTTCCTTTGACCTCATGATTCTCATTTGGTCTGACATGCACTGTGAGGTCTTACATAGACAGGTGTGTGCCTTTACAAATCAAGTCCTATCAGTTTAATTAAACACAGCTAGACTCCAATGAAGTAGAGCCATCTCAAGGAGGATCACAAGAAAATGGACAGCATGTGAATTAAGTGTCTGAGAAAAGGGTCTGAATACTTATGATCATGTGATATTTCAGTATTTCTTTTTTAATAGATTTGCAAAAATGTCTACATTTCTGTATTTTTTCAGTCAAGATGGGGTGCAGAGTGTACATTAATAAGAAAAGAAATTAACTTTTTGAATTTACCAAATGGCGGCAAAGAGTAAAAAATTTAAAGGGATCTGAATACTTTCCGTACCCGCTGTATATCTATCTATCTATCTATCTATCTATCTATCTATCTATCTATCTATCTATCTGTCTATCTATCTATCTATACACTGCTCAAAAAAATAAAGGGAACACTTAAACAACAGAATATAACTCCAAGTAAATCAAACTTCTGTGAAATCAAACTGTCCACTTAGGTAGCAGCACAGATTGACAATCAGTTTCACGTGCTGTTGTGCAAATGCAATAGATGGAAATTATTGGCAATTATCATGACACCCTCAATAAAGGAGTGGTTCTGCAGGTGGGGACCACAGACCACATCTCAGTACCAATGCTTTCTGGCTTTTGTTTTGGTCACTTTGGAATGTTGGTTGTGCTTTCACACTCGTGGTAGCATGAGACGGACTCTACAACCCACACAAGTGGCTCAGGTAGTGCAGCTCATCCAGGATGGCACATGAATGCGAGCTGCGGCAAGAAGGTTTGCTGTGTCTGTCAGCGTAGTGTCCAGAGGCTGTAGGCGCTACCAGGACACTAGCCAGTGCACCAGGAGATGTGGAGGGGGCCGTAGGAAGGTAACAACCCAGGAGCAGGACCGCTACCTCAGCCTTTGTGCGAGGAGGAACAGGAGATGCACTGCCAGAACCCTGCAAAATGACCTCCAGCAGACCACAAATGTGCATGTGTCTGCACAAACGGTTAGAAACCAACTCCATGAGGATGGTCTGAGTGCCCGACATCCACAGATTGGGCTTGTGCTGAATATCCATATTGCATCAGGAGCCCCATATAATGCTCCATACAGTTCATGATGGCCCCATAAGATGCTCCATACAAAATACACCCCATAAAATGCTGCACAAAGGTTAATAATGGCCCATAAGTTGCTCCATAGAATAATATGCTCCATATGCTGCTCCATAAAGGTTATGGCCCCATAAAATGTTCCTTAGATTTTGCCCCATATGCTGCCCATAAGATGCTCCACAGATTATGCCCCATATACTGCTCCATTAAGGTTTTGGCCCCATAAGATGCTCCATATGCTGCCCCATAAGATGCTCCATAGATTATGTCCCATAATATGCTCCATAGATTATGCCCCATAAGATACTCCATATGCTGCCCCATACGATGCTCCATAGATTATGCCGCATATGCTGCTGCGAATAAAAAAATGACATACTCACCTCTTATCACTGGGGGCCAGGTGCCAGTGTCCTGAGCAGGTGGGGACACAGGCGCGCTATGGGGCACAGGTGCCGGTGTCGTCGCTGGCTCAGGGCCCTGGCACCTGCAAAATTCACCTGTCCCCGTGCCACTGCTGCCACTCTGTCTTCCAGGTCCCTCTGTCAGTCACTGTTCAGGTAGAGGGTGCGGCGCACACTAACTACATCATTGCACCCCCTGACCTGAATGTCACAGTGTTAGTAACACGCTAGGCAAGGTGGAAGTCCCGGAGTGGACCCTCTGGACCGTGGCACCGAGGGGCCCCGGACGAGCAGCCAGGTGGAACCGACCCCTATACAGGGATCGTTAGGAGCAGGTCCAGGGGTTCGAATGCCATGGTAGCCGGAACCAAGAGGGGCGGCTCGGAGTGCACTACGGAGATAGGCACGGGTAGACAAACTGGAGTAGGGCAGCAGGAACGGAGACCAGTAGGCAGGACCGGAACAGGAACAGACACAGGTAGGCAGGACTGGAGTATGACTGTAGGACCAGGCATGGGTAGACAGGACCGGAGCAGGAACAGACAAGGTTAGGCTGGACAGGACTGCAAGAACAGGGAGGGTTAGGCTGGACAGGACTGCAGGAACAGACACAGTTAGGCTGGACAGGACTGCAGGAACAGATACGGGCAGGCAGGACCGGAGCAAGAACAGGCAGGGCTGCAAGGAAGCACAAGGCAGAGTGAGGTAAGCCCCATACTGAGCAAAGCCACAGGGACCCAGAGTGCTGATGAAACAACAGCGATCAGGCACCTCCACTAAGGGAGGGCGGCCTGATATAGGTGAGGAACCACCCCCATTGGTCCGGCGGTGCTACCGGGTTAGGGCACCGCCGGAGTATAAGACCCAGCAGGGAGAGCCGGCCGCGGCCTAAGGCGCATGCGCAGGAGTCTCAATGACGTCACTGGCCTTGGACCGGTCTGAGAAGGACGCTGACACCGCCGCCGCTGGAGTGAGGGGAGCTGCGGTGCTGGCAGGTGAGTATGAGCACGTGCGGCAGGGTGCGCGGTAGGGGCCGTGGCAGGGCGCGCGGCAGTGGGGGCCGTGACAGAGCTTGTGGCGGTGGGGGCCGTGACACAACGACAGAGGACGCAGAGGACAGAGTGGCATGCAGCGGTGGAACAGGTGAATATAGCATATACTTACCCCCTCCTGGCACAGTCTCTGCAGCCCCTTCTTCTCCCACGGTCTCCGGCAGCTCTTTCTTCCTTCAGTGGTCACCTGGTACCGCTCATTATAGTCATGAATATGTGCATATTCATGACTTTAAAAGGCGGGACCACGTGACCACTGAACACAGGCACCGGAGACCTTGGGACAAGCAGGGGGCTGCAGAGACACACTAGTAGGAGAGTGTATAAGCTGAGAGGGGAACTTTCAGCCCAAAAAAATGGGCTGAAAATCTCGGCTTATTCTTGAGTATATACTGTATGTATATAAATATATATACTTTATATGTAGATAGATAGATAGATAGATAGATAGATAGATAGATAGATAGATAGATAGATAGTTAGGTCCATATATATTTGGACAGAGACAACATTTTTCTAATTTTGGTTCTAGACATTACCACTAGAAATGAACATTTTATTTACAATTATTTCATCTGTCCAATTAATACTTAAAAAAAAGGATCAGAAAGCATCTTTCTGATGTAGTTAATTTGCCACCAGCAGGAGCCTCTGTAGTTTCCCGACATTTTTCACAAATACATGGGGGTGATGTCAAGGGTTTTTCTTTTATTGGCATTGAACAGGTTAAAAAACCAGAAAGAGGGGGATTATCACAAAAAAATTCTTGTAAGAGAAAGCAAATGGATGTTTCTTTTAGATACAAGGTTACCGCATGGAATCAATAATAGAATGGATCTGGCAATACATTATACATAATTTCTGATATCATGTTTTTCCAAGTAGTGCTATTATATCTCAGTCATAATGTTTTCACTATATAACACCGTTGTATTAATGTAATAGTGTGTTTTTAATTATTTCTTTATCCTGGTCAGATAACTTTGTTAGCGCAGGTACTGTTCACACTGATGCTTTCTTTCTCTACTTGTTTCCGGAAGCTATAGAGTTAACATTGAAGGATGTTATCCACACCTGTTACTACGTCTTGATTATGAGGTTAAGAAATGTTTTTTCTACTTAAGAATGTTGGAGTATTCCAGAAGCAGTTTGAGACCGTGAAGAAGGCGGCAGTTGTTACCGCTGAAACGCGTAGTCTGTTCAGCATTATGTCTGCATCTTGTTACTGAACTCTGGATTTTTTAAATTATCTGCAATAAAAATTCTGGGATTTTATTATACCACCTGAAGTTTCCGCTTGCTGGACTTTTCTGCCTTGATTTCTACATTGTTGGACTTGTTCCCAGTCTTGGTCCGTGCAACACAGAGTAAGCAGGTATTTACCATCCAGAGTTCGGAGGTTAGCTGGCCTATGTCTTGTTTTGCTATACAGTCATGGCCAAAAGTTTTGAGAATGACACAAATATTATATTTTCACATGATCTGCTGGTCTCTGGTTTTTATGTGTGTTTGTCAGATGTTTTTATCACATACAGAAATATAATTGCAATCATATTATGAGTAGCAAAAGGTTATATTGACAGTTAGAATGAGTTAATGCAGCAAGTCAATATTTGCAGTGTTGACCCTTCTTCTTCAGGACCTCAGCAATTCTCCCTGGCATGCTCTCAATCAACTTCTGGATCAAATCCTGACTGATAGCAGTCCATTCTTGCAAAATCAATGCTTTTATTTTGTCTGAATTTGAAGGTTTTTGTTTGTCCACCCGTCTCTTGATGATTGACCAAAAGTTCTCAATGGGATTAAGATCTGGGGAGTTTCCAGGCCATGGTTCCAAAATCTCTATGTTTTGTTCCCTGAGCCATTTAGTTATCACCTTTGCTTTATGGCAAGGTGCTCCATCATGTTGAAAAAGGCATTGTTGATCGCCAAACTGCTCTTGGACGGTTGGGAGAAGTTGCTCTTGGAGGACATTCTGGTACCATTCTTTATTCATGGCTGTGTTTTTAGGCAAGACTGAGAGAGAGCCCATTCCCTTGGCTGAGAAGCCACCCCACACATGAATGGTTTCAGGATGCTTGACAGTTGGCATGAGACAAGACTGGTGGTAGCGCTCACCTGGTCTTCTCCGAATAAGCCGTTTTCCAGATGTCCCAAACAATCGAAAAGGGGATTCATCAGAGAAAATGACTTTAACCCAGTTCCCAGCAGTCCACTCCCTGTACCTCTTGCAGAATATCAGTCTGTCCATGATGTTTTTGCTGGAGAAAAGTGGCTTCTTTGCTGCCCTCCTTGAGACCAGGCCTTGCTCCAAGAGTCTCCACCTCACAGTGCGTGCAGATGCACTCACACCTGCCTGCTGCCATTCTTGAGCAAGCTCTGCACTGCTGGTAGCACGATCCCGCAGCTGAAACACTTTTAAGAGACGGTCCTGGCGCTTGCTGGTCTTTCTTGGGCGCCCTGGAGCCTTTTTGGCAACAAGGGAACCTCTCTCCTTGAAGTTCTTGATGATGCGATAGATTGTTGACTGAGGTGCAATCTTTCTAGCTGCGATACTCTTCCCTGTTAGGCCATTTTTGTGCAGTGCAATGATGACTGCACGTGTTTCTTTAGAGATAAGCATGGTTAACAGAAGAGAATCAATGATGCCAAGCACCAGCCTCCTTTTAAAGTGTCCAGTGGTGTCATTCTTACTTAATCATGACAGATTGATCTCCAGCCCTGTCCTCATCAACACCCACACCTGTGTTAATGGAGCAATCACTGAAACGATGTTAGCTGGTCCTTTTAAGGCAGGGCTGCAATGATGTTGAAATGTGTTTTGGGGGATAAAGTTAATTTTCCAGGCAAATATTGACTTTGCAAGTAATTGCTGTTAAGCTGATCACTCTTTATAACATTCTGGAGTATATGCAAATTGCCATTATAAAAAATGAAGCAGTAGACTTTGTAAAAATGAATATTTGTGTCATTCTCAAAACTTATGGCCATGACTGTATATATATATATATATATATATATATATATATATATATACACACAAGATATATGTAGAACATATTCACAATATATTCATTTAAAATACCGGATACTCATCAGAAAAATAGACTGTTTATACACTGAAATGTATGTCAACTTACTACTTGTGTTCTATGCTGTATGCTATAAATACTGTATATAAAGATGTACATGTATACACAGTGCTCAGCATAAATGAGTACACCCCTTTGAAAATAATGCTTTTAATCAATATCTAACTAAGCATAAAAACAATTTCAAAAATTTTGACAAGACTGAGTTTCATTGAACATTTTTTTATTCCATAATAAAAAAGTAACGTTAATTATTACTATTATTATTATTATTTATATTTATTATTATAGTGCTATTTATTACATGGCACTTTACATGTGAAAAGGAATATTTATACCAAAAACAAAGTAATAAAACATTTATTCCATGCCTAGAAGATTTGGTGCAGTCCTTAAAAATCATTGAGTTCATACAAAATACTAGATGTAGAAGCTTTTGAATTGTATTTATTTTTGCATCATCTAATTAGAGTAAAACTGAAGATTGTGCAATTAAAGTTAATTATTGCAACATCTATCTTTTTCCATTCTTCAAGAACAACTTCTTTTATACCTGGATGTTGGATGGAGAGTGATAATTAACTTGTCTTTTCAGAATTCTCCATAGGTGTTTGATTGGGGTCAGACATACTTGGCCACTGAATCAATGTCATCCTGCTCATATTTCTGTTTTGGATTATTGTCATCTTAGAAAAGTGCACATTTATTAAGGACACGGAGTGATGGTAGGATCTTGTCTTTTAATATATAGCAGTATGTCTGTGAATTCACGATACCATCAATGAAATTTAACTTCTTCATACCAGCAATGCTCATGCAGCCTCGCATGAGGACACTGCCACCATCATGTTTCACTATAGGCACCATGCTTTTAGAAATAATGACTGTACTCATTTATGCAGATCACTATATATATATATAACACTCTAAAGGTCATTTTACATTAGCCGATTTTCCAACATTAAACATCATCTGATCAGTAAATATTTACCCATTGGTTGTTGAAAACGTGTTTGTACAGGCAGACCATGCTTCAGATATGATCTAAATGATCTGTGATGGCTCAGTGCGCACAGGTTTCCATTGTTCATGGCAGCATAGGTCCTAGAGCGATGAGCGGATCGATCTACAGATCAGGTGTAATTTCACATGCTGTTGAAAATTCAGAGAGCTGGCTAATTAAGTAAGGTGAAGAGAGATGGGCTTCTTCATTACGTCTTGCAGCTATAACACCAAATGGTCTTGCACATAATATTACTATTTTTATTATTTAACGGCTTTCAGCTCAATCTCGAGCCATGTAGGAAGATTGATCTTGTGATAGCCTAGATAGTTTTCTCAGAGTCTGTTCTGAGGTTATCTTGATTGTATAAAGTCATCGGGTTGCTGGTCTTTTTGTTCACCTTGTTCCTTCTGTCTATTCTACCGACCATGATGTCCTTCTCCAGTGATTGCTCTCTTTGTTTGATGTGTCCAAAATAGGCAAGTTGAAGCTTGGTGATCCTTGCTTTAAGTGATATGTCTGGCTTGATTTGTTCCAAAATTAATTTGTTTATTTTTCTTGCTATCCAAGATATTGATAACACCTTTCTCCAGCACCACATTTCAAAAGGCGTTGATTCTTCTTCTGTCTAGTTTCTTTTTCATCGCTGTTTCGTATCCATATGTTACTACAGAAAAGATCAGACTTCGTACGAGCCATGCCTTATTTCGCCAGTGAAATCTTACTTGATTTGAAGACCTTGTTGAGTGATTTCATTGTTGATTTGTCCATAGCTATTCTCTTATTGACTTCCGATGTCTTGAAGTCCTTTACAACTTCCAGTTCATTTTCGTCGATCTCAAATGTGTCCCAGTTGTACCTGGCAGTAGTCAAAATTTTTGTCTCCTTTGTATTGAGTAGAAGTTCCATGTTCATGCTTTTTAACTTTACAATATTTACACTATGTAATTAGTCATTCATTCCATCTATGCTTGTTGCTATCAATGTTAAATCATCTGTGTTTTTAAGATTGATGATTTGTCCAGCAATTTTTATTCCTTTTTCGGCAAGTCCAGCCATCCTGAAAATAGGTTCTGCATATCAATCGAAGACAAATGGTCACAGGATGTAGCCTTATCTGATGCCTCACTTTATTTTGAACCGTGAAGTTTCACCGTGCTCTATTTGGAATGTTTCTTCTTGGTGAATGTAAAGATTGATCAGAAGACTGATCAGAAGGTTTGGCACACCCATATCCTTCATGATATTCCAAAGTTTCTGTTGGGGGCTATGTCAAAAACTATAATAATTAAAGGTAGGACAAGCAGGCCAAATTTAAGTTTTCCTAGCATAGGGATAGAGGTCAGATTGCACAGCTCATTCCATCTAGGGATAGAAACATGCCTGATCTGATTGTGGTGTGCTACTGTAGTGCTGAACAACATTGAAATTAGGGTGATAGTCTCAGTTTTTGAATATTAATGCAAAGGTTCAAGTGATATAGGAAAGTGCTGTGCCTGTTGTCACGGTTCCATCCCTCAGGGTGTCTGGGATGCTGTTACTGACAGTTGAGCTGTTCAATCTGGTAAAGTACTTTGATGGACAGCATGGCCATCCAATCTGGTACAGGGGCGTGCTGAGCTGTCAGTGTGTTGATTGACAGCTTGACTAGCCAATCTGTGCCTGGGAGGTGTCGGCTGTCTCAGATGTTCACTATCCTGGGTAATTGCAATTCCTACTTAACTGAGCAGCATCTCTCAGACCACTGCCAGATGTACATTCACCTTGTGAGGTTTGTGCTCTGTGCTCTCCTGTGCCTTGTATTCTGTTTGCTTTATCTGTTTTCTGACTTTGGACTTCATTCTTACCATCCACCTGTTTAACCCCTTCAGTTCTGATACGTTAACCTTCAAGTACTCTGACCTTGGAACGTTTCCTGACTACGCTTTGGTCTCTTCCTTCTGTTTATGATGTACCCTCCTGGCTTCTGACTTTGGACTTCTTTACCACTCCAACTCACGGCTTGGCTGTGAGAAGTGACCAGCATCACATTACATCTGGCCGCTACGTTTTTCTTTTTCAACAGTATGGATCCTGTCACACGCTTTGTGACCAGGTGGAGAATTTGATACAGAAGAATCAGGAACTGGTGAAGGATTGTGAGAGTCTGGATTCTTCGCAATATCAGTTGCAGGGTCAGATAAATAACTTGATGAAGACCTCTCATAGCCCCCCTCTGCTGGCAGTGGCTGTGAAGTCAGTACCCTCTGATGTAAAGTTGGTGTCTCCCGAACCTGTTATATCCCTCCCTGATAAATTTTCAGGAGAGAAAGACCAATTTAGGGTATTCAGGGAGAGCTTTAAGCTATTTTTTACCCTGTACCCCCAGATCATCAGGGGAGGAGTTCCAGCGGGTGGGAATAATCATGTCCCTACTGCGAGGGGGGCCTCAGACCTGGGCATTTTCTTTATCCCACAAGCCACAGATGGTTTTCTATTGATGCATTTTTTGACAGTTTAGGTATGATATATGATGAACCTGACAGAATCCAGGTCGAGGAGGCTTAAGATCATGAACTTGGCACAGGGGGGTCGCACAGCTGAGGATTACTGTACTGAGTTCAGGCAGTGGTCCACAGAAGTTCTATGGAACGATGCTGTTCTTAGGTGCCAGTTCCAAAGAGGCCTTTCCGAGTCACTCAAGAATGCTCTGGTCCTCCTTGACGCCCCTTGTTCTCTGATGGAGTCCATGACTCAGGCCATACGAATGGACTGCAGAATCCATGAGAGACATGGTGAACAGCAGGCCGCATGTATTACTCCCCCGGAGCAGGTCCATTTACACGTGGTTAGAGTTGCCAGTCTTTGCGTTGTGGAGAGAAGACAGAGACAAGACTTTGGACTTTGTCTATACTATGGTCTCTCTGGACATTTTCTTAAGAATTGCCCAACTCGTCCTCAAGCTATCAAACCATCGGGACAACATCTGAGTCTGGGTGATGGCCCAGGAGGTCACTCAGACTCCCAGGTACCTTTTTCTTCCTGTGATAAAGTACTGACAAATTTGATAATTTCATTAGAGAACCAGGTGTTATCAACATTGGCATTTATTGACTGTGGGTCTGCTGCTAACTTCATTGATTTGTGACTGGTTCTGAAATTAGGCTTAGGGACAGTTAGGTTGGAAAGACCCATTTAAGTCATCGCCTTGACAAGACACCATTAGCTCACAATGTGGTCGAGAGAGCAACGATGGATTTCACTCTCCAAGTGAGAGCTCTCCACTCTGAAACCATCTCCTGTTTTGTGCTGGATAATTTACCTGCTGGATTGGTACTGGGGTTTCCATGACAGCAGATTCACAATCCATTTATTAATTGGTATCAGAAGGACATTGTGAAATGGAGCCCAAAGTGGTGCAAAAAATGTCTAAAAAATGTACAAATATGCGCCGCTAGTCTGGAGGGTTTTCCGGGTTACCTGAAGGACTTCGGAGATGTGTTCTCAGAAAAATAGGTGGAGATACTACCTCCCCATCGTCCCTATGATTGTGCTATTGATCTTATTCCTAGCACCAAGTTGCCAAAAGCTTGCCTTTACAATTTGTCGTGGCCTGAACGAGTTGCAATGAAAAAATATGTTAATGAAATTTTACAGAAGGGTCATATCAGTCTTTCCTCCTCCCCTATAGCTGTTGGATTTTTCTTTGTTAAAAAAAGCTGGGGGTCTCCATCCTTGCCTTGATTTCCAAGAACTAAACAAGATCATGGTTAAAAATACTTACCCATTTCCAGTCATTCCCGATCTACACAATCAGCTTCTGGGGGCCAGGTTGTTTTCTAAACTTGATCTTAGTGGGGCTTACAATTTGATACACATCTGGAAGGGTGATGAGTGGAAAACTGTTTTTAATGTCTGAGGGTCTTTTTGAAAACCTTGTCATGTTTTTGGGTTTATCTAATGCACCTGCTGTGTTTCAAAATGTTATGATATTTTTTCTGGTTGCATTGGAAGATTTGCTGTGATTTACCTCGGTGACATTTTAATTTTTCTGCCAGACTTGGACTCTCACCAGGTACATGTCCGTGTTGTGTTGCAGAGGCTTAGGGAGAACTCTCTGTTTGCTAAATTAGAGAGATGTGCTTTTTCTGTGCCAGAAATCTCTTTTTTGGGGGTTTATCTTGTCAGCAGAAGGGTTTAAGATGGACCCTGATAAGGTGCAATCTATAATTAATTGCGTTCAACCTCGTGATCTTAAGGCTTTTCAGCATTTTCTGGGATTTGCCAACTATTTCAGAAAACTTATCAAAGGGTTTTCACAGATTGCTAAACAATTTACTGACCTTAGACATAAGGGGACGAATCACAAGGTTTGGTCACCGGGTGCTATCAGGGCTTTTGAAAGATTAAAAGAGTGTTTTATGTCAGCACCCATTCTGATCCAGCCTGATCTTCAAGAACTGTTCATTGTAGAGGTGGATGCTTCGGAGATCTGGGTGGGGGCAGTCTTTTTGCAGGGACCCAAAACTCTGACTAACCTGTGTCCATGTGCTTTTCTAAAAAAATTTCACTGGCAGATAAATTATCATGTGGTTAATCGGGAGTTGCTTGCTGTCAAATTGACCTTTGAGGAATGGAGGCATTTTTGGAGGTGGCGGTTCATCCAGTTAGCGAAGTTTGGTCCAAAGTTTATTGGTCCGTATGATATCCTAGAGGAGGTCAATGCTGTGGCATTTAGATTAAACCTTCCTCCATCCCTTTGTATCCCTAATGTACTCAATAAATCCCTATTAAAGGAGTATGTCCCTTCTGAATTGTCTCCTTCATCCCCGCCTCCTCCGCTTTCAGTAGGTGGTAACCTGGAGTATGAGGTTCAGAGGGTTGTGGTTTCAAGGAGGGCCCATAATTCCCTCCACTGGAGGGGATATGGACCAGTGGAGAGATCCTGCTCAAGATGTGAAGGCCGATCGGTTAGTCTGGGCCTTCCCTCTAAAATTTTCTGGGAAGCTTGGGGTCCGGTGGCCCCATAGAAGAGGGGGAACTGTCACAGTTCCACCCTCAGGGTGTCTGGGATGCAGTTACTGACAGTTCGGTGGTCCAATCCGGTACAGGAGCATGCTGAAGCTGAATACTTTGATGAACAGCATGGTCATCCAATCCAGTACAGTGGCATGCTGAGCTGTCAGTGTGTTGATTGACAGCTCGACTAGCCAATCTGTGACTGGGAGGTGTTGGCTGTCTCAGGTGTTCACTATCCCGGATAATTGCAATGCCTACTTAACTTAGCAGCTTCTCCCAGACCACTGCCAGACGTACATTCATCTTGTGAGGTTTGTGCTCTGTGCTCTCCTGTGCCTTGTGTTTTTTGTTCAGCTTGCTTGATCTGTTGCCTGACCTTGGACTTCGTTCTGACCATCCGCATGTTTAACCACTTCAGTTCTGATCCATTTGCCTCCCGGTACTCTGACCTCAGAACAGTACCTGACTACGCTTTTGTCTCTACCTTCTGTTTATGACGCACCCTCCTGGCTTCTGACCTTGGACTCCTTGTCCTCTCCGACTCATGGCTTGGCTGTGAGAAGTGACCAGCATCACACCTGTATAGTCACTCAGCATGACTGAATTGATTGAACTGTAATACACTGCAGTAGCAGGACCTAAATAATAGCATTTTTTTAATTCTTCACATTGTAAACAAGGAGGGCAGTTTAACCCATTTACCCCCAAGGGTGGTTTGCATGTTAATGACCGGGCCAATTTTTACAATTCTGACCATTTTCCTTAATGAGGTAATAACTATGAAACTCTTGGCAATTCTGAGAATATTTTTTCGTGACATATTGTACTTCACGTTAGTAGTAAAATCTCTTCAATATTACTTGTGTTTATTTGTTTAAAAAACAGAAATTTACCAAAAATTTGGAAAATTTGCAATCTTCAAACTTTGAATTTTAATGCCCTTAAAACAGAGAAATATGTCACACAAAATTGTTCATAAATAACACTTCCCACATGTCTACTTTACATCAGCACAGTTTTGGAAACAATTTTTTTTTATTAGGAAGTTATGAGGGTTAAAATTTGACCAGCAATTTCTCATTTTTACAACAAAATTTACAAAACCATTTTTTAAGTGACCACCTCACATTTGAAGTCACTTTGAGGGGTCTATATGGCAGAAAATACCCCAACGTGACACCATTCTAAATACTTCACCCCTCAAGCTGATCAAAACCACATTCAAGAAGTTTATTAACCCTTCAGGTGTTTCACAGGAGCAGAAGCAACATGGAAGGAAAAAATGAACATTTAACTTTTTAGTCACAAAAATAATCGTTTAGCAACAATTTTTTTTATTTTCACAAGGATAAAAGGAGAAAATGAGCAAATAAAGTTGTAGTGCAATTTCTCCTGAGTATGCCGATACCCCATATGTGGGGGGAAAACCACTGTTTGGGTGCACGATAGGGCTCGAAAGGGAAGCAGCACCGTTTGACTTTTTCAAACCAAAATTGACTGGAAATGAGATCGGACGCCATGTCACATTTGGTGAGCCCCTGATGTACCTAAACAGTGGAAATCCACCACAAGTCACCCTATTTTGGAAACTAGATCCCCTAAGGAACTTATCTAGATGTGTGGTGAGCACTTTGAACCCCCAAGTGTTTCAATAAAGTTTATAACTCCCGGGCGTGAAAATAAAAAAATCATTATTTTTGCCCACAAAAATGATTTTTTAGTCCCCAATTTTGTATTTTCCTGAGGGTAACAAGAGACCCTAATAGCTGTTGTCCAATTTGTCCTGACTACACTGGTACACCATATGTAGGAGAAAACTACTGTTTAGGCACACATCAGGGCTCGGAAGGGAAGTAGTGACGTTTTGGAATGCAGACTTTGATGGAATGGTGTGTGGGTGTCAGGTTCCATTTGCAGAGCCCCTGATGTGCCTAAACAATAGAACCGCCCACAATTGATGCCATTTTGGAAACTAGACCCCCTCTGGAACCTATCTAGATGTGTGGTGAGAACTTTGAACCCCCAAATGTTTCACTAAAGTTTATAATGCCCGGGTGTGAAAATAAAAAATTCTATTTTTTGCCCACAAAAATATTTTACTCCCCAATTTTTTATTTTTCCAAGGATAACAGGAGAAATTGGACCCCAAAAGTTGTCCAATTCATCCTGAGTATGCTGGTACCACATACATATGTGGGAAAAAGCTGTTTGGGCTCACGTCGGAGCTCGAAAGGGAAGTAATGACGTTTGGAATGTGGACTTTGATGGAATGGTCTTGCAGGCATCATGTTCCATTTGCAGAGCCCCTGATGTGCCTAAACAGTACAAAAAAAACACAAGTGACACCATTTTGGAAACTAGACCCCCCAAGGAACTTATCTAGATGTGCCCCCTTTTAGGAACTAATCAACTGTTTCCTGTAAATTAATAGTGCATGGCATTGTGGTACATCAAATTGCAATCTTTCATACACAAGCCAGGTTTTTAGGGGCAGGTGTCGCATTGATAAATGGTGTCCTTGTGTATTCCCCTTTTGTAACACACTCGTCACCTTTTTTGTGACTTACCTCTTTTTCCACTCCCGGGAAACGCTGACCTGGTACGATATGAGCACCTTCTGTTCAAGAAGTACTGGGGCCCACTACTTCCTGAGTGCCAAATATCGGGGTCTTAACCACTACCTCCTTGAACTGAAGGTACAACGTATCGATGTGGCATGCACATCATACAAATGGCAATGCTCAACGCTTTCCTGCTGTCACAATGTGCACAGCCATCTTTTTGTACCACACCCTGACCTTTCTCAAAGCCCTGTACAGTTGGAGGAGTTGATCGGAGAGATCAACGCCCCCCATGTTTTTGTTGTACCCCAGTATACAATCCGGTTTGCAGACCTGTGTAGAGGTACCTCATACAGTGCTGAGGGCCCTGACATCACCGTGTATGGTGGTCAAAAGAAGGACATCCGAGATCCAAGATGGCCACTGACCCAGCAGGACGTGCTACACAGAGCTCCTGATCTGACTGAGGCAATCCAGGCCATCTAGCCTCAAAAAGAAGAAAAATAGGGCTCCAGGGGTGAGGAACGGCATTCAGCCTAGATATAGACCTCATCAAGGCCATATAGACCTGACTGGAACAGTGCAAACCCCAGCTGCCAGGGGATAACACCAGACCAGCAGGGAAGCGTCGGGCCTGGTGGGGCCTGCACCTCTCACCTGCAGGCAGACTCCCACGGTGACAGGAGGACTATTAGAGGAGCAGTGTTGGACTGGGACAGGAGAGCTGACCTGGGGAGGCTGGAGCTGCAGAAGCAGAGACACAGCGGTGAGCAGCCAGACACTTCCCCCCTCCCCCACTGTGACAGGCAGATTAACAGAGAACCAGCGTCAGGCTGGAAAGAAGGCAGCTGGAGTGGGGGTGGCCTGGACTGCAGGATGAGAGACAGCCGAGGGGTACACAGTTCATTGAGTCTGCAACAGAGCCACAATAGGGACATATTGTGTCTTACAAGATCTACCCCATATCCTGCTAAAATCCAACACGGATGGGCTGGCAATATATTGTGTCGCTTTGATTTTCTGGCTCGCCCGTCCCCACATTTCTGAAATGTTAAAGGGGGATTACTACAGAGCTGCATTAGAGACATATAATGTCCTATAAAGTTTACCCCATATCTTACGAAAATTGACGTTCCTGGTGGACTATAATAATGGAACACTAGGTCTGTCGCAACGGGCACAAATATGCGCTCTCTCCTATAAGTAATTGTCATGTGCTCTCTTTCAGAACGCAGGAGGTCTCTGAGCAATGCGCCCCAAAAAATCTACTTCAGAGATCAATACTCGATCAATCACACAACTATTGTCTCAACGTACAAAACCAATAATTCACACTATGTTGGCGTCAAAATCAGCTTCACTGGTCTCCAAGGGCTCCCCTCAAAGATCACAGCAACCTGATGTGGCCACCTCAACAAACATGATCCCAATGACAATGGAGGATCTCCTGGCCACCATTCAGAAAATGTTCAGAGCCGAGTTATCATCTGCTGTGGATAATTTCACGCAACAAATTCAAGACATTGCCCGAAGGACCAATTATTTGGAGAAAAGAATGGATGACGCTGCTGATGCCACTGAACATAATAGTGAACAACTACAAGAACAAGATGCTAGACTCGAGTTTCTGGAGCTCAAGTGCCACTCCATTTTGGGCTGCTGCTGCTTCTGGCCCTATTAATAATGGGCCGGCACACTTTAGCCCACATACTGGTCATTGGTTGTGACCATTTCTCTTGTTATTATAGTTTTTGTTCCCTCCCCTCCCTCCCCTTCACTAAAAGAGTGCTGATGTGTTATAAGCATGCTCCTGGATGGAAAATTGACGAGAAACTATCCATCTCTGATGTTATTTTCATTAGAGACTTAATTAGAATCTATATATTCAAGCCAAATGTTTAGGACACTTTCACAAAATGTTAGGGGGTTCAGTTCTCCGAGAAAAAGAAAACGCGACTTTATTAACTACCTGAAACATTCCCCAGATGTGTTATTTCTACAGGAAACTCATTTTTCGAATAAATCGTCCCCCAAATTATTTCATAAGCTGTACTCTAGATTTTACCTTGCCTCTCATGATAAAAAAATGAGAGGAGTCGCCATCTTCCTCCATAATTCTTTCCCATTTTTGCAGGAGGGTGCGACTGTGGACACTGAGGGTAGATACATAATCCTTTGGGGTATGGTACAGGAGAAGCGACTCTGCCTTGTTAATTGTTATGCGCCTCCGACATTACAAATGAAAATGATTAAATGTATTGCAAAGCCTCTAAGGTCCGTCCCCTATTACAGTCATATGTAAAAGTTTGGGCACCCCTATTAATGTTAACCTTTTTTCTTTATAACAATTTTGGTTTTTGCAACAGGTATTTCAGTTTCATATATCTAATAACTGATGGACTCAGTTATATTTCTGGATGAAAATGAGGTTTATTGTACTAACAGAAAATGTGCAATCTGCATTTAAACAAAATTTGACCGGTGCAAAAGTATGGGCACCCTTATCATTTTCTTGATTTGAACACTCCTAACTACTTTTTACTGACTTCCTGAAGCACTAAATTGGTTTTGTAACCTCATTGAGCTTTGAACTTCATAGCCAGGTGTATCAAATCATGAGAAAAGGTATTTAAAGTGGCCACTTGCAAGTAGTTCTCCTATTTGATTCTCCTATGAAGAGTGGCATCATGGGATCCTCAAAACAACTCTCAAATGATCTGAAAACAAAGATTATTCAACATAGCTTTTCAGGGGAAGGATACAAAAAGTTGTCTCAGAGATTTAACCAGTCAGTTTCCACTGTGAGGAACATAGTAAGGAAATGGAAGAACACAGGTACAGTTCTTGTTAAACCCAGAAGTGGCAGGCCAAGAAAAATATCAGAAAGGCAGAGAAGAAGAATGCTGAGAACAGTCAAGGACAATCCACAGACCACCTCCAAAGACCTGCAGCATCATCTTGCTGCAGATGGTGTCACTGTGCATCGGTCAACAATACAGCGCATGCATAATGCCTTTTTGTATGACCAAACAACTCAATCTTTGTTTCATCAGTTCACAGGACCTTCTTCCAAAATGTAACTGGCTTGTCCAAATGTGCTTTTGCATACCTCAGGCGACTCTGTTTGTGGCGTGCTTGCAGAAACGGCTTCTTTCGCATCACTCTCCCATACAGCTTCTCCTTGTGCAAAGTGCGCTGTATTGTTGACCGATGCACAGTGACACCATCTGCAGCAAGATGATGCTGCAGGTCTTTGGAGGTGGTCTGTGGATTGTCCTTGACTGTTCTCACCATTCTTCTTCTCTGCCTTTCTGATATTTTTCTTGGCCTGCCACTTCTGGGCTTAACAAGAACTGTACCTGTGTTCTTCCATTTCCTTACTATGTTCCTCACAGTGGAAACTGACTGGTTAAATCTCTGAGACAACTTTTTGTATCCTTCCCCTGAAAAGCTATGTTGAATAATCTTTGTTTTCAGATCATTTGAGAGTTGTTTTGAGGATCCCATGATGCCACTCTTCATAGGAGAATCAAATAGGAGAACTACTTGCAAGTGGCCACCTTAAATACCTTTTCTCATGATTTGATACACCTGGCTATGAAGTTCAAAGCTCAATGAGGTTACAAAACCAATTTAGTGCTTCAGGAAGTCAGTAAAAAGTAGTTAGGAGTGTTCAAATCAAGAAAATGATAAGGGTGCCCATACTTTTGCACCGGTCAAATTTTGTTTAAATGCAGATTGCACATTTTCTGTTAGTACAATAAACCTCATTTTCATCCAGAAATATAACTGAGTCCATCAGTTATTAGATATATGAAACTGAAATACCTGTTGCAAAAACCAAAATTGTTATAAAGAAAAAAGGTTAACATTAATAGGGGTGCCCAAACTTTTACATATGACTGTATACTATCATATGGAGGGGGCGATTTCAACTTGATTTTAAACCCAACCCTTGATAGCTCTAATGATAGGAGGCCTGACATGTCAAGGAAGGATAAAATTTTACTTGAAAATATCCTCCAAGCCCATCAGTTGGTTGATACGTGGAGAGAATCCCACGGACAGTCTAGAGGTTACACTTATTTTTCTAGGGTTTATCATTCTTACTCCAGGATAGACTGGATTCTCACTAACTCGGAGAATATACCATCGCTAATGTATTCCAGACATGTCCCCTCTTCATGGTCTGACCATGATAGTGTACTCTCTGTATTTAAACTGGACGTAGCGAATACACGTCTGTACACATGGAGATTGAATGAATCCTTACTGTCCGATCCTCAGACTCGACTATTGGTCGAACAGGAGCTCAATGCCTTTTTCCTCTCTAATATCACTCCTGAAACTTCTATGGGTAATATGTGGATGGTTCATAAAAAATACATCACTGGTGTGTTAATTAGAATAGCATCCCAAAAAAAGAGAGATCGTCTACGGGAGCAATTGACTCTTGAGAACGAACTCTATAAATTAGAAACTGCCAACCAGTTGCATCCCTCACTATACTTAACTAAGCAAATTCATGATCTAAAACTAAAACTAAACACTTTGCTAACGACCCGCACAGAAAGAGCAATTAGGTAGACGCAAGCGACATTTTATCGGTTCTCTAATAAAATGGATCGAATGCTTGCTCGAAAATTAAAACAGAAAGAACGATTAAACTTCATCTTTTCAATAACAGACAAACAGTTCCAAACTACTTTTAATCCTAATAAAATCTATAAAACGTTTCAAAATTAATACCAAAAATTATACACTGATAGTGCAAACTTCTCATTGCCCAAGCTGGAGGACTTTTTAACTAATGTACCGCTACCTTCCCTGACCCCGACTTACGCTGCCACATTACACTCTCCTATCTCCGAAGAGGAAATCACATCCACAATAAGCCATCTAAAAGTTGGGAAGTCTCCAGGGCCTGATGGCTTGACCGCACTATACTATAAAAAATTCTCAAACATCCTGCTTAAACATATTCAAATATATTGCAATAACATGCTAACAGGCCAAACAATGCCACCGGAATTTTACACAGCACACATCACTGTTATCCCAAAACAAGGAAGAGACCCGTTACTCACAAAAAACTACAGGTCAATATCCCTATTGAACGTGGATCTCAAGATCTTTTCCTCCATAATAGCCAACAGGATTAATAAATGCTTGAATAGCATCCTTAATAAAGATCAGGTTGGATTCATCCCATCAAGGCAGGCCCCAGATAATATCCACAAAAACCTAAACCTTATTCATAACGCTAACAAACGTAAAACCCCCTTAGCTATACTTGCTTTAGATATAGAAAAAGCTTTCGATACCATTTCATGGTCATATATGTTTAATATAATGCACAATTTGGGGATATTGCAGCAATTAATCAACTCACTCAAGCTCCTCTACAATAACCCGGTAGCATATTTAAAATTATCCTCGACTTCTCCGGAACCAAAAGTTGTTATGAGGGGAACTAGGCAGGGTTGCCCCTTGTCTCCAGCTCTATTTGCTATGGTAATGGAGCCATTGGCGCAAAAGATTCGCCTAAGGTCAGTCTGTTTGCCGACAACCTTCTTTTGACTCTGACGAACCCTCATGTGTCCCTGCCTAACCTTATAAATACACTTTAAACACTTTGAGGAAATTTCTGGTTTGAAGGTCAACGTTGATAAATCAGAAGTAGTGTTGAGCGATACCGTTCGATACCCAAAAATATCGTATCGGATGGTATCGCCCGATACAAAAAAATATCGGGTATCGCTGATTCCGATACCGGAAGTCCCATTCAAGTCAATGGGACTTCCGGTATCGGAATTTAAAAAAGCCCTTTATTTCCTTGTTGGCTAATTCTACATAATTGAAAACAAATAAGAATCATGTAGAATGTATAGTGGGAGGTGGAGGAGACATTAAAGGCATAGTGGTTTATTCAAATCACATGGCATAGCATTAATTCCAATTTTTTTTTTCAAGACGTTCGGAGTTAAAAAGATATTGACTATGTTAACTTTTTTATATTTTGTCAGATATGTATGTTTCACAACTTCCATGCTCTTCACCTTCTTTTGTACTTCTCCCACACTTTTTCCTTCATGATCCGCAGCAGTAGCATTTTTTTCATCAACTTTTTCTTCACCTTATTCATCTTCTTCTTCTTTACCTTCTTCCCATTAATTTTTTTTTCCATTCTTCATATTCTTCTTATTCAGCTATTAATTAATTTTCATATGCTATTTCTTCATCTTCTTCCTATTCTTCCTTTTCTTCATTTTCTTTTGGTGACAGGCATTCCTGCAGTACTTATCTATAAAAGTTATAAGATTACACCTTACGGTCTGCCTGTCACAAATGATTTACAACAGGATTTGTCCGCGTTCAGTTTGGCCTGCAGCAGCAGGCATTTTCCAGGGGCACCATGAGGAGGAACGGACTCACCCCCATTTACTGCTTAGTTTTCTTCTGCTTATAATTTTGATTTCTTCTAAGCTGATTTTTAGTCTTATGCTTAATGTTCTTCTGCTTTCTGTTCTTCTGCTTTTGCTTCTTCTGCTTCTTGTTCTTCTGTCTTTTGTTCTGTATCTTGGTGGTTGTCTTCATGTTCTTTGTCCTCTTGGTCATATTATTTAGGGTCATATTTCTGGTCTTCTTTGGTGTGGTCTTCAGGGTCGTCGTCATCAGGGTCGTCGTCATGGAGATCAATAAGGATTACCAAAGACAATTTCAAAAAACTTGATCTTGGAAATGTAGCAGAAGATACAAGAAGGCTGAGAAACTGGCGAGAACCAGCTGACAGTACTGGAACCCCTAGGGGCAGCAGAAGGAACAATAGCCAATGGCACTACTGAGGAACAGCTGACGGTGCTGGACCCCGGTTACTATGCAGGAGGTACCTGTGCTAGAAACCACTACCAAGGACCAGCTGACATTGCTGGAACTCGGATACCGAGATGGAGGCACCTAGGCCAAAGGCTCTGGCGAGAACCAGCTGACAGTGCTGGAACCCGGATGGGTAGCAGAAGGAACAAGAGCCAATAGCACTACCGAGGACCAACTGACGGTGCTGGCACCCGGATGGGTGGCAAAAGGAACAAGAGCCAATGGCACTACCGAGGACCAACTGACGGTGCTGGACCACGGTTACTAAGCAGAAGGTACCTGTGCTAAAAAGCACTACCAAGGACCAGCTGACGGTGCTGGACCTCGGATACCGAGATGGAGGCACCTAGGCCAAAGGCTCTGGCGAGAACCAGCTGACAGTGCTGGAACCCAGATGGGTAGCAGAAGGAACAAGAGCCAATGGCACTACCGAGGACCAACTGACGGTGCTGGATCACGGTTACTAAGCAGAAGGTACCTGTGCTAAAAAGCACTACCAAGGACCAGCTGACGGTGCTGGACCTCGGATACCGAGATGGAGGCACCTAGGCCAAAGGCTCTGGCGAGAACCAGCTGACAGTGCTGGAACCCGGGTGGGTAGCAGAAGGTACCCATCCAAAGCCAAGTAGCCAGGCCGCAAGCCTGCCGCAGTTACCGATACCCACAGTCCTACAGGGGGTCCATGTCCGATTGGCACCACGGATCCAGCCTTTAGTGCCAGTTCCCGCAGCCCACATAGGAGTCACCTAAACTGCAGGCACCGTAGAGTCGGCTAACCCGGCCGCAAGACGACAGGACAACGGATTGGTGGCATAGTGACCTTGACACTACCCGGAAACAGCAGGCGTGCTGAAAACAGGCTGGGCAACAGGGAGTACCCGTGCCAAAGACACTGCCGAGAACCAGCTGACGGTGCTGGAACCCAGATGGGTAGCAAAAGCTACAAGAGCCAATGGCACTACCGAGGAACAGCTGACGGTGCTGTACCACGGTTACTAGGCAGGAGGTACCTGTGCTAGAAAGCACTACCAAGGACCAGCTGACGGTGCTGGACCTTCGGATACCGAGATGGAGGCACCTAGGCCAAAGGCTCTGGCGAGAACCAGCTGACAGTGTTGGAACCCGGGTGGGTAGCAAAAGGTACCCATCCAAAGTAAAGTAGCCAGGCCGCAAGCCGGCCGCAGTTACCGAAACCCACAGTCCTACAAGGGGTCCATGTCCGATTTGCACTACGGATCCAGCCTTCAGTGCCAGTTCCCGCAGCCCACATAGGAGTCACCTAAACTGCAGGCACCGTAGAGTCGGCTAACCCGGCCGCAAGGCGACAGGACAACGGATTGGTGGCATAGTGACCTTGACACTACCCGGAAACAGCAGGCGTGCTGAAAACAGGCTGGGCAACAGGGAGTACCCGTGCCAAAGACACTGCCGAGAACCAGCTGACGGTGCTGGAACCCAGATGGGTAGCAAAAGCTACAGGAGCCAATGGCACTACCGAGGAACAGCTGACGGTGCTGGACCACGGTTACTAGGCAAGAGGTACCTGTGCTAGAAAGCACTACCAAGGACCAGCTGACGGTGCTGGACCTTCGGAGACCGAGATGGAGGCACCTAGGCCAAAGGCTCTGGCGAGAACCAGCTGACAGTGCTGGAACCTTGACACTACCTGGAAACAGCTGGCGTGCTGGAACCAGGCTGGGCAACAGGGAGTACCCGTGCCAAAGACACTGCCAAGCACCAACTGGCGTTGTTGGAGCCCAGGGACAATCATGGTGTAGGCCGAGGCCTACTTGGTGGTAGTTTTAGATTGTTTGTAGGCTACAACAGACTGTTAACGTGCTCCAATTAGGCATCTGTCTCCACTCTGTTTCCAGGATTTCACGTGACCACCAACACCGCCAGTTTATGCGTACAGTAGCCGTCTGCCCAATCCACACGTGTTCCTGTGTTACTGGGGTTCTGTAATGTCAGCAGATCCCCTGATGTGTGTCTGCCAATGTCTCCTGCTCTGTCCACATTCCCACCACTTGCCGGACACACATTGGGGGATCAGCTCACGTTACAGAACACCAGGAACACAGGAACAAGTGTGGAATTCGTGGACGGCAACTGTGAGCAGGAACTGGCGGTGTTGGAGGTCAGGGGAAATACTAGAGACAGAGTGGAGACAGAGGCCAAATCAGAGAATGTTTAAATCAGAAGTAGTTACAATTTGGAGGCAGCAGCAGTTTGCTCTCCACACAGCAGGGGATCAGCTGACGTTACCGAACCCCACTTACACATGAACAAGTGTTTTTTCTGTGTGGACAGCACTTCTGAGCACCAACTGGCGGTGTCGGAGCCCAGGGAAAATCAGGTAGTAGGCTGAGGCCTACTTGGTGGCAGTTTCTACACTACTACTAACTGTCAACGTACTCCAATTAGGCCTCTGGCTTCACTCTGTTTCGAGTATTTCCTCTGGCTTCCAACCACACCAGTTGCTGCTCTGAAATGCCGTCTGCACAACCAACACTTGTTCTTGTGTTACTGGGGTTCTGTAACAGCAGCTCCTCCCTAGAGGTGTCAGGCAATGTCTCCTGCTCTGTCCACTTTTCCACTACAAGTAGTGGGAATGTAGACAAAGCAGGAGACATTGCCAGACTCACCTCTGGAGATGAGCAGATGTTACAGGACCCAGGTAACACAGGAACAAGTGTTGATTGTGCAGACGGCACTTGAGAGCAGAAACAGGCGGTGTTGTAGGCCGGAGGAAATACTCAAAACAGAGTGGAGACAGAGGGCAAATCAGAGAACATATTAAATCAGAGGTAGTCAGAAGTTGTAGGCAGCAGGAGAGTTTGCCGTACACACAGCAGGGGATCAGCTGACGTTACCGAACCCCACTTACACATGAGCGAGTGTTTTGTCTGTGCGTACAGCACTTCTGAGCACCAACTGGCAGTGTCGGAGCCCAGGGAAAATCAGGTAGTAGGCCGAGGCCTACCTGGAGCTAGGTATAAATCTGAGGTACTTTGAGTTTGGAGGGAGCAGGACACTTTGCCATACACACAGCAGGGGATCAGCAGAAGTTACCGAACCCCACCTACACATGAACAAGTGTTTTGTCTGTGCGTACAGCACTTCTGAGCCCCAACTGGCGGTGTCGGAGCCCAGGGAAAATCAGGTAGTAGGCTGAGGCCTACTTGGTGGCAGTTTTCAATTGTTTCTACACTACTACTAACTGTCAACGTACTCCAATTAGGCCTCTGGCTTCACTCTGTTTCGAGTATTTCCTCTAGCTTCCAACCACGCCAGTTGCTGCTCTGAAATGCCATCTGCACAACCAACACTTGTTCCTGTGTTACTGGGGTTCTGTAACAGCAGCTTCTCCCTAGAGGTGTCAGGCAATGTCTCCTGCTCTGTCCACTTTTCCACTACAAGTAGTGGGAATGTAGACAAAGCAGGAGACATTGCCGGACTCACCTCTGGAGATGAGCAGATGTTACAGGACCCAGGTAACACAGGAACAAGTGTTGATTGTGCAGACGGCACTTGAGAGCAGAAACAGGCAGTGTTGTAGGCTGGAGGAAATACTCAAAACAGAGTGGAGACAGAGGGCAAATCAGAGAACATATTAAATCAGAGGTAGTCAGAAGTTGTAGGCAGCAGGAGAGTTTGCCGTACACACAGCAGGGGATCAGCTGACGTTACCGAACCCCACTTACACATGAGCGAGTGTTTTGTCTGTATGTACAGCACTTCTGAGCACCAACTGGCGGTGTCGGAGCCCAGGGAAAATCAGGTAGTAGGCCGAGGCCTACTTGGAGCCAGGTGTTAATCTGAGGTACTTTGAGTTTGGAGGGAGCAGGACACTTTGCCATACACACAGCAGGGGATCAGCAGACATTACTGAAACCCACTTACACATGAGCGAGTGTTTTGTCTGTGCGTACAGCACTTCTGAGCACCAACTGGCGGTGTCGGAGCCCAGGGAAAATCAGTTAGTAGGCCGAGGCCTACTTGGAGCCAGGTGTAAATCTGAGGTACTTTGAGTTTGGAGGGAGCAGGACACTTTGCCATACACACAGCAGGGGATCAGCTGACGTTACCAAACCCCACTTACACATGAGCGAGTGTTTTGTCTGTGTGGACAGCACTTCAGAGCAACAACGGGCGTTGCTGTAGACCAGGAAATAAAGTTCAGGTCATAGAAACATGAACACAACAGGAGACCTGGATCCTGTTGCCAGCCAATTATTTATTCTGGAAGAGGACTGGCAAATTCAGGTGAGATCCAGGCCTTGTTCATTTTCATAAAAGTAAGCCGGTCAACATTATCGGCGGATAGTCACGTGCGACGGTCTGTTACCACACCAACTGCAGCACTAAAGACACGTTCCGATAATACACCTGGCAGCAGGGCAAGCCAGCACCTCCAATGCATACTGGCTAAGCTCTGGCCATGTATCCAGCTTAGAGACCCAAAACTTGAACGGGGAAGAGCCGTCTGGGAGTACACTAACAGGGCAAGACAAGTAGTCTGTCACCATCTGACGGAAACGTTGCCTCCTGCTGACTGGAGCCATCTGTGATGGTGTAGCCGTTTGTGGCGGTCCCACAAAACTTTTCCACATTTGGGCCATACTGGCCTTGCCTTGTCCTGCGGCACTGCCTCTGCTACCTCTTTGTGCAGAGCTTCCTCCACTGCCTCTACCCACATGGCTGCTTTGAAAATCACTACCAGCAACACTTGCGGGGGGAATGGAGAACATGATGGCCTGCACAAGTGTTTCTTGGTACTCCCACATTTTACGCTCCCGGTTCAACTGTGGTATGAGGCTTTGTAAGTTGTCCCGGTAGCGAGGATCTAGGAGGGTGTACACCCAATAATAAGCCGTGTGGAGAATGTTGGCGATGCGGCGGTCATTTAACAAGCACTGCAGCATGAAATCAACCATGCGCTGCAGACTGCCAACTGGACCGGAAACGCTGTCCCCAGCTTGAGGCAGCATCTCAGCCTGCTCAGCATCACCCCACCCTCGCTGTGCACACTGACTACTAGAGCCTTGTGTACCTCCCTCCTCTGGAGAGATGTGTTCCTCCTCCTCCATTGACTCCTCGTCATCCTCCTCACTAAGTGTCCCCTGCCTGGGCCTTTGTGTGGAAGCACGTTGCGCAGACTTGCCAGAAGCAGATGGCATTTCTGACTCCTCATCCTCGACCTCTTCAAAATCCTCCTCACTTAGTGCTTGTAAGGTTTTTTGAAGCAGACAGATAAGGGGGACAGTCATGCTGACTAGTGCATCATCTGCACTGGTCATCCGCGTGGAGTCATCGAAGGCACACAAAACTTGGCAGATGTCCCTCATAGTGGCCCACTCAGTGGTGGTGAAGTGTGTCCGGCACACAGTGCAACTTGTTTGCGCCTGATGCAGCTGGTACTCCATTACTGCTGCCTGCTGCTCACACAACCGCTCCAACATATGTAACGTTGAATTCCACCTGGTGGGGAGGTCACATATGATGCGATGCTCTGGCAGGCGGAATCGGCGTTGCAGAGATGCAATGCGCGATCTTGCCATGCTGGAACGCCGCAAGTGAGCACACTCTAGGCGAACCTTGTGCAGCAGTGCATCAAGATCCGGATAGTCCCTCAGAAAGCTCTGCACGACCAAATTGAGCACGTGTGCCAGACATGGTATGTGAGTGAGGTTGCCTAGGCCCAGAACTGCCACTAGATTTCGGCCATTGTCACTCACTACCAAACCTGGCTGGAGATTCGCTGGCACAAACCACACATCGCTCTCCTGCTTAATGGCATTCCAGAGCTCCTGTGCTGTGTGGCTCCGATTCCCAAAAGAAATTAATTTAAGGACGGCCTGTTAACGTTTGGCCACACCTGTGCTCATATCTGGCCTAAAAGGCTCATGCAGTTCTGATTCCGAGGAACTAGAGTAGGAGGAGGACTCAATATGTACAGACTGCATTCCTGCAATCCTTGGAGTTGGCAGAATACGTACAGAGCCACTCTCCAGATCTGTACCCGACTCCACAACATTGACCCAATGGGCAGTGAGGGAAAGGTATCGTCCCTGTCCATGGCTACTGGTGCACGCATCGGTGGTCAGGTGGACCTTGCTACTGACGGCGTTTAGTAGCGCATTTTTAATTTTTCCATCCACATGCTTTTGCAGGGCAGGGACGGCTTGCCTGCTGAAATAAAAGCGGCTGGGCACATTGTATTGTGGAACTGCCAATGACATCAAGTTCCGGAAGGTGTCAGTCTTCACCAGCCTGAATGACAGGATCTCAAGGGCCAGTAGTTTGGCAATGCCGGCATTCAGAGCCAGTGCACGGGGATGGTTTGCCGAGTATGGCAGCTTTTTCTCCCATGCCTGTGCTACCGATTGCTGGTGAGTGGCCTGGGAGTGTGATGATGACTGAGAACGTGGTTCAGTGGGTGGAATTTCACTGGGTCTCTGGACAACAGTGGCAGAGGTTCTTCCATGGCGTTCCAGTGAGGAAGCCGAACCAGCTGTGTGTGAGCTGGAGGAAGAGGCCCCAACACGAGCTGAAGAGGTGGTAGGTGCTGCTGAAGGTTGGCCTACATCTTCAGTGTGTCTGTGTAACTCCACCTCGTGCTTGGTACGCACATGTTTCCACATATTTGTGGTATTGAGGTTGCTCACATTTTTCCCTCGTTTAACTTTCTGATGACACAGCTTGCATTTGACAAAGCAAATGTCATCTGCAACTGTGTCAAAAAAAAGACCACGCACTGCAAGTCCTGGGAGCGCCCGTTTTGTGTTTTGGAAGAGGATTGCTCCTCACGGGTGCCAAAGTGGAGGCTACAGGCAACCAAGTCTGCCCCCGCCCTCTCCCTCCTCTTTTGGCCGTTCGGGGAATCTCTTCCTCAGAGCTGCTCCCACCACCTTCCTGTGGCTGACGCCATGATGGGTCAAGGACCTCATCATCTCCACTCCCCTCTTCAAGCACCGGCTGGTCCTGGGTTGTCTCGCCAGCACCGTACGCACCAGAAATTGGCAACTGAGTCTCATCATCATCAGATGAGTGCTGAGGTGTGCTGACAATAGGCACTGGCCCACCCGCCTCTTCAGATTCAGAGGGACAAAGCAGTTGCGCATCACTGCATACTCCCTCTTTTTCACGCTCTAGAATGCTGCTTGGCTGGCCACCTCTTTCCAAGCCAACAGATTCTGAGAACAGAAGTAAAGATTGAGATGGCTCCTGTCCAGGGCTCTCAGACAGCCTGGGCAATTTGGCAGGTGGTGAAGAGAAAGATGGTTGCTCTTCAGTGCTCTGGCCCTGGGAGAATGCGGAAGTCATTGAAGTGGATGCATTAGCTGCCATCCATCCGACAACGGCTTCAATTTGTTCGTCACGCAGCAGTGGGGTACGGCGAGGTCCTACAAAGCTGCGCATGAAGGACTGCTGCCTGGTAAAAGTGGGGGATGCCGGGTCACTGGTGGCCGCAGCAGACACCGAATCCCCACGTCCTCTCCCTGCTGAATCCCCCCGTCCTCTCCCTGCTGAAACTCCACGGCCACGACCACGTGCCTTACTCCCTGCCTTCTTCATCTTGGTAGACTGATAAAGATAGGCAGAAAAATAAAAAAGGGGGGGCTTAGTGTTCTTATTCCTGAACACCTGCTAACCAGTATAAGAAACACTAATTTTGCTAAGAGTGTGTGTACTACACTTTAATATGATCTAATGTGGCCTACACAACTCTAAAGTGGAGTGTTTGGTGAACTTTATTTCCTTTTTTTTTTGGGGGGGGGGAAATAAAAGGATGTGACCAAAGTTTGAAAGCTATAGTATCACAAACTTTTTGGAGCGATTACAATGCAGGAAGCTAACCTACAATGCAATTGATGAGGCTCCAAAAAATAGGGTGATACTAGTCTGGCTGGCCCTGAAGGGCACAAGCCAGCAAAAAGGCTCCTCTATCTAATCCTATATAGTGTTTGCAACCAACCAATGACAATGGATGCGGATGGAAGCACACTAATATAGGAGCAAAAATCTGGACAAATTAGCTGCAAAAAAAGGACTATGTATGAGGCAGTGACGCACGCTGAGTGGACTACAACTAGCGGTGGCTGTAGAACACACTGCAACGTGAGCTGCACTCACACACAGAGAGACCTATCAGACAGCCAAAAACAGTGCAGAGAAATGGGCTATAGCACTGAAAGGCTGCTGCAAGGCTCCGCTGTCCACTCCTTTAGTGTTTGCAACCAACGTATATGGATACGTATGGAAGCACACCATACAGGAGAAAAAAAAAGCAGCAATAAAAGAAAAATGTGTATGAGGCAGAGACACACGCTGGGCAGCCTACAAGAAGACGTGCCTGCAGGACACACTACACAGCGTGGGTCTGCACTCACACAGCCCTTGCAGACAGCTATTAAAACAGCGCTGCTGGGCTAAAAAAATGCTACAGTGGTGGATTATGTAGCCTGGGTAGAGCAATAGATATGATTGATGATCGCTATTTCTAACTGTCCCTCACAGTCTTCAACAGCAGCCTGTCCCTAACTGAATTCACAGCAGAGTGAACCCGAAATGGCGGCTGCTGCGGTTTTTATAGTGCATCATGACATCATTTCAGCAGCCAATCACAGCCATGCCAGTAGTTAACATGCCTAACAGGATGTGCCCACACTTCTGAGGATCCTCATTGGCTGAATCAAATCGAGCGGGCTCCTAGCATTATGGGAACTTCCGATTCCGGTATTCGATATAAAAAAAGTATAGGAACTAAGTATCGGAATTCCGATACAGCGAATATCGGCCGATACCCGATACTTGCGGTATCGGAATGCTCAACACTAATCAGAAGTCATGTTCCTTAATACCTCTCCTACTGAACAAGCCTCAATATTAGAAAACTTCCATTTCCGCCATGCGAAACACTATACTACCTACCTAGGAATCAACCTTACACTCTCCAAATCCACGTTATTTAAGCATAACTATGCCCCTCTTCTCCAAAAATTAAAGTAATCTTTATCAAAGTGGTCCTCCCGTCTCTCTCCTTTTTGGGAAGAGTTCATTCAATTAAAATGGTCACCTTGCCTCAATTCTTATATTTGTTTCGATCTCTACCCATTCCAGTGCCTCTGCTGACCTTCATAGTGATAAACTCGCACATAACATGTTTTATCTGGAATAATAAAAATCCCCGTATCTCCCAGCAAATTTTGTTCAAAAGACAGGGAGGAGTCTCTCTGCCAAACTTTTCTCTTTATTACAGGGCGGCCCAGATTGCCCGACTGGCAGGGGTCAACACAGAACAACATGCCCCCATCTGGTCACAAAGAGAAAACTCACAGATAGTACCTTATTCCTTGGAGAGCCTAATCTGGGCCACAGGACCCTTACCGAAGGATCTGGCTTTACATTCACCGTATACTTTTCACTCCCTGTGTCTCTGGAGGGCAAACAGATTCCAATTCGCACTACAATCTCACCCCTCCCCACTCTTAAATCTGTTTCATAACCCTATGTTTCCGCCAGGAATTTACGTCTCGGAATCACATGTGGTGGCAGCAGAATAAATTAACTAGGCCGCAAAATTTACCGACTCACTTTAAACTAATGTCAAAACAAGAGTTTGTTGCAAAATATCAAGTTCCGAGGTCTGAGGCTTTCAGACTGGAACAAATTTTCCACTTTTTGCAAAACCTAACAGTAGGCTCCCCAAACATAAACCCTACAATGTACGAGTTAAAATGTTTATATGACCCCCTGGGTAATGGCCTTATATCCCAACTCTATTCTATATTTAATCAACCTAGAGATGGCTCTAAACTGAAATCTATGGAGAAATGGGAAGCAGACATACAAATCTCCCTCACACCTCAAAGGTGGTACAGGTGTTACAAGAATATAATGAGGGTAAGCAATCAAGTTTCACTTACTGAAACATCCCTTAAACTGTTCCATAGGATTCACTACGTACCTAGCTTCCTGCACAATATCTACCACTCAGTCCCTGGTAATTGTTTTAGAGGGTGCACGGATAGTGGGGATACCCTCCACATATGGTGGACATGCCTGATAGTAAAGTCTCTCTGGAAGGATGTGGTAAAACTAATTGACAATTTACCGAGTAAGAAATTGCCTCTGTCGCCGTCAGTACTACTGTTGGGAGACAGACCAATCAATGCTAATAATGGAACTTGCCGTATTATTGACTTTATTGCGATGGCATCGAGAAACCACATAGCTAGCAGATGGAAGACTAGTACGCTATCAATAACGCAGGTGAAGAGAAGGGTTAATTTGATAATGTTATACGAGAAAATAGAAGCCATCAGATCTGATTCTCTCGACATTTTTTGAAATATCTGGGACCCCTGGATTCAGGCCCATGGGGGTGACGACCTCTCCAGGATGATATCCTTATCCACATAGCGTGCTGACATGGTAATTGACTCTTGCAGTTATGGTCTCTAAAGCACACTCTCTAGTACCTCACGTCTATTCATCTTTATTATCGACACTCATCATACACTCCCCTCTTTCCCTCACCATTCTGTTAAGACTAGATTAGTCATGTTATATTTGTTTTTATACAAATATTTAAAAATTAAGATAACGAAGTCAAGGATAATGTATGACATATTGTGTCTTTTCCTATGTACTTCCCCCTGCGAGGGGATCCTTGTACTCTAATGTGAATGTATTTCATGTTTAATGATGTTTCCTTTTCAATAAAACCATTGAAACTAAAAAATAGGACATCCCTCTTGTACTTGACCACCAGCATGTGGTCGCTAAATTGGGCTCTGCTGTCACCCCTTCTGAGCATCTTCCCAAGTAGCGCTTTTGGGAGGCCTCTCTCTGAATTTTGCAGAGAGTACTGCAGGCTGCTGTACCTCGCACAGAGAGGGATTTGAAGAGTGGGATGCTGGTATAAAAGTTATCGGTGTAGAGGTGATAACCTTTATCCAGCAGTGGGTGCACCAAATTCCACACAATTTTCCCACTCACTCCCAGGACAGGAGGACATTCAGGGGGTTCAATCCTGGTGTTTTTTCCTTTGTAAACTCTAAACCTGTGGGTGTACCCTGAGGTACTCTTACAGTTTGTAGTTTAGTTCCGTACCTGGCCCTCTTGATGGGCAGGTACTGAAGGAATCCGAGCCTTCCCTTAAAATGAACTAAGGACTCATCCACCCATGTCCCTTTGGGGCATGTACATTTCAGCAAACTTTTTGTTGAAGTGTTCGATGACAGGCCAAACTTTGAATCTGTTTGGGTTATCTCGTGGGGGACACTGTGCATTATCGGTAAAATGCAGGAATTTTGTGGATGACCTCAAAACTCATCGGGGCCATGACCATTTGGAACACTGGAGTGTTGTATAAAATATCAACACTCCAATATTGCCGAAGTTCTGGCTTCTTCAGGATCCTCACGTGAAGGATCAGGCCCCAAAACTGCATCATTTCAACTTCTACAGGAGACCAGCTAGAATATGATGAATGGGGTTTTTGCTTCAAAAATTGACGAGCATATAAATTAGTTTGCTCCACCATGAGATTAACAAAATCCTCAGAGAAAAGGACTTTGAAAAAGTCTATTTCTGTAAGGTCGGTGGTGTCAAACTTGATTCCTGATTCTGTCACAAAATCAGGAATCTGTGGCTCGTAATTTTCAGGGAATGAGGTCCATACAGGTTCCACAGTTGGATGCGCGCTGGTTCAGCTTCATCTTCGAGAATGGTGGGCGCTGCCTCATCTTTTGTCCTGGGATGCCTGCGTGGCGGTTCTGCAGGACCCAAGGAGGAAGAGGATGAGGATGAAGAATCTTAAAAGTAAAGAAAAGTGGATCCTCTACCTCGCTATCAGTGTGGGAGGCAAGAAAAGCATATACCTCTTTCAATGAATAGCGCTGTTGGGATAAACGTGACATTTTTTTGTGAATATGGTGTTTTGTGTGTACTTTATTTATAACTGTTTGTGGATGTGGGGGGATAGTGATTGGTGTTTTTCTGAAAAGTAAAAGCTAAAAGAAAAAAGCAAATAGGGAGGAAAAAATGCCTGTGAAAAGAAAAGTGTAAAACAGCAAGCACGTGCTCTGATAAGTGAACTGCATCACTTATCAAAATTCGGCAGCTGCTGGCTGTGTGCACCGAGGTGGCGCAAAGGAGGATGAGACAAAAGTGAGCATAAGTGTTCATCTGTGAGCTGCGTCACCAATCAACATTCGGCGGCTGCTAAATGTGGCGGAGGCTTCGCAAAGGATGGGATGGAGGGGGGTAAAAAGAGGGGGAAAGAGAAGGGGGAAGGGGGATGGGGAATGAGGGGATTGGGGTGGATGAAGAGAGGTCAGTCAGGGATCAGGGATCAACACTTACGGTTGTAGTCTCTCTTCTTTCTTCTGTCTTCTTTCTTCTTTGTTCAGCAGGCCCAGCACAGGAGTCTAGCAGTGTGACCGCTCTGTAGGAATCCTCACCTAGTGTGAGGACCTGCAGAGCAGTCACACATAGGTCAGAGACTTGTGATAGGACAGGTCACAGAGCGGTCATACTGCTGCTGTGACCTGTCATTGGTGGGATCGATGATCACATCGATCCCACCAATCAGAGTTTTCCCTGGTGACCCTGGCAACAGCCTAGGATCGGAGCTCACATTTCCGATCCTAGGCAGGTTACCGTCAGGTCACCAGCAGGGCACAGCATGGTCACACCACAGCTGTGCCCTGTGATTGACGTGATCAATGATTACAGCAATCGGGCCAATCAGCAGCTGCAGGCCTTTCCCTTGGTGCCGGCCTATGATCGGTGCTCTTACAGCACCGGTCCTAGGCTGGTTCCAGCAGTGCACAGCGCGGTAACACCTCTGCTGTGCCCTGCGCTTGGCGCAATTGATGTGATCGTTGATCGCGCCAATCTAAGCAGTTTTGACTGAAACTATGAGAGAGGCTGCGATTGGCTGTTCAGAATTGAACAGCCAATCACAGTGATCGGGAGGTCGGGTGGGCAGGGACACAGCCCGGGATGCCGACACCATCTTCCTACAGGTAAGATGGCATCAGAATTTTAATGCAATCACCGCGACTTACTGTAAGCCGCAGTGTTGCATTCTGTCCATGAGTCCCAGGTCACATGGACAGAATTGTACATCCAATGGCAGAGATGAGTTAATACCACTCTGTCCTTTTTTTGCTACTAACCCAAAATCTTATTGCACCGAAAAAAGGAATAATTTATATACAGTCATATATTAAAACAATAATAATCTTTATTGAAACATAGTTTTAAAAAAAATTTATAAAAACATGGGGCGATAGCCTCAGAAACAGAAAAAAGAGAGGTGGGTAAAAACCCGAAGATACCCACCACACCCGACACGTGTTTCGCTATGGAATGCTTTGTCCAGGGGCCATAGCAAAATGTTCGTCGGGTCTTTGTTCTGTATCTGTGGCTATCGCCCCATGTTTCTATTAATTTTGTTATTATGTTTCAATAAAGATTATTATTGTTTTAATATATGGCTGTATGTAAAGTATTCCTTTTTTCAGTGCAATACTATATCTTTGCTTTATGGCCGCTATATAAAGGATAAGAATTGATGTATTTAAACCAAAATCCTGAAGCAAAGGTTTGTGTGTCACAGAAAATGAGAGTCCTGGATTGTGACATAGATAAGCCAACATTTGTTGTTGTTTTTTTTAAACCAAAAGAAAAATCTTCATAATCCAAAAATGTAAAAATAACAGGCTACCTCAGAAGTGCGTTGTAACAAAATTATAAATTTTTGCTTAATTCCTTGTTGCAATGTTCCAGTGTTAGACTACTTCACCCAAACAACGCTGTTGGTTAAAACTGGTTACCATGTTTTCTCCTAGCCAGATAGGTTGAGGATACTTGAACATTTACAAGGCTGGTCACACAAAATGGGTGTAATATAGGCATATGAGACCTTAAAGTGTTATTCACAAATTTTCCCAGTAACTAGAGGCTTTCAGCATTCACCATGAAAAAATGTCCTTTACACTAGACAATGCACTGCCGATATTGATTATCTTTTGGCCAAACAAATTCATTCAATCAATTAGAATTGTAATTGTTTATCAGTTCGGCTGCAGGTTTAGGCTATCTTTACATGTCCAGAAATGATCCATTAAAATGGATCCAACGGCAATCCGTTGACCAAAAAGATGTGTAGACACAAATTTTTAGTCTGCTTGATCTGTTTGTTTTTTTTACATTGAAGTCCATGGAAAACGGATCCGTTTATTAGCCATCAGTTTTTTGCTTACTGGATCCATTACAATTGGAAGAAAACGGAACTAGATGGACATAAGGTCTTCCTTCAGCCTTCAAAACTATGTTACTATGGATGGCTAATTAAAGAGCCCATTTTCCATAGACTTAAAAAAAATTGATCCACTAGAGATTTTTTTTTAAATGGATTAACATTGTGTCTGCACAACTTTTTTGACAGCGGTTTGCTGCTTTAGTCATTCCATCAGTCCTGGACATGTGAACATAGCCTTAGACTGAAGACTTATCCTAGAAACCCTTCTTCACGGCAATTATGCAGTATAAATGCAGACAGAATTGTTCTTTATTCTAAATATCATGAGATAGCAAATTGTTCTATAATAATGATAATGATTTATAATAAAAATAATAAGTGCTCAATCAACTCAACTTTACCGTGTTATATACTGTAGCTTTTTTTTTTTGCAAAATCTGTCTCTTCATCATCACGTATAGATTTGCTTAGTTATTGTTAATTTTGATTGTCACCTTCTGTAATATTCTCCATGCATCTAATATTTGAACAAATGGTATGTTCTGTTTCACATAATGGCACAGATAATTTACTTCACATACAGTATCTTCATAAACTCTGTTTGAAAAATGTACTGTCTGGAATTATTTAATGATCATTTTCTGAATTTTCTATTTTCATCTATCTCTGTCAAATATTCAGATCCCAGAAGACTTAGCACTACAATTATCATCCCACCTACTCCCCCTCTACAACATTCCTGTCATTGAACAGCTGTAAACCTGGCAGAATGTTGCCCTCATTGTCATTCAAGCAAATAATAAATAACATTTGTAATATGCAAAATATAAAGTTTGTCATGAACAAAAAAAAATATTTTCTGTACCAACTATTATTTATGAATTTATATGATTCTGAAAGAAGGCTCAAGCTGTGATAGTTGTCTATAGACCAGTTTATTCCTTGTGGTTTTATATGCACATATAATATGTATATAACTTATTTTGTTTTAACTGGCAGTATGGGAAGCATAAATGATTAGCTGAAAGGAAAGAAGGTATTGTGTTCTGAAAGATGATGGTTGCCATTCTTTGAGTATAGTAGTGAAAGTAAAGCCTTAAAAATTTGCAATATCCTGCCATTCCGATCAGTAATACTATGTTCATGTGAAGAGGATTTGTAAAAAACATTCTTTATACCAAAAATTATCCCATATATCTTGAAATTATGAGTATTTGGGTGCTTTCACAATTCATTTTTTCCTGTATTTAGTCGCCCTGTTGGGGTTTACGTCAGAATATATCCCTCAAAATGAGATTCTGGCATAACGACAACAGTGCCATTGACTATAATGATGCACACGGCGTTGTCATGTGCTTTTGTGCATTATTTTTGGCCGTGTATGACTTTTCAAGGCAGACAGCAAGCAGTAGTAGACTATTGGGCCACTGAACGTAGGAAAAAGGGCCCTTAGGCCTGGGTCTCACTTGCAACTGCAATGAAAGAAACTTGCACGAGTCTCTCGCCTCAATGTCCCGCAGCTGCATAGAAATACAAGAAGCAACACACTCCGGTCCTGAGTGCCAGCAGCCATTCCGGGTATTAAGGCCAGAGACTCACATGAGTTTCTCGCATTGCAGTTGCAAGTGGAACATCAGCCTTACAAAATCCATATTCAGATAAATAGCAACCTTCACTACACTGCAAAGCCTTTCCAAAGTCCAAATGCCCTTAACCCTTTTACCCCCGAGGGTGGTTTGCATGTTAATGACCAGGCCAATTTTTACAATTCTGACCACTGTCCCTTTATGAGGTAATAACTCTGGAATACTTCAATGGATCACAGTGATTCTGAGAACGTTTTCTCGTGAACCATGGTACTTCATGATAGTTGTAAAAGTTATTTGATATGACTTGCAGTTATTTGTGAAAAAAATGGAAATTTGAAAATTTTTTGAAAATGTTGCAATTTTCCAACATGAAATTTTCATGCCCTTAAGTCACAGAGATATGTCACACAAAATACTTAAGTAATATTTCCCACATGTCTACGTTACATCAGCACAATTTTGGAACCGCAATTTTTTTTTGTTAGGAAATTATAAAGGTTAAAAGTTGACCAGCGATTTTTCATTTGAAGTCAGTTTAAGGGGTCTATATGATATAAGATACCGGAAAGTGACACAATTATGAAAACTGCACCCCTCAAGGTGCTCAAAACCACATTCAAGAAGTTTATTAACCATTCAATTTCTTCACAAGAATTTTGTAATGTTTAAAAAAATGAACATTTAATTTTTTTCACAAAAAAAATTACTTCAGATCCAAATTTTTTTATTTTCCCAATGGTAACAGGAGAGATTGGACCACAAAAGTTTGTCCTGAGTACGCTGATACCCCATATGTGAGGCTAAACCACGCATGGCAGAGCTCAGAAGGGAAGGAGCGCCATTTGACTTTTTCAATCCAAAATTGGCTGGAATTGAGATTGGACGCCATGTCGCATTTGGAGAGGCAACGATGTGCCTAAACAGTGGAAACCCCCCTGAAGTGACCCCATTTACCCCATTTTGGAAACTGGACCCCCTAAGGAACCTATCTAGATGTGTGGTGAGCACTTTACATCCCCAAGTGCTTCACAGAAGTTTATAATGTAGAGCCGTAAAAATTAAAAATTCATATTTTTTCCACAAAAATGATCTTTTTGCCCTCAATTTTTTATTTTTTTCATGGGTAACAGGAGAAATTGGACCTCAAAAGTTGTTGTGCAATTTGTCCTGAATACTCTGATACCCAATATGTTGGGGTAAACCCCAGTTTGGGCATGTGGCAAAGCTCAGAATGGAGGGGGCGCCGTTTTACGTTTTCAACGCAAAATTGGCTGGAATAGAGATCACATGCTATCTCAGAACCCCTGATGTGCCTAAACAATGGAAACCTCAAGGAATGTATTTAGTTGCTCCGTGAGCACTTTGAACCCACAGGGGCTTCGCAGACATTTATAACGTTGAGGCGTGAAAAAAATAAAATCACATTTTCTTCACAAAAATTTTATAATAGTCTCAAATTTGTGCATTTTCATAAGGGTAACAAAAGAAATTGCACCATACAGTTTGTTGTGAAAATTCTCTTCAGTATGCCGATACTCCATATGTAGGGGAATGCTACTTTTGAAGCACAGTGCAGAGCTCAGAAGGGAAGAGGCACCATGTTGGAGTTCAGATTTTGCTGGAATAGTTTGAGGGTGCCATGTCACATTGGCAGAGCCCCTGAGATGCAAGAACAGCAGAAATCCTCCCATATGTGAACTCATTTTACAAACTACACTCGCCAATGAATTCATCGCATGGTCCTGTGATCATATTGACACCACATGTACCTCACAGAATTTTATACCACTGAGCGGTGGAGAAAGAATAAATTACATTTTTATCACTAAAATGTTGTTTAGCCCCTAAGTTTTTAATTTTTCTAAGGGCTAACAGGAAATTGTTTTCTTTTTTTTAACAAACTGTGGTCCATTTTTTGCTGAGTTGGCCAATACCCTACTTGTAATCAGGAAATATTTTTCAAGCACAGTGCAAAGCTCAGAAGGCAAGGAGCTCCAGATTTTACTGAATGGTTTGCAGATGAGTATTTTCCAGAAACAAGCAGCAATGAATGCTACAGAGTGAAAATTGCAAACTGCCGTTGTAGTGTACAGTACACTTTAGTGACCAGTATGTTGCTATCACCAGTACGTTATGTCCAACCCGTGCTTCTGGAGGCATGCACCCATAAGTTAGATGGGTTCTCATTAGTAGAGTTGAGCGACTTTTGGGTTTTTAGGGTCGCGTTTCGTTTCGTGAAACCCGAGTTTTCCAAAAGTCGGGTCGAGCAAGATCGTCCGATTATAGGGAAAAGTCGGGGTCGTCCCGAAACACGAAACCCAATGTAAGTCAATGGGGAATAAAAGTCGGCAGTGAGAGGAGGACAGGAAACACACCAACAGTGCCCATTTGAATGCCAAAAGCATCAATTCTTCTTACTTAAGCTTGTCAACCTTAATTAACTTCATAATATAAGTTACGCACTGAAAAATGGGTGTTATTTGGCTAAAATTGTGGGGGGGGAGGGCTGGCTGCAGGTTTTCAGGTGCCCTGGGCGAAAGAGCGCCCCTTTAACACATACCACAACTCATCATGCTCCGATACGGCAGATAAATAGCGGTATAGTACAATGAAAAATACCTCACTTTTTACATCTCATGACGAGGCCCATCTATTTCTCCATACAGAATCATTGGTCCCATATAATGTTTGAAACAGTATATGATGAGCTCCACATAATGCTACAGTATATGTTGGTCCCCATGGATGAAGCTCCACTGTCTTATGGGCCCAAATAATGCTCCAAACATAATGGGCCCCATTTCTAATGCTCTAGTGTATAATGGGCCCTGTAAATGCTGCTCCAGTGTCTGATGTCCACCTTTGGAATGTTCCAGTGTATGGTGGGCCCCATCTATCATTCTCCAGAGTATAGTGCTCCCCAAAAATTGCTGTCCCAACATTGAAAACAATCAAATAAGTCTCCTCGCTAGGGAATCCCTGTACTTGTCTGGACAGGTGCTGTAGCTTGCTTAACAGCTCGCCAGCCGTTCTCACGCACAGTATGGATTGCACGTGATTGCACAAAGGTTAGAAAGGGTACCGTATCCCTGGATAACATGTATGGATAGCGTACACATTCAAAATATATGTCTATACAGCATGAGGCAGGCTGAGACGGTGTTAGGCCCAGTATGGATTGCACGTGATTGCACAAAGGTTAGAAAGGGTACCGTATCCCTGGATAACATGTATGGATAGCGTACACATTCAAAATATATGTCTATACAGCATGAGGCAGGCTCAGACGGTGTTAGGCCCAGTATGGATTGCACGTCATTGCACAAAGGTTAGAAGGGTACCGTATCCCCGGATAACATGTATGGATAGCGTACACATTCAAAATATATGTCTATACAGCATGAGGCAGGCTCAGACGGTGTTAGGCCCAGTATGGATTGCACGTCATTGCACAAAGGTTAGAAAGGGTACCGTATCCCTGGATAACATGTATGGATAGCGTACACATTCAAAATATATGTCTATACAGTATGAGGCAGGCTCAGACGGTGTTAGGCCCAGTATGGATTGCACGTCATTGCACAAAGGTTAGAAAGGGTACCGTATCCCCGGATAACATGTATGGATAGCGTACACATTCAAAATATATGTCTATACAGCATGAGGCAGGCTCAGACGGTGTTAGGCCCAGTATGGATTGCACGTCATTGCACAAAGGTTAGAAAGGGTACCGTATCCCCGGATAACATGTATGGATAGCGTACACATTCAAAATATATGTCTATACAGCATGAGGCAGGCTCAGACGGTGTTAGGCCCAGTATGGATTGCACGTCATTGCACAAAGGTTAGAAAGGGTACCGTATCCCTGGATAACATGTATGGATAGCGTACACATTCAAAATATATGTCTATACAGTATGAGGCAGGCTCAGACGGTGTTAGGCCCAGTATGGATTGCACGTCATTGCACAAAGGTTAGAAAGGGTACCGTATCCCCGGATAACATGTATGGATAGCGTACACATTCAAAATATATGTCTATACAGCATGAGGCAGGCTCAGACGGTGTTAGGCCCAGTATGGATTGCACGTCATTGCACAAAGGTTAGAAAGGGTACCGTATCCCTGGATAACATGTATGGATAGCGTACACATTCAAAATATATGTCTATATAGCATGAGGCAGGCTCAGACGGTGTTAGGCCCAGTATGGATTGCACGTCATTGCACAAAGGTTAGAAAGGGTACCGTATCCCCGGATAACATGTATGGATAGCGTACACATTCAAAATATATGTCTATACAGCATGAGGCAGGCTCAGACGGTGTTAGGCCCAGTATGGATTGCACGTCATTGCACAAAGGTTAGAAAGGGTACCGTATCCCCGGATAACATGTATGGATAGCGTACACATTCAAAATATATGTCTATACAGCATGAGGCAGGCTCAGACGGTGTTAGGCCCAGTATGGATTGCACGTCATTGCACAAAGGTTAGAAAGGGTACCGTATCCCCGGATAACATGTATGGATAGCGTACACATTCAAAATATATGTCTATACAGCATGAGGCAGGCTCAGACGGTGTTAGGCCCAGTATGGATTGCACGTCATTGCACAAAGGTTAGAAAGGGTACCGTATCCCCGGATAACATGTATGGATAGCGTACACATTCAAAATATATGTCTATACAGCATGAGGCAGGCTCAGACGGTGTTAGGCCCAGTATGGATTGCACGTCATTGCACAAAGGTTAGAAAGGGTACCGTATCCCCGGATAACATGTATGGATAGCGTACACATTCAAAATATATGTCTCAGGAGGCAGGCTCAGACGGTGTCAGGCACAGTATGGATTTGACGGCCCAGATTACACAGCGGAGGAGCAGGGAGAGGTAAAGATTGCAAATGCTGGGGCCCTGCCCAAGCAAGGGGGGCCCACTCGTGGGCGTCGGTACTGGCACTGGGCCCCTCATAGTACAGCGGTGTGTCTGACGGCGGGTGTGCACCACCGCCGTCAGAGACACTTGATTGCACTATGAGGGACCCTGTGCCAGTGCCCGCGCCCAAGAGTCAGCCTACCCACCTGTCCAGGGCAACGGCACTCGCACGGTGTCGTGCGGTAGGTGGTGACCCCGGCCATGGGGGGGGAGGCAGCACAGTTAGGGAGTTTTAGAAAGTGGCATATGTTGATGTTGGACATTCAGCTGATGCAAAAGGCGAAATAGGTGAAGTACCAGGAAGAGGTAGACCAAAGCAAGCCATTTTTCTGTCACCCTATGTGTTATCAGGGGAAGGTGGGACAAAATCCTTGGAAACCCATGCGTGGTTCATTTTAATGAAGGTTAGATCATCCACATTTTGGGTTGACAGACGGGTCCTTTTTTCTGTAAGGATTGATCCAGCTGCACTGAAGACTCTTTCCGATAGCACACTTGCAGCTGGGCAAGCGAGCTCCTGTAAGGCATATTGGGCCAATTCAGGCCAGGTGTCCAGTTTAGCGGCCCAATAGTCAAAGGGGAATGACCTGTGTGGGAGAACATCGATATGGGAGGAAAAGTAGTTTGTAACCATAGTTGACAACTGCTGTCTCCTGTCACTTTCCATCGATGCAGTATTACCAGTTGTGTGAGCGGTATTTGAAAAATCAGTCCACAACATTGTCATGAAACCCCTGTCTCCAACGCCACTTCTGCTGTGTGCACCACGAACACCTCTGCCAAGCTGCCCCCGGCCCGTACGGCTCGTGTGAGAACCATCACCTCTGCTGTGTGCTGGGAATGCCTCAAGCAACCGATTTACCAGAGTTGCTTGTTTATTAGCCAATATTAGGTCAAGGTTCTCCTGTGGCATGATGTTTTGTAATTTGCCTTTATAGCGTGGATCCAGGATGCTGGCCAACCAGTAGTCGTCATCGTTCATCATTTTGGCAATGCGGGGGTCCCTTTTTAGGATCCGCAAGGCATAATCTGACATGTGGGCCAATGTTCCCGGTGTCAATGATGCACTGCGAGTGCTGGGTGGAGGAGCACTTTCTGGCAAATCCACATCCCTCCAGTCACGCACAAACCCTGTACCAGACCTTGCCACACCAACATTTTCACTTGCCCCACGAGATGCATCCTCCTCCCCTAAGTAATCATCCCCATCATCCTCCTCCTCCTCCTCCTCTTCTTCCTCCACTTCGTCCAGGAGAGGTCCCTGAGCAGACAATGGCTGAATGTCATCAAGGATTCCCTCCTCCTCTTCCTCCTCATCAACATTGGCTGCAGACGCCTGCTCCTTAAGGTGCGTCAAAGTTTGCATGAGCAGACGCATAAGTGGGATGCTCATGCTTAGGATGGCGTCGTCTGCGCTTACCAGCCGTGTGCATTCCTCAAAACACTGAAGGACTTTACAAAGGTCTTTCAGCTTCGACCACTGCATGCCTGTCAACTCCATGTCTGCTCTCAAAGTGCCTGGCCGTGTATCCTCCCACAAATGCATTATGGCCTGCCTCTGCTCGCACAGCCGCTCCACCATGTGCAGGGTGGAGTTCCACCTTGTTGCAATGTCGATAATGAGGCGGTGGTTGGGAAGGTGGAGCAATCGCTGCAGCTTCTGCATACGAACGGAGTGTACAGGCGACCGGCGGATGTGCGCGCACAGTCTTCGCACCTTCTGGAGCAGGGCTGTTAACTCCGGATAATTTTTGAGGAAGCACTGCACCACCAGGTTCAATGTGTGAGCCAAGCAAGGTATGTGGCTGAGTTTTGAAAGGGCTATGGCTGCCACAAAATTACGGCCGTTATCACTAACTACCTTGCCTGCCTCAAGATGTACACTGCCCAGCCATGACTCAGTTTGTCGCTTCAAGTACTCGGCCAGCACCTCGGCGGTGTGTCTGTCGCCCAAACACATCATCTGCAACACAGCCTGCTGACGCTTTCCACTAGCTGCTCGATAGGGGGACACATCGTGTGCAACAGTGGCAGCTGCAGATGGAGTGCTCGTACGACTGCGCTCTGTGGACGAGCTTTCGCTTCTGGAGGAGGAGGAGGAGGAGGGTCGAACGCCTACAGCCAACTGTTTCCTATACTGTGGGCTAGGCAGCACTGTCCCACCACCGCTGTCCCCTGTGGACCCTGCATCCACCACATTAACCCAGTGCGCAGTGATGGACACGTAACGGCCCTGGCCATGCCGACTGGACCATGCATCAGTTGTGAGGTGCACCTTTCCGCTCACTGACTGCTTGAGTGCATGGACAATGCGGTCTTTCACATGATGGTGGAGGGCTGGGATGGCTTTGCGAGAGAAGAAGTGGCGACTGGGTAGGTCATAGCGTGGTACTGCATAGGCCATGAGTTCGCGGAAAGCTGTGCTTTCCACCAACCGAAAGGGCATCATCTCAAACGAGATTAGTTTGGCAATGTGGGCGTTCAAACCCAGTGTACGCGGATGAGAGACTGAGTACTTTCTTGACCTACTCATAGTGTCTGGGAGGGTGAGCTGGACTTGAGAGCTGCATATGGTGGAAGTAGCGGTGGACAGGGCGGACTGAGAGAGGGTTGATGATGGTGATGGAGTTGGTGTTCTTTCTGATGGCCTAGAATCAGTCTTTCGTTGATATAACAGTGGGATTCCCTGACTGCTGTGGCCTTGCAACGACACCTCAACATTTGCTGCTGTGCTAACCGGTGGGCTTACAGTGGGGGAAACAATGTAGCGTTGCTGACTACCTTCGTTGTGATCAGTTGCACATGTGGCACTTGAGGTTTGGTGTTGTGTCCACGCTTGCAAGTGCATGCTGGTTAAATGTCTAAGCATGCAACTGGTATTCAAATTTTTCAGATTTTTCCCTCGGCTAAAGGTCTTTGCGCACTTCTTACAGATAACCTTGGCCTGATCATGAGGATTTTGTTCAAAAAAGTGCCACACTGCACTCTTCCTACTTTGGCAGACATTTTGCGGCCTAGCACGCTGTGATCTTTTGACCCTCTGGACAAGCTGTCCAGCAACTCTTTTGATGTTTGGAACCTGTCTTTGGAGTGCTCCGGGCCTGCCAGATAACAGCTGTTGCGATGTCGATGTCTGCTGTGGATGCTCCTCATCTGAGCTATTGGAAGCAGCACCCTCTTCCCCCAATGGATGCCAATCTGGGTCAACAACTGGGTCATCCATCACCTCCTCTTCTATGTCATGTGCACCTTTCTCTGTGTCACCGTGTATGGTGGTATAGTGTGCGGGAAGGGGAACCTGAGTCTCATCAGGGTCAAAATCTGGCTCTGTACACTGCGAGGACAATGTAGTGCTCTGAGTGAATGTACCAGCAGAATCATCCATCAGCGGCTGTGCATCAGTGCACTCCATGTCAGATTCATCTTGGCCTGGGTAATTCACCATTTGACTTGATAATCCAGGCATGGTATGTGAAAACAGCTCCATGGAGTAATCAGTAGTATGGCCTGCGTCATCCTTCAATCTTGGTTGGGGTGAAGGACACAAGGAAAGGTGTGGTTCATGAACATGAGCCTCCAATGACGACTCAGTGCTTTTACTTTTTACAACTGAAGAAGAGGAGGCGATAGAGCTGGTGGCTGAGTCAGCAATGTAAGACAAAACTTTTTCCTGATGCTCTGCCTTTAAAAGCGGTTTGCCAACTCCTAGAAAACTAAGCGTTTGAGGCCTTACGTAGCCAGACGATGATGCAGGGTCAGCACCTCCTGCATTCGGTCCTATTTTGCTCTTGCCACTACCATCAGATCCACCACCAACACCATCATTACCAGCTGCCAACCCCCGCCCAATTCCACGGCCTCTTCCACCAGCCTTCCTCATTTTTGGTAGAAATGTAGACAAAATCCAACAAACTATATAGTAATGTAAAACAAGGTACAAGGTGTCTATAGGACAGGGGAGATTTAGAATTTCTGCACACACTTGTGGACAGTGGACACTTTTGGATTGTGTGAGGCCCACTGATATCTGAGCGCTATGTGACACGCTCGATGGCACAGCTGCCTGTGACCAAAGTGACGAGAGGATAATGGAGATTTTGAATCTCTGCGTACACTTTTGGACACTGGACACTTGTGGATTGTGTGAGGCCCACTGATATCTGAGCGCTATGTGACACGCTCGATGGCACAGCTGCCTGTGACCAAAGTGACGAGAGGATAATGGAGATTTTGAATCTCTGCGTACACTTTTGGACACTGGACACTTGTGGATTGTGTGAGGCCCACTGATATCTGAGCGCTATGTGACACGCTCGATGGCACAGCTGCCTGTGACCAAAGTGACGAGAGGAAATTAGAGATTTTGATTCTCTGCGTACACTTTTGGACACTGGACACTTGTAGATTGTGTGAGGCCCACTGATATCTGAGCGCTATGTGACACGCTCGATGGCACAGCTGCCTGTGACCAAAGTGACGAGAGGATAATGGAGATTTTGAATCTCTGCATACACTTTTGGACACTGGACACTTGTAGATTGTGTGAGGCCCACTGATATCTGAGCGCTATGTGACACGCTCGATGGCACAGCTGCCTGTGACCAAAGTGACGAGAGGATAATGGAGATTTTGAATCTCTGCGTACACTTTTGGACACTGGACACTTGTAGATTGTGTGAGGCCCACTGATATCTGAGCGCTATGTGACACGCTCGATGGCACAGCTGCCTGTGACCAAAGTGACGAGAGGATAATGGAGATTTTGAATCTCTGCGTACACTTTTGGACACTGGACACTTGTAGATTGTGTGAGGCCCACTGATATCTGAGCGCTATGTGACACGCTCGATGGCACAGCTGCCTGTGACCAAAGTGACGAGAGGATAATGGAGATTTTGAATCTCTGCGTACACTTTTGGACACTGGACACTTGTAGATTGTGTGAGGCCCACTGATATCTGAGCGCTATGTGACACGCTCGATGGCACAGCTGCCTGTGACCAAAGTGACGAGAGGATAATGGAGATTTTGAATCTCTGCGTACACTTTTGGACACTGGACACTTGTAGATTGTGTGAGGCCCACTGACATCTGAGCGCTATGTGACACGCTCGATGGCACAGCTGCCTGTGACCAAAGTGACGAGAGGATAATGGAGATTTTGAATCTCTGCGTACACTTTTGGACACTGGACACTTGTGGAATGTGTGAGGCCCACTGATATCTGAGCGCTATGTGACACGCTCGATGGCACAGCTGCCTGTGACCAAAGTGACGAGAGGATAATGGAGATTTTGAATCTCTGCGTACACTTTTGGACACTGGACACTTGTGGATTGTGTGAGGCCCACTGATATCTGAGCGCTATGTGACACGCTCGATGGCACAGCTGCCTGTGACCAAAGTGACGAGAGGATAATGGAGATTTTGAATCTCTGCGTACACTTTTGGACACTGGACACTTGTAGATTGTGTGAGGCCCACTGATATCTGAGTGCTATGTGACACGCTCGATGGCACAGCTGCCTGTGACCAAAGTGACGAGAGGATAATGGAGATTTTGAATCTCTGCGTACACTTTTGGACACTGGACACTTGTAGATTGTGTGAGGCCCACTGATATCTGAGCGCTATGTGACACGCTCGATGGCACAGCTGCCTGTGACCAAAGTGACGAGAGGATAATGGAGATTTTGAATCTCTGCGTACACTTTTGGACACTGGACACTTGTGGATTGTGTGAGGCCCACTGATATCTGAGCGCTATGTGACACGCTCGATGGCACAGCTGTGACAAAAGTGACTAGAGGATAAGGGAGATTGGATTGCTTTTAAAAAAGCAGTTTGCAGAGCAGTGGGTAAACAGCAATGCCAGCGTGTCAGGAAGCCTTAGAAGGCAGCCCAACAACCAACACCACTGATACACCACAATATAGCCTCCCCTTGCACTGCACACACAGTGACTTGTGTGTTGTGCAGGCCAAATCGCTAGCAGCAGAAGCAGTTCTTTTGTATTCTTCCCTGCCTAACGCTCTCCCTACAGAATCAGCAGCAACCTCTCCCTATACTAAGATCGGCAGAAGTAAGATGGCGGTCGGCGTGCACGCCCTTTTATACCCCCTGTGACGCCCACCAAAGCAAGCCAATCAATTGCATGCCCTTCTGAAAGATGGTGGTGACCCGTGCCTAGGTCATCACGTTGCCCACAGTGTCCGTGGATCCTGATTGGCTGAAAAAGAGCGCAAAACAAACTTTTGAAACGCGACTTTGGCGCGTAAGTCGCCGACCTCGTGGCCGACCTCATCCTAGGGTCGGGTTTCGTTTCATGAAACCCGACTTTGCTAAAAGTCGGCGACTTTTGAATTTTTTCGACCCGTTTCGCTCAACTCTACTCATTAGTGTTGAGCATTCCGATGCTGCAAATATCGGGTATCGGCCGATATTCGCAGTATGGGAATTCCGATATTGAGTTCCGATACTTTTTGCATATCGAATACCGGAATTGGAAGATCGCATAATGCTATGAGCCAGTTTGATTTGATTCAGCCAATGAGGAATCCTAAGAAGTGTGGGCACATCCTGTTAGGCATGTAGGCATGTTAACTAATGGCATGGCTGTGACTGGTTGCGAGCAAACCACTCAGCTGCTCCTCCCCCAGACACACGCTGAACAGTGATCTATGGAAAGTGAAACTAGTGAGGGAGGAGGAAACGACAAGTTCTCATTTCAATGCCAGAACACCCCCCCCGGACGTTTATCTTAGAAGCAAGAGATGATATCTTGGAAACCATGCAGACTAGCCACAGAAGGTAAATTACTTATTGTCAGCATTCTGCAGCCTAGATATGCATTGAGATTATGTGAAAAGCTGCCCAGACAACCTGTTCTGTTATGTATTTCCGCCAAGTTGTATCGCTTGCCAGGGCTGGTGGGGTACTTGGTACCGGGGCCGTTGGTTTCAATGGGAGATGTCATGATAGCTGTGACCAGGTCCGTGGCCCTGGGCATCCATTGTAAAAGGGAAATTTTGGACGTGTGGATGATTATTAAAGTTTATGAGTGAATGATTCGTGACGCCACCTGTGGTGTTCGGCAATGAAGATGTTAAGCCGACGCTGCAGACAGATAATCTGGGACAGATGGTGTGGTGCAGCAATGATGTTGTGGCCCTCCACAGGTAGGGCTGTAGTCTCAGGGCAGTGTAGATGGAGAGGTAGTGAAGAGACGTAGATGGTGCAGTGCTAGGCACAGAGATGTAGAAGTGCTGAGTGTGTTGGCGCAGGAATAACTGGAGGACACCAGGGCATGTAGTTCCAAAGCTTTATTCACAGTCTGTTGTGCATACAGGTGCCCTCATCCGTGCCGTGACCTAGGGGTCAGGGGCTCAGTCAACCTCCAAGCTAGATGAAGCACTCCGTTCCAACACTCCGCCAACATGTGCCTTTTCTGAACGTCTCCCTCTATTGCTACACAACCCCTTTAACATAGTCAATATCTTTGTAACTCCGAACGTCTTAAAAAAAATTAATTCCTGCTATTCCATTTGATTAGGCTAAACCTCTATGCCTTTAGTGTCTCCTCCACCTCCCCCAATATATTCTACATTATTCTTAGTTGTTTTCCTTCATGTAGAATTAACCTACAAGGAAAGAAAGAAGAAAGGGTTTATTTTAATTCCGATATTTCTGTCCCATTGACTTGCATTGGTTTCCGGTATCGGAATCGGCGATATCCGATACTTTTTGGGTATCGGTCAGATCCAATCCGATATTTCCCGAAATCGGAAGGTATCGCTCAACACTAGTTCTCATCTCTACAGAAATGCCAAACTTGGACTTAGTATGTGGTTTAGGTGTACCGTTGGGGCTCAGAAGGGAGGGGGTGTATTTATTTTGGTCACTGAGGAGCCATTTTGCTGTTCCAGAGCATTTGTGCTACCAGTAGCATGAAAGCCTCCTATATTTCCTTTAACAGATGGCGGACCTGATTGAGGACTTTTTTTGTGGATTGAGTTGAAGCTTTGATTGGGGACATTTTACATAACGTTTGGGATCACATTTATCCGGTGCTCTATGCTGAGCACTTACTTTGGGGTTTCCATCCCCATCCCCTTTTCCATGTGAGTGGCGGAGGTGTATCACCCTTTGGACCCCTCCCATCAGTTGCTGGATCACTTTGCCACCTGGCTTCCACACTTTCTCTCCTGTGATATCCCCATCTTCATCATGGGTGATTTTAACATCCCCATTGCTCTTCCCCTCTCCCCATCTGCTACTCACCTTTTATTTCTAGCCTCCTCTGTTGGCGTCTCGCAGCTTACTAACTCTCCAATGCATGAAAATGGAAACTCCCTCAACTTGGTCTTCTCTCGGCTTTGCTCAGTGGATGATTTTACAAACTCCCCTATCCTGCTCTCTGACCACATCCTTCTTTCATAATGATCTACTAACAGCTAAATCTAATGGTCACTAATCCATGCTAATTCTCTTGGATCTCTCTGCAGCATTCGACACTGTGGATCATCAGCTCCTCCTCACTATGCTCCGCTCCATCGGCCTCAAGGACACTGTTCTCTCCTGGTTCTCCTCCTATCTCTCTGACTGCTCCTTCACTGTATCTTTTGCTGGCTTTTCCTCCTCTCCTCCTCTCATTTTCCTCTTACTGTTGGGGTTCCTCAAGGATCGGTTCTAGGACCCCTTCTCTTCTCTTTGTATACTGCCCCTATTGGTCAAACAATCAGAGATTTGGTTTCCAGTACCATCTCTATGCTGATGACGCTCAATTCTACACTTCTCCTGATATCACGCCTGCCTTTTTAGAAAACACTGGTGATTGTCTTCTCTAACATCCTCCCTCTATCTGAAACTGAACCTGTCAAAAACTGAACTCCTTGTGTTTCCACCCACATATGCCCAACATGGCCATTTCCATGTGTGGTTCCACCATTACTCCCCAGCATCATGCCCACTGTCTTGGGGTCATACTTGATTCTGAGCTTTCATTCACCCCACACATCAGATCACTGGCTCGCTCTTGTTCTCTGCACCTCCAAAACATTTCTAGAATTCGACCCTTTCTTACTTTCGACTCTGCAAAAACTCTTACTGTTTCTATTATTCACTCTCGTCTGGACTATTTTAACTCTCTACTTATTAGTCTCCCTCTTACCAAACGCTCCCCTTTCCGATCTGTCTTGAATGCTGCAGCAAGGATCATATTCCTCACCAATCATTACACCGATGTCTCTACCTTGTGCCAGTCATTACACTGGTTACCCATCCACTCTAGAATCCAGTACAAACTTATTACCCTCACCCACAAAACATTCCCTAGCTTAGCACCACCCTACATCTCCTCCCACGTCTCAGTCTACCACCTTACTCATGCTCTCCATTCTGCCAACAACCTGAGGTTAACATCCTCAATAATCAGAACCTCACACTCCCGTCTCCAAGACTTTTCATGTGCTGTGCCAATTTTTTGGAATGCACTACCTAGGTTAGTGCAATTAATCCCCAATCCCCACAGTTTTAAGTGTGCCCTAAGAACACATTTGTTCAGACTGACTGACCTACCATCTCAATGCATTAACCTAACTATCCTTGTGTTGCCCATTCAAAATCTTTTACCATAAGCAGGTTCCTCGCATCATGTTCTCACATGCTTTATGAATTTAATAGCCCTCTATTGTTACATACTTAAGCTAATAACTGGTTCATGCAGCATTACATGAACACTTGATTCTTACACTTTGGCTGGACCGAACAATGAAAATAATTGTTATCATCATCTTCTGTGTCTCCTCTTTTCCTCATAGAATGTAAGCTTGCAAGAAAGACCTTCATTCCTCTTGGTATCTGTTTTGATCTATGTGTTGTGGTGTGACTGGTGGTCACGTGGTTAATGGAAGGTATATGCCACAGGGATGGATGCTCCCTGCGATGCAACCCAGAGTATTTTGTCTTTAGTGCACAAGAGCACTAATAGGTCGTTTAGTGCACCTGGGTCCGGGTTGCGGGTAGCTATGAGAGATGGGAGGGTCTGGCTACCCAAATAACCTCACCTCTGGGTGAGGGTGCTCACTGTACCTCTGTTTTCCTTCAGGACATGCAGGTGTTTGAGGACCTGCAGTGAGGCCCAGCCCATGTGATCCATACCTCACCTGTGTGTGTGGTTACAAGCACGTAATCGAGGTGTGTTTAGCACATGGGAGTGAGTATTTAGGAGCCTGCCAGTGTGGACAGATTTCCATGTGTCCAGGCTGGACACTACAGAGTGGTCTGTGTGCAGAGAGAGAGAAGCCTCCCTGTGTCTGTGGCTACAGATAGAGCCTGATTGCTGGACATTGCACAGCCTGTGTACCCACAGGCCTGAGAGAGCAGAGCTCTGCTATGGACATTGATGCTGTGTCTGTCTGATGTAAAGACTGTTTACTAGAGTTGAGCGATACCAGCCGATACTTGAAAATATCGGATCGGAATGGATCGGCCGATCTTAAAAAAAAGTATCGGTATCGCCGATTCCGATACCGGGAACCAATGCAAGTCAATGGGGCCAAAATATCGGAATTAAAAAAAACCCTTTCTTTCCTTGTAGGTTAATTCTACATGAAGAAAAACAACTAAGAATAATGTAGAATGTATTATGGGAGGTGGAGGAGACATTAAAGCCATAGAGGTTTAGCCCAATCAAATGGAATAGCAGGAATTAAACTTTTTTTTTAAAGATGTTAGGAGTTACAAAGATATTGACTATGTTAGCCTCATTTATATTTTGCCAGACATGTATGTCTTCTTCTTCTTTCTTCTTTCTTCTTCTTTCTTATTCTTCTTCCTTTTTTTACCTTCTTCTTCTTCTTCTTATTCCTTTTTTTACATTCTTCTTCTTCTTCCTTTTTTTACATTCTCCTACTTCCTTTTTTTACATTCTTCTTCTTCCTTTTTTTACATTCTTCTTCTTATTCCTTTTTTTACATTCTTCTTCTTCTTCCTTTTTTAAATTCTTCTACTTCCTTTTTTTACATTCTTCTTCTTCTTCTTCCTTTTCTTACATTCTTCATATTCTTCTTATTCAACAATTATTATTCTACATATTCAACTTCTTCATCTTCTTCCTGTTCTTCTTCATCATATTCTTGTTTGTGTCAGGCATTCCTGTAGTTGTTATCTAGAAAAGTTAGAAGTTTACACCTTCCGTTCTGCCTGTCACAAAAAATTTACAACAGGATTTGTCCGCGTTCAGTTTGGCCTGCAGCAGCAGGCCTTTTCCAGGGGCACCACGAGGAGGAACGGACTCACCCCCATACACTGCTTAGTCTTCTTCTGCTTATAAATAAGATAATATCAATTGCTCAGAGTATTAGTCTTATGCTTAATGTTCTTCTGCTTTGTTTTTTTTATGCTTCTTTGTCTTCCCTCTCTTGTTGTTCTGCATCTTGGTGGTTGTCTTCCTGTTCTTTGTCCTCTTGAACCAGCTGACGGTACTGGCACCCGGAGGGGCAGCAGAAGGAACAAGAGCCAATGGCACTACCGAGGACCAGCTGACGGTGCTGGAACCCGGTTACTAAGCAGGAGGTACCTGTGCTACAAAGCACTACCAAGGGCCAGCAGACGTTGCCGGAACTCGGATACTGAGATGGAGGCACCTAGGCCAAAGGCTCTGACGAGAACCAGCTGACGGTGCTGGAACCCGGAGGGGTAGCATAAGCTGCAAGAGCAAATGGAAATAGCGAGGACCAGCTGACAGTGCTGGCACCCGGAGGGGCAGCAGAAGGAATAAGAGCCAATGGCACAACCGAGGACCAGCTGACGGTGCTGGAACCCGGTTATTAAGCAGGAGGTACCTGTGCTACAAAGCACTACCAAGGACCAGCAGACGTTGCCGGAACTCGGATACCGAGATGGAGGCACCTAGGCCAAAGGCTCTGACGAGAACCAGCTGACGGTGCTGGAACCTGGAGGGGTAGCATAAGCTGCAAGAGCAAATGGAAATAGCGAGGACCAGCTGACAGTGCTGGCACCCGGAGGGGCAGCAGAAGGAATAAGAGCCAATGGCACAACCGAGGACCAGCTGACGGTGCTGGAACCCGGTTACTAAGCAGGAGGTACCTGTGCTACAAAGCACTACCAAGGACCAGCAGACGTTGCCGGAACTCGGATACCGAGATGGAGGCACCTAGGCCAAAGACTCTGACGAGAACCAGCTGACGGTGCTGGAACCCGGAGGGGTATCAGAAGTTACCCCTGAAAAGCAAAGTTGGCATGCCGCAAGCTGGCCGCAGTTACCGAATCACACAGTCCTACAGGGGGTGCTTGTCCTACTGGCACTATGGAACAAGCCTTTCTTACCAGAACCCGCAGTCCACATAGGAAGCACCTAATCTGCTGGCACCCTAGCCTCGGCTAACCCAACCGCAACACGACATGACAACTTGGGGTGGCAAACTGACATTGACACTTCCCGGAAACAGCAGGCAGGGCTGGAACCAAGCTGGGCAGGAGGGAGTACCCGTGCCAAAGTCAGTTATGAGCAGCAACTGGCGATGTTGGAGCCCAGGACAAGCACTTAGCAGGCTGAGGCCTGATGTGCTGTCAATTGGGAGGCAGCAGGACAGATTGCCATCAAAACAGCAGGGGAACAGCTGACGTTACTGAACCCCACAAACACAGGAGCTAGTGTTTTACTCTGTGAAGATGGCACTTCCGAGCAACAACTGGCTGTGTTGAAGCCCAGGGACAAGCACGGAGCAGGCTGAGGCTGCATTGAAGAAATTTTAAGATCGGTTGTAGACTACTAATTTGAACCAAGCTCCACTTAGGCCTGTGGCTTCACTGATTTTCGTATTTCCCCTGTCCTCCAACCCCGCCAGTTACAGCTCCGAAGTGGCGTCTGCACAATCCACACTTGTTCCTGTGTTACAGGTGTTCAGTCCGGTCAGTTAATCCCCTGATGTGTGTCCGGCAATGTCGCCTGCTCTGTCCACATTCCCATAATGGGAATGTGGACAGAGCAGGCGACATTGCCGGACACACATCAGGGGATTAACTGACCGGACTGAACACCTGTAACACAGGAACAAGTGTGGATTGTGCAGACGCCACTTCGGAGCTGTAACTGGCAGGGTTGGAGGACAGGGGAAATACGAGAGACAGTGGAGCCACAGGCCTAATTGGAGCACGGTTAAAAATCAGTAGTGATACGACTGTGTAGGCAGCAGGAGACTTTGCCATCTACACAGCAGGGGATCAGCTGACGTTACTGAACCCCACTGAGACACGGGAGCAAGTGTCTCTTTCCGTGTGGACGGCACTTCCGAACTACAACTGGCTGTGTTGAAGCCCAGGAAATAGGAGGGTGTAGGCAGAGGCCTACTGTATTTTGAATGAGGTGACAGCAGGAGAGACTGCCATCCACAAAGCAGGGGATCAGCTGACGTTACTGTACCCCACTGAGACACGGGAGCAAGTATCTCTTTCCGTGTGGACGGCACTTCCGAACTACAACTGGCTGTGTTGAAGCCCAGGAAATAGGAGGGTGTAGGCAGAGGCCTACTGTATTTTGAATGAGGTGACAGCAGGAGAGACTGCCATCCACACAGCAGGGGATCAGCTGACGTTACTGAACCCCACAGAGACACGGGAGCAAGTATCTCTTTCCGTGTGGACGGCACTTCCGAACTACAACTGGCTGTGTTGAAGCCCAGGAAATAGGAGGGTGTAGGCAGAGGCCTACTGTATTTTGAATGAGGTGACAGCAGGAGAGACTGCCATCCACACAGCAGGGGATCAGCTGACGTTACTGAACCCCACTGAGAAACGGGAGCAAGTATCTCTTTCCGTGTGGACGGCACTTCCGAACTACAACTGGCTGTGTTGAAGCCCAGGAAATAGGAGGGTGTAGGCAGAGGCCTACTGTATTTTGAATGAGGTGACAGCAGGAGAGACTGCCATCCACACAGCAGGGGATCAGCTGACATTACTGAACCCCACTGAGACACGGGAGCAAGTATCTCTTTCCGTGTGGACGGCACTTCCGAACTACAACTGGCTGTGTTGAAGCCCAGGAAATAGGAGGGTGTAGGCAGAGGCCTACTGAATTTTGAATTAGGTGACAGCAGGAGAGACTGCCATCCACAAAGCAGGGGATCAGCTGACGTTACTGAACCCCACTGAGACACGGGAGCAAGTATCTCTTTCCGTGTGGATGGCACTTCCGAGCTACAACTGGCTGTGTTGAAGCCCAGGAAATAGGAGGGTGTAGGCAGAGGCCTACTGTATTTTGAATGAGGTGACAGCAGGAGAGACTGCCATCCACACAGCAGGGGATCAGCTGACATTACTGAACCCCACTGAGACACGGGAGCAAGTATCTCTTTCCGTGTGGACGGCACTTCCGAACTACAACTGGCTGTGTTGAAGCCCAGGAAATAGGAGGGTGTAGGCAGAGGCCTACTGTATTTTGAATGAGGTGACAGCAGGAGAGACTGCCATCCACACAGCAGGGGATCAGCTGATGTTACTGAACCCCACTGGGACACGGGAGCAAGTATCTCTTTCCGTGTGGACGGCACTTCCGAACTACAACTGGCTGTGTTGAAGCCCAGGAAATAGGAGGGTGTAGGCAGAGGCCTACTGTATTTTGAATGAGGTGACAGCAGGAGAGACTGCCATCCACACAGCAGGGGATCAGCTGACGTTACTGAACCCCACTGAGACACGGGAGCAAGTATCTCTTTCCGTGTGGACGGCACTTCCGAACTACAACTGGCTGTGTTGAATCCCAGGAAATAGGAGGGTGTAGGCAGAGGCCTACTGTATTTTGAATGAGGTGACAGCAGGAGAGACTGCCATCCACACAGCAGGGGATCAGCTGACGTTACTGAACCCCACTGAGACACGGGAGCAAGTATCTCTTTCCGTGTGGACGGCACTTCCGAACTACAACTGGCTGTGTTGAAGCCCAGGAAATAGGAGGGTGTAGGCAGAGGCCTACTGTATTTTGAATGAGGTGACAGCAGGAGAGACTGCCATCCACACAGCAGGGGATCAGCTGACGTTACTGAACCCCACTGAGACACGGGAGCAAGTATCTCTTTCCGTGTGGACGGCACTTCCGAACTACAACTGGCTGTGTTGAAGCCCAGGAAATAGGAGGGTGTAGGCAGAGGCCTACTGTATTTTGAATTAGGTGACAGCAGGAGAGACTGCCATCCACAAAGCAGGGGATCAGCTGACGTTACTGAACCCCACTGAGACACGGGAGCAAGTGTCTCTTTCCGTGTGGACGGCACTTCCGAACTACAACTGGCTGTGTTGAAGCCCAGGAAATAGGAGGGTGTAGGCAGAGGCCTACTGTATTTTGAATGAGGTGACAGCAGGAGAGACTGCCATCCACAAAGCAGGGGATCAGCTGACGTTACTGAACCCCACTGAGACACGGGAGCAAGTATCTCTTTCCGTGTGGACGGCACTTCCGAACTACAACTGGCTGTGTTGAAGCCCAGGAAATAGGAGGGTGTAGGCAGAGGCCTACTGTATTTTGAATGAGGTGACAGCAGGAGAGACTGCCATCCACACAGCAGGGGATCAGCTGACGTTACTGAACCCCACTGAGACACGGGAGCAAGTATCTCTTTCCGTGTGGACGGCACTTCCGAACTACAACTGGCTGTGTTGAAGCCCAGGAAATAGGAGGGTGTAGGCAGAGGCCTACTGTATTTTGAATGAGGTGACAGCAGGAGAGACTGCCATCCACACAGCAGGGGATCAGCTGACGTTACTGAACCCCACTGAGACACGGGAGCAAGTATCTCTTTCCGTGTGGACGGCACTTCCGAACTACAACTGGCTGTGTTGAAGCCCAGGAAATAGGAGGGTGTAGGCAGAGGCCTACTGTATTTTGAATGAGGTGACAGCAGGAGAGACTGCCATCCACACAGCAGGGGATCAGCTGACGTTACTGAACCCCACTGAGACACGGGAGCAAGTATCTCTTTCCGTGTGGACGGCACTTCCGAACTACAACTGGCTGTGTTGAAGCCCAGGAAATAGGAGGGTGTAGGCAGAGGCCTACTGTATTTTGAATGAGGTGACAGTAGGAGAGACTGCCATCCACACAGCAGGGGATCAGCTGACGTTACTGAACCCCACTGAGACACGGGAGCAAGTATCTCTTTCCGTGTGGACGGCACTTCCGAGCTACAACTGGCTGAGTTGAAGCCCAGGAAATAGGAGGGTGTAGGCAGAGGCCTACTGTCTTTGGAATGCGGAGACAGCAGGAGAGACTGCCATCTCCACAGCAGGGGATCAGCTGGCAATGATGAACCCCACTAACACTTGAACGAATGTGTTTGGCTCTGTGGAGACGACACTTCTGAACACCAACTGACGCTGTTGGAGCCCAGGATTAGGCGTGGAGCAGGCTGGGGCCTACTGGATTTTGGCAGGTGAAGGCAGCAGGAGACTTGCCATCTCCACAGCAGGGGAACAGCTGGCAGTGCTGAAACCCACTAACACGCTAACGAATGTGTTTGGCTCTGTGGAGACGACACTTCTGAACACCAACTGACGCTGTTGGAGCCCAGGATTAGGCGAGGAGCAGGCTGGGGCCTACTGGATTTTGGCAGGTGAAGGCAGCAGGAGACTTGCCATCTCCACAGCAGGGGAACAGCTGGCAGTGCTGAACCCCACTAACACTCTAACGAATGTGTTTGGCTCTGTGGAGACGACACTTCTGAACACCAACTGACGCTGTTGGAGCCCAGGATTAGGCGAGGAGCAGGCTGGGGCCTACTGGATTTTGGCAGGTGAAGGCAGCAGGAAACTTGCCATCTCCACAGCAGGGGAACAGCTGGTAGTGCTGAACCCCACTAACACTCTAACGAATGTGTTTGGCTCTGTGGAGACGACACTTCTGAACACCAACTGACGCTGTTGGAGCCCAGGATTAGGCGAGGAGCAGGCTGGGGCCTACTGGATTTCGGCAGGTGAAGGCAGCAGGAGACTTGCCATCTCCACAGCAGGGGAACAGCTGGCAGTGCTGAACCCCACTAACACTCTAACGAATGTGTTTGGCTCTGTGGAGACGACACTTCTGAACACCAACTGACGCTGTTGGAGCCCAGGATTAGGCGAGGAGCAGGCTGGGGCCTACTGGATTTTGGCAGGTGAAGGCAGCAGGAGACTTGCCATCTCCACAGCAGGGGAACAGCTGGCAGTGCTGAAACCCACTAACACTCTAACGAATGTGTTTGGCTCTGTGGAGACGACACTTCTGAACACCAACTGACGCTGTTGGAGCCCAGGATTAGGCGAGGAGCAGGCTGGGGCCTACTGGATTTTGGCAGGTGAAGGCAGCAGGAGACTTGCCATCTCCACAGCAGGGGAACAGCTGGCAGTGCTGAAACCCACTAACACTCTAACGAATGTGTTTGGCTCTGTGGAGACGACACTTCTGAACACCAACTGACGCTGTTGGAGCCCAGGATTAGGCGAGGAGCAGGCTGGGGCCTACTGGATTTTGGCAGGTGAAGGCAGCAGGAGACTTGCCATCTCCACAGCAGGGGAACAGCTGGCAGTGCTGAAACCCACTAACACTCTAACGAATGTGTTTGGCTCTGTGGAGACGACACTTCTGAACACCAACTGACGCTGTTGGAGCCCAGGATTACGCATGCCGCATGCAGAGGCCAATGGGCAGCGGTTTTTATGGAGGTTGTGGACTACTACTGATTCTAACCATGCTCCACTTAGGCCTCTGGCTCCACTGTCTCTACTATTTACCCTGGCCTCCAACCCCGCCAGCTACATCTCTGAAGTGGCGTCAGCACAATCTACACTTGTTCCTGTGTTACTGGTGCTCAGTCCCGTCAGTTGATCCCCTGATGTTTGTCCGGCAAGTTCGCCAGCTCTGTCCTCATTCCCACTACTGGTTATGGGAATGTGGACAGAGCAGGAGACCTTGCCGGACACACATCAGGGGATAAACTGATGGGACTGAGCCACAGGAACACAGGAACAAGTGTAGATTGTGCTGACGCCACTTCAGAGATGTAGATGGCGGGGTTGGAGGTCAGGGGAAATAGTAGAGACAGTGGAGCCAGAGACCTAAGTTGGGCACGGTTAAAAATCAGTAGTGGTTTGAATGTTGATGGAGCTGGTGACTTTGCCGTCCACACAGCAGGGGATCAGCTGGCATTACTGAACCCCACTAACACAGGAGCTAGTGTGTTTCTCTGTGCAGACGACACATCTGAGTGACAACTGGCTGTGTTGAAGCACAGGGATTATAGTTCAGGTGGTAGAAAAATGAACACACCAGCAGACCTGGATACAGTTGCCAACCACTAATTTAGTCTGTAAGAGGAATGGCAAAGTATTTGGAGATCCAGGCCTTGTTCATTTTCAGAAAAGTCAGCCGGTCAACGTTATCGGAAGATAGTCGCGTGCGACGGTCTGTTAGTACACCACCTGCGGCACTAAAGACACGTTCCGATAATACACTGGCAGCAGGGCAAGCCAGCACCTCCAATGCATACTGGCTAAGCTCTGGCCATGTATCCAGCTTAGAGACCCAAAACTTGAAGGGGGAAGAGCCATCTGGGAGTACAGCGACAGGGCAAGACATGTAGTCTGACACCATCTGACGGAAGCGTTGCCTCCTGCTGACTCGAGGCGTCGCTGATGGTGTAGACAATTGTGGTGGACACACAAAACTTTGCCACATTTGGGCCATAGTGGTCTTGCCTTGTGCTGCGGCGCTGCCTCTGCTCCCTCTTTGTGCAGAGTTTCCTCCACTGCCTCGACGCACAGAGCTGCTTTGTAAAGCACTAGCAACAATGCTGTCGGGTGGAATGGAAAACATTATGGACTGCACCAGTGACTCTTCGTACTCCCGCATTTTACGCTCCCGGTTCAACGTTGGTATGAGCCTTTGTACGCTGTCCCGGTAGCGAGGATCTAGGAGGGTGTACACCCAATAATCAGCCGAGACGAGAATGTGGGCGATGCGGCGGTCGTTTCTCAGGCACTGCAGCATGAAATCAACCATGTGCTGCAGACTCCCAACTGCCAAAGAACCGCTGTCCCCTGTTTGAGGCGTGACCTCGGCCTGCTCTGCATCACCCCACCCTCGCTGTACATACTGAGTAGAGGTTTGTGTACCTCCCTCCTCTGGAGAGATGTCTTCCTCCTCCATCGACTCCTCCTCATCCTCCTCACAAAGTGTCCCCTGCCTAGGCCTTTGTGAGGAAACACGTAGCGCAGACTGTCCAGAAGCAGATGGCATTTGGGACTCCTCATCCTCCACCTCTTCTGAAACCTCATCCCTTAGTGCTTGCAGTGTTTGTTGAAGCAGGCAGATAAGGGGGACAGTCATGCTGACTAGTGCATCATCTGCACTCGCCATCCGCGTGGATTCATTGAAGGCACGCAAAACGAGGCAGATGTCCTTCATAGAGGCCCACTCAATGGTGCTGAAGTGTGAACGGCGCACAGTGCGACTTGTTTGCGCCTGATGCAGCTGGTACTCCATGACTGCTGCCTGCTGCTCACACAACCGCTCCAACATATGTAACGTTGAATTCCACAGGGTGGGTAGGTCACATATGATGCGATGTTCCGGAAGGCCAAATCGTCGCTGCAGAGCAGCGAGGCGCGATCTTGCCGTGCTGGAACGTCGCAAGTGAGCGCACTCTATGCGGACCTTGTGCAACAGTGCAGCAAGATCCGGATAGTCCCTCAGAAAGCTCTGCACGACCAAGTTAAGAACATGTGCCAGACATGGGATGTGTGTGAGGTTGCCTAGGCCAAGAGCTGCCACCAGATTTCGGCCATTGTCACACACTACCAAGCCCGGCTGGAGATTCGCTGGCCCAAACCACACATCGCTCTCCAGCTTGATAGCATTCCAGAGCTCCTGCGCTGTGTGGCTTCGATTCCCCAAAGAAATTAATTTGAGTACAGCCTGTTGACGTTTGGCCACGGCTGTGCTCATATCGGTCGTAACAGGCTCCTGCTCTGCTGTTTCTGAGGAACTTGAGTAGGAGGAGGAGTCTATGTGTACAGACTGGAGTCCTGCAATCCGTGGCGTTGGAAGAACACGTACAGCGCCACTCTCCAGATCCGTACCCGGCTCCACAACATTGACCCAGTGGGCAGTGAGGGAAAGGTATCGTCCCTGTCCATGGTTACTGGTCCACGCATCGGTGGTCAGGTGGACCTTGCTACTAACGGCGTTTAGTAGCGCATGTTTTATTTTGCCCTCAACATGTTTCTGCAGGGCAGGGACGGCTCGCCTGCTGAAATAAAAGCGGCTGGGCACGTTGTATTGGGGGACTGCCAATGCCATTAAGTCCCGGAAGGTGTCAGTGTCCACCAGCCTGAATGACAGCATTTCAACTGCCAGAAGTTTGGCAATGCCAGCATTCAGAGACTGTGCTAGGGGATGGTTTGCCGAGTAAGGGCGCCTTTTATCCCATGCCTGTGCTACCGATGGCTGTGATGGATGGGAACGTGCTGCTATGGGTGTAATCTGACAGGGTCTCCGGACAACAGTGGCAGAGGTTCTTCCTTGGCGATCCTGTGAGGAAGCCGAACCAGCAGTGTGTGAGCTGGAGGAAGAGGGCCCAACACGAACTGAAGAGGTGGTAGGTGGTGCTGTACGTTGGCCTACGTCTTCAGGGTGTCTCTGCAACTCCAACTCGTGCTTGGTGCGCACATGTTTCCACATATTTGTGGTATTGAGGTTGCTGACATTTCTCCCTCTTTTGACTCTCTGATGACACAGCTTGCATTTGACAAAGCAAATGTCATCTGCAACTGTGTCAAAAAAGGACCACGCACTGCAACTCTTGTGAGCGCCCGGTTTGCCTTTGGAAGGAGGAATGCTCCTAACGGGTGCCGAAGTGGAGGGTACAGGCAACCAAGTCTTCCCCCTCCCTCTGCCTCCTGTTTTGGCCGGTAGGGGAATCTCTTCCTCCGAGCTGCTCCCACCACCTTCCTGTTGCTCACGCCATGATGGGTCAAGGACCTCACCATCTTCCCTCCCCTCTTCAAACAGCTGCTTCTCCGGGGTTGTCTCGCCAGCACCGTACGCACCAGAAAGTGGCAACTGAGTCTCGTCATCATCTGATGCGTACTGAGGTGTGCTGACCATAGGCACTGGCCCACTCGCCTCTTCAGATTCAGAGGGACAAAGAAGTTGCGCATCACTGCATACTCCCTCTTCTTCACATTCAGGAATGCTGCTTGGCTGGCCCCCTCTTTCCAAGCCAACAGATTCCGAGAACAGAAGTAGAGACTGTGATGGCTCCTGTCCATGTCTCTCTGACTGCCTGGGCACTTTGGCAGGTGGTGAAGAGACAGATGGTTGCTCTTCGGTGCTCTGACCCTGAGAGGATGCGGAAGTAATTGAAGTCGATGCGTTAGCTGCCATCCATCCGACAACGGCTTCAATTTGTTCCTCCCGCAGCAGTGGGGTACGTTGAGGTCCTACAAAGCTGCGCATAAAGGACTGTTGCCTGCTAAAACTGGGGGATGCTGATCCACTGGTGCCCGCAGCAGGCCCAGAATCCCCACGTCCTCTACCTGTAGAATCCCCACGTCCTCTCCCTGCAGAATCCCCACGTCCTCTCCCTGCTGAAACTCCACGCCCACGCCCACGCGCCTTACTCCCTGCCTTCTTCATCTTGCAAGACTGCTTAAGATAGGCAAAAAAGTACAAAGGGGGGCCTTAGTGTGCTTATTCCTGAACAGCTGGTTACAGGTACAAGAAACACTAATTTTATGAAGTGTGTGTGTGTGGACTAGACTTTAATAGGAGCTGATGTGGCCTACACAAGTTCCAAATGTAGTGTTTGGTGAACTTTTTTTGTGGTTTCTTTGTTGGAAACAAACTCAAAGTATGTGAACAAAGAATTGAAACTGATAGTATCACCAACTTTTTGGAGCTATTACAATGCAGGCAGGTAACCTACAATGCAAAAGATGAGGCTCCAAAAAATTGGGTAATACTAATCTGGCTGCGCCGGCAGGGCACAAGCCAGAAAAAAAGGCTCCTCTATCTACTCCTATATAGTGTTTGCAACCAACCAATGTTGATGGATACGGATGGATGCACACTAATAGGAGAAGAAAAAATGAGCTGCACTCAAAGACAAATATGTGCGAGGCAGTGACGCACGTTGAGCGTCCTACAACCAGACGTAGCTGCAGGACACTCTACTCAGCGTGAGCTGCACTCACACACAGTCAGAGGCCTCTCAGACAGCCGTCAACAGTGCAGCTAAGTGGGCACTGGCACTGACAGGCTGCAGAAAGGCTCCGCTGTGTACTCCTATATAGTGTTTGCAACCACCGTAGATGGAGACGGATGGATGCACACTAATAGAAGAAAAAATGAGCTGCACTCAAATAAAAATATGTGTGAGGCACTGACGCACGCTGAGCGTCCTACAGCCAGACGTAGCTGCAGGACACACTACTCAGCGTGAGCTGCACTCACACACAGTCAGAGACCTCTCAGACAGCCGTGAACAGTGCAGCAAAGTGGACACTAGCACTGAAAGGCTGCAGAAAGGCTCCGCTGTCTACTACTAGTGTTTGCAAACAACGTATATGGATACGGATGGAAGCACACTAGATTGAAATTATGTAAAAAATGCAGCTCAAAAAATAAAAGATGTATGAGGCAGCAGTGATCACACTGGGTGGCCTACAGCCTGACGTGGCTGCAGGACCCACTCCACAGCGTGAGCTGCACTCACACAGTCCTTGCAGACAGCTGTGAACACTGCTGCTAGGGCAAAGAAGGCTACAGTGGTGGTTTATGTAGCCTGAGTAAAGCACTAGATGTTTGGTGGAATCGCTATTTCTAACTGTCCCTCACAGTCTTCTACAGCAGCCTGTCCCTAACTGAATTCACAGCAGAGTGACCAGAAATGGCGGCTGCAGTGGCTTTTATAGTGCATCATGACATCATTTCGGCAGCCAATCACAGCCATGCCAATAGTTAACATGCCTACATGCCTAACAGGATGTGCCCACACTTCGGAGGATTCCCATTGGCTTAATCAAAGCAAGCAGGCTCATAGCATGATGGGAACTTCCGATTCCGATTCCGATTCCGGAATCCGATATGACAAAAGTATCGGAACTAAGTATCGGAATTCCGATACCGCTAATATCGGCCGATACCCGATACTTGCGGTATCGGAATGCTCAACACTACTGTTTACCTTTTTGTTGCTAACTTGATGGTTTATGAAACAAATAAACCCACATGGATGTTGAAGAGAATGTGCCTACTGTTTTCTCCTATGCAGCTGAGTGAGTACAATCCTTACAGTGTCTATTGTTATGCTGTAATGTCTATTGTCTGTACAAGTCCCCTCTCAAATGTAAAATGCTGCGGAATATGTCGGCGCTAGAGAAATAGAATTATTATCATTATTATATTATTATTTCCATCTAAATCTCTTAGTGACGTGATTCTGATGAAACCCCCTAGGGATCCATTCACTGTAGTGAAGCAGTAGAGTTACTCTAGACTCCATATGGCCTCTGTTCAGAGGTGTCCGTCTTTTCAGAAGTGCACAAAACTGTGGCCGACAGCAATTTTATGCAATCCTAAAAAGCCAGAAACCATCGGATCACAGGTCAGTTGGCGTTCACAGTGCCTCCATCTGCCTCACTATAGGGAATCTTCTGCTGAGGGTTCCATCTGAATCGTGTACTTCAGAGATTTAAAAGGAAATCTCGGTGCAAACGCTCAGCCCGGGTTTTAAATGTGCGCCGAGCCTTACTGCTATCTTTGGGAGGCAGAATGAAAAATCAACAGCTTGTGAAGAAAATGGTTATTTTTTACACCGTTGCTCGTGCAGTATAAGTGAATAGGCAATTTTATTATTCGGGTTGGTGCGATTACAGTGATACCAGATTTAGGCCTCTTTCACACATCACCGGTATGTGTGGTGACAATTTTCACATATACAGGAGACACGTACACACGTAGACCCATTATAGTAAATGGGTCTGTGCACATGTCAGTGTGCTTCCACAGAATGTGTGTCTGTGGGCAAATCATGCTGACGTGTCCATTTTTTAATGTCAGCACGTGCCGCAAAATGTCCCGCACACAAATAACACACATGGATGTCATCCGTGTGACACGAATCGGCGCCAGGGAAGAAGCGTTACAGTAAACGCTGTTCCCTGATGCCGGGTGATGAACACGGCTCTCATCATTCTCCCTTGCTCTGCCAGCGATTGGCGTGAGCAAGGGAGAATGATGAGTTTTATGTTTAAGTGCAATTACTCACATCAGCCTACCCCTGTTGCCGCTAATAACAATGACAGCAGGAGTGGTTGATGAGGAGTGTTCATCAGCAGCCACCTGCGCTATCTATATATACAAGAGGCATCGTGATTGCTCGCTAATCCTGCCCCCTGCACAGTAGCTCCGCCCCCACCACATCACCACACATAATCCCGCCCCCCACCCCATTACCACACACAATCCCGCCCCCCATCCATTACAACACACAATCCCGCCCCCCACCACATTACCACACACAATCCAGCCCCCACACCACATCACCACACATAATCCCGCCCCCCACCACATCACCACACATAATCCCGCCCCCCACCACATTACCACACATAATCCCGCCCCCCACCACATCACCACACATAATCCCGCCCCCCACCACATTACCACACATAGTCCTGCCCCCACCACATCACCACACATAATCCTGCCCCCCACCACATCACCACACATAATCCCACCACCCCACCACATCACCACACATAATCCCGCCCCTCACCACATCACCACACATAATCCCGCCCCCACCACATCACCACACATAATCCCGCCCCCCACCACATTACCACACATAATCCCACCCCCCACTACATTACCACACATAATCCTGCCCCCCACCACATCACCACACATAATCCCACCCCCACCACATCACCACACATTATCCCACCCCCCACCACATCACCACACATAATCCCACCCCCCACCACATCACCACACATAATCCCACCCCCCACCACATCACCACACATAATCCTGCCCCCCACCACATCACCACACATAATCCCACCCCCACCACATCACCACACATTATCCCACCCCCCACCACATCACCACACATAATCCCACCCCCCACCACATCACCACACATAATCCCGCCCCCCACCACATCACCACACATAATCCCGCCCCCCACCACATCACCACATTCGATAAGATTGGCGTTCTCCTACCTGATCCTGTATTCACACATGGTCAATTATACACTGCATTCTCTAGAGTAACAAGTTGTAAAGGTCTTTCAGCTCAAATTGTACCTGGTAAAAGTCAAGGAAAGATCTTTGAAAATGATGAAAATGACCATACATTTAATTGTGTTTACAGAGAAATTATAACTTAATTTATGTTTCATTATGAAATTTGTTTAGATGCTGGAATGAAAAAAAACACACATCTTACTGAATCCAGTTTGCTTTTGATTTTACACTGTGAATAAAATGTATCATTAGTATTATTCAGATTTTTAATGATTATTATTGTTATTAACTTCATTTTAATTTAATTTACCACCTGCGTAAGCGCTATTGAATGTTGTCATTATTTACTTTAGTTTAATCACCAGCAGCATTAATTAGATAGCAATGAGCGTGCCGAGCGTTAGCTGGCTGGAAACAGCTAGTAAATAAATAAATAAATGAAAAAGCAGCATCAACCCCACAAATATGAACCCCATGTGTCACCGCTACAGGGCAAGTAGGAAGAGCCGGGCAAAGTGCCAGAACAGGTGCATCTATTAGATGTGCCTTTTCTAGATGGCTGTGGGCTGCTATTTTTAGGTTGGGGACAATATCCATGGCCCCTTACCAGCCTGAGAATACCAGACCCCCAGCTGTCTGCTGTAGCAAGTCTGGTTGTTAAAAATAAGGGGCACCCCACTCATTTTTTTCAAATTTTTTTTTTAAATAATTAAAAAATACGGCTTGGGGACCCCTCTGTTCTTGATAACCAGCCTTGCTGAAGCTGACAGCTGAGGGTTGGAGCCCCCAGCTGTAATTTTTGCTTGGTTGGTTATCAAAAATGCAGGTGAACCAATGACTTTTTTTGTTTTAATTATATATTTACAACACAGGAGCCATGGCTAATAAATACTTCCATCAGTCACTCCTGTTCATGCTGTTATTACAAGCAGCAGGCACTGGATTGGGGAAACAGTAGTCCCATCAGCTGATACCAGTGACCGGATGTAAACTTTATACCTGCCATCACAGATGAGCGCTCACACTATCTTTGGCAGAGTGGGAACCATTGCTCTCTGACCGGCGGGGATGATTACGTGGTGTTCGGGCAGCCGAATCCAAACAGTAACATAGACTTCCTGGTGAAGTCTGTTTAGTGTCCGTACCTGAACAGTAGGTGCTTTACTGTGTGGGTTTGCCTATCTCTATTCATTGCCCGCTGTGGCCTTCTAACCACAGTTGTTTCTTGGCCCCACCACTGAGGTAATAATTGTTTGGCTGATTTTCTCGTTGATTTTCTCTCTGTTCCCGGAGTGTCACCCATGGTAGTGTCACAGCTTTGTCAGTGACCTGGTTAATGTAGTACATGACGCTAAGGTGGGCACTTTATATTTAGATCCTGTGCCTTCTATCCAGTATCTCTTCCCAGCAGCATATGGACACTGTATTTACTGTAATAATTCATGTCAGCCGGGAGCATACTGCACTTTAGCACTTTACATATTTAGCACTGTGGTTCTCCACCACAATGTGATAAAACACTCCGGGATCGGCTTTGCTGGGGTCAAAGGTCATGTGCGTTCCGCATGAAACTCAGGCGCAGAGCTGGGATTCGGGTGTAACTGACCCTGGGTCAGGTTTATTAATGGTGAAAGCAATGCAAAAGGAAATAAAACATAAAACAAATCCTTGCCTGTCCCGCACTAACTAAACAATGGACAACCTAACTACCAACTGGCGTGCTTCTCCCGTCCATAGCCTAAAACGGGCACTTTGCTCTCTGGACTTCCGCAGTGAGTTTGTGGTACAAACGGATGCCTCTGATACCGGTATCGGGGCCGTACTCTCACAAGTGAGGGACGGAGTGGAACACCCAGTCTCTATCTCAGCAGGAAGCTGAATAAACACGAGCAAAGGTATGCAGTCGTAGAAAAAGAGTGCCTCGCCATTAAGTGGGCTCTAGAGGCCCTCAAATATTACCTGGTGGGCCGAAAGTTCAGGCTGATCACTGACCATGCCCCTCTCAAGTGGATGCACTTGAACAAGGAACGAAATAGCCGGGTGACCCGGTGGTTCCTTGCCCTGCAGGCCTACACTTTTACGGTGGAGCACCGCCCAGGGGTACAGATGGGGAATGCAGATGCCCTGTCCCGAGTGCACTGTTTGGCGGGTGTCATTGCTCGACCAGAGTGGTCTGAGCAGAGGGGGGGGATATGTGAGAATGATGTGGGAATAGTGGATGAGGGCAGGTATATCTCGCCCAGATTCCTTTCCTATGTGGCCTAGTCTGGTCAGTATCGCACCTGCTTACTAATGGATAATGGGAGGTGGATATAAAAGGATGCCAGGTGGTTGTGTGAGTGTCTCAGCCTGGGAACACAGAGAGCCTGTCTGTGTGAGAGACACACGTGAGTGGAAGCAGTGCCCACTGCAACTGTGGTTTGGCTGGACGGGAGAAGCCCGCCAGTTGGTAGTTAGGTTGTCCATTGTTTAGTTAGTGCCGGACAGGCAAGGATTTGTTTTATGTTTTATTTCCTTTTGCATTGCTTTCACCATTAATAAACCTGACCCAGGGTCAGTTACACCCGAATCCCAGCTCTGCGCCTGAGTTTCATGCGGAACGCACTTGACCTTTGACCCCAGCAAAGCCGATCCCGGAGTGTTCTATCACACCACCTATTAATAATAAAGGTTATTTTTATCAATATTATGTTCCATGTCCCACTGTGTACTTTTATCCTTATGGATTTAGCACTCTTCTCTACTTGTTTAATTGTGAGCAGTGACTGTTTAAGTAGACACAGAGGCGGGATAGTTGCACTGATTATGACATCATCACCGCTCACCATCTTTGTGGAGTCCCCAAAGTTTTGGAGAACCAAACAAATGTCAGACATCCATGCCCACTCAGCAGTTGTTATGCTTGGAGGCTTACCAAGATACCGACAGGTGTATTGGAGCTTGTACTCATCCACTGGCGTCTTCTGATCACAAAGCCTTGTCAGCATGCGCAGTGTGGAGTGCCAGTGCGATGTGAAGTCGCACACCAGTCAGTGAGCTAGAACTTGCATTTGCTGCTGCTGCACTGCCACAGCGGTAGCAGCTGTAGCCGACTTGGGGAAATGGATGTTGACATGGCGTACCCTGACCAGAAGCTCTGGCATATCTGGGTATGCTTTCAGAAACCGCTGAACTACCAAGTTGAGCACATATGCCAAGCATGGTACGTGTGTAAGCTTGCAAAGCTTCACAGCTGCCTCCAGGTTATGCACATTATCACATATGTCCATGCCTGGTTGGTGATTCAGAGGCAAAACATCTACTTGGTTTGTTATTCATTTCAGCACCTGTGTTTCTGTTTGCAGTTTGTTTCCTATACAAAATAGCTTCAGCAAGCCTGTTGCCACTTTGCTGAGGCAGAACTGCAGAGCTTCCAGCATCCGGCTGATGTGGACAACGTGCTCTGAGGTACCATATTGGGGATAGAGGAAGAGAAGGAGCAAAAAGGAGCTAGAAGAGATGCAGGAACTGCTGTAGGAAGTGGAAGAAACCCTAAAAGAAGTAGAGCCAGCAATCATTGGCCTTGGGAGCACATGTGCCATTGCAGGGTGTGGCTTGGTCCCAGCCTCCACAATGTTAACCCAGTGTGCAGTCAGGGAGATTTAGTATCCTTGATCAAAAGTGCTTGCCACGTGTCGTCGTTCAGTGGACAATGCCAGTAAGTGCATTGGTAGGCGCACGGGTGATGTTCCTGGACATGTGGGAGAAAAGGGGCAGGTGGAGACCAAGTACCGCCATGCCACCATGAGTCAGCGGAAATCCTCCGTGTCTAGCAGCCTAAATGGCAACATTTCAACGTCAAGCAGTCTGTAAATGTGCCCGTTTTGCACTTGGGCCTGTGGGTGGGTGGCTTGAAACTTTATTTTTCATTTCAAGGCCTGGGGTAGGGACAACTGAACGCTGGGCTGGCACAAGGATTTGGAAGTTCTTGATAAGGGTAGGCAGAATCTGCAAGGGTAGGTGCAGGGCAGGAGTTATCTGCCCTAGTGATTTGGGCAGGGGATTAGAAAGCACCTACCACATGGGAAAAGGCAGTGGTTTCATCCGATGGCACCAATCATGGACCCAGGCATCCTGCCCACTGAGTCAGGTGCCTAGGTTACATGTGCCTGATCTTGCAGGTGGTGGTTATGTTCTTAGAGGTCAATCTCCTGCTGATCTTTGCATGGAACAGGTTGCAAATAGCCATTTTGTTTGTCTCAGAACCCTCTTTAAAAAAGCCCCAGACTGGTGAACACCTAACTTTTTGACGGGGAAATTCAGGACTGTCGGTGATCTGTGGAAAAGTTGCCCACCTTCTATTTCTGGTCACCCCATTGTCTCTTCCTGTCTGTTTTGGTGATGCCGACCTCTCACCCTCAGTGCTGTTGGCCTTGCTCTGCATGACAGCTTTCAAAGTTAGGTCGGTGACTTCATCATCCACCACCTAGTCTTCCATCAACCACCCTGAACATCCTGACTCTGTGACTTAAGAATAACAAGACATAACGGCAACTGTGTATCATCATCATCCTTCTTATCAAAAATTTGACATTCCTCACTGTCATATTCTTGTAGCTGCGGCTGCTCTAAGTTTTGTGCATGACTAATCAGTATGTCATCCTATCCATCTTGGAGCATGCAAGTTGAGAGGCTAGAATCAAGAAATGTAGTGGTTAAGAGCTCCTTGCAATGTCCGAGTGTGGGTGCACTAGTTTCCTGGGATCAACAAGGTGGGAGGAAGGAGGATCACGGCGATGTTTAAGTGATACAGACTTTAGGCTGCTGAGAGTGGACCATGTGGAAGACTGTATGGTGCTGCAAAGTCTGCTGGAAGCATTATCTGCTATCCAACCAACCACCTGTTCAAATTGCTTGGGCTTCAAAAGTGGTGTACTTCATGCAAAGTGGGACAGGAACCTATGTGTCATGGATTCTTGTGATCCAGCAACAGGCATAGTCCCACCTGCCCCACATTCTCGGCATCTGCATGTACCATCATTAGCACTTCTACTACCAAATCCCTTAGCACACGCCTTAAGTATTTTGTAATTGCTAAGTCTCTTGAAACTAATTTAATTTTTAATAAAAGAAAAGAATTGGTTGCTAGCAGCAATCAAAGCAGTTTTTGTGAGCTTACATCACCGAAATATAAAAGAAAGCATACACAAGTAAATAGATCAAATGACAATCAAATGTATTCCAGAAAAAATGTTTCCATGCTTTTTCTCAGTTTTAGAGATCACATAAAAGTGATCATGCAACACTGTATGTCTGAGAAATGGAATCCTACCAATACTTTAAAATCTTTTTAGTAGTTTTAGAGATCACAGAAATGTCCACAGAGCATGTAACACTGTATGTCTGAGAAATGGAAGCCTTCAAAAACTTTAAAAGCTTTATAGCAGTTATAGAGATCACAGAAATGTTCACAGACCACGTAACACTATATGGCTGAGAAATGAAAGCCTCCAAAATTTTTAAAACCTTTTCTCAGTTTTAGAGACCACAGAAATGTACTACACACTACAATATAGTGTTTGGCTGAGAAACGAAGAAAAATTTGAAATGTCGCAACTAAATAAAATCTTTAAATCTTTATATCAAAACATAGGATTAAAATTCATGGTGGTAGATAAGATAACGCTCAGATGCATTTTAGGCATAAATTGCCCTTGACCACTGAGAATCGCAAGCATACCCATGACAAAATATTAAAAACAAACACTGACTAATCATGAAACGGAAGAAACTACACAGGTGTGCAATAATTAGAGAAACAACAGTATAACATACATCAGTGTGTATACAACAGTGTCATATTTGTACCTTCATAATACAAAGTTCCAACAGTAATATTAAGCGACAGATTATTGGAGCTAATATACGAACGTAGTGTCATTTCTAAAACTCGCAGTTCAACAAACAGTATCACACAGAAGAGGATTAGATACATGGCTTGGCAGGTAATACCACACAGGAGGGGATAAGGTACATAGCTCAGCAGAGTAAACCATACTAGTAAGGATTACTGTAGTTACACAGCTCAGTAGACAGTATTATATAGGAGAGGATTAGATATATGGCTCAGGAGACAGTATCACACAGGTGAGGATTAGGTACAAAACTCAGAGTGTATCACACAGAATAGAATTAAATGCATGGCTCAGTAGGGTGTGTCACACAAGAGAGAGTTAGATATATGGTTCAGTAAATAATATCACACAGTAGAGGATCAGATACACAGCTCAGCGGCAGTATCACACAAGTAAGCAATAATTGGAGAAACATAAAATATGAACTGGATACAACAGGGTCATATTATTACCTTCAAGATACAGTACATTATTGCAGCGATGCTATTGAATGACAGAATATTGGTGCTAATATATATATACAGTATATTGTAAGGTAGCTCTTGTTATTAAGTTTGGGGATACTCGCTTTGCAGCCAAATGATCAGATCCAGCACGGATTTTCCATAAAACAATAACAGTCCATGCGGTTTATTCAGGTATTATAAACCCACAGCAATAGAAAGTTCATCTCAAAACAGCATAGCATCCATGATAGAGATCCACTCTGTTAACCCAGTAGTCATACAGGCTATGCAATGTCCAATACGCAGGGTCTCTAGCCTCACAGTTACCTCACCCCGTCAGGGTTACCTCATGGTTGCTTCACCACACTGCAGACGTCCATTCCCTCCCTGGAAACTTTCAGATACATGCAGTTATTATACACACAGGCACTTCAGGAAGGCAGACTCCTCTTCCTAGCACAGTCGGTCTGGCGAGACCTTCCATATGGACCAACCGGGTCCCAGCATTCACTCATGTGACCTACCCTGGCCACCTTATATGGTCCGTAGCCACGCCCACCAGGTCACATGGCTATGACCTCATCACAGGTCCTACAAGCATTCATACATTCTTTACTATGGCATTCTAGACACACCCCTGGGTGGATTTTTAGGTAGCTGGTTCAACCCGTCTCACCAGCTACCTGGAAAGCTCTCCCTGACACAGTGTAACAGAAGCTCAGCAGTACCTTTGCTGATCAACACACATATTCAAGCTTCCATCCCAAGGCCACCTACCTTGGGATACCTAACGATCATTCAGCATCCTGCCACTCATCCTATCTCCTTGGACACCCAGACAGTGCCCCCTAGTGGACACAGTGCTCACTACACCACATTATATATATATATATATATATATATATATATATATATAAATCAGGGGTGGACACTGACAGCTTGGGGCCCCTGTGCAAGAAATGTGTCTGGGCCCCCTTCCTTTTATGGTGACAAAGCTACATATACATATAGCCACACACACATACATATTACATAGTCTCCTTTATTATGTATATTGCTGTCCCTTTTACAGTGCCCTCTCTTGTTATGTACAGTACCTTCCCTTACATATTGGATTATATTGAGCCCTGTTTTTAATTACATACCATCCTGTCTTGTTAGCTGTAAAATGCAATGATGGCTGATGGAGCATGGGTAAGCTTCCTTTCTAATGGAGGAGCTGATGGACTGGTCATCTGATCACCGGCTCCTCGATCAGCAGTCATATTAAATCTAAAAAGAGAGGGGACTATGTGAATAACAAAATTAAGAAGAATACACTTTGTAAGAGACAGCACTACACATAACAGCAGAGAAAGCTATATAATAAGGGACGGCACCATATATAACTAGAGATGATGGTACGTAATAAGAGATGGTGTTATACATAATAAAAGAGGAAACTATGTAACTAAGGATGGTGTTATATAGAATTAGTGAGTACACTATATGCTAAGGGACTGTGTTATACATAATAAGTACTTATACTATATGCTAAGAGACTGTGTTATGCCAAATAAGTGCGTACACTATATACTAAGGGACTGTGTTAGACATAATAAGCGATAATGTCTTCATCCACCTCCCCCTGTTCCTAAGGCCATTTTAAGTCCCCCTTCCTCCCATCCTAATCCCCCACACCCCTCATTGTCCTCCTCCCCCCATATCCCATTATTTTCCTCTCCCCACCCCATCATTGCCCTCTTCACCACCTCCATCATTTCCTCCACCCCCACCACCTCCATTATTGCCCTTTCCACTACCACCATCATTGCATTCTTCCCCACCACACCCTTCATCATTTCTTTTTCCCCCACCACTCCATCATTGCACTTTCCACCACCTCCATTATTGCTTTCCCCCCACCACCCCATCATTGCCCTCTCCATCACCCCCATCATTGCCTTCTACCCATCACTCCCATCATTGCCTTTTCCATCACCCCCATCATTGCCTTCTCTCCATCACCCCCATCATTGCCTTCTGCCCATCAATCCCATCATTGCCTTCTCCATCACCCCATCATTGCCTTCTCCCCATCACCCATCATTGCCTTCTCCCCATCACTCCCCTCATTGCCTTCTCCATCACCCCATCATTGCCTTCTCCTTCACCCCATCATTGCCTTCTCCATCACCCCATCATTGCCTTCTCCCCATCACTCCCATCATTGCCTTCTGACCATCCCTCCCATCATTGCCTTATCCATCACCCCATCATTGCTTTCTCCATCACCCCATCATTGCCTTCTCCCCATCACTCCCATCATTGCCTTCTCCATCAGCCACATCATTGCCTTCTCCCCATCACTGCATTCTCCCTATCACTACCTTCTCCCCATCACCCATCATTGACTTCTCCCCATCACTCCCATCATTGCCTTCTCCATCACCGCCATCATTGCCTTCTGACCATCCCTCCCATCATTGCCTTTTCCATCACCCCATCAGTGCCTTCTCCATCACCCCATCATTGCCTTCTCTGTCACCCCATCATTGCCTTCTCCCCATCACTCCCATCATTGCCTTCTCCATTACCGCCATCATTGCCTTCTGGCCATCCCTCCCATCATTGCCTTTTCCATCACCCCATCATTGCCTTCTACATCACCCCATCATTGCCTTCTCCCCATCACTCCCATCATTGCCTCCTCCATCAGCCACATCATGCCTTCTCCCCATCACTGCCTTCTCCCCATCACTGCCTTCTCCCCATCACTCCCATCAGTGGCTTCTCCATCACTTCCATCGTTGCCTTCTCCCCATCACTCCCATTGTTGCATTCTCGACTCACTTAAGCAAAATTTTTGTTCAGGAAAATGCAATCATATAGTGAACATATATTTCCCTTAAAAGCAATAGTTTTAATTCTTCTTTATAAAAAACACCTAACCCAATGTGAAGGGTAATAAAAAAAAAAAAGAAAAATACAGTAATCATGGATCACCATGTGTATCTGGGGATGTGTAAATCACTGCTATATGAACCAGGTACATATGAAAAACTAAAGGGAGACCCAACCTCAATATATCAGGAGGACCTTGTGAACATTTTGACAGAAGCTAGGGAGGAAGGTTTATAGTCTGAAAATGAATGGAAATTGTTTCAACCGAGAAACTCCATCATACCAACCTTGTATGCACTCCCTAAAGTTCACAAAGGTTTGGTGCCATTGAAGGGATGCCCGATTGTAGCCGGGATTGATTCATTAACACAAAACAGTGGTATCTTCCTTGATAAAATGCTCAGGTAGTTCATGACATCACTTCCCTCATATGTCCATGATACCTTACACCTCCTAAGTTTGTTAGAAGGGATTACTGTGAGTGCTGACACATGGGTGGCCTCCATTGACGTGGAGGCACTTTACAGTAGTATACCCCACAGATGTGGGATGAGAGCCATCAATCACTTTCTGCAAACTAGAGTAATTGAGTGTCGGAGACATAATTTGTTGTGAGTTCATTTTCCCTTTCACCATTGAGGTCTGATGAACTCCCTCTTCTGGTGAAGGAGGGTAGTGAGGGTGATTACCAGGCACCTGGGCAGGATGATGGTGACTGGGTGACTGGAGTTGCTGGCTGGAAGTGGGGCAGCCGACGCCCTTCTGCCTTGCTGGTGATTTCTCAGAGGGATTCTAGGAAACCAGTCTGATTCCTGCTCCTCTAAAGCTAAGTTTTCTGCTCTGCTTTTTGCATTTGTGTTTTGGTTTTGTTTTGCATTGTTTTTCTGGATTTCTGCCATTCCCTGCTGGGGTGAGCTGAATTCCTTTTTGCTCTGTCTTCAGAAAATACCTGAGTACTGATATAGTCTTTTTGAAGCCTAGCGTCTTCAGGGCTTTTTTGCCTATCAGTCTGTTGGCTCTTGTTTTGATAGGGTTTTGGCGGATTGCAGACAGCAGCTTTTCTATCCTGTCCTATTTAGTTAGCTTGGGCCCCATCATTTGCTCTGCCTATCTTTCTATCTGTGTGAGTGTTTTTTCATCTTGCTTCACCGTCATTATATGTTGGAGGCTTCCTATTGCTTTGGGGTCTGCTCTGGGGCAGTTTAGATTTCCCTTTCTGTCTTTAGGCTATTTAGTTCTCCGACTGTGATCGAGGGGTCTAGGGCACCGTAGGAACCCCCCACGGCTACTGCTAGTTGTTGTTGATAGGTTCAGGGGTCTGCAATCCGATAGCTGCCAACTTCTCTGGTTTTCTGGAATTAGCTAGTATTTCTGTTTTTGCCTCCTATGGTGACTCATTCATAACAGAATCACCAGCCATACCGCAGATCCTACGGTACTCAATAGCAGGAAAGAATTGAAAAAAAAAAAAAAAAAAAAGTGTGTATATTTTTTCCTCTATATCTCTGAGGCCGTAGGGGGATTTTTTTTTTCTCTCAATGGAGATAAAGCAATTGTCTGATCGTGTGGAGCAGCTCGCTGCGGAAGTGCGGGGAATTTCCGCCTACCTTGCTCATTCACATGCTGCTGAACCAAAGATCCCTACTCCTGATGTGTTTTTTGGGGATCGGTCTAAATTTTTGAATTTCAAAAATAATTGTAAATTATTTTTTGCCTTAAAACCTAACTCGTCAGGGAGCTCCGCGCAGCGGGTTAAAATTGTTATCTCTTTGCTGCGTGGTGATCCCCAGGATTGGGTATTTTCTTTGAAACCAGATGATCCTATTCTGACTAATGTGAACACATTTTTTTCAAGCCTTAGGGTTGTTGTATGACGAACCTAATGCTATTGATCAGGCTGAAAAGACCCTGTTGGCATAGAGCCAGGGTCGAGATTCTGCAGAATTGTACTGTCAAAAATTCCGAAAGTGGGCGGTCCTTACTACCTGGAATGATAATGCCTTGGCAGCTCGCTTTCGGAAGGGCTTGTCAGAAGCCGTAAAAGATATTATGGTGGGATTTCCTGTTCCCTCTGGTCTTGACGATTCTATGTTATTAGCCATTCAGGTTGATCGGCGTTTACGTGAACGCAGGACTGCACGAGAGGTGTTGCCACCTGTTGAACAAATGTCTGAACCTATGCAATGTGATAGAGTTTTGTCCAGGGAGCAACGTCAGGAGTTCAGAAGGCGTAATAAGCAGTGTTTTTTTTGTGGAGATGCCTCGCATATTATTTCTGTCTGTCCTAAACGAGAGAAACGCTTTGCACACACGTTTTCTGTGGGTGGTGTTCAACCTAAGTTTCTTCTGGCAATTACTCTGATCTGCTCCCTGTCCACATTTTCCGCCAAGGCTTTTGTGGATTCGGGAGCAGTGCTGAACCTAATGGACTTGGATTTTACACCACTGCGGACGCCTATCCCTTTGAGGGGGATTGATGCTACTCCTTTGGCAAAAAATAAACCTCAGTTTTGGACCCAGGTGGTAAGGCGGGTCACCCCAGACCATCAAGAAAATTGCAGATTTTTGATGTTGCATAATTTGCATGATACCATTGTTCTGGGGTTTCCCTGGTTGCAAATTCATAATCTAGTTTTGGACTGGAAATCTGTGTCTGTAGTGAGTTGGGGTTGTCGGTGTGCCCTTAGTGAGGCTCCGGTTTTTTCCACCTCTCTTCAGTCGCATGATGTTCCTGACTATTTGGCGGACTTTTATGATGTATTTAGTGAGAATGAATCTGTGTCTTTGCCTCCTCATAGGAGTTATGACTGTGCAATTGAACTGAGCCTGGGGTGTAAATTTCCCAAGGGTCGGCTCTTCAATTTATCTGTACCCGAGCTCGAGGCTATGCGATCCTATATTAAGGAGGCTTTGGAGAAGGGTCATATTAGACCATCCTCTTCACCCTTAGGTGCCGGGTTTTTTTTCGTGGCCAAAAAGGATGGTTCATTAAGGCCTTGCATTGATTATCGTGCCCTCAACAAAATTACTATTAAATATCAGTATCCGTTACGCCTGATTTCGGATCTATTCTCCAGAGTTAAAGGTGCTTGCTGGTTTACCAAGCTTGACCTCAGGGGCGCGTATAATCTTATACGCATTAAGCATGGGGATGAATGGAAGACGGCGTTTAATACTCCGGAGGGACATTTTGAGTACCTGGTGATGCCTTTTGGGCTCACTAATGCCCCTTCTGTCTTCCAGTGCTTCATGAACGACATTTTCCGGGACTTTGTGGATACATTTTTGATTATCTATCTGGATGATATTTTGATCTTCTCCAAGGATTGGGATTCTCATGTGGAACATGTTCGGACTGTGTTCCGGATCTTGAGGGAGAATTCCTTGTATGTCAAAGGATCGAAATGCCTTTTTGGGGTACAGAGGATTTCATTTTTGGGATTTATTTTGTCTCTGTCAACTATTGAAATGGACCCGGCCAAGGTACAGGCCATTTATGATTGGGTTCAGCCCACTTCTTTGAAGGCCCTCCAGAAGTTTTTGGGTTTTGCTAATTTTTATCTGAAATTTATAGCAAAATTTTCTAGTATTGCCAAGAAATTGACTGATCTGACTAAGAAGGGTGCTGATGTGTTGAATTGGTCTCCGGAGGCTGTTTCTTCCTTTCAGGAGCTGAAGCGAAGATTCACTTCTGCCCCGGTTTTGCGGCAACCTGATGTCTCACTCCCGTTCCAGGTAGAGGTGGATGCTTCTGAGATTGATGCAGGACATTTTTTGTCCCAAAAGGATCCTGTAACATCTAAAATGAATCCCTGTGCTTTCTTTTCCCGAAAGTTCTCTCCATCTGAACGTAACTATGATGAGGGGAATCGGGAACTGTTAGCCATGAAATGGGCATTTGAGGAGTGGAGACATTGGTTTAAGGGAGCTAAACATCAAGTCGTGGTCCTCACTGACCACAAGAATTTGATTTACCTGGAGCCGGCCAAACGCTTGAACCCTAGACAGGCTAGGTGGGCCTTGCTTTTTACATGTTTTGATTTTGTGGTCTCTTTTCTTCCTGGCACTAAGAATGTCAAGGCTGATGCTCTCTCTAGGAGCTTCTTTGCTGATTCTCCTGTGGTGACTAAGCCTGCTACCATCTTAGGCGAAGGGGTAGTTCTTTCTGCCATCTCGCCCGATTTGAGATGTGCTCTGGAAGAGTTCCAGGAGGACAAACCTGAGCGTTGTCCCAGTGGAAAGTTGTATGTTCCTGACCAGTGGAAGAAGAGAGTGATGTCTGAAGTTCATTGCTCTGCATTGGCTGGTCATCCAGGTATTTTTGGTACTACAGATCTGGTGAGTCGGTCTTTTTGGTGGCCCGCCTTGTCTCGTGATGTCAGGAATTTTGTGCAGTCCTGTGGGACTTGCTCCCAGTCTAAACCTTGTTCTTGCTCTAGTGGGTTGTTGATGCCTTTGCCGGTCCCCAGGAGGCCATGTACCCATATTTCAATGGATTTCATCTCTGATATGCCTGTCTCTCAGAGAATGACTGTTATTTGGGTGATTTGTGATAGGTTCTCTAAGATGGTTCATCTTGTACCACTCCCTAAGTTGCCATCTTTCTCTGAGTTGGTGCCCCTGTTTTTGCAACAGGTAGTTCGCTTGCACGGGATTCCTGAGAACATTGTATCTGACAGAGGAGTTCAGTTTGTGTCTAGATTTTGGAGGACTTTCTGTTCCAAGCTGGGAATTCAGTTGTCCTTCTCCTCTGCTTTTCACCCTCAGACCAATGGGCAGACGGAGAGAACAAACCAGACCTTGGAGTCGTATTTGAGATGTTTTATTTCCGCTGATCGGGATGATTAGGTTTCATTTTTGCCCTTGGCCAAATTTGCTTTAAATAATAGAGCTAGTTCTGCCTCTTTGATGTCACCTTTTTTTTGCAACTTTGGGTTTCATCCTCGATTTTCTTCAGGGCAGGTGGAGCCTTCTGCCTGCCCAGGTTTTGACACTGTGGTGGAGAGAATGCACCAGATCTGGGACCAAGTGGTGGATAAGTTATCTCTCTCCCAGGAAAAGGCCCAGCGGTTTTCCAACCGATATAGGACCATTGGTCCCCAGTTTAAGGTTGGTGATATGGTTTGGTTATCATCAAAAAATATCGCTATGAAGGTGGCTTCTCCTAAGTTTAAGCCTAGATTTATTGGACCTTAAAAGATTTTGGAGATTATTAATCCAGTCTCTTTTCGTTTGGCTCTTCCTGTCACATTTAAAATCCATAATGTGTTTCATAAGTCCTTGTTGAAGAGGTTTGTTGAACCAGTTGTTCCTGGGGTGGCACCTCCGGACCCTGTATTGGTTGAAGGTAACATGGAATATGAGGTAGAGAAGATACTGGATTCCCGTCTGGCTAGACGGAGACTCCAGTATTTGGTTAAGTGGAAGGGCTATGGTCAGGAGGATAATTCCTGGGTCTCTGCCTCTGATATTCATGCCAAAAGATTGGTGCGTGCCTTTCATCGGGCTCACCCTGATCGCCCTGGTGGCGTGGATGAGGGTTCGGTGACCCCTCCTCAAGGGGGAGGTACTGTTGTGAGTTCATTTTCCCCTTCACCATTGAGGTCTGATGAACTCCCTCTTCTGGTGAAGGAGGATAGTGAAGCTGATTACCAGGCACCTGGGCAGGATGATGGTGACTGGGTGACTGGAGTTGCTGGCTGGATGTGGGGCAGCCGACGCCCTTCTGCCTTGCTGGTGATTTCTCAGAGGGATTCTAGGAGACCAGTCTGATTCCTGCTCCTCTAAAGCTAAGTTTTCTGCTCTGCTTTTTGCATTTGTGTTTTGGTTTTGTTTTGCCTTGTTTTTCTGGATTTCTGCCATTCCCTGCTGGGGTGAGCTGAATTCCTTTTTGCTCTGTCTTCAGAAAATACCTTAGTACTGATATAGTCTTTCTGAAGCCTAGCATCTTCAGGGCTTTTTTCCCTATCAGTCTGTTGGCTCTTGTTTTGATAGGGTTTTGGCAAATTGCAGAAAGCAGCTTTTCTATCCTGTCCTATTTAGTTAGCTTGGGCCCCATCATTTGCTCTGCCTATCTTTCTATCTGTGTGAGTGTTTTTTCATCTTGCTTCACCGTCATTATATGTTGGGGGCTTCCTATTGCTTTGGGGTCTGCTCTGGGGCAGTTTAGATTTCCCTTTCTGTCTTTAGGCTATTTAGTTCTCCGGCTGTGATCGAGAGGTCTAGGGCACCGTAGGAACCCCCCACGGCTACTGCTAGTTGTTGTTGATAGGTTCAGGGGTCTGCAATCCGATAGCTGCCAACTTCTCTGGTTTTCTGGACTTAGCTAGTATTTCTGTTTTTGCCTCCTCCTGTGACTCATTCATAACATAATTGTTTTATTGAAAAACTTCTGTTTTTTTGTCTAACGCACAACTACTTTCTCTTTGATGGGGAGTACTTCCACCAGCTCAGGAGTACTGCGATGGGGAGCCCCTGTGCCCCCACGTATGCAAATATCTTCCTGGGCTGGTGGGAGGAAACCCATATTTTTGGAGAAGGAGATGAGTGGTGGAACCAGTATATCAGCCTCTGGGCCAGATATATTGACGATATTTTGGTCTTTTGGTCTGGCCCAGAGGTTGAGTTCCGCCGCTTTGTGGAGACCATCAACATTAATCAGGTTGGACTCAGATTTACTTCTGAGCAGCATGACAGAAGTATAAATTTCCTGGACTTGACAATTTCTAAAGAGCCTGATGGGAGCATCAGGACTTGTACTTATCGTAAGCCCACGTCTACTAATAATCTTTTGAGATGGACAAGCCACCACCCCGTTCCCCTTAAAAGGGGAATACCAAAGGGGCAATTTATGCGTATAAGGAGAAACTGCATGGATTTTAGTACTTTTAGAAGGCAGGCGGATGACTTATATGACAGATTTAGAGCTCGAGACTATTCTTGTGAGGTTTTGGATGGCCCGTATAATGAAGCCCTCTTTGCTGATAGGCAATCTCTTTTGAGGGAAAGAGATGTTGGGGATCAGGGATCCAATCCAGTTAGGTTGATTGGAACATATAACGGTCAATCTGAGAGAGTATATCAAGTCCTCAAAAAAGCACTGGTGCTTTTAAGTGCTTTTAAGGGAAATATATGTTCACTACATTGTTGCATTCTCCCTATCACCCCCATCATTGCCTTCTCCCCATCACCCCAGTGATGGGGAGAAGGCAATGATGGGGTGATGGAGAAGGCAATGATGGGGTGATGGAAAAGGCAATGATGGGAGGGATAGTCAGAAAGCAATGATGGTGCCTGGCAGGAAGCAGGATGGATCCTTGCAGCTCCACTCCTGCTACTTTCTCTTGCAGGCAGAGGAGCTGCTGGGATCGCTCCCTGCCCACCACACATGAGGGCAATCTGACCAGGGGCCCCCCGGAGCCTCGGGCCTGGAGAAACCAGCCAGATTGCCCTCATTATTAGCCACCCTGCAGAGGCCCCCTGGAGCCTCTGGGCCCCTGTGCAGCCGCACCTGTTGAACCGGCGGTATGTCCGCCCATGATATATATACTTAGTGTTATTTCTAAAATTCATTCCTCATGGCTGTTTGGTGTCTAACTCGATTATCCAGAAGGCTTCTGTAAGTAACAGGTTTTTCCTCCACTTACCACCCTATAAGGACAATTAACCCTCTCAACTTCAAAAAAGTAAGATTGTTAATGTTCCCTCCATGTATTTCTAAAAAATGTTTGAAAACTCCTGATTATGCTCTGTTTTTATTGATTGTATTCTGCGAGTGTTCTGAAATCCCCTTTTTTAATTTGTGGATGGTACAACCTGTATATTTGAGATTGGGAGTATTGCATTGCACACAGCACACCATATACTTGTGTTGCAGTTAATTAATATTTTGTGTGTCATTGATCTTATTTGTCTTGTGCGCATATTGGCACATATTACATTTTGCACCCGCACACTTAAAGAAACCCCTCATTGAAAGGCAGGTGGATTTAGTTCCTCTGGCAACAAAGTTGAATCATTCTGACAAAATATAATTAAGGACTGGGTCCTGGAAAAGAACCGGTATGTATTTACTAATGATCTTTTTAATCTCATCATACTGTAGATTGTGTGGGGAATTGAAAACCGTCATGTTATTTTTTTCAGAATGTATGATTTTTTTGGAAACCTTTTTCTAATATATTAATGATATATGTCATGATATAGTCCCCACTTTAATCAATGATATAAGGATGGTATGTTCTTTATAGCCCCTTTTCATCAACCTTTCTTTGATCACGGTGCTTTCCTTTTGGAATACTTCAGTTTTGGAGCATGGTTTCTTAGCCCTAATAAATTCCCCATAGGGGATGGAATTTATAGTATGGATGGGATGACAGCTGTCGTACGTAGCGTTGTATTGCCGCTGACCATTTTTTAGTGCATTCTAAAGATTATGTTTCCCAAATCTAGACTGCCTTCCAATGTGAGGTCCAAAAAATCTGTTTTTTTATTTGGCCCAGAAAAAATAAAAGACAAATTAATCTCATTAGCATTAATGTATTGTATGAAACCATGGATAATGGACAGATCTCTCCTCTCCAGACAATCAATATGTCACCCAAATACCTTCGGTTCTCCTTGGAGCAGCAACGCCATATTGTGAACGGTCCTGAGATTGACTAACACAGTGAGGCTTTAAACTTTTTTTCTCACTATATGAATATGGCTGAGAAATGTAGCTGAGGAAAATGTTTCAATGATAATTGGGTGTGTTATATAACACAAAAAAGGACCACAAAGCACAATGACACTTGCTGGATCAAAATACATTCAATTTTTTCAGGCCCCATGAAAAAAACTGCGGCTAGGAGTGATTCTTACTAAATTAGAATATCATTTCAGTTCTTCAATACAAAGCGTGAAATTCATATTATATAGTCATTACAAACAGAGTGATCTGTTTCAAGTGTTAATTTCTTTTAATGTTGATCATAATGGCTTACAGCCAGTGAAAACCCAAAAGTCATCTCAGTAAATTACAATACTTTATAACAACAGCTTAAAAAATGTCAAATTTGCCAACAGACTGCACAGGCCTAATCCGTCTGCAGACTGGATTCTGTCACTCTCCCTGCTCCTGCGACTCTCTCTCCCTTGGCTAAATGCAGATTTTATGTGCTGCAAACCATTAGCCCTTACAAGGGCTGTTAATATGATGGCTCAGTTTCAGCACCACTATCAAATGTTCAATATTCCGATTCGTTATACTGTGCACACAGGCCTAGATAAGCACTCTCTCCCTCCAATATGAAATGTCACATAGCTGTGCAATGGCATCAGTGTGTTGAGACGGGCGGCGCCTGTCCTTATAATCCCTGATGATTACAAACAGCCAATCACAATAATACTATAACCATGATGGCTTCGACATTACAGTGACTCACACGCAATCCCTGCATGCTTATTGGCTGCGTAACAGGTGCCAATGATGCGGGACAGGGATTCGAGTTTTACATCGAGCACCGCCAATAACTCGCCGAGTAATGAGCACAACTGAGCAACGTGATACATGAGTGATAACTGAGTATCACAGAGCACGTTCGCTCATTCCGACAACTAATCTGTCACTGTCTGAGGCAACAGAATAAACTTCACCCTCATTGCCTGCTATGTGATATTCTCTTGAGCTAGAATTCAAGCACAAAACAATGTTTATTCTGAATTTGAATACATGCCACAGAACCATGATCTCATTGGCGATATTATGAGATTCTCTATGGAGGCTGGAACCATACCGAGAATGCCAAATACATGTGACTGTACGTATCACTGGTAAAAATTAAGTTTTCCCTGTTGATATATTTGGCAACAGTGGTGCTAAAATTAATATAATAATAAATAAACTAAATGTAAAGGATATTTATAAGCTAATAAACATAACGTAAATGTACAGTAATTGAACATGTCTGACAACTAGTGTTGAGCGATACCATCCGATATCGTGAAATATTGTATCGGATTGGATCGGACCGATACCCAAAAAGTATCGGGTATCGCTGATTCCGATACCGGAAACCAATGCAAGTCAATGGGACAGCCTTTATTACCAGAACCCGAGAACTTTCGGGAAAGGAAGGCACAGGGATTCATTTTAGAAGTCACTGGATCTTTTTGGGACAAAACAGCTCCTGCACCAATCTCCAAAGCATCTACCTCTACCTGAAATGGAAGTGAGACATCAGGTTGACGTACAACCGGAGCAGAAGTGAACCTCCGCTTCAGCTCCTGAAATGCCAAAACAGCCTCTGGAGACCAATTCAGCATATCAGCGCCCTTCTTGGTCAGATCAGTCAGTGGTTGGGCAATACCAGAAAAATTAGCTATAAATTTACGATAAAAATTAGCAAAACCCAAAAACTTCTGGAGAGCCTTCAAAGAAGTGGGCTGAACCCAATAATAAATGGCCTGTACCTTGGCCGGGTCCATTTCAATAGTTGACGGAGACAAAATAAATCCCAAAAATGAAATCCTCTGTACTGTACACCAAAAAGGCATTTTGATCCCTTAACATACAGGGAATTCTCCCTCAAAATCCAGGAACACAGTTCGAACATGTTCCACATGAGAATCCCAATCACTGGAAAAGATCAGAATATCATCAAAATAGATGATCAAAAACTTGTCCACAAAGTCCCGGAAAATATCATTCATGAAGGATTGGAAGACAGAAGGGGCATTAGTGAGCCCAAAAGGCATCACCAGGTACTCAAAATGTCCCTCCGGAGTATTAAACGCCGTCTTAATAATAATAATAATCTTTATTTATATAGCGCCAACATATTCCGCAGCGCTTTACAGTTGAACAGTTTCAAACACAACAGTCATAAGTAACAACGTTAACAATACAATAATTAAAGCGAAATAAGACGACCCTGCTTGTGGAGCTTACAATCTACAATGAGGTGGGGGAGATACAAAGCATAGGTTTGTATTTACAATGATGTATTTACAATGACGGTCCAGCCATCTTCAGGGGGTGGGGGTTAGATGGAGATAGTGAATGGGCTACACACACACAAACATAACATGACTTTGATTACTGAATGTGATAGGCCGCTCTGAACAAATGTGTTTTGAGCGAGCGCCTAAAACTATGCAAATTGTGGATGATCCTAATATCTTGGGGTAGAGCATTCCAGAGGATTGGCGCAGCACGGGAGAAGTCTTGGAGTCGGGAGTGGGAGGTACGGATTAGGGCAGAGGTTAGTCGAAAGTCATTTGCAGAGCGCAGCGGTCGGTTAGGCCGATAGACAGAAATGAGGGAGGAGATGTAAGGGGGTGCCGCACTGTGGAGAGCTTTGTGGGTGAGAACAAGTACTTTGAATTGTACCCTGTAATGAATTGGCAGCCAGTGTAACGACTGGCGAAGAGCGGACGCGTCTGAGTAACGATTAGCCAGATGGACAACCCTGGCTGCTGCATTAAGGATAGACTGGAGAGGGGAGAGTCGAGTGAGAGGGAGGCCAATTAATAGAGCATTACAGTAGTCCAGGCGGGAGTGGATCAGGGCGACAGTGAGAGTTTTTGTTGTTTCCATGGTGAGAAAAGGGCGGATTCTAGAGATGTTCTTTAGGTGTAAGCGGCATGAGCGGGCAAGAGATTGTATATGGGAGGTGAAGGAGAGATCGGAGTCGAACATAACACCCAGACAGCGTGCCTGCTGTCGGGGTGTTATTATGGTGCCACCCACAGAGAGGGAAATGTCAGATTTAGGGAGGTTAGTAGATGGTGGGAGCAGAAGAAGTTCAGTTTTGGAGAGGTTGAGTTTCAGATAGAGAGCAGACATGATGTTGGAGACTGCAGACAGACAGTCAGTGGCGTTCTGTAGTACAGCGGAGGTAAGGTCAGGGGATGATGTGTACAGTTGTGTGTCATCAGCATAAAGATGGTACTGAAAGCCAAATCTGCTGATGGTCTGTCCAATTGGGGCCGTATAGAGAGAGAAGAGAAGGGGGCCAAGGACTGAGCCCTGAGGTACCAGGGCTTCCATTCATCCCCACGCTTGATGCGAATAAGATTATATGCCCCCTGAGGTCAAGCTTAGTAAACCAGCAGGCACCTTTAACTCTGGAGAATAAATCAGAAATCAGCGGTAACGGATACTGATATTTTACCGTAATCTTGTTAAGGGAACGATAGTCAATACAAGGCCTTAATGAACCATCTTTCTTAGCCATGAAAAAAACCCCAACACCTAAGGGTGAAGAGGATGGTCTAATATGACCCTTCTCCAATTACTCCTTAATATAAGATCGCATAGCCTCGTGTTCAGGTACAGATAAGTTGAAAAGCCGACCCTTGGGAAATTTACACCCAGGCCTCAACTCAATTGCACAGTCATATGTCCTATGAGGAGGCAGGGACGCAGACTTCCTCTCACTAAATACATCATAAAAATCAACCAAATTGTCAGGAACATCATGAGACTGGGGAGAGGTGAAGAAAACAGGAGTGTCACCAAGAGCACACCGACAGCCCCAACTCACCACAGACACAGATTTCCAATCCAAAACTAGATTATGGATTTCCAACCAGGGAAAACCCAGAACAATAGTATCATGCAAATTATGCAGTTCCAAAAATCTACAATTTTCTTGGTGGTCTGGGGCGACCCGCATTATCACCTGGGTCCAAAATTGAGGTTTATTCTCCGCCAAAGGAGCAGCATCAATACCCCTCAACGGAATAGGCGTCCGCAGAGGTATCATGGGAAAACCACAACATTTAGCAAAATCCAAATCCATCAGATTCAAAGCCGCTCCTGAATCCACAAAAGCCTTAGCGGAAAATGTGGATAAGGAGCAGATCAGATTAATTGCCAAAAGAAACTTAGGTTGTACACCACCCACAGCAAATGTGTGTGCAAAACGATTCTCTCGTTTAGGGCAGACAGAAATAATATGAGAGGCATCTCCACAGAAAAAAACACAGCTTATTACGCCTTCTATACTCCTGACGTTGCACCCTAGACAAAACTCTATCACACTACATAGGTTCAGACATTCGTTGAACAGGTGGCAACACCTCTCGTGTAGTGTTACATTCACGTAAACGCTGATCAACTTGAATGGCTAATGACATAGAATCATCAAGACCAGAGGGAACAGGAAATCCCACCATAATATCTTTTACGGTTTCTGATAAACCCTTGCGAAAGAGAGCTGCCAAGACACCATCATTCCATGTAGTAAGGATGGCCCACTTTCGGAATTTTTGACAGTATAACTCTGCAGAATCCTGCCCCTGGTTCAATGCCAATAGGGCTTTCTCAGCTTGATCAATAGCATTAGGTTCATCATACAACAACCCCAAGGCTTGAAAAAATGCATCCACATTAGTCAGAATAGGATTTTCAGGTGTCAAAGAAAACGCCCAATCCTGGGGATTGCCGCGCAGCAAGGAGATGACAATTTTAACCTGCTGCGCAGAGCTCCCCAATGAGTTAGGCTTCAAAGCAAGAAATAATTTACAATTATTCTTAAAATTCAAAAATTTAGACCAATCCCCAGAAAACACATCAGGAGTATGGATTTTTGGTTCAACAGCATGAGATTGAGCGAGATAGGCGGAAATTCCCCACACTTCAGCAGCGAGCTGCTCCACACGATCAGACAATTGCTTAATCTCCATCAAGGAAAAAATCCTCCTACGGCCCCAGAGAAAAAGAGTTAAAAATACATAAAAAAAAGAAAAAAATTCTGACACTTTTTTTTCTTTCCTGCTTTTGAGTACCCTAGAATCTGCGGTATGGCTGGTGATTCTGTTTTGAATGAGTCACCAAGGAGGAAAAACAAAATCAAGCCAAGCCACAGAAAACCAGAGAGGTTTGCAACTAAGCGGATTGCAGACCCCTGATCCTATCCACACAACTAGGAGTAGCCGTGGAGCATGCATACGATGATCCTAGACGCCTTGTCACAGCCGTAGAACTAAATAAGCCTAAAGCAAAAAAAGGGGAAATCTAAACTGCCACAGAGCAGACCCCAAAGCAATAGACAGCCCCCAAACATGTATTGTCGGTGAGACAAGATGAAAACACAAACACAGATAGAAAAATAGGCTGAGCAAATGATGGGGCCAACACTAACTAGAAAGGACAGGAAAGGAAAGATGCTGTCTGCAATCACACACAAAACCCTGCCAAAAAATGTCCAACACTTTCTGATAACAAAAAACCCTGAAGTCGCTAGACTTCAATTCCCTATATCAGCACTCTGGTAAAGTCTGAAGACAGAGCAAAAAGAGACCAATCTGATCAGGGACAAAAAGCAAACTGGCATAAACAGAGACATATGAATGGAAATTCAGCACAGCCCCAGCAGAAAATGAGTTCACAACAGGGTGCTTGTCTTATTGGCACTACGGAACCAGACTTTATTACCAGAACCCGCAGCCCACATAGGAAGCACCTAAACTGCAGGCACCATAGACTCGGCTAACCCGACCGCAACACGACAGGACAACGAATTGGTGGCAAAGTGACGTTGACACTACCCGTAAACAGCAGGCTTGCTGGACCAAGGCTGGGCAGGAGGGAGTACCCGTGCCAAAGACACTGCCGAGAACCAGCTGACGGTGCTGGAACCCGGAGGGGCAGCAGAAGGAACAAGAGCCAATGGCACTACCAAGGACCAGCTGATGGTGCTGGAACCCGGTTACTAAGCAGGAGGCACCTGTGATAGAAAGCAATACCAAGGACCAGCAGACGTTTCTGGAAATCGGATACCGAGAAGGAGGCACCTCAGCCAAAGGCACTGCCGAGAACCAGCTGACGGTGCTGGAACCCGGATGGGTAGCAGAAGCTGCAAGAGCTAATGGAACTAGTGAGGACTGGGCAGGAGGGAGTACCTGTGCCAAAGACACTGCCAAGAACCAGCTGACACTGCTGGAACCCGGAGGGGCAGCAGAAGGAACAAGAGCCAATGGCACAACCATGGACCAGCTGACGGTGCTGTAACACGGGTACTAAGCAGGAGGTACCTGTGCTATAAAGCACTACCAAGGACCAGCAGACGTTGCTGGAACTCGGATACCGAGAATGAGGCACCTAAGCCAAAGGCACTGCCGAGAACCAGCTGACAGTACTGGAACCCGGATGGGTAGCAAAAGGTACCCATGAAAAACAAAGTTGCAAGGCCGCGAGCCGGCTACAGTTAACGAAACCCACAGTCCTTACATGGGGTGCTTGTCTTATTGGCACTACGGAACCAGCCTTTATTACCAGAACCCGCAGCCCACATAGGAAGCACCTAAACTGCAGGCACCATAGACTCGGCTCACCCGACCGCAGGCTGAGGCCTAATTGCAGCAAGTTTTATATGTGATGTAGTTTGAATGTGGAGGCAGCAGGAGACATTGCCGGACACACAGCAGGGGAGCAGCTGGCATTACTGAACCCCACTAACACTGGAGCATGTGTTTTTCTCTGTGCAGACGTCACTTCTGAGCAACAACTGGAGATGTTGGAGCCCAGGGTCAATCATGGAGCAGGCTGAGGCCTAATTGCATCAAGTTTTACATTTGATGTAGTTTGAATGTGGAGGCAGCAGGAGACATTTCTGGACACACAGCAGGGGAGCAGCTGGCATTACTGAACCCCACTAACACTGGAGCATGTGTTTTTCTCTGTGCAGATGGCACTTCCGAGCAACAACAGGCGATGTTGGAGCCCAGGATCAATCATGGAGCAGACTGAGGCCTAATTGCAGCAAGTTTTATATGTGATGTAGTATGAATATGGAGGCAGCAGGAGACATTGCCGGACACACAGCAGGAGAGCAGCTAGCATTACTGAACCCCACTAACACTGGAGCATGTGTTTTTCTCTGTGCAGACGGCACTTCCGAGCAACAACTCGCGATGTTGGAGCCCATGGTCAATTATGGAACAGGCTGAGGCCTAATTGCAGCAAGTTTAATATCGGTTGTAGACTACTACTGATTTTAACCGTGCTCCAATTAGGCCTCTGTCTCCACTTTCTCTAGTATTTACCCTGCCCTCCAACACCGCCAGTTGCTGCTCAGAAGTGCCGTCTGCACAATCAACACTTGCTCCTGTGTTACTGGGGCTCAGTCACGTCAGTTAATCCCCTGATGTGTGTCCGACAATGTCTCCTGCTCTGTCCACATTCCCACTACTACTTTTACACCACAAAGTAACAGGCTGATTCTGGATGGTGTAAAAAAGGTGTATAGAGGACTGGGGAGAAATGGAATCGCTCTACAGACATCAGGACACAGTTGGATTCTGTCTGGCCCTGTGTATTTTACACCTCAAAGTAACAGGCTGATTCTGGATGGTGTAAAAAAGGTGTATAGAGGACTGGGGAGAAATGGAATCTCTCTACAGACTTCAGGACACAGTTGGATTCTGTCAGGCCCTGTGTATTTTACACCTCAAGGTAACAGGCTGTTTCTGGATGGTGTAAAAGAGGTGTATAGAGGACTGGGGAGAAATGGAATGTCTCTATAGACTTCAGGACACAGTTGGATTCTGTCAGGCCCTGTGTATTTTACACCTCAAAGTAACAGGTTGATTATGGATGGCGTAAAAAAAGGTGTACAGAGGACTGGGGAGAAATGGAATCTCTCTACAGACTTCAGGACACAGTTGGATTCTGTCAGGCCCTGTGTATTTTACACCTCAAAGTAGCAGGCTGATTCTGGACGATGTAAAAAAGTTGTATAGAGTACTGGGGAGAAATTGAATCTCTCTACAGACTTCATGACACAGTTGGATTCTGTCAGGCCCTGTGTATATTACACCTCAAAGTAACAGGCTGATACTGGATGGTGTAAAAAAAGTTTATAGAGGACTAGGGATAAATGGAATCTCTCTACAGACTTCAGGACACAGTTGGATTCTGTCAGGCCCTGTGTATTTTACACCTCAAAGTAACAGGCTGATTCTGGATGGTGTAAAAGAGGTGTATAGAAGACTGGGGACAAATGGAATCTCTCTACAGACTTCAGGACACAGTTTGAATCTGTCAGGCCCTGTGCATTTTACACCTCAAAGTAACAGGCTAATTCTGGAAGGTGTAAAAAAGGTGTATAGAGGACTGGGGAGAAATGGAATCTCTCTTCAGACTTCATGACACAGTTGTATTCTGTCAGGCCCTGTGTATTTTACACCTCAAAGTAACAGGCTGATTCTGGATGGTGTAAAAAAAAAGGTGTATACAGGACTGGGGAGAAATGCAATCTCTCTACAGACTTCAGGACACAGTTGGATTCTGTCAGGCCCTGTGTATATTACACCTCAAAGTAACAGGCTGATTCTGGATGGTGTAAAAAAGGTGTATAGAGGACTGGGGAGAAATGGAATCTCTCTACAGACTTCAGGACTCAGTTGTATTCTGTCAGGCCCTGTGTATTTTACATCTCAAAGTAACAGGCTGTTTCTGGATGGTGTAAAAGAGGTGTATAGAGGATTGGGGAGAAATGGAATCTCTCTATAGGCTTCAGGAAACAGTTCGATTCTGTCAGGCCCTGTGTATTTTACATCTCAAGCTAACAGGTTGATTATGGATGGTGTAAAAAAGGTGTACAGAGGACTGGGGAGAAATGGAATCTCTCTATAGGCTTCAGGACACAGTTGGATTCTGTCAGGCCCTGTGAATTTTACACCTCAAAGTAACAGGCTGAATCTGTATGGTGTAACAAAGGTGTATAGAGGACCTGGGAGAAGTGGAATCTCTCTTCAGACTTCATGACACAGTTGTATTCTGTCAGGCCCTGTGTATTTTACACCTCAAAGTAACAGGCTGATTCTGGATGGTGTAAAAAAAAAGGTGTATACAGGACTGGGGAGAAATGCAATCTCTCTACAGACTTCAGGACACAGTTGGATTCTGTCAGGCCCTGTGTATATTACACCTCAAAGTAACAGGCTGATTCTGGATGGTGTAAAAAAGGTGTATAGAGGACTGGGGAGAAATGGAATCTCTCTACAGACTTCAGGACTCAGTTGTATTCTGTCAGGCCCTGTGTATTTTACATCTCAAAGTAACAGGCTGTTTCTGGATGGTGTAAAAGAGGTGTATAGAGGATTGGGGAGAAATGGAATCTCTCTATAGGCTTCAGGACACAGTTGGATTCTGTCAGGCCCTGTGAATTTTACACCTCAAAGTAACAGGCTGAATCTGTATGGTGTAACAAAGGTGTATAGAGGACCTGGGAGAAGTGGAATCTCTCTTCAGACTTCATGACACAGTTGTATTCTGTCAGGCCCTGTGTATTTTACACCTCAAAGTAACAGGCTGATTCTGGATGGTGTAAAAAAAAAGGTGTATACAGGACTGGGGAGAAATGCAATCTCTCTACAGACTTCAGGACACAGTTGGATTCTGTCAGGCCCTGTGTATATTACACCTCAAAGTAACAGGCTGATTCTGGATGGTGTAAAAAAGGTGTATAGAGGACTGGGGAGAAATGGAATCTCTCTACAGACTTCAGGACTCAGTTGTATTCTGTCAGGCCCTGTGTATTTTACATCTCAAAGTAACAGGCTGTTTCTGGATGGTGTAAAAGAGGTGTATAGAGGATTGGGGAGAAATGGAATCTCTCTATAGGCTTCAGGACACAGTTGGATTCTGTCAGGCCCTGTGAATTTTACACCTCAAAGTAACAGGCTGAATCTGTATGGTGTAACAAAGGTGTATAGAGGACCTGGGAGAAGTGGAATCTCTCTTCAGACTTCATGACACAGTTGTATTCTGTCAGGCCCTGTGTATTTTACACCTCAAAGTAACAGGCTGATTCTGGATGGTGTAAAAAAAAAGGTGTATACAGGACTGGGGAGAAATGCAATCTCTCTACAGACTTCAGGACACAGTTGGATTCTGTCAGGCCCTGTGTATATTACACCTCAAAGTAACAGGCTGATTCTGGATGGTGTAAAAAAGGTGTATAGAGGACTGGGGAGAAATGGAATCTCTCTACAGACTTCAGGACTCAGTTGTATTCTGTCAGGCCCTGTGTATTTTACATCTCAAAGTAACAGGCTGTTTCTGGATGGTGTAAAAGAGGTGTATAGAGGATTGGGGAGAAATGGAATCTCTCTATAGGCTTCAGGACACAGTTGGATTCTGTCAGGCCCTGTGAATTTTACACCTCAAAGTAACAGGCTGAATCTGTATGGTGTAACAAAGGTGTAGAGAGGACCTGGGAGAAGTGGAATCTCTCTACAGACTTCAGGACACAGTTGGATTCTGTCAGGCCCTGTGTATATTACACCTCAAAGTAACAGGCTGATTCTGGATGGTGTAAAAAAGGTGTTTAGAGGACTGGGGAGAAATGGAATCTCTCTACAGACTTCAGGACACAGTTGTATTCTGTCAGGCCCTGTGCATATTACACCGCAATGTAACAGGCAGAAATTGCAGAGTGTATGACAAACTACAAGGTGTATGTAGAATTGGGCAGTATTGGAATCTCCCTAGAGTGTAGGTCTGTAAGAACGGACAAACTCCTCGGCTTTTCCTTACAGAGTCACACAGAGCTTCAATTTGGCCGTGATAACAGCCGGTACACGGTACTGTGTGAGAAGCGTACACGTACAACGCTGTGCGGTGTGTGTATGTAAAATTGTCAAGCTCCGTGTTTTTGTATACAGACTGACACACGCTCTCTCTAGTATTGAATGTAACAAACAGCAAATATACGAAACTGTTTGAAAACCTGCAAAACTCTTAAGGTGTAGGTCTGTAAGAATGGACAAACTCCTTGGCTTTTCCTTACAGAGTCACACACAGATTGTCAAGCTCCGTGTTTTTATATACGGACTGACACACATTGTCTCTCTCTAGTTTTGAATGTAATCAAACAGCAGATATATGAAACTGTTTGAAAAACGGACAAATCTCTAAGGTGTAGGTCTGTAAGAACAGACAAACTCCTCGGCTTTTCCTTACACAGTCACACACAGATAGCTTCAATTTGGCCATGATAACAGCCGGTATACGGTACTGTGTGAGGAGCATACACCGGTGTACGGTGTGTGAAAAAATGAACGCTCAGTACCTCACCAGGACAAAACAATAAATTTGGATTGCTTTTAAAAAAGCAGTTTGAACACCAGTATGCACACAGCAATGCAGGTAGCCTTAAAAGGCAGCCTAATCACCACCAGCGATGCTGCACAAAAGCAAAAATCTTCACCTTTCACTGCACACTAACTACAGTGAAAAGCGCTATCAGTAGAAGCGTTTTTTTTTCTTTTGGCCTTCCTAGCGCTCTCTACAGAATCATCAGCAGCAGCAGCTCTCCCTATTCTGAGATCAGCATAAGTAACATGGCAGTCGGTGTGCACTCCCTTTTATACCCCCTGTGACGCCATACAAAGCAAGCCAATCACTTGCATGCCCTTCTCAAAGATGGTGGTGACCGCTGCCTATGTCATCACGCTGCCCACAGTGTCTGTTCTTCCTGATTGGTTGAAAAAGGGCGCTAAAGCATCTTTTGAAGTGCGACTTTGGCGCGATGGTCGCCGACCTCGTGGCCGACCTCACGCTAAGGTCAGGTTTCGTTTCCTGAAACCCGACTTTGGCGAAAATCGGCGACTTTTGAATTTTTTTGACCCGTTTCACTCAACTCTACTGCTAATGCTTTGCATTAATTACTGAAAATCACCTGAAGGGTTAATAAACTATTTGACAGAAGTTTTCAATACGTCATGGGGTGCAGTTTTTAAAATGGTATCACTTTTTGGGGTTTTCCAATATATAGCACCCCAAAGTCACTTCATACCTGGATAGGTCCCTCAAAAAATAAATTTTGTAACTTTCCTTGAAAAAATGAAAAATTACTGCTACATTTTTAAACCTCCTAAAAGCCTATTAAAATAAACTAGCGCTTTAAAAATAGTGGTGATGTAAGGCAGACATGTGGGAAATGTTATTTATTAATGTTTTGGTGTGGTATGACTATGTGGATTAACGGATAATCATTCAAAGTTTGAAAATTGCAATTTTTTTTACATTTTTGTCAAGTTTCTGATATTTATTTATAAATAAACACAAAACATATCAACCTATATTTACCATTATCATAAATTATAATTTGCCAAGAAAAAACAGTCTCAAAATCAATGGGATTTGTTAAAGAGTTCCAGAGTTATCACCACATAAATTGATATTGGTCAGAATTTTAAAAATTGGCTCCGTCACTAAGGGGTTAAAGAAATCCACCCTCTACCCATCCTGCACAAACAACTACAGACCAGTCTCCAATCTTCCCTTCATCTCTAAACTCTTGGAGCGCCTTGACTACTCCCGCCTTGCCCATTACCTCTCCACTCATTCGCTCCTAGACCCTTCAAAGTCTGGCTTCCACCCCTACATTTGACAGAAACTGCACTCATCAAAATGACCAATGATCTTCTGGCAAAAAAGTGTAATGGTGACCACTCTCTGCACATTCTTCTCGACCTTTCCACAGCTTTTGATACTGTTGACCACTGTCTCCTACTCTCTAGGCTGTAGTCACTAGGCATTAAAGACACTGCACTCTCCTGGTTCTCTTTCTATCTTTTTCACCGCTTCTTCAGTGTTTTGTTTGCTGGCTCCACTTCATAACAAAAACCCTCACTGTCACCTTGATCCACTCCCGCTTGGACTACTGTAACGTTCTATTAAATGGCCTCCCCCTCACTCAACTTTCCCCTCTCCAGTCTATCCTTAATGCAGCAGCCAGGGTCGTCCATCTAGCTAATCGGTACTCAGACATATCCGCTCTTTGCCACTGGCTGCCCATTCATTACAGGGTCCAATTCAAAGTACTTTTTCTTACCCACAAAGCTCTCCACAGTGCGGCACCCCTTACATCTTCTCCCTTATTTGTGTCTATTGGCCTAGCCAATTGCTGAGCTCTGCAAATGTCTTTCGACTAACCTCTGCACTTCCATACCTCCCACTCTCGACTCCGAGACGTCACTCACGCTATTTCCCAGCGAAGCATTGCAGCTTTAAGTCTCCTCATCTCGGGATGCTTACCATATCACTCTTTGCAAGGAGAAACGATACTTCTTGGATCCCGGTCAGACGCCTCTCACACAGCCAAACCAGTTCTCACACTTTGCACTGACGAGGGGCAGTATCCCAAAACACAGTGTCTGCAAATTGATATTCTGGTTGGGCCTTTATCCTTAGTCATGTGACAAGGCTCGTTAAAGGGTCAACATTGACTGTTAGGATTGCAACTTCCTATAGGTGGCACTAGAGTTTTAGTCATCTTCCTCTCTGAATAGACAATTTACTGTGTTTTGGGGTACAATTTTCATATGTCCCAGAGGAGCATTGCGGCTTTAATTCTCCTCATCTCGACATGCTTAACATGGCAATGTCCGCAAGGAGAAATGATACTTCTTGGTTCCCAAACATACATACAATGATTGCTACTTCTCTGTACAAAAATGTCCAAGGAATTGAATGTGTTTATTTTTTTTATTTATTTTTAATTAGCATAACATTAAAATGTTATAGTGTAATGCAGTACTTGTCAAGTGACAACATTACACTTGTAACATCTGTTAATTTTGGCAGTGTTAAATCAAAGATATGAAACATCATCCCAACAGACAAATCGTGAATTTGTCTTTACAGGGAAAAAAAGAGAAATCCTTCATTTTCCTATTGTACTATGTGACACCTGGCGTTTTCTCCAGATATGTAATGCTTGTAAGACACTTTAAATACATGTAAAAAATTAAGGAAAGGGAAAACAATGAGGACTATTTGAATCACAGCTGTAATCTCAAAAACAATCACCTTAAAATTTTCATTTAAATGGAAGATCTACTGAAAATCAGTAAGTCACTTCCAAGGAGACACCATTTCTTTTTCTTTAGAGTTCACACATTGAACAAGGCTTTTAAAGCTGTACATAAAAATTTCAGTGACTTTCACAGATTAACACATCCATTCACCTACATTCAAAGGCTTATCATTCTCTTGATTTCAACCTGTCATACATGAAAGGGAAATAATGAATTCTGACTTGATTTAGGATGAAAAAAGAAAGACTTTTCTATTTGAGAAGAAAAAAGGTAGAATGTTGGAGTCAGTGGCTTTTTACTTTTTCTATTTGGCCTATTAAATGTTATTTGCTCATTTGCATTTTTTTACTGTTTCCCTCATGCTCTCATATGCTGCTGTTTTTCTTCTCAACTGAATTTTTATTGAAGTTTTTATAAAAAAAAAATACAAAACGATGCAAAACAATATAATTAATACTAATAGAAGGGAGGGAAGAGTATTAGGAAGAAAATGGGGTAAGGAAGGAGGAGAGGATTAGGAAGGGGAAGAACTGGGAACTACAAGGGAAATGGGGAACCTAACTACTAAGGTCCTACTGGTGAATTTGCACTCTATAACCAATTTAATTTCAAACACAAAATCAAATACTGCATGTATCATTAGGGATGATATGTCTTACCAGTATATTAAACTTGGCCTTCGAAGAAGTCCTTTAATAGTTGTGTTTGTCGAGGATAATGAATATTAGCTTGTCTTGTCCTTTTCTAGGTTAATTGACATATATATATATATACACACACACACATGTATGTATATATATATATATATATATTAGCTGAAGAGCCCGGCGGTGCCTGGGCATAGTAACCAACTGTGGTTAGTTATAACACATTCTAATGATTATATTGCACATAAAAACATTTCACATCATATATTCAACACTACAGATTTGCAACAGAAGTTAACTAAATGATTACCCAAGTATTGATAGTATTTTATTTTCAACTCATTCAAGAGCCTTTTGATAAACAACATTTTTGGTTTTTCCTTTCGGTGCAAAGAAGAACATATTTTTAGCAGTTCCAACTCTTGAACAGACCACGTAAAGTTGTCCATGAGAAAAGCATGGAGATTGCAAATCAATCCCTACTACTAAGTCTAAGGCTACTTTCACACATCAGGTTTTCGGCGTCAGGCGCATTCCGGCGCGCCGGATCCGGCAAATGTTTAGTAATACCTGATGTGACGGATCCGGTTTTCTGCCGGATCCGTCTTCCGCTTGACAGCCAAAACCGGATCCGTCTCATCCGGTTCATCCGGTTTTCGATCCGTTTTTCGATGGATTACGCCGGATCCGGTTTTTAAAATCGCCCCTTGTGGCCTTCCAAAAGGGATTGGCTACTGAAAAACTATATATAGCGTGTTCCTACAGCCCTTCTTTGACAGGTTGTAGAGGAGAAAGTGCAGGTTGGAGAGAAGAGCAAGTTACTGGCGAAGATGGATGTTGTGATTGGAAATATTTTGAAGAATTTGGCGGATTTTACAGCGGAGGCGAATCGTTTGAGGGTGATTGTTCTGGAGAATGAGAGAGCGAGACAGCAGCGCATCAGGCATCGTAGACGACGTTTGTGGATCCACCCCATCACAGCCAAGAGAATGACGCGTAGGGTCTATTCTACACTCTGCATGGACCTTCGACGAAACCCGGATAAATTTTTTGGATATGTTCGGATGAAAATGGAGAATTTTGATTACTTGGTGGAGCGCATTGCACACCTCATAAGAAAATCGGACACTTATTGCCGCTTCTCTGTTTCACCCGCAGAGCGTCTGATGGTGACTTTAAGGTAAGCCACATTTATTGGATATGCTCGCATCAGAGCACACTTTCACTGCAATCTTGTTGGTGGTAGTTTGCATCTCCAAGTGTTAGAGCTGACTTTTGGTATGTAATGCTGTGATTTTAGACTAATTGATTGTTTTTTAATTCCCCACAGATTTCTTGCAACTGGAGAATCCCTTTCGTCACTGCATTTCCAGTACAGACTCGGGATTTCCACCATATCTGGAATAGTGAAGTACACATGCCGTGCACTGTGGGACTCCTTAGCTGAAGAGTTTTTACCAGAGCCCACAACAGAGAGGTGGATTGAAATTTCAGAAAAGTTTCAACAGATATGTCAGTTTCCGAACTGCTTGGGCGCTGTGGACGGGAAACATATCCGCATTGTAAAGCCAGCCGGATCGGGATCGGAATATTTCATGTCATGATCCAGTGTTGGATCTGGTGGTATTAAATTGCACTGGGTGAACTTTTTTTACTTTGGAAAGTTCCAAGGTGTCTTGACTGTCCCCGGTGGTGGTTAGCAGTATTGCACTTTAGGTTTTTGTGCACTTAATTAGGGATCAGGTGTTACACCCTATAAAGGTGTGCTAGAGGTGTGCAATCACTGCCTGTGATATTGTGAGTTTGTGTTCATTCTGTTTTTGGGAGAGCCTGGATGAAGGATGGAGCTGGTGAGGAGTCCTGCGCAGCTTAGCCAGGGGGGACGTGTTGCAGCTATGGTGTCTGGACGAAGGGCTGGCATGGCGTGGTGGAGTCGCAGTGATGGTGTCAGCGGGAAGTGTCTGCATGGGCTGGTGGAGTGGCGACTATGGAGAGTGGCACTCACCGTGTGGGACTTGGCCGCTGAGCTGGACTCAAGCATGCTCGACTTCGTGTCAGCAGCTGAACTCGTCCTTGGGACTCTGGTTCTAAGCAGCTGCAACTGGTGTTGGACTCTGCTCCAAGGTTGCACTAAGGTGAAGGATCCTGTTATGGTGATGGATCCGGGTGGAGGAGAAGATGCACTCAGGTGGAGGGCTCTGTTGCTAGGAGCGCACGCAACAGAGCAAAGCTAAGTGGTGTTTCCCCTGTATTGTCTCTTTCCTCATGTGTGTTATTAGTGCAGTGGTGGGATTAGTCTCTGCACCGACCCATTCCCTAGTGAGGGTTTAGGGTCAGGGTGAGCAAGGGCGTTAAGGTACGCGTGCGGCGCCCGGTGCGAAACCGGCATAGGGAACGTTAGGAGTGCAGGGACACTGGCTCAGGGGAGCTCAGGAGGTCTCCAATTCCCTTTTCCCTATTGCAGGGCCCACCATTGTTAAAGTTTCCCAGGTTCCCCCTTTATTATTTGATTATTGTATGTATAACGTGTAATACCTAAATTCGCCAGGTGGAGGCGGCGTATCCACCTGCACGTTTTTATTATTTAAATGCGCCCCACTGGAGGCGGTGTATCCAGGGTCACGTGTGTTATGGGTTCGCCTTGCGGCATCATCTGCGTCCTGACACACGTGACCATGACATTTCAATTACAAGAAATATTTTTCAATTGTCCTCATGGCCATCGCTGACGCGGAATACAAATTTATTGCTGTTGATATTGGGGCCTGTGGCCGCTCCAATGACTCTCAAGTTTTCAAACTGTCTGCCATGGGGCGTAAACTGTATGGAAAAACCTTCCAGTTCCCACCCCCAAGACCGCTGCCGCAAACATCTGGCCCTCCTATGCCATTTGTCTGTGTAGGGGATGAAGCCTTCCAGCTGTCAGAACACCTTTTGAAACCGTACAGTAGCAGAGGATTGTCAAGAACAAAACGCATTTTTAATTACCGCCTCACAAGAGCAAGAAGAATGGTTGAATGTACCTTTGGTATTCTGACAGCCAAATGGCGGGTCCTATTGACTGCGATCAACCTCAAGACAGAAACTGTGGACGAGGTGATCAAAGCTTGCGTGGTACTCCACAATTTTGTTATCTGCAAGGAACCCATTTCCATTGAGGACACCTCTGATGAAACCACCTTGCAAGATTACCATGACATTACCACTAGAAGTTCTGTGACGGTTTCAGTAATGAGGGACAATTTTGCACTATACTTTATGTCACCTCAAGGCAGAGTACACTGGCAAGATGACAGAGTGTGAAAGATTTGTGCCCTAACTTGTGTACCTTCTGTACCAACAGTATATACCTTTGCCAACCAAAGTTGGCTATCTTGTCATGGTCTTACTATTTTTACCTTTAGGCCACAGGTGTGTACCTGGTTGTGTTTTATGCAAAGTATTTCACCTTTTAACAAAAGTTGTGTACATTGTTAGGAAATCACCAACAATAAACACAACTTTTTAGGTGAAATACTTTGCTTCAAACACAACCAGGAACACAACTGTGGCAAAAAGCTAAAATTTACCCACAGTTATATACCTGGTTTTGAATACCTTTTTACCTTTGAAATATCCTGTATTTAACCTTTTTTTTAAACATAGTTCGCCGCAGAAAGAAATGACAGACAACCATTGTGAAACGATAATTTAACTTTTATTTAAAATATTTTTTTTTTGTAAAATATTTTTAAAGTGCAAAAAACTTTTTAAATAAAGGTTTTAAACCCAATGGGCATTTTTATTAAAAAACACAAATCTGTGTAGTGTGGGGTGGAAATACTGCTGGAGGGGCTGCGGGACACTTCGACACTGGGTGTGTGGAGAGAGGACTGGGATCGTGGTGGGGAAGGAACAGTTAGAGGTGAAGGTGTGGAAAAAGCTACAGAATGGGTGGACATGTGGAAGGCAGAAGAGGTGGTGGGCGGTGGAGTGGAGGGTTGGGCAGGGACTGTAGGAGCAGATGATGTTGATGGAAAGTTGTATGGGGAAGGAGTTTGGTACGGGGCAGGTTGCTGGAAGTGGGGAGGTTGCTGGTACTGGGGAGGTTGCTGGTACTGGGGAGGTTGCTGGTACTGGGGAGGTGGCTGTTATGTAATAGGAGGGGGAGGATGGAAAGTGGCTGGAGGGGGTGCAGGTGGAGGAACTACTGGGGTGGGAGGAGGAGGTTGGGAGGTAACGTGCTGTAGAGCACCGTGGCACGAATGCATTACATGCATCTGCTGGGTAGGAGAGAGCGTTGCCATGCGCTCCACAACAGACCTGAAAAAGGTGTGGTTTAGCGAAGATCTTGCTTCTGAATGCATGGTTTACAGAAGTGTCTTCACCTCCAGAATGCTGGAGTTGATCTGCTGAAAGCCTGTGGAGATTTGCTCTGACAAGACTTTTAGACAGTTCTGGAAAGATGCATTCAGATGCAAGTACTCTGGCGCATAAGTCTTTTCCTGACCCCTCTGCCGCTGCCGCCCAGTACCCGCAGGTGTACTAGAGGTGGCAGGGGCAGAAGGGTGGGGTAAAGGGAAAGCGATCTCCTCACCAGCAGCTTCATGTAATGTAGGCGGCCACGATGCTCCTGTGCTGGTGGATGGGACAGATGGGTCGAATGTGTGGGAAGGCTGGGAAGGTGCAGATGTACTGGGGCGGTCGAAGTGTCCCTCGGTGCTGGTCTCCTCAAGGATCGCCTCAGAAGGGTTCAATCATGCAGGCTCCCGAGTGCTGCTCACCGTGCTGTGGAATAAAGAGAAAAAAAAACAATTAAAATAGTGACATGGCATGGCCCTGGCTGAAAAAAAATTGTTACATCTAAACATTTTTTTTTTCACATGTGGTGTGTAATATTTATCTTCTGGTGACCATTGTATCCCGGAGGAATGACAGGGCTCGTGCGTACTTGTACTTGCTCCTGCGTCCTCCAGATCCACTCAGGGCCCGCATCTCTTTATTGAACTCCTTCTTGAAACGATCCCTCACAGACCGCCACTGCTTCACAATTCTGTCCCCTGAAACGAGAAAGGACAAAGTGGTTAGTATACAACATCAGTGTTTCCCAAACTCCAATCCTCATGGTCCCCAGGGGTCATGTTTTCAGGATTTCCATAGTAAATAGAAATCCTGAACACATGATCCGTGGGGACCACGAGGACTGGAGTTCGGGAAACACTGGTTTACATCAAGCAACCAGTACTGTATATACTTACGCTCTTTAATCTGGGCCCGAGCATCGAGGTCCTCCCAGCGGGCCACAAGGAGCGAACAGATTTCCTCCCAGAGTCGTCGGGTAACGATCAGGTCAGCATGGCGGCAGTCAGCCATATTCCATAGCGGCTCCCTTTCTCTGACGAGATCGATGAGGTGGTCCACATCTATTCCTCCATCCTCACCATCTGAGTCGGGAGCACGCTGTGAAGGCTGTTAAAGTAAAAGAGAAAAATAGACTTTCATTGTGTGAAAAAGCCGGATACGCCGGATCCGGCATGTCCGGCTTTTTCGCCGGAGACAAAAAACGTTACAGTAGCTGTTTTTTCCAGACGCCGGATTTCGACAGATTGCCGGATCCGGCGAAAACCGGATGAAACGCATGGCCATCCGGCCCGATCCGACACTAATGCAATTCAATGAGGGGGAAACCGGATCCGGCACTGCATTTCACCGGATCCGGTTTTTGTCAAAAGTGCCGGATCGCACCTGACGGCGAAAACCTGATGTGTGAAAGAGGCCTTACCTCTATTGTTGGTAAAATATTTGAAGGGTTTCTGAGGGATGTTATTCTGGATTATCTCAGTGAGAATAACTGTATAACTCCATATTAGCATGGGTTTATGAGGAATCGCTCCTGTCAAACCAATCTAATCAGTTTTTATGAAGAGGTAAGCTATAGACTGGACCAAGGTGAGTCATTGGATGTGGTATATCTTGATTTTTCCAAAGCGTTTGATACCGTGCCACACAAGAGGTTGGTACACAAAGTGAGAATGCTGGGTCTGGGGGAAAATGTGTGTAAATGGGTAAGTAACTGGCTTAGTGATAGAAAGCAGAGGGTGGTTATAAATGGTATATTCCCTAACTGGGTCGCTGTGACCAGTGGTTTACCGCAGGGGTCAGTGTTGGGACCTATTCTCTTCAACATATTTATTAACGATCTGGTAGAAGGTTTGCACAGTAAAATATCGATATTTTCAGATGATGCAAAACTATGTAAAGCAGTCAATACAAGAGAAGATAGTATTCTGCTACAGATGGATCAGGTTAAGTTGGGAACTTGGGCCGAAAGGTGGCAGATGCAGTTTAACAATGATAAATGTAAGGTTGTACACATGGGAAGAAGGAATCAATATCACCATTACAAACTGAACGGTAAACCACTGGGTAAATCTGACATGGAGAAGGACTTGGGGATCCTAGTTAATGATAAACTTACCTGGAGCAGCCAGTGCCAGGCAGCGGCTGCCAAGGCAAACAGGATCATGGGGTGCATTAAAAGAGGTCTGGATACACATGATGAGAGCATTATACTGCCTCTGCACAAATCCCTGGTTAGACTGTACAAGGAGTACTGTGTACAGTTTTGGGCACCGGTGCTCAGGAAGGATATAATGGAACTAGAGCGGGTATAAAGGAGGGCAACAAAATTAATAAAGGGGATGGGGGAACTACAATACCCAGAGAGATTAGCCATATTAGGATTATTTAGTCTAGAAAAAAGACGACTGAGAGGCGATCTAATAACCATGTATAAGTATATAACGGGACAATACAAATATCTCTCTGAGGATCTGTTTATACCAAGGAAGGAGAAGGTCACAAGGGGGCATTCTCTGCGTCTGGAGGAGAGAAGGTTTTTCCACCAACATAGAAGAGGATTCTTTACAGTTAGGGCAGTGAGAATCTGGAATTCCCTGCAAGAGGAGGTGGTGATGGCGAACTCAGTTGAAGGGTTCAAGAGAGGCCTGGATGTCTTCCTGGAGCAAAACAATATTGTATCTTACAGTTATTGGTAGGTTCTTTAGAAGGACGTAGATCTGGGGACTTATTCTGACAGAATTTTATAGGTTGAACTGGATGGACTGAGACAAAACAAGAAAACAGATTTGCAAAAATACTCTGCAGTAAAATATATGACAGTAATCAGCAAGTGCTGGATAACAAATACAGGGTTTTAGTCGATACGTTTTTTTTGCAAAAAATTGTATACCAAGCTGCTTCACCGCATCAAGGTAATTCGTATTGAAGCAGTCCCTATCTAATGTATTTAAAACCTGAACATCTGAACAGTGTCTAAAATGAGCAGGATTCAGACAGGCGCTTCTTAGTATGGGCTTGTGGTGCAAGACAGCTCTTTTGTGCATGCCACACAAGAGAGGGGTGGGGTCTCTCAAACCATGCTAGGCAAGGAAGAATTGGATTTAAAACACATGTGACATGCACAAGTGTGAACAAGTCGGTAAGACAACGTTCACACCACCCGCTAACTGAGACACAACAAGAAAACAGATTTTCAAAAATACTCTGCAGTAAAATATATGACAGTAGTCAGCAAGTGCTGGATAACAAATACAGGGTATTTAGTGGATACTTTTTTTGCAAAAAAATGTATACCAAGCTGCTTCACCGCGTCAAGGTAACCCATATTGAAGCAGTCCCTATCTAATGTATTTAAAACCTGAAGATCTGAACAGTGTCTAAAATGAACAGGATTCAGACAGGCGCTTCTTAGTATGGGCTTGTGGTGCAAGACAGCTCTTTTGTGCATGCCACACAAGAGAGGGGTGGGGTCTCTCAAACCATGCTAGGCAAGGAAAAATCGGATTACACTGTTCAGATGTTCAGGTTTTAAATACATTAGATAGGGAATGCTTCAATACGGGTTACCTTGACGCGGTGAAGCAGCTTGGCATACATTTTTTTTGCAAAAAAACGTATCGACTAAATACCCTGTATTTGTTATCCAGCACTTGCTGATTACTGTCATATATTTTACTGCAGAGTATTTTTGCAAATCTGTTTTCTTGTTGTGTCTCAGTTAGTGGGTGGTGTGAACGTTGTCTTACCGACTTGTTCACACTTGTGCATGTCACATGTGTTTTTAATCTGATTTTTCCTTGCCTAGTATGGTTTGAGAGACCCCACCCCTCTCTTGTGTGGCATGCACAAAAGAGATGTCTTGCACCACAAGCCCATACTAAGAAGCGCCTGTCTGAATCCTATTAATTTTAGACACTGTTCAGATGTTCAGGTTTTAAATACATTAGATAGGGACTGCTTCAATACGGGTTACCTTGACGCGGTGAAGCAGCTTGGTATACATTTTTTTGCAAAAAAAGTATCGACTAAATACCCTGTATTTGTTATCCAGCACTTGCTGATTACTGTCATATTTTACTGCAGAGTATTTTTGCAAATCTGTTTTCTTGTTGTGTCTCAGTTAGTGGGTGGTGTGAACGTTGTCTTACCGACTTGTTCACACTTGTGCATGTCACATGTGTTTTTAATCCGATTTTTCCTTGCCTAGCATGGTTTGAGAGACCCCACCCCTCTCTTGTGTGGCATGCACAAAAGAGCTGTCTTGCACCACAAGCCTATACTAAGAAGCGCCTGTCTGAATCCTGTTCATTTTACACACTGTTCAGATGTTCAGGTTTTAAATACATTAGATAGGGGCTGCTTCAATACAGGTTACCTTGATGCGGTGAAGCAGCTTGGTATACATTTTTTTGCAAAAAAGCGTATCGACTAAATACCCTGTATTTGTTATCCAGCACTTGCTGATTACTGTCATATATTTTACTGCAGAGTATTTTTGCTAATCTGTTTTCTTGTTGTGTCTCAGTTAGTGGGTGGTGTGAACGTTGTCTTACCGACTTGTTCACACTTGTGCATGTCACATATGTTTTTAATCCGATTTTTCCTTGCCTAGCATGGTTTGAGAGACCCCACCCCTCTCTTGTGTGGCATGCACAAAAGAGCTATCTTGCACCACAAGCCCATACTAAGAAGCGCCTGTGTTATGATGAGTCACCAAAGGAGGAAAAAACAAAATACCAGCTAAGTCCAGAAAAACCAGAGAGGTTGGCAGCTATCGGATTGCAGACCCCTGAACCTATCCACAACAACTAGCAGTAGCCGTGGGGGGTTCCTACGGTGCCCTAGACCCCTAGATCACAGCCGGAGAGCTACATAGCCTAAAGACAGAAAGGGGGAAAAACTAAACTGCCCCAGAGCAGACCCCACAGCAATAGGCAGCCCCCAACATATAATGACGATGAAGCAAGATGAAAACACTAACACAGATAGAAAGATAGGTTGAGCAAATGATGGGGCCCAAGCTAACTACATAGGACAGGATAGGAAAGCTGCTGTCTGCCATCCGCAAAAACCCTATCAAAATGAGCCAACCGACTGATAGGAAAAACAGGCCCTGAAGTCGCTAGGCTTCAAAAGACTATATCAGCACTCAGGTATATTCTGAAGACAGAACAAAAGATCAACAGATCAGAGACAAAAATAGAATTCAGCTCACCCCCGGCCGGGGATGGCAGAACTCCCAAAAAACAAGGCAAAACAAAAACAAAACTAAAGAGTACAAAGCAGAGCAGAAAAACTTAGCTTTGAGATGCAGGAATCAGACTGGTTTCCAAGAATCCAGCAGGAAAATCACCAGCCAGGAAGAAGGGCTTCGGCAGCCTTATATCCAGTCCTCAATTCCAGCCACCCAGTTATCATCTAGCTGCCCAGGTGTTTGGCAATCAGTCTCACTACTTTCCTTCACCAGAGGAGGGAGTTCATCAGACCTTAATGGTGAAGGGAAAAATGAACTCACAACACGCCTGTCCGAATCCTGTTCATTTTAGACACTGTTCAGATGTTCAGGTTTTAAATACATTAGATAGGGACTGCTTCAATATGGGTTACCTTGACGCAGTGAAGCAGCTTGGTATACATTTTTTTGCAAAAAAATGTATCTTCTAAATACCCTGTATTTGTTATCCAGCACTTGCTGATTACTGTCATATATTTTACTGCAGAGTATTTTTGCAAATCTGTTTTCTTGTTGTGTCTCAGTTAGTGGGTGGCGTGAACGTTGTCTTACCGACTTGTTCACCCATGTGCATGTCACATGTGTTTTAATCCGATTTTTCCTTGCCTAGCATGGTTTGAGAGACCCCACCCCTCTCTTGTGTGGCATGCACAAAAGAGCTGTCTTGCACCACAAGCCCATACTAAGAAGCGCCTGTCTGAATCCTGTTCATTTTAGACACTGTTCAGATGTTAAGGTTTTAAATACATTAGATTGGGACTGCTTCAATACGGGTTACCTTGACGCGGTGAAGCAGCTTGGTATACATTTTTTTGCAAAAAAAGTATCCACTAAATACCCTGTATTTGTTATCCAGCATTTGCTGATTACTGTCATATATTTTACTGCAGAGTATTTTTGCAAATCTGTTTTCTTGTTGTGTCTCAGTTAGTTGGTGGTGTGAACGATGTCTTACCGACTTGTTCACACTTGTGCATGTCACATGTGTTTTTAATCCGATTTTTCCTTGCCTAGCATGGTTTGAGAGACCCCACCCCTCTCTTGTGTGGCATGCACAAAAGAGCTGTCTTGCACCACAAGCCCATAATAAGAAGCGCCTGTCTGAATCCTGTTCATTTTAGACACTGTTCAGATGTTCAGGTTTTAAATACATTAGATAGGGACTGCTTCAATACGGGTTACCTTGACGCGGTGAAGCAGCTTGGTATACATTTTTTTGCAAAAAAACGTATCGACTAAATACCCTGTATTTGTTATCCAGCACTTGCTGATTACTGTCATATATTTTATTGCAGAGTATTTTTGCAAATCTGTTTTCTTGTTGTGTCTCAGTTAGTGGGTGGTGTGAACGTTGTCTTACCTACTTGTTCACACTTGTGCATGTCACATGTGTTTTTAATCCGATTTTTCCTTGCCTAGCATGGTTTGAGAGACCCCACCCCTCTCTTGTGTGGCATGCACAAAAGAGCTGTCTTGCACCACAAGCCCATACTAAGAAGCGCCTGTCTGAATCCTGTTCATTTTAGACACTGTTCAGATGTTCAGGTTTTAAATACATTAGATAGGGAATGCTTCAATACGGGTTACCTTGACGCGGTGAAGCAGCTTGGTATACATTTTTTTGCAAAAAAAACGTATCGACTAAATACCCTGTATTTGTTATCCGGCACTTGCTGATTACTGTCATATATTTTACTGCAGAGTATTTTTGCAAATCTGTTTTCTTGTTGTGTCTCAGTTAGTGGGTGGTGTGAACGTTGTCTTACCGACTTGTTCACACTTGTGCATGTCACATGTGTTTTTAATTTGAACTGGATGGACTAATGTCTTTTTTCGGCCTTACTAACTATGTTACTATGTTGCTACAGTATGTTACTTTCAAGGACTGTCCCTGAGCATTGTTAATGGACATTGCAAATAGGAGTTGAACTGGAAACTGGAGGCGTTTAAAATAAAAAAACAAATCAGACGGAATGAGTGGAATTCTTGAAATGATAATGTCCTCTCCTTTGACACATCCTGTTTCTGAGCTGTGTATCTAACCCTATCCTGTGTAATAATGTCTGCTGAGCTGTGTACCTAATCCTCTCCTGTGTGATACTTTCTGCTGAGCTGTGTATCTAATCCTATCGTGTGTTACTGACTGCTCAGCCGTGTATCTAATCCTATCCTGTGTGATACTGACTGCTGAGCAGTATATCTAATCCTATCCTGTGTGATAATGTCTGCGGAGCTGTGTACCTAATCCTCTCCTGTGTGTTACTTTCTGCTGAGCTGTGTATCTAATCCTATTCTTTTTGAACTGGAAAATGGAGGCGTTTAAAATAAAAAAACAAATCAGATGGAATGAGTAGAATTCTTGGAGTGAAAATGTCCTCTCCTTTGGCACATCTTGCTTCTGAGTTGTGTATCTAACCCTATCCTGTGTGATGTCTGCTGAGCTGTGTACCTAATCCTCTCCTGTGTGATACTTTCTGCTGAGCTGTGTATCTAATCCTATCGTGTGTTACTGACTGCTCAGCCATGTATCTAATCCTATCCTGTGTGATACTGACTGCTGAGCAGTGAATCTAATCCTATGCTGTGTGATACCGTCTGCTGAGCCATATATCTAACCCTATCCTGTGTGATACTGACTGCTGAGCCATGTACCTAATCCTATCATGTGTGTTACTGACTGCTCAGCCGTGTATCTAATCCTATCTTGTGTGATACTCACTGCTGAGCCGTGTATCTAATCTTATTCTGTGTGATACTGTCTGCTGAGCCGTCTATCTAATATTATTCTGCGTGATACTGTTTGCTGAGCTGTGTATCTAATCCTATCCTGTGTGATACTGTCTGCTGAGCTGCATATCTATTCCTATCCTGTTTGATACTGACTGCCGAGCTGTGTATCTAATCCTATCCTGTGTGATACTGACTGCTGAGCCATGTGTCTAATCCTCTCCTGTGTGATACTGACTGCTGAGCTGTGTATCTAATCATATCCTTTGTGATACTGACTTCTGAGCCGTGTATCTAATCCTATCCTGTGTGATACTGGGCTCCCCCTGCAGTCTGTGTCAGAGGGTGGTCTGTGTTTGCACGGTAATAAATTGTATTATTTCCACCTTTACAGAAGAACGATAACACCATAGAAATGATAAGAATAATATGCAAAATTGTTTGGTGAATTTGAACATGCGGGGTTAAAATTTCGCCTCACAACATAGCCTATGATGCTCTCCTGGTCCAGACTTGTGACTGTGCAAAATTTTGTGGCTGTAGCTGCGACGTTGCAGATGCCAATCCCAGACATACACACATACATACATACATACCGTACATACATACATACACTTTTTCCCCATTATGTACCTAGGGGCAAAATTGTTTGGTGAATTGGAACGCGAGGGGTTAAAATATCGCCTCACAACATAGCCTATGATGCTCTCAGTATCCAGATGTGTGACTGTGCAAAATTTTGTGGCTGTAGCTGTGATGGTGCAGATGCCAATCCCGGACATACACACATACATACACACACACATTGAGCTTTATATATATCTAATATATAAAGCTCAAAGTGTGTATGTATGTATGTATGTGTGTGTGTATGTCCGGGATAGGCATCCGCACTGTTGCAGCTACAGTCACAAAATTTGGCACTGTCACACGTCTGGACCCCGAGAGCGTCCTAAGCTATGTTGTGAGATGTAATTTTAACCCCGCGTGTTCCAATTCACCAAACAATTTTGCCCCTATCTACATACTGGGGAAAAAGTGTGTGCGCGTCAAGCCCCTCATTATGATGTCACAATGGTTGCCATGGCGACACTGATGTCATCATAGGTTGCAAGCCCTGTCGCTCATTATGATGTTATAATGGTTGACTATGAGATGGAGGATGTGTGATGGGTATGGTATGGAGGATATGTATGATGGGTATATGGGCACGGTACTATGGGATGGAGGATATGTATGATGGGTATATGGGCACGGGACTATGGGATGGAGGATATGTATGATGGCTATATGGGTATTGGACTATGAGATGAAGGATGTGTGATGGGTATATGGGCACTCGACTACGGGATGGTGAATATGTATGATGGGTATATGGGCATGGGACTATGGGATGGAGAATATGTATGATGGGTATATGGGCATGGGACTATGGGATGGAGGATGTGTGATGGGTATATGGGCACTCGACTATGGGATGGAGGATATGTATGATGGGTATATGGGCACGGGCCTATGGGATCGTGGATATGTATGATGGGTATATGGGCACGGGACTATGGGATGGAGGATAATTATAATTTGTTATAACTAACCACAGTTAGTTACTATGCCCAGGCAGCGCCGGGCTCTTCAGCTAGTATCTATATATAAGAAGCATTGTGATTACTCGCTAATACCGCCCCCTGCACAGTAGCTCCGCCCCCACCACATCACCACACATAATCCCGCCCCCCACCCAATTACCACACACAATCCTGCCCCCACCACATTGCCACACATAATCCCGCCCCCGACCACATCACCACACATAATCCCACTCCCCACCACATCACCACACATAATCCAGCCCCCACCACATTACCACACATAATCCCGCCCCCCACCACATCACCACACACAATCCAGCCCCCACCACATTACCACACATAATCCAGCCCCCCACCACATCACCACACATAATCCCGGCCTCCACCACATCACCACACATAATCCCACCCCCCCACATCATCACACAAAATCCCGCCCCCACCACATCACCACACATAATCTCGCTTCCCCACCACATCACCACACATAATATCGCCCCCTGTTATGAACGAGTCACCGAAGGAGGAAAAAACAAAAATACAAGCTAAGTCCAGAAAACCGGAGAGGTTAGTAGCTATCGGATTGCAGACCCCTGATCCTATTCACACAACTAACAGTAGCCGTGGGGGGTTCCTACGGTGCCCTAGACCCCTCGTTCACAGCCGGAGAACTAAATAAGCCTAAAGAAAGAAAGGGGAAATCTAAACTGCCCCAGAGCAGACCCCAAAGCAATAGACAGCCCCCAACATGCATTTTCGGTGAAAAGCAGATACAAACACAGACAGAAAGACAGGTTGAGCAAACAATGGGGCCCAACTAACTAAATAGGAAAGGACAGAAAAGATGCTGGCTGCAATCCGCAAAAATTCTGCCAAAATAATGCCAAAATAATGTCCAACACGTCTGATAGAAAAAAGGCCCTGAAGTCACTATATCAGCACTCAGGTATATTCTGAAGACTGAGCAAAAGATCAACTTGACCAGAGACAAAAATGGAGCTCAGCCTGTACCATCAAGGGCAGGCAGAACACAAACACTAAGTAAACAGACAATATCTCATGGAAAAATAAGAGAGCAAATACTTAGCTTTCAGAAGACAGGTACTGAACTGGTTTGCAAGAGCTCAGAGCAGAAAGGATCACCAGCACCCCTGTAGGGCGTCGGCTGCCTTATATCCACTCTGTGATTCCGGGTGTCCAATCAGGCTCCACCTGTTCAGATGACAGGTTCTTCCCAATCCAATCAATTTCACTACCTCTCTTCACCAGCAGAGGGAGTTCATCAGACATCAACGTTGAAGGGGAAAATGAACTCACAACAGCCCCCCACCACATCACCACACATAATCCCACCCCCCACAACATCGCCACACATAATCCCGCCCCCACCACATTACCACACATAATCCTGCCCCCCACCACATCAACACACATAATCCTACCCCCCACCACATCACCACTCATAATCCCACCCCTCACCACTTCACCACACATAGTCTCGCCCCCCACCACATCGCGGTGATCGCATTAAAATTCTGACACCATCTCACCTTACAGAAGATGGCGTCGGCCTCCCGGACTGCGATCCCGCCCCCCTGGCATCCAGAGTGCTGTGAATGGCTGTTTAATTCTGAACAGCCAATCGCAGCGTTTCTCATTGTTTCAGCCAATCAGCTTGGCTGAAACAATGATGTCCTAGGCTTGGATTGGAGTACCGATGTACTCGATCCTAGAGCCGGTGCCTAGCAATTCCAGGGACTGGCAAAAAGCCCCCAGATTTGCGCGATCGCCGATCTAATCGATCGCGCCAATCGCAGCGTGCAGCGGCGCTATATCGCCGCTGTGCCCTGCCAGTACCGGCCTGGATCAGTGCTATATTAGCACCGATCCTAGGCTGGAGCCTAGTGCAGGCCCAGCAGGGCCTGCAGGAGCTGGTTGGTGCGATCGATAAGATCAGCGATCGCGCCAACCACAGGGCACAGAGCGGTCACATCGTGACCTGGTCATGACCTGCCTAGGAATTGGAGCTGTGAGCTCCGATCCTAGGCAGTTGCCATGGTCACCAGGCAGATCAGGGATTGGTGGATCGATTTAATCGATCCCACCAATGACAGGTCACAGCAGCGATATGACCGCTCTGTGACCTGCCCCTGACCTGCCTCTGACCTGTCTGACCTGTCTGCAGGGGTCCTCACTCTAGCTGAGGATTCCTGCAGAGAGGTCGGATGCAGCAAGAGCTCATGTGCTGGGTATTGTGGTGCCACAACTTGCAGCATCACAATCCCTGCAGAAAAGAAAGAAGAAAGAAAAAACCACCAACCGTAAGTGTTCCTGATCCCTGATCCCCTGCCCAATCTATCTTCACCCCCCATCCTCCATCTATCTTCATCCCCATCCCTTCTTCCCCCTCTTTTTACCACCCTCCACCCCCCTTTTGCGCCTCCATGGGCAGCCGCCGAGCGTTGATCGGTGATGCAGTTCACCGATCAACACTCGTGCTCACTTTTTTATCCTTAGCCCCCTTAGCCCCCACTAATAAAAGCTTGTGCCTGCCATTTTTCATTTTTTCCATCCCCCTTTGTGCCACCTAACTACAACCCTAACTGATTCCTGCCCAATCTCTCTTCATCCACCCTAATCCCCCATCCCCTTCCCCCTATTTTTACTCCCCTCCACTTTTGCACCACCTCCGTGCGCAGCCGCCGAGCGTTGATTGGTGACACAGTTCACCGATCAACACTCGTGCTCGCTTTTTTTTCCTTAGCCCCCTTTGCGCCACCTCCGTACACACATCCCGCAGCCGCAAAACTTGGATAAGTGACACACGTCACTTATCAAAGCTTGTGCCTGCCGTTTTTCATTTTTTTCACCCCCCTTTGTGCCACCTAACTACAACCCTAACTGTTGATCCCTGCCCAGTCTGTCTTCATCCACCCCAATCCCCCTTTTTTGTACCCCCTCCACCCACCTTTGTGCAGCCGCTGAGCATTGATTGGTGACGCAGCTCATCAAGCAACACTTGGGCTCCCTTTTTTTCTCTGCCCCTTTAGCTCCAACTCTGCACACACATCCCCAGCTGCCAAACTTTGATAAGTGACACAGTTCACTTATCAGAGTTTGTGTCTGCCGTTTTCCCTTTTTTTTCACCCCCCCTTGCGCCACCCCGTGCGCACATCCAGCAGCCTAATTTTGATAAGTGGCACTTATCAGCTAGAGCCTGCTGTTTTAGACTTTTTTCCACAGCTTTTTCTTTACAGAAAGTTTACACCAATCACTCCCCCCCACACACGTACACATACAGTTTTCAATAAAGTGTACACCCAAGCACCATATTTACACAAAAATGTCATCAAATTCATCACAACAGCGCTATTCAATGGAGGAGGCATATGCTATACTTGCCTCCGACAATTATAGCGAGGATGGCGATTCCACTTTTCTTTATTTTTCGGATTCTTCTTCCTCTTCTTCTTCCCCCTCCTCATCTTCCTCCTTGGGTCCTGCGGAACCGCCACACAGATGCTCCAGGACAGCAGATGAGGCAGCGCCCACCATGCCTGCAGCTGACCCAGTGCTCCCCGTATGGACCTCGCCCCCCAAAAATTATGAGCCACTGATTCCTGATTTTGTGGCAGAATCAGGAATCAAGTTTGACACCACCGGCCTCATAGAAATCGACTTTTTCAAAATCTTTTTCTCTGAGGATTTTGTTAACCTCATGGTGGAGCAAACTAATTTGTACGCTCGTCAATTTTTGGTGCAAAACCCGCGTTCATCATTTTCAAACTGGTCTCCTGTAGACGCAGTTAAAATGACGCAGTTTTGGGGCCTGGTCCTCCATATGGGGATACTGAAGAAGCCGGAAATTTGGCAATATTGGAGTGTTGATATTTTATACGACACTCCAGTGTTCCGAATGGTCATGGCCCGGACACGTTTTGAGGCCATGCACAAGTTTCTGCATTATACTGATAATGCAGAGTGTCCCGCATGAGATGACCCCAACTTTGACCATCTTTTCAAAGTTCGGCCGGTCATCGAACACTTCAACAAAAAGTTTGCTGAAGTGTACGTGCCCCAAAGGGACATCTGCGTGGATGAGTCCTTGGTTCACTTCAAGGGAAGGCTGTGATTCCGTCAATACCTGCCCAGTAAGAGGGCCAGGTACGGAATCAAACTCTATAAGTTGTGTGAGAGTACCTCAGGGTACACCCACAAGTTTAGAGTTTACGAAGGGAAGGACACCCGGATTGAACCCCCTGAGTGTCCTCCTTTTCTGGGAGTGAGTGGGAAAATTGTGTGGGATTTGGTTCACCCATGGCTGGATAAAGGTTATCACCTCTACACTGATAACTTTTATACCAGCATCCCACTCTACAAATCCCTCTCTGAGCGATGTACCACAGCCTGCGGTACTGTCCGCAAAAATCAGAGAGGCCTCCTGAAGATGCTACTTGGGCAGATGCTCTGAAAAGGTGAGAGCAGAGCCCAATGTAGCGACCACCTGCTGGTGGTCAAGTACAAGGACAAGAGAGATGTCCATCTCTTGACCACCATACATGGTCATGGCAGTACCCTCTGCACTGTACGGGGTACCTCTACACAAGTCCACAAACCGACATGTGTAGTGGGGTACAACAAAAACATTGGGGGCGTTGATCTCTCCGATCAACTCCTCCAACCGTACAATGCATTCAGGAAGGCCAAGGTGTGGTATAAAAAGCTGGCCGTGCACATCGTTCAAAAGGCAATGCTCAATGCATTCCTGCTGTCACAATGTGCATGCCCCAGCGATACGTCGCACCTTCAGTTCCAGGAGGTAGTGGTTAAGGCCCTGATGTTTGGAGCTCAGGAAAGAGCGGGCCCCAGTACTTCTGGAACTGAAGGTGCTCGTATTGTACCAGGTCAGAATTTTCTGAGGGTGGTCCCGCCAACCACAAGAAAAGGTAAGACGCAAAAAAGTTGTTGAGTGTGTTACAAAAAAAGAATACGCAGGGACACCACTTATCAATGCGACACCTGCCCCGAAAAACCTGGCCTGTGTATGAAGGATTGCTTCAAATTGTACCACACCTCCATGCACTACAAATTTACATTAGATTAGTTTGGGGCACATCTAGATTTGTTCTTTGGGGGTCTGGTATCCAAAATGATGTCACATGTGGGTTTTTTTTCCTGTTTAGGCACATCAGGGGCTCTGCAAATGGAATATGACTCCAGCAGACCATCAAAGTCTGCATTCCAAAACGACACTACTTTCCTTTCAAGGCCCGACGTGTGCCTAAACAGTTTTTTCCCACATGTGGGGTACCAGAGTACTCAGGACAAATTGGACAATGACTTTTGGGGTCCAATTTCTCCTGTTACTCTTGGGAAAATAAAAAATTGGGGACTAAATGATCATTTATGTGGGAGCAAAACAGGATTTTATATTTTCACGCCCGGGCATTATAATCTTTAGTGAAACACTTGGGGGTTCAAAGTGCTCACTACACATCTAGATAAGTATCTTATGGGGTCTAGTTTCCAAAATGGGGTCACTTATGGGGGTTTCTACTGTTTAGGAACATCAAGGGCTTTGCAAGCGGAACATGACTCCCGCAGACCATTCCATCAAAGTCTGCTTTCCAAAATGTCATTACTTCCCTTTCGAGCCCTGACGTGTGCCCAAACAGTAGTTTTCTCCCACATGTGGGGTATCAGCGTACTCAGGACAAATTGGACAATGACTTTTGGGGTCCAATTTCTCCTGTTACTCTTGGGAAAATTAAAAATTGGGGACTAAATGATCATTTATATGGGAACAAAACAGAATTTTATATTTTCACGCCGGGGCATTATAATCTTTAGTGAAACACTTGGGGATCAAAGTGCTCACCACACATCTAGATAAGTTCCTTAGGGGGTCTAGTTTCCAAAACGGGGTCACTTGTGGGGGGTTTCCACTGTTTAGGCACATCAGATGCTCGTCAAATGTGACATGGCGTCCGATCTCAATTCCAGCCAATTTTAGGCTGAAAAAGTCAAACGGGGGTCCTTCCCTTCTGAGCCCTGCTATGTGCCCAAACAATGGTTCCCCCCACATATTGGGTATCAGCGTACTCAGGACAAATTTGACAACAACCTTTGAGGTCCAATTTCTCCTGTTACCCTAGGGAAAACAAAATATTGGGGACTAAATGATCATGTTTGTGGAAAAAATATGCGTCTGCGTTTGACGAGCGTTTGATGTGCCTAAACAATGGAAACCCCCCACAAATGACACCATTTTGGAAACTAGACCCCCCCAAGGAACTTATCTAGATGTGTGGTGAGCACATTGAACCCCCAAGGGCTTCACAGAAGTTTATAATGCCCGGGCATGAAAATAAAAAAATCATATTTTTTCCACAAGCATGATCATTTAGTCCCCAATTTTTTTTATTTTCCCAAGGGTACCAGGAGAAAATGGACCCCAAAAGTTGTTGTCCAATTTGTCCTGAGTACGCTGACACCTCATATGTGGGAGAAAACTAGTGTATTGTCACACGTCGGGGCTCGGAAGGGAAGGAGTGACGTTTGGGAATGCAGACTTTGATGGAATGGTCTGCGGGTGTCATGTGCGTTTGGAGAGCCTCTGATGTGCCTAAACTATTCAAACTCCCCACAAGTGACCCCATTTTGGAAATTAGACCCCCCCACGGAACTTATCTAGATGTGTGGTGAGCACGTTGAACCCCCAAGTGCTTCACAGAAGTTTATAACGCCCTGGCGTGAAAATAAAAAAATCATTTTTTTCCACAAAAATGATATTTTTCCCCCAATTTTTTATTTTCCAAAGGGCAACAGGAGAAATTGGACGCCAAAAGTTGTTTTGCAATTTGTCCTGAGTAGGCTGATACCCCATATGTGGGGGTAAAACACTGTTTGGGCGTATGGCAGAGCTTGGAAGGGAAGGAGCAACATTTGAATTATTCAACGCAGAATTGGCTGGAATTGAGATCAGATGCCATGTTGCGTTTGGAGAGCACCTGATGTGCCCAAACAGTGGAAACCCCCCAATTCTAACTCCAACCCTAACCCCAACAAACCCTTAACCCTAATCTCAGCCCTAGCCCTAACCCTAATGGGAAAATGGAAATAAATACTTTTTTAAATTTTATTATTTTTCCCTAACTAAGGGGGTGATAACGGGGGGTTTGATTTACTGTTTATGGCGGGTTTTTATATTTGGCAGCTGTCACACGCTAAAAGACGCTTTTTATTGTAAAAATAGATTTTGCATCACCACTTATTGAGAGCTATAATTTTTCCAAATTTTGACCCACCGAGTCATATGAGGTCTTATTTTTTGTGGGACGAGTTGACGTTTTTATCAGTATCATTTTCGGGCACGTGACATCTTTTGATCGCTTTTTATTCCGATTTTTGGGACGCAGAATGAACGAAAAGCAGTGTTTCATGAATTTCTTTTGGGGGGGTGCGTTTACACCATTCTGCGTGCGGTAAAATTGATAAAGCGGTTTTATTCTTCGGGTCAGTACGGTTACAGCGATACCTCACTTATGTCTTTTTTATGTTTTGGCGCTTCTATGCAATGAAAACAATTTTATATAAAAAATAATTATTTTTGCATCGCTTTATTCTACGAGCTATAACTTTTTTATTTTTTCGCTGATGATGCTGTGTGGTTGCTCGTTTTTTGCGGGACAAGATGACGTTTACAGTGGTACCATAGATATTTATATGCGTCTTTTTGATCGCGCATTATTGCACTTTTTGTTCGGTAGTATGATAATAAATCATTATTTTTTGCTTCGTTTTTTATTTTTATTTTTTAAGGGGTTTGCTAAAGGGGTTAACTAATGGGACAGTTTTATAGGGCGGGTCGTTACGGACGCAGCGATACCAAATATGTGTACTTTTATTGTTTTTTTTTATTTCCAAAAAATGAATTTATTAGGGAATATTTTTTTTTCAGCGATTTTTTTTAAAATTATTTTTACACTTTTTTTTTACTTTATTAGGTTGTCCCAGGAGGGACATCACTGTCCTGTGACAGATCTCCGATCTGTCACAGACATAGACGCAGACTTCCTCATGCCTGCGCTTTGCAGGCACTGAGGAAGTCAGCTCCCTACAGGCCCCCGAAGGTCCCCGTCGCCATATTGGATCCGGGGACCTGTAGGGAAAGAGACCCCCGCAGCAGCGCTGCACATTGCGCTGCTGTGGGAGGCTCAGGGAAGCACGGAGGGAGCCCCCTCCCTGCCGATGCTTCCCTTTAACCCCCGGTACACCGTGAGCGTGTTTGATCGCGGTGTGCAAGGGGTTAACGTGTCGGGGCGGTCCGTGACTGCCCCTGACACATTGTGCTGGGTGTCAGCTGTGATAATCAGTTGACACCCGGCTGCGATCAGCGGCGTTCACCACGTGAGCGCCGCTGATCTCACAAGACGTACTATTCCGTCCTTGGGACTTAGGTCCCAGGTCACATGGATGGAATAGTACGTCCATTGTAGGAAAGGGGTTAAAGATATGCTTTGAATTGCGTTTTCAAGTATAGATATAATGATAGTCTCCAAAGGTATATTTTGGATGTATAAAAGTATTGACTAGTTTTTTCCAGGTAATAATAGTGACTTTTAATATAGGTGTTTGAGGAGGACATGGGCTTGGAATTAAAAGATGTAATAGTACTAAAGAGGATAATGATATGCCATTATTTAGAGAAATTTCTAATTCTTTCCAGCTGTTTCTATCTTGTTTCTACTTTGCTTGAGAATGCTAGCTAATTGGTAGGCTTCAAGGTTTGGCAGACCTATTCCTCATTTCCACATATGCTTGCGTTATATTTGTCTGGCAATCATAGTGGGTTGTTTTTATCTAAATATATAAAACTGAATGTATGTATGTATGTGGGTATCACCAACCAATCATGGAGCATCTTTCATTTCACCAGAGCTGCTCAAAATAAGCTGAGCTGTGATTGGTTGCTATGAGCAACAGTTTTCCTTGCAACCAATCACTAAGCAGCTCTCATTTCACAGAAGCTGGTTAAAAGAAGCTGACCTGTGATTGGTTGCTATGAGCAAGTTTTCCCACTTGACAACACCTCAGCAGACACTGACATGGTGGGAGAAATCTGGCATCCCCGGGAACATAAGCTCCCAGCCATTGTCTGTCCCCCAGAAAGGAGCACAGAGCACATGTCAGAAATTAATCCCCCTCTCCCGTGGATCATTGGTATGCAAGTTAGGGCAAATCCTCAACCTTTTGGTACTGACCCCAGGCCTTTCTTAATGGGATCTCCGGTATGGAAGGCAGGGCAAATCCATCCAGTGCTTTGGTTCTGACCCCATGCCTCTCTTAAACGGATCCTCGGTATGGAAGTCAGGGCAATTGCTTTCAAATGCTCTGGTACTGACCCCAGGTTCTCTCAAAAGGATCTCCTGTACGGAAGTTAGGGCAAATCCCTCAGCGCTCTGATTCTGACCCGAGGGTTCTATTAAACGGATTATTGGTATGCAAATCAGGGCAAATCCATTCAGTGCTCTGGTTCTGATCCCAGGCTTTCTTAAAGGGATCCCCGGTATGGAAGTTAGGGCAAATCCACTCAGCGCTCTGGTTCTGACCCAAGGCCCCTCTTAATGGGATCCACAGTATGGAAGTGAGGGCAAATCCAATCTGCACTTTGGTACTGACCCCAGTCCTCTCTTAAAGGGATCCCCGGTATGGAAGTCAAGGCAATTGCCTTCGAATGCTCTGGTACTGACCCCAGGCTCTCTTAAAGGGATCTGCTGTATGGAAGTTAGGGCAAATCCCTCAGCACTCTGATTCTGACCCCAGGGTTCTATTAAAGGGATCATTGTTATGCAAGTCAGGGCAAATCCACTCAGTGCTCTGGTTCTGACACCAGGCCTCTTTTAAAGGGATCCCCGGTATGGAAGTTAGGACCGTTCCACTCAGTGCTCTGGTTCTGACCCCAGGCTGACGGGATTAGGACCCTAGGTAGTACGGTGGCTCTGGCTGATGAGATGATGTGCGATATTAGGGGTAGTAGTCCAGTGGCTCTGGCTGATGGGATGATGTGGTATATTAGGAGTAGTAGTCCAGTGGCTCTTACGGGATGATGTGGGATATTAGAGGTAGTAGTCCGGCAGCTGTGACGGGATGATGTGGGATATTAGTGGTAGTTGTCCGGTGGCTCTGGCTGATGGGATGATGTGGGATATTAGGGGTAGTAATCCAGCGACTGTGACGGGATGATGTGGGATATTAGTGGTAGTTGTCCAGTGGCTCTGGCTGACGGGATGATGTGGGATATTAGGGGTAGTAGTCAGGTGGCTTTGACGGGATGATGTGGAATATTAGGGGTAGTAGTCCGGTAACTCTGGCTGATGGGATGATGTGGGAATGTGGGATTTTATAGTGAATATGGCTATGTAGAGTGTTTTTTATTCAAATCAAGAAAAGTTATATTTTATGAGATGCTATGTACCTTTTGCTCTTTCTTGTCGGTATTCTCTATTAAAGCTGTGTCTCCAAGCATACACAGTTTTTTATATCACTATGCTCCTTAGTGTTGCCTCCTAATTATGCAAGCTTTTCCAAAAGTTGAAGACCACATGTATCACCAGTAGTGTTGAGCGATACCACTCGATACTGAAAAATATCGGATCGGCCGACCTTAAAAAAGTATCGGGTATCGCCGATTCCGATCCCGGAAGTCCCATTCAAGTCAATGGAACAGAAATATCGGAATTAAAAAAAACCTTTTTTTCCCTGTAGGTTAATTCTACATGAAGAAAAACACCTAATAATAATGTAGAATATATTGTGGGAGGTGTAGGAGACATTAAAGCCATAGAGGTTTAGCCCAATCAAATGGCATAGCAGTAATTTTTTTTTTTTTTAAAGACGTTCGTAGTTACAAAGATATTGACTATCTTAAAGTCTTTAATATTTTGTCAGATATGTATGTTTCACTACTTCCATGCTCTTCATCTTCTTTTTGACTTCTCCCACACTTTCTCCTTCATCATCCTGAGCAGCATCTTTTTCATCAACTTCTTCTTCACCTTATTTATCTTCTTCTTCTTCTTCTTCGCCTTCTTCCTATTTTTTTTTTTTACATTCTTCATATTCTTCTTATTCAACTATTATTCTTTTTCATATTCTACTTCTTCATCTTCTTCCTATTCTTCTTCATCATATTCTTATTTGTGTCAGGCATTCCTGTAGTTGTAATATATAAAAGTTTGAAGATTACACTTTCCGTTCAGCCTGTCACAAAAGATTTACAACAGGATTTGTCCGCGTTCAGTTTGGCCTGCAGCAGCAGGCCTTTTCCAGGGGCACCACGAGGAGGAACGGACCCACCCCCATACACTGCTTAGTCTTCTTCTGCTTATAAATTAGATAATATCATTTGCTCAGATTTTTAGTCTTATGCTTAATGTTTTTCTGCTTTTGGTTTTTATGCTTCTTGTTCTTCTGTCTCTTGTTGTTCTGCATCTTGGTGGTTGTCTTCATGTTCTTTGTCCTCTTGGTCATCTTCTTCAGGGTCATCTTTTAGGTATTCTTCTGTGTGATCTTCAGGGTCATCGTCTTCAGGGTCATTGTCAGGGAGATCCAGAGTGAGAATCAAAAACCATTTCCACAAGCTTGAACTTGGAAAAGTAGCAGAAGGTGCAAGAAGGCTGAGGAACTGCCGAGAACCAGCTGACGGTACTGGAACCCGGATGGGTAGCAGAAGGAACAATATCAAATGGAACTAGCGAGGACCAGCTGACGGTGCTGGAACCCGGAGGGGCAGCAGAAGGAACAAGAGCCAATGGCACAACTGTGGACCAGCTGACGGTGCTGGAACACGGTAACTAAGCAGGAGGTACCTGTGCTCCAAAGCACTAACAAGGACCAGCAGACGTTGCTGGAACTCGGATACCAAGAAGGAGGCACCTAGGCCAAAGGCTCTGCCGAGAACCAGCTGACGGTGCTGGAACTCGGATGGGTAGCAGAAGCTGCAAGAGCAAATGAAACTAGTGAGAACCACCTGATGGTGCTGGAACCCAGAGGGGCAGCAGAAGGAAGAAGAGCCAATGGGACAACCGTGGACCAGCTGACGGTGCTGGAACACGGTTACTAAGCAGGAGGTACCGGTGCTACAAAGCACTACCAAGGACCAGCAGACGTTGCTGGAACTCGAATACCAAGAAGGAGGCACCTAGGCCAAAGGCTCTGCCGAGAACCAGCTGACGGTGCTGGAACTCGGATGGGTAGCAGAAGCTACAACAGCAAATGAAACTAGTGAGAACCACCTGATGGTGCTGGAACCCAGAGGGGCAGCAGAAGGAAGAAGAGCCAATGGGACAACCATGGACCAGCTGATGGTGCTGGAACACGGTTACTAAGCAGGAGGTACCGGTGCTACAAAGCACTACCAAGGCCCAGCAGATGCTGCTGGAACATGGATACCGAGAAGGAGGCACCTAGGCCCAAGGCTCTGCCGAGAACCAGCTGACGGTGCTGGAACCCGGATGGGTAGCAGAAGGTACCCATAATCAGCAAAGTTGCCAGGCCGCGAGCAGGATGCAGTTACCGAATCCCACAGTCCAACAGGGGGTGCTTGTTCTATTGGCACTACGAAACCAGCCTTTTGTACCAGAACCCGCAGCCCACATAGGAAGCACCGAAACTCCAGGCACCATAGACTCGGCTAACCCGACCGCAAAACGACAGGACAACGTATTGGTGGCAAAGTGACGTTGACACTACCCAGAAACAGCAGGCATGCAGGAACCAGGCTGGGCAGGAGGGAGTACCCGTGCCAAAGACACTGCCGAGAACCAGCTGACGGTGCTGGAACCCGGATGGGTAGCAGAAGGAACAAGAGCCAATGGCACAACAGTGGACCAGCTGACGGTGCTGAAACACTGTTTCTAAGCAGGAGGTACCTGTGCTTTAAAGCACTACCAAGAACCAGCAGACGTTGCTGGAACTCGGACACCGAGAAGGAGGCACCTCGGCCAAAGGCTCTGCTGAGAAACAGCTGATGGTGCTGGAACCTGGCTGGGCAGGAGGGAGTACCCGTGCCAAAGACACTGCCGAGAACCAGCTGATGGTGCTGGAACCCGGATGGGTAGCAGAAGGTACCCATAATCAACAAAGTTGCAAGGCCGCGAGCAGGACGCAGTTACCGAATCCCACAGTCCAACAGGGAGTGCTTGTCCTATTGGCACTACGGAACCAGCCTTTAGGACCAGAACCCGCAGCCCACATAGGAAGCACCAAAACTGCAGGCACCATAGACTCGGCTAACCCGACCGCAACATGACAGGACAACGTATCAGTGGCAAAGTGATGTTGACACTACTCAGAAACAGCAGGCGTGCTGGAACCAGACTGGACAGGAGGGAGTACCCGTGCCAAAGACACTGCTGAGAACCAGCTGACGGTGCTGGAACCCGGATGGGTAGCAGAAGGAACAAGAGCCAATGGTACAACAGTGGACCAGCTGACGGTGCTGGAACATGGTTTCTAAGCAGGAGGTACCTGTGCTTTAAAGCACTACCAAGAACCAGCAGACGTTGCTGGAACTCGGACACCGAGAAGGAGGCACCTCGGCCAAAGGCTCTGCCGAGAAACAGCTGACGGTGCAGGAACCCGGCTGGGCAGGAGGGAGTACCCGTGCCAAAGACACTGCCGAGAACCAGCTGACGGTGCTGGAAACCGGATGGGTAGCAGAAGGTACCCATAATCAACAAAGTTGCAAGGCCGAGAGCAGGGCGCAGTTACCGAATCCCACAGTCCAACAGGGGGTGCTTGTCCTATTGGCACTACGGAACCAGCCTTCAGTACTAGAACCCGCAGCCCACATAGGAAGCACCAAAACTGCAGGCACCATAGACTCGGCTAACTCGACCGCAACACGACAGGACAACGTATTGGTGGCAAAGTGACGTTGACACTACACAGAAACATCAGGCGTGCTGGAACCAGGCTGGGCAGGTGGGATTACCCGTGCCAAAGACACTGCCAAGAACCAGCTGACGGTGCTGGAACCCGGATGGGTAGCAGAAGAAACAAGAGCCAATGGCACAACTGTGGACCAGCTGACAGTGTTGGAACATGGTTTCTAAGCAGGAGGTACCTGTGCTTTAAAGCACTACCAAGAACCAGCAGACGTTGCTGGAACTCAGACACCGAGAAGGAGCCACCTCGGCCAAAGGCTCTGCCGAGAAACAGCTGACGGTGCTGGAACCCGGCTGGGCAGGAGGGAGTACCCGTGCCAAAGACACTGCCGAGAACCAGCTGACGGTGCTGGAACCCGGCTGGGCAGGAGGGAGTACCCGTGCCAAAGAAACTGCCGAGAACCAGCTGACGGTGCTGGAACCCGGATGGGTAGCAGAAGGTACCCATAATTAACAAAGTTGCAAGGCCGCGAGCAGGACGCAGTTACCGAATCCCACAGTCCAACAGGGGGTGCTTGTCCTATTGGCACTACAGAACCAGCCTTTAGTACCAGAACCCGCAGCCCACATAGGAAGCACCGAAACTGCAGGCACCATAGACTCGGCTAACCCGACCGCAATACGACAGGACAACGTATCGGTGGCAAAGTGATGTTGACACTACCCGGAAATAGCAGGCGTGCTGGAACCAGGCTGGGCAGGAGGGAGTACCCGTGCCAAAGACACTTCTGAGCAGCAACTGGCGATGTTGGAGCCCTGGGGTCAATCATGCAGCAGGATGAGGCCTACATTGAGCGAGTTTTATATTGGTTGTACACAACTACTGATTGCAACCGTGCTCCACTTCGGCCACTGGCTCTACTGTCTCTAGTATTTCCCCTGGCCTCCAACCCCACCAGTTGCTGCTCTGAAGTGTCGACTGCACAATCCACACTTGTTCCTGGGTTACAGGGGTTCAGTCACGTCAGTTGATCCCATGATGTGTGTCCTGCAAGGTCTCCTGCTCTGTCCACATTCCCACTACTAGTAATGGGAATGGGGACAGAGCAGGAGACATTGCCGGACACACATCAGGGGATCAACTGACGTGACTGAGCCCCAGTAAGAGAGGAACAAGTGTGGATTGTGCAGATGACACTTCAGAGCAGCGACTGGCGGGGTTGGAGGCCAGGGGAAATACTAGAGACAGTAGAGCCAGAGGCCGAAGTGGACCACGGTTAAAAATAAGTAGTAGTGTGACGGTGTAGGCAGCAGGAGACTTTGCCATTCACACAGCAGGGGAGCAGCTGGCATTACTGAACCCCACTGACACAGGAGCGAGTGTTTCTATCTGTGCGATCGGCACTTCCAAGCAACAACTGGCTGTGTTGAAGCCCAGGATCAATCATGGAGCAGGCTGAGGCCTACTTGAGGCAAGTTTTATATCGGTTGTACACCACTACTGATTGTAACCGTGCTCCACTTATGCCTCTGGCTCTACTGTCTCCAGTATTTCCCCTGGCCTCCAACCCCGCTAGTTGCTGCTCTGAAGTGGTGTCTGCACAATCCACACTTGTTCCTGGGTTACAGGGGCTCTGTCACGTCAGTGGATCCCCTGATGTGTGTCCCGCAAGGTCTCCTGCTCTGTCCACATTCCCACTACTAGTAATGGGAATGTGGACAGAGCAGGAGATCTTGCCGGACACACATCAGGGGATCCACTGACATGACAGAGCCCCTGTAACCCAGGAACAAGTGTGGATTGTGCAGACGCCACTTCAGAGCAGCAACTGGTGGGGTTGGAGGCCAGGGGAAATACTGGAGACAGTAGAGCCAGAGGCATAAGTGGAGCACGGTTAAAAATCAGTAGTAGTGTGACTGTGTAGGCAGCAGGAGAATTTGCCATCCACACAGCAGGGGAACAGCTGACGTTACTGAACCCCACTAACACAGGAGCTAGTGTGTTTTTCTCTGTGAGGATGGCACTTCTGAACACCAACTGGCGTTGTTGGAGCCCAGGATCAAGCATGGAGCAGGCTGAGGCCTGATGTTTTTGGCATGTGGAGGCAGCAGGAGACTTTGCCGTCTACACAGCAGGGGAACAGCTGACATTACTGAACCCCACTAACACAGGAGCTAGTGTGTTTTTCTCTGTGAGGACGGCACTTCTGAACACCAACTGGTGTTGTTGGAGCCCAGGATCAAGCATGGAGCAGGCTGAGGCCTGATGTTTTTGGCATGTGGAGGCAGCAGGAGACATTGCCGTCTACACAGCAGGGGAACAGCTGACGTTACTGAACCCCACTAACACAGGAGCTAGTGTGTTTTTCTCTGTGAGGACGGCACTTCTGAACACCAACAGGCGTTGTTGGAGCACAGGGTCAATCATGCAGCAGGAGGAGGCGAACTTGCAGCATGTTTTACTGTATATAGGTTGTAGACTACTACTGATTGTAACCGTGCTCCACTATGGCCTCTGGCTCCACTGTCTCTAGTATTTCCCCAGGCCTCCAACCCCGCCAGCTACAGCCCTGAAGTGGCGTCTGCACAATCCACACTTGTTCCTGTGTAACTGGGGCTCAGTCACATCAGTTGATCCCCTGATGTGTGTCCGGCAAGGTCTCCTGCTCTGTCCTCATTCACACTACTAGTAATGGGAATGTGGACAGAGCAGGAGACATTGCCAGACACACATCAGGGGATCAACTGACGTGACTGAGCCCCAGTAACACAGGAACAAGTGTGGATTGTGCAGACACCACTTCTGAGCAGCAACTGGCAGGGTTGGAGGCTAGGGGAAATACTAGAGACAGTGGAGCCCGAGGCCTAAGTGGAGCAGGGTTAAAAATCAGTAGTAGTTTGAATGTGGATGGACCAGGAGACTTTGCCGTCCACACAGCAGGGGAGCAGCTGGCGTTACTGAACCCCACTAACACAGGAGCTAGTGTTTTTCTCTGTGAAGATGACACTTCTGAGCGACAACTGGCTGTGTTGAAGCCCAGGGATTATAGTTCAGGTGGTAGAAACATGAACACAACAGGAGACCTGGATACTGTTGCCAACCAATAATTTATTCGGGAAGAGGACTGGCAAAATCTGGCGAGATCCAGGCCTTGTTCATTTTCAGAAAAGTAAGCCGGTCAACGTTATCGGAAGATAGTTGCGTGCAACGGTCTGTTAGTACACCACCTGCGGCACTAAAGACACGTTCCGATAATACACTGGCAGCAGGGCAAGCCAACACCTCCAATGCATACTGGCTAAGCTCTGGCCATGTATCCAGCTTAGAGACCCAAAACTTGAAGGGGGAAGAGCCATCTGGGAGTACACTAACAATGCAAGACATGTAGTCTGTCACCATCTGAGGAAAACGTTGCCTCCTGCTGACTGGAGCCGTCTGTGATGGTGTAGACAATTGTGGTGGACACACAAAACTTTGCCACATTTGGGCCATAGTGGTCTTGCCTTGTGCTGAGGCGCTGCCTCTGCTCCCTCTTTGTGCCGAGTTTCCTCCACTGCCTCGACGTAGAGCTGCTTTGTAAAGCACTAGCACCACCGCTGTCGGGTGGAATGGAAAACATGATGGACTGCACCAGTGTGTCTTGGTACTCGCGCAGTTTACGCTCCCGGTTCAACGGTGGTATGAGCCTTTGTAAGTTGTCCCGGTAGCGAGGATCTAGGAGGGTGTACACCCAATAATCAGTCGTGTTGAGAATGTGGGCGATGCGGTGGTCGTTTCTCAGGCACTGCAGCATGAAATCAACCATGTGCTGCAGACTCCCAACGGCCAAAGAAACGCTGTCCCCTGCTTGAGGCGTCATTTCTGCCTGCTCTGCATCTCCCCACCCTCGCTGTACATACTGACTAGAGGATTGTGTACCTCCCTCCTCTGGAGAGATGTCTTCCTCCTCCATCGACTCCTCCTCATCCTCCTCACAAAGTGTCCCCTGCCTAGGCCTTTGTGAGGAACCACGTAGTGCAGACTGTCCAGAAGCAGATAGTATTTGGGACTCGTCATCCTCCACCTCTTCCAAAACCTCCTCCCTTAGTGCTTGCAGTGTTTTTTGAAGCAGGCAGATAAGGGGGACAGTCATGCTGACTAGTGCATCATCTGCACTCGCCATCAGCGTGGAATCATCGAAGGCACGCAAAACGAGGCAGATGTCCTTCATAGAGGCCCACTCAGTGGTGCTGAAGTGTGACCGGCGCACAGTGCGACTTATTTGCGCCTGATGCATCTGGTACTCCATGACTGCTGCCTGCTGCTCACACAACCGCTCCAACATATGTAACATTGAATTCCACCTGGTGGGTAGGTCACATATGATGCGATGTTCCGGAAGGTGTAATCGGCACTGCAGAGCAGCAAGGCGCGATCTTGCCGTGCTGGAACGCCGCAAGTGAGCGCACTCTATGCGGACCTTGTGCAGCAGTGCATCAAGATCTGGATAGTCCCTCAGAAAGCTCTGCACAACCAAGTTCAGCACATGTGCCAGACATGGGATGTGAGTGAGGTTGCCTAGGCCAAGAGCTGCCACCAGATTTTGGCCATTGTCACACACTACCAAGCCCGGCTGGAGATTCGCTGGCAGAAACCACACATCGCTCTCCTGCTTGATGGCATTCCAGAGCTCCTGCGCTGTGTGGCTTTGATTCCCCAAAGAAATTAATTTGAGTACAGCCTGTTGACGTTTGGCCACGGTTGTGCTCATATCGGTCAGAACAGGCTCCTGCTGCGCTGTTTCTGAGGAACTTGAGTAGGAGGAGGAGTCAATGTGTACAGACTGGATTCCTGCAATCCGAGGAGTTGGCAGAACACGTACAGCGCCACTCTCCAGATCTGTACCCGGCTCCACAACATTGACCCAATGGTCATTGAGGGAATGGTATCGTCCCTGTCCATGGTTACTTGTCCACGCATCGGTGGTCAGGTGGACCTTGCTACTGACGGCATTTAGTAGCACATGTATTTTTCCCAACACATGTTTTTGCAGGGCAGGGACGGCTCGCCTGCTGAAATAAAAGCGGCTCGGCACGGTGTATTGTGGGACTGCCAATGCCATCAAGTCTCGGAAGGTGTCAGTCTCCACCAGCCTGAATTGAGAGCATTTCAAGTGCCAGTAGCTTGGCAATGCCAGCATTCAGAGCCTGTGCTCGGGGATGGTTTGTCGAGTATGGTCGCCTTTCATCCCATACCTGTGCTACCGATGGCTGTAGAGTGGCCTGGGAGTGTGAGAAGGACTGGGAACGTGGTGCTGTGGGTGTAAGTTCACTGGGTCTCCGGACAACAGGGCCAGAGGTTCTTCCTTGGCGATCCTGTGAGGAAGCCGAACCAGCTGTGTGTGAGCTGGAGGAAGAAGCCCCAACACGAGCTGATGAGGTGGTAGGTGGTGCTGTACGTTGGCCTACATCTTCAGTGTGTCTGTGTAACTCCAGCTCGTGCTTGGTCCGCACATGTTTCCACATATTTGTGGTATTGAGGTTGCTGACATTTTTCCCTCTTTTAACTTTCTGATAACACAGCTTGCATTTGACAAAGCAAATGTCATCTGCAGCTGTGTCAAAAAGGACCACGCACTGCAAGTCTTGGGAGCGCCCGTTTTGCCTTTTGAAAGAGGAATGCTCCTACCGGGTGCCGAAGTGGAGGCTACAGGCAACCAAGTCTGCCCCCTCCCTCTCCCTCCTGTTTTGGCCATTCAGGGAATCTCTTCCTCAGAGCTGCTCCCACCACCTTCCTGTTCCTCACGCCATGATGGGTCAAGGACCTCATCATCTACATTCCCCTCCTCAAACACCTGCTTCTCCTGGGTTGTCTTGCCAGCACCGTACGCACCAGAAAGTGCTAACTGAGTCTCGTCATCATCTGATGCGTACTGAGGTGTGCTGACCATAGGCACTGGCCCAACCGCCTCTTCAGATTCAGAGGGACAAAGAAGTTGCGCATCACTGCATACTCCCTCTTCTTCACATTCTTGAATGCTGCTTGGCTGGCCCCCTCTTTCCAAGCCAACAGATTCAGAGAACAGAAGTAGAGACTGTGATGGCTATTGTCCAGGGCTCTCTGACTGCCTGGGCACTTTGGAAGTTGGTGAAGAGACAGATGGCTGCTCTTCGGTGCTCTGGCCCTGAAAGGATGTGGAAGTAATTGAAGTTGATGCGTTAGCTGCCATCCATCCGACAACGGCTTCAATTTGTTCCTCCCGCAGCAGTGGGGTACAGCGAGGTCCTACAAAGTGTCACGGCCCCTGGCCCTGCCGTTTCGGCCCCCTGCCACGCTCCCCGTCAGGTCTCCCAGCGCGCGTAGCCATACTTACCGCGTCCGGCAGCCGCGCTCCTCCCAGCCCCGACGCCGGCTTCCTTCTCTGTGCGGCTGCAGCTGGTGACGTCACCGCGGGTCTCGCGCATGCGCCGTAGGCCGCGGTCAGCTCTCCCCATCTGACCCGGCCCCCGGCGGCGCCCTGCCCTGACGGCGCCGCCGGGCCAATGGGAGCACAGCGGCTGCTATATCAGGTCGTCCTCCCTTAATGGAGGCGCCTGACCGCTGTTGTTCATTCAGCACCTTTGGGTCCGCACGCTCGCCTGTCATCAGGCTCCTTGTGCTAATCTATCTTGTCCGTTCCAGCTCCAGTCCTGTGTCCGTTCCAGTTCCAGTCCTGCGTCCGTTCCTGTTCCAGGCCTGTGTCCGTTCCTGTTCCAGTCCTGTGTCCGTTCCTGTTCCAGTCCTGTGTCCGCACCTGTTCCAGTCCTGTGTCCGTTCCAGTTCCAGTCCTGTCTCCGTTCCTGTTCTAGTCCTGTGTCCGCACCTGTTCCAGTCCTGTGTCCATTCCTGTTCCAGCCCTGTGTCCGCACCTGCTCCAGTCCTGTGGTCGTACCGGTTCCAGTCCTAAGTCCACACCTGCTCCAGTTCCGGGATCGTACCTGTCCTAGTCCTGGGTCCGTACCAGCTCCAGTCCTGGGTCTGTACCTGTTCCGGCCCAGTCTCCGTACCTGCTCCAGCACTGCCTACCCGAATCCGTACCTGCTGTCCATCACAAGCCGCACCAACCCGGGTTCCAGCTCGCGGTCCAGCTCCAGTCCAGTCTACCGGATCTATTCCGAGCCGCCCCTCTTGGTTCCGGCTACCGTGGCATTCGAACCCCCGGACCTGTGCCTAACGGTCGCTGTATAGGGGTCGGCCACACCTGGTCGCTCGTTCGGGGTCCCTCGGTGCCACGGCCCAGAGGGTCCACTCCGGAGAACTTCGCTCTGCCTAGTACGGTGTCCCGAGTAACAGTGAGTAACACAAAGCTGTGCATAAAGGACTGTTGCCTGCTAAAACTGGGGGATGCTGACTCACTGGTGCCCGCAGCAGGCACAGAATCCCCACATCCTCTCCCTGCAGAATCCCCACGTCCTCTCCCTGCAGAATCCCCACGTCGTCTCCCTGCTCAAACTCCACGCCCACGCCCACGCCCACGTGCCTTACTCCCTGCCTTCTTCATCTTGCTAGACTGATAAAGATAGGCAGAAAAGTACAAAGGGGGGCTTAGTGTTCTTATTTCTGAACAGCTGGTTACAGGTAGAAGAAACACTAATTTTATGAAGTGTGTGTGTGGACTACACTTTAATAGGAGCTAATGTGGCCTACACAACTTTCAAATGTAGTGTTTGATGAACTTTATTGTTTTTTTTTTGTGAAAAAAAACTAAAAGGATGTGACCAAAGATTTGAAAGTGATAGTAACACCAGCTTTTTAGAGCTATTACAATGCAGTCAGGTAACCTACAGTGCAAAAGATGAGGCTCCAAAAAAATTAGGTAATACTAATACGGCTGCAGATGAAGGGCACAAGCCAAAAAAAAGGCTCCTCTATCTACTCCTATATAGTGTTTGCAACCAACCAATGTAGTTGGATACGGATGGATGCACACTAATAGGAGAAGAAGAAATGAGCTGCAATTAAAGAAAAATATGTGTGAGGCAGTGACGCACGCTGAGCGGCCTACAACCAGACGTAGCTGCAGGACACACTACTTAGCATGAGCTGCACTCACACACAGTCAGAGACCTCTCAGACAGCCGTGAACAGTGCAGCTAAGGGGGCACTAGCACTGAAAGGCTGCAGAAAGGCTCCGCTGTCTACTCCTAGAGTGTTTGCAACCACCGTATATGGATACGGATGGATGCACACTAATAGGAGAAGAAAAAATGAGCTGCAATAAAAGAAAAATATGTGTGAGGCAGTGACGCACGCTGAGCGGCCTACAACCAGACGTAGCTGCAGGACACACTACTTAGCATGAGCTGCACTCACACACAGTCAGAGACCTCTCAGACAGCCGTGAACAGTGCAGCTAAGTGGGCACTAGCACTGAAAGTCTGCAGAAAGGCTCCGCTGTCTACTACTTGTGTTTGCAACCAACGTATATGAATACGGATGGAAGCACACTAGATAGAATTTTTGAAAAATAAGCAGCTCAAAAAGAAAAATATGTATGAGGCAGCAGTGATGCACGCTAGGCGGCCTACAACCAGATGTGGCTGCAGGACCCACTCCACAGCGTGAGCTGCACTCACACAGCCCTTGCAGACAGCTGTGAACACTGCTGCTAGGGAAAAGAAAGCTACAGTAGTGGTTTATGTAGTCTGGTTAAAGCACAATATGTTTTGTAGAATCGCTATTTCTAACTGTCCCTCACAGTCTTCAACATCAGCCTGTCCCTAACTGAATTCACAGCAGAGTGACCAGAAATGGCGGCGGCTTTTATAGTGCATCATGACATCATTTCAGCAGCCAATCACAGCCATGCCAATAGTTAACATGCCTACATGCCTAACAGGATGTGCCCACACTTCTGAGGATTCCCATTGGCTGAATCAAAGCGAGCGGGCTCATAGCATTATGGGAACTTCCGATTCCGGTATCCGATATGAAAAAAGTATCGGAAATCAGTATCGGAATTCCGATACAGCTAATATCGGCCGATACCCGATACTTGCGGTATCGGAATGCTCAACACTAATCACCAGGTAACCACTATGCACTAATTATGACATATTGGCACAGATGATCTGCCACTGCAACAAGCTAATGCACATCAGCAAACACTGCAAAAACAGCCAGGTTTAGTCTTATCTGCACTGTGTCCTTTTCTCCAGTAGATACTCTGCGTTGTCTCTCCATGTCACCCGCAACAAAGGTGTGGAGCCTCCTAGCGACCAAAGTGGTAAGATAGGGGCCAGTCACTGGCTTACATGTTACATCACCTCTATGTGATTGTAATAATTAATTTGGCCATAGCACTATACTGTCTGCATGAATAATGACTCACTCAAGCTAGCTTACAAATCAGACTAGAGCAATGTGATCAAAAATAGGATTGCACTGGGACCAATGTTATTCAATGAGGCAGTGCAGATCTGCATATTTTTTCTCAGCTGTATTCAGCATGAAAAATAATCATAGCATTATGTGATTTCACTCTGAAATCTGATGGATGTGAGAAAAAAGTCAGATGTCATGCGGACCATCAGTATGGCATCTGATTTTTATGGATACATTACAATTAGGTAGCATGGGAAATTGTAAACGGTCCTGTAAATGATTAACCCCTTTCTGACCTTTGATGTACTATTCCGTCTATGTGCCCTGGGCCCCTATGACCATGGACGGAAGAGTACGTCATGAGCGATAAGCCGGCGTGTATAGTATTGCAAATTGTTGGACTTTGCTGAGACATGGAAATTTCATCAAATTTGAAAGTCGTATTGCAGCAGGTCTATAATATCCTGTCTGTACATAGTTTGACATTGTCTAGTGCTAACAGGAAATCATAACATCCTGCTGTACAATTATGTATAACAGTGAGACACTGCAATGTTCCAGCTTTGTTATGGCATAGAGAACATAAATATCCAATAAAACGGGAATAGTATATCAGGAAAGTAGACAGATACTCTATAAAGTTTACATTTACCTTCTAACTGAAATTTTTGTATTGTTCACTTGCTTCACAAATGTAAAGTTAACCAACTTTTTTATAGTCATTATTAAGTATGTTCACTCATTTTAATGCTGACAAGCAAGTATATTATGTAACTGCATTATCTGAAATAGAAGATCAAATCTGTCAGAGCTCACAATAACATAACTTGTTCCATAATGTTTTTATATAAATTTTTCACAAAGCAACGGATTCATGAAACATGGATGCAAAATGGAAGGAAAATCTGAACCCGATTTGCATCAGGGTCTCGTGGATGCCCATAGACATGAATGGTGCAGTCAGAGCCAAAAAATGGAGTGCAATGAATCACACTCTTGGATCCATAATTTAAAAGATATGTCTGAATAATTCCATTCTACTCTATGGGTCTGAGTGCTGCCAGAGAAAAAATCAGAAAGCACTAGGATAGGTCACGTGGATGTGTGAATGTAGGCTAAGGCTGCAATCCCAAAATTCATGTGAGTGTTACCATCCGAGAGAGACTGACTGATTTCTTTTTCAGGCGTCATTTTAATTGCATCCTAGTTCTATCCTAGTTGCTTCTGCTTTTTTTTTCTCATGTGCTTTTCATTTTCACTAAAATAGGCAGAATGTTTGAACAGAGACATGGATCTATTTTTAAAATTGATGTGTGTATGTGTAGTAATCGCAGGCATGCGGGATGCAGTGACAAGACGGGAGCCGGAGCAAGCTTTAAATGTAACATTTTTATATATATATATATATATATATATATATATATATATGTATCCCTTAAGGGCTATCTCGAGAAACCAGCAAGCTAACAACCGTTATCCTCGCAGGGATCATAACAACAATACACAGGTAACACAATAATAACTACCCGGTTAGAACCGGTTACTATGAGGCCGCAGTATGGCCGACTACGGGTCCAGAAACTATGATTATGCAACTACAGCGTGTCACTTATCCTCCTCTGACGTCCGGCAGAGTGGTGGTCAGTGTCTCTTCGGCGTCTCAGCTGCTGGGCCCAGTCAACAAGGAGTTGACGCAAGCTTCTGGTGTTCCTACGCCCAAGTGGAGCAGGGGAACAACAGGCCCCTGTAGAGTTTCTCTGCGTGGTGCCTCCCGGCTATGGCAGGGCGACGATGGTCAGGGCCCGGGGTGTGTAGGCCCCAGCCGCGGGCTAAAGTGGGCCCAGTGGTGGCCACGGGTGGCAGTGGGTATGCCGCAGCCGTGGGCTGGAGTCAGGCAGTGGCGGCTGTGGGCAGCAGTGGGAAGGCCACAACTGTGGGCTGGTGCTGGGTAGTAGCGGCTGTGGGTGGCAGCGGGCAGGCTGCAACCATAGGCTGAAGTGATGGGAGTGGGTGCCCAGTCGTTTGGTTGGCGTCCCTCTGCTGGGCCACTCGGGGCTGTTTCCTCCCTGGCAGTCGTGAGTCTCCCTCCGCTCTCCCTGGCCCTCGCTCACTCCTGCTGGCTCTGGTACTCTGGTGCCGCCTAGAACTCCTGCTCCTTCTCTCCTGCTCTGTCGAGTGCACCCTGCTGGCATTCTCTGCTCCTTTTATATCGTCTCTGCCCCCACTCCTTCAAGAACTGTCTCTGGTCTGTCCTCTCAATATGTCCCCAGAAACAGTCTCCCTAGGAACCTTGGTGACAGTTCCTTTGGTTCCGATCCGGTTACACAGTGGGGACTCTCCCTCCTACACTCCCCTATCCTGTATGCTTGCCAGTCCTTTGGCGAGGGCTTAGAAAGGCTTGGGCCTGCTTCTAGATGTAAAAGTTTTTTCTGCCACACGAACTGGTTCTGTTCGAAGCGTTCGGGGGGTTTGCCAGCTGTGGACCGCTCGGAGCGGTGTGGATCGACTTTGATGGAGTCTTCTGGGATGGTAGAAAGTGGTGGATTGACTAGGGTTGTTGGGGTATTGGTTCTTGAAGTATCCGTTTGTACCGTCGGAGGGTCTTCCTCGTCATCCTCATTCCACATTGTCGGCGGAGGTTCTCGGACCTGAGGAGGGGCCTCGGGTCGTTCGGGGTCCGTGGAAGTGCAGGGTCGCAACATATTGCGATGCATGGTTCAGGTAGGGTGGTCTCCTTGTTCAGATTGTATTTCGTACACCGGTCCATCAGGGCTTACTCGGCGCAGTGCTAGGTAGGGACTTTCTTCCCAGCGGTGCCATAATTTGTTCTGGGGGTGCTGATCTCATACGAGTACACGATCTCCTGCCTGAAATTCAGTGGGTTGGGATAGAGTCTTCCCTGGATGTTCCAGGTCCTGAAGTTTTCTATGGACGATTCGGTGCAGGGTTTGCAGCTGAAACTGGTGGTGACAAACGAGGAGACTCCCGTCCATGGCTGTCCTTCCTCCGGGTTCAACACCACCTCGGTGATTCCTTTGCCTTCCCGGCCGACCAGTAGCGAGTACAGGGTATAGCCGGTGACTCGGTGTACTCGGTTGTTATATACCCAGACCAGTTCTGGGATGTATTCAGTCCAGCGGGCTTTCCGGTCGTGGTTCAGGACTTGTCGATCCCCTGTAAATGATGTAATTCTTCCCTTACTTTTCCCAGTAGCCACGCACCCTGGTCTGAATGAATCCACTGGGGAAAGCCGTATACTTGAATAAAGTTCTTGCCGATCGCATAGGCGGCCAACTCCGCTGTCTGATCTTGAGTAGGGGTTACCACGGCGAATTTGGTAAAATGGTCCACCATGACTAGACAATGCTCGTACCCCTGGTGAGCGGGACCAATGGTTAAATAGTCTATCATTAGGAGTTCGAGGGGGGCTACTGTTACTATTGTTTGCACTGGGGCCTGTTGCTCAGGCGGTTTAGTTAATTCACACCGCTGGCATGTAAGGCAAACTTCTTCCACTGCGGCTTGCAAACGGGGATGATAGGCCATTTGTTGCAGCCACTGAAAAGTCTTTTGTGCCCCGAAATGAGCCACCTTTTCATGAGCCTCGCGAGCAAGTTCAGTGAGCCAAGCTCACGGAATTACTACCTGGTAGGCTGTTGTCGATGTTGTGCGCAGAAGTCTCTTACTGTACAACAGTCCTCCTTTGATGACCAGTTTCTCCCACTGGCATAGCATTAGCAGAGTGTCTCGAGTCAATGTCTTTCTTTGGGTGTCGCTGGGTAGTCGACTCGTGGCCACCCATTGATGCAGGGGGCCTATCTCTCCATCTTCTTGTTGCTGTTGGATAGATTCATCTCGGAATTGTTCTAACATGCCCCTAGCGGGTCCTGTGTGGGATTGCTCCCGAGTTACAGCCATGATTCCATCGTGGGCCAGAGTGAATGGTGTCTCTTCTCCTTCCAGCTCGTAGTCTCGGCTTTGCCCAGGGGTGGTACATCGAATTCTGGAGAGGGCATTGGCGTGTACATTTTCCGCTCCCCTTTTGTAGATGATCTTATATTTGAATTGGGCCATCCAGGCCACCCACAGTTGCTCGAGGTCCCCCAATTTGGCATTGTTGAGGTGGGCTAGCGGGTTGTTGTCAGTCCATACCACCACCTCAGAGCCTGCCAGGCACTCCACGAACCGCTCCGTCATGGCCCACACTACCACGAGAAGCTCGAGCTTAAAGGAGCTGTAATTGTCGGGATTGCGTTCGGAGTCGTAGAGTGATCGGCTACCATAAGCGATCACCCTTTCCTGGCCGTCTTGGACTTGTGACAATACAGCTTCCAGCCCTTGTAAGCTCCCGTCGGTGTGCAGTATGAACGGCTGTGAGAAATCCGCGTAGACTAACACTGGGGCTTCAGAGAGCGCGGTTTTGAGATCTTGAAAGGCCTCTTCCTGCGGTTCCCGCCAATGGATTTTCCAGCCATTGGCCCCGGCAACAGGTCCTGCAGGGCTCGGGCCCGGCGGGCGAAGTTTTTTACGAAGCGACGGTAAAAGAGGGGGGAAGAGTCCTGAGGAGATCATTTGCATATTCCCAGTGCCTTCTGGGATAAGTGAAGAGTCTCCGCGAGCTCAACGATCACTGGGTTTTGGCCGTTGCAGCTGAAAAGAGGAAATCGGAAAACCAGGGGAAGAGTCCTGAGGAGATCATTTGCATATTCTGCACATTTTGGCTCATCTTTCATCATTTTTAAGAAATCTCAATATGGAAGAGGCCAGGAGCCATTTGGTGAGCTGCATTTCTTGCTACATGTTCACAGACTTACCAGTGGAAAAACCAAACTTCACATGCCACAAATGCAAGCTTGTGTCCCTGTTGGAGGAAAAGTTGCAAAATCTCGAAGAGAGGTTAGCTACGTTGAAGATCATTAAGGAAGGTGAAGAGTTCTTAGACAGAGCAGAATTATCTCTTCATGTTAAAGAAAGAGAAGAAATTCAAAGTTCACCTGAAGTAACAGAGGAATGGAAACATGTGACCCAGAGAAGCAGGAGGATCAGGAGGCAGTCAGCACCCATACTTCTCAGGAACCAGTACCAGGCTCTCACGCAGGAAAACGATGAAGAAATAAATCAGGATAAGACTTTGCCCACAAACAGCAACCTTGTATGCCTTCAGAGTCCTCCTGGATGGAGAAAGAAAAATGTTGTGAAGAAGAAACGGAGAGTGGTGGTCATGGGGAATTCCCTGTTGAGAGGAACAGAGGCCGCTATCTGCAGACCGGATATAAGTTCAAGAGAAATGTGCTGTCTTCCAGGTGCAAAAATTAAAGATGTGTCTGACAGGATATCAGGACTCTTCAGACCTACAGATGACTACCCATTCCTGCTACGCTACTACATGTGGGGGGACAAATGACACCGCAAGAAATGACCTGGAAACCATCTGCAGAGACTTTGAAAACATAGGCAAGAAAGTGAAAGAACTGGGAGCGCAGGTGGTCTTCTCTTCCATCCTCCCAGTGGATGGCCATGGAACAAGGAGGTGGAGTAAGATTCTGCAGGTGAACAACTGGCTACGTCGATGGTGCCGTCAGCAACGATTTGGATTTCTGGATCATGGAGTGAATTACCTATACGATAGACTACTTGCTAGAGATGGGGTGCACCTTACGAAGACTGGAAAACATGTATTTGGAAGTGGTCTTGCTACACTTGTAAGGAGAGCTTTAAACTAGAACAACATGGGAAGGGAAGCAAAAGACCAGAAAAAGCCATACACCTGACAAATGCTATTGAGAACTCTGCTATTAGAAGTGGAAAGGAAGAACAAAGACAAAAGAATCTAATTAATAAAAATATTGGAGAAAGAGAAACCAATCACAAACTAAAATGTTTCTATACTAATGCACAAAGCATGGGCAACAAACAAGGAGAATTGGAACTACTAACACAGGAAAAGAAATATGATGTCATTGGAATCACTGAAACTTGGTGGGACAATACACATGACTGGAATACAAGACTAGAAGGATACAACTTATTTTCAAAAACAGACTTGAAAAACGAGGAGGAGTTGTCGCATTGTATGTTAGAAATGCCTATATCTGCACAGAGATTGAAGCTTCAGAGACTGGGAGTTCTTTGGAAACTGTTTGGGTAAGAATACAAGGACAGAACAAAAGAAAGGACACCATTGTAGGCATTTACTACAGGCCGCCTGTGCAAGCTGAAGATATGGATGAACTCTTTCTTTATGCATCAAATGGCCAAGTTCTCCAAAAAATATGACATAGTTGTCATGGGAGATTTCAACTATCCAGACATTTGTTGGGAATCTCTCTCAGGCAAAACTAACAGGTCAAGGAAATTCTTATCCTCTCTTGCTGACAACTTCATCTTCCAAAAGGTAGGGGAGAAAACAAGGGGAACTGCTACCTTGGATCTAATCCTTATAAACAGGGAGGAAATGGTTGAGGAGGTAAAAGTGGCTGGGACCCTAGGAGGTAGCGACCATGCTATTTTAGAATTTTGGATAACTAGAGGAGGAAGACCTGTGAAGACTCAGATGTCAAGGTTAGATTTTAGAAAGGCTGATTTTAAGGGATTCAGAAAGAGAATTGGAGGGATCCAATGGCTGGATATCCTTAAAGACAAAAATGTCCAGGAAGGATGGGAAATCTTGAAAAATGAAATTCTCAAAGCACAATTTTTAACAATTCTGAAAAGAGGGAAGAATAGGAAGCATTTAAGGAAACCAGGATGGATGAACACAGAACTTAAGCACATGCTAAAAAGGAAGAAAAAAATGTTTATAAAATGGAAAGAGGGAGGCATATCTAAAGAAGAATATAATGCTGTCTGCAGAACCTGCAGGGCAAAAATCACATTTGCTAAAGCTGACAATGAATTGAGGCTTGCAAGAGATGTCAAAAGTAATAATAAAGGATTTTGGGGATATGTCAAAAGTAAAAGAAAAGTCAAAGATGCTATAGGATTTTTACAGGATGCAAATGATGAAATGGTAAGACAGGATGTTGAGAAGGCCGAACTTTTAAATTCCTATTTTGCATCTGTTTTCTCTCAGAACGGAAATGTAACATCAACTGTTCTTCACTGTCCTATTAAGGGAATAGAAGAATCCAGGATATCTATAAACAGAAAGATAGTGAGGAAACACTTAGCTAACCTAAATGAATTCAAGTCTCCAGGTCCAGATGAATTACACTCCAGAGTACTGAAGGAGATAGCAGAAGAAATTTTTGAACCCCTTTCCATAATCTTTGAAAATTCTTGGAGAACAGGAGAAGTCCCAGAAGACTGGAGAAGAGCAAATGCTGTTCCTATCTTTAAAAAGGGGAAGAAGGTGGACCCAGGCAACTATAGGCCGGTGAGTCTGACTTCTATACCAGGAAAGATCTTTGAACAAATTATTAAACAACATGTATGTCAGTACCTGGATAAGAATGAAGTGATTAAGCAGAGTCAGCATGGGTTTGTAACTAATAAGTCATGTCTGACTAACTTAATTTCCTTCTATGATGGAATCACTGATTGGGTGGATCAAGGAAATGCTGTAGATATAGTATATCTTGACTTCAGCAAAGCATTTGGCAAAGTATCTCATACAATCCTTATTGAAAAAATGACTAAGTATGGAATGGACAAGGCAACTGTAAGGTGGATTCATAACTGGCTTAGTGATCGGACCCAAAGAGTGGTCGTAAATGGCTGCACATCTAGTTGGAAGAATGTCTCAAGTGGGGTACCACAGGGCTCTGTCCTGGGCCCTGTATTATTCAACATCTTTATCAACGATTTAGATGAAGGAATTGAGGGTAAACTTATTAAATTTGCTGATGACACAAAGCTAGGAGGGATATCTAATACTAGAGAAGAGAGAGAGGATTCAAAAAGATATAAATAAACTGGAGCAGTGGGCAGTAACTAACAGAATGGTTTTTAACAGGGAAAAATGCAAAGTACTACATCTGGGCAATAAAAATGAAAAAAGCATATACAGAATGGGAGGAATAGGGCTAAGCAACAGCACATGTGAAAAAGACTTGGGTATACTAATAGACCACAGACTGAATATGAGTCAACAGTGTGATGCAGCAGAAAAAAAGGCAAATGCAATTCTTGGATGTATTAACAGAAGCATACAGTCTAGATCACGTGAAGTCATTATTTCCCTCTACTCCTCTTTGGTCAGACCTCATCTGGAATATTGTGTCCAGTTTTGGGCACCACATCTTAAAAAAAGACATCAACAAACTGGAGCAAGTTCAGAAAAGAGCGACCAGAATGGTGACCGGTCTGCAAACCCTGTCTTATGAGGAAAGGTTGCAGGATTTGGGAATGCTTAGTTTGCAAAAGAGAAGACTGAGAGGAGACTTAATAGCTGTCTACAAATATCTAAATGGCTGTCACATTGTAGAAGGATCATCTTTATTCTCATTTGCACAAGGAAAGACTAGAAGCAATGGGATGAAACTGAATGGGAGGAGACACAGATTAGATATTAGAAAAAAATTTTTGACAGTTAGAGTGATCAATGAGTGGAACAGGCTGCCACGAGAAGTGGTGAGTTCTCCTTCAATGGAAGCCTTCAAACAGAGGCTGGACAGACATCTGACTGGGATGTTTTAGCAAATCCTGCTTTGAGCAGGGGGTTGGACCAGATGGCCCAGGAGGTCCCTTCCAACTCTACGATTCTATGATTCTATATCCGGCTAACCCCAGAAAATCTCGTACATCTTTTACAGGGTGGCACATGTTAAGGACCTGAAACTCCTAAACCCTTCATCCAATTTTAAGGTGGATACCCTCAAATGAAAGCTGAAAGTCTGAACTTCAAATGCATCTGAATTGGTTTGTTTAAAATTCATTGTGGTAATGTCTAGAACTAAATTTCTCAGAGCCCTTTAGTTTAATGGCCGCCGAGGTGAGTATCACCCACGCCGCGGGCACTCTCGGGCAAAGTGGCCCAGCTCACCACATCCAAAGCATACCTGAGGCCACAGGGTCCGACCTCCCCTGGGATTGTGAGGGCCCCAGGGCACTGGGCCCGGCCCAGGCTGACCACTTGTGGTCTCGGCCCTTCTCTTCACCTGGACCAATTCGCCTCTAATGCTCTTGTTTAATTACTTCCACCCATTGAAGCTCTCTGATGGCGTTCATGGAAACTTGGAGACTTCAGTGCTCCAGACCTTACCACGAGGACTGTCAGCCCCTGTTCTTGTTCCCGGGGGCGCGCCTGGCTCCCTACCTCGGAGAAAGCCATATGTGGGTTTACCCGGATCCATTCCCACAATGCTTGCTTAGTCACGGGGTCTCGGAGCCCGGTCACTAAGAGGTCGCATAGGGTTATGTCCATCTTTTCGTTCAATGGCTGTGCATAACTCTTGAAGGACACTCATGTATTGGGTGACCGTCTCCCCTGCCCCTTGCATACTACTGAATAACTGGGTCCTCCACTCTCCCACGTCCGTCAGGGCTCCATGGGTCTCCTCCAAGATCTGCAAGACCCTGATAAAGGTGTTTCGCTGTCCCGGGGGCCTCAACATCACAGAATACCGAGCCTCCCCATCCAACGCCATTAGGGCCACTTCTGCATCTAGGTCAGGGGTCATGGGATGCATCCTAAATAGCCCTTGCATCCGTTCCATCCAGCTCCACAGCATAGTGTTGCTGCCGGAGAACCTGGGCAGGTAACTCAGCATAACCCCCAAGAATAAACTGGACCGGGGCCGCCGTCACCCCCCTGGTCCACAGTATCGCTCGCGCTCGGAGACTGCATCCTGCCAACTATGCCAAGTGTAGAAATCACAGGCATGCGGGATGCAGTGACGAGATGGGAGCTGGAGCAAGTTTTAAATGTAACTTTTATGTAGATATATATATGTATCCCTTAAGGGCTATCTCGAGTAACCAGCAAGCTAACAACCGTTATCCTCACAGGGATCAGAACAACAATACACAGGTAACACAATAATAACTACCTGGTTAGAACCGGTAACTATGAGGCCGTGGTATGGCTGACTACAGGTCCAGAAACTATGATGCAACTACAGAGTATCACTTATCCTCCTCTGACGTCCAGCAGAGTGGTGGTCACTCCACGCAAGCTAATGGCGTTCCTACACCCAGGTGGAGTGAGGGCACAACAGGCCCATGTAGAGTTTCTCTGCGTGGCGCCTCCCGGCGATGGCGGGGCGATAATGGTTGGGGCCCAGGGTGAGTAGGCCCCAGCCGTGGGCTGGAGTCGGATGGCAGCAGGCAAGCCGTGGCCGCGGGCTGGAGTTGGACAGTGGCAGCCACGTGCAGCAGCGGGCAGGCCGCAACTGCGGGCTGGAGTCGGAGAGTGGCGGCCGCGGGCGGCAGCGGGCAGGCCGCAACCGCGGACTAAAGTGATGGGAGCGGGTGCGCAGTCATTTGGTCAGCGTTCCTCTGCTGGGCCACTTGTAGCTGTCTCCTCCCTGGCAGTTGTGAGTCTCCCTCCGCTCTCTGTGGCCGTCGCTCACTCCTGCTGGCATTGGCTCTCTAGCGCTGCCTATACCTCCTGCTCCTTCTCTCCTGCTCTGTCGAGTGCCCCCTGCTGGCATTCTCAGCTCCTTTTATATTGGCTCTGCCCCCACTCCTTCTAGAAATGTCTCTGATCCGTCCTCTCAATATGTCCTCTGGAAACAGTCTCCCTAGGAACCTTGGTGACAGTCCCCTTGGTTCCGGTCTGGTTACACAGCGGGGACTCTCCCTCCTACATATGCATAGCACAAAATCATCTCAGATTCAGTGGGACTGTTCTGATTTGAGGTGGCAGTCTGCTGTCATAGCACGTCATGTCTCTGTCCTGATGTACATTTACAATACTCTCTTTTCTTCTTTCCCTACAATGTCTTCATTTGTTCGTAGCTCCTCCTCGGGCGAGGAACCGGCATATCTCTGCAGACACCTACAGTAACTAAACAATACACTTCTTTTCATGTGTACTGGTCTTTCTAAAAGCTGAAACTACAGTGTGTCATTGCAGGCAGCAACTAAAACTATGAGCCACAGGTACAATTGACATAGCTGGGAATACTTGAAGCTGCATTGCAAGCGTTGAACCCACGTACAGATAATACAGATACATAGAGCTTCATCTGTATATACCAGTTTATTTCTATGTACCTTTATTCTAAAGGAAAAGTAGAACTACAAAGGCACAAAGCATGGGAAACAAACAAGGAGAATTGGAGCTGCTAACACAGGAAAAGAGATAGTATGTCATAGCCATCACTGAAACTTGGTGGGATAACACACATGATTGGAATAGAGACATGATTAATAAGGGGGGAGGAGGTTTTGCATTGTAAATTAGTAAAACGTATATCTCCACAGAGATACAAGCTTCAGAGACTGGTGGCTCTGTAGAAAGTGTTTGGGTAAAAATACAATGAGAGTAGAGCAGAAAGGACAATATTCTAGGTGTTTACTCTATGCCACCTGGACAGACTGAAGATATAGATTAACTCTTTTTACGTCAAATGTCTCTGTTCACAAAAAGTACAACAGAGTGCTCATGGAAATTTTAACTATCTGAATTTTTGTTGGAAAAGTCTCTCAGGCAAAAGTAATGGGTCCAGAAATGGCTTACCTACTATTGCTGACAACTTTATCTTTCAAAAGGTAGAAGAGAGACCACGAGGATCTGCAGTCTTGGACCTAATTCTTATAAACAGAGAAGAAATGGTTGAGGAAGTAAATGTGGCTGGGAATTTATGAGGCAGCGATCATGCTATCCTAAAATTTTGGATTACAAGAGGACGAAGATCAACAAGGACTCAGACTTTAAGGATGGACTTCAGAGTGGCAGATTTTATCGAGCTCAGAAAGAGGATAGGAAAGGTCCAGTGGCTGCTTATTATGAAGGACAGAAATGTCCAAGAAGGATGGGGCATTTTGCTACATGAAATTCTCACTGCACAATCGGTAACAATCCTGATAAGAAGGAAGAATTGGAAGCATTTAAAGAGACCAGGATGGATGAACACAGAATGTAATCACTTGTTAAAAGGGAAAGAGTAAATGTATATTAAATGGAAAGAGGGAGACATATCTAAAGAAGAATATAATGCTGTTTTCAGGGAATGCAGGGAAACATTAGAAGAGATAAAGCCAGTAATGAAGTGAGGCTTGCAATGGAGACCAAAATCAGTAAAAAAGGAATTTGGTGGTAAATTAAAAGTAAAATAAAAGTCAAATATGCTATTGGATTTTATCACGATGAAAAGGGTGTAGTAGTTAAAAATGATGTTGAGAAGGCCAAACATTTACATTTCTATTTTGCATTTTTGTTTCCTTAGAAAGCAATTGTAACATCAGCTGATTTTCCCAGTGTCATCAAAAGAATAAAATAATTCACACTTTCTATAAACAGAAAGATGGTAAGGGAACACTGAACTAATTTAAATGAAATGAAATCTCCAGGTCCAGATTTATTACATCCCAGGGTATTGAAATAGCAGAGGAAATTGCAGAACCACTAGCCAGAATCTTTGAAAAATCCTAAAGAACAGGAGAGGTCCCAGAAGATTAGAGAAGGGCAAATGCTGTCCTTATCTTCAAAAAAGGAAAGAAGATGGAGCCAGGAAATTATAGGCCAGTGAGCATTACTTCTATACCAGGAAATCTTTGAACAAATTATTAAACAACATGTATTTAAGTACTTGGATTAGAATATAGTGATTAACCAGAGTCAGCATGGTTTCGTAGCAAAAAGTCATGCCAGACTAATTTCTTTCTATGATGGAATCACTGACTGGCTGGATCAGGGAAATGCGGTAGATATAGTATATCTCAACCTCTGCAAAGCATTTGATAAAGTATCTCATGCTATCCTTATTAAAAAAATGACTAAGTACAGGATTGACAAGGTTATAGCTAGGTGGATTCTTAACTGGCTCAGTGATGATACTCAAAAAGTGGTAATAAATGGCTGCACACCCAATTAGAATAGTATTTCAAGTGGGGTACCACAAAGTTCTGTCTTGGTCCCAGTGTTGTTCAAATTTTTTTTATAAATGATCTAAATAAGGGAATTGAAGGTAAAATGATCAAATTTGCAGATGACGCAAAGCTAGGAGGGATAGCCTACAATAGAGAAGACAGAAAAAGGATTCAGAAGGATCTAGATAAGCTTGAACAATGGGCAGTGAATAATAGCATGCCATTCAACAGGGAAGAAAAATGCAAGATTCTACATCTGAGCAAGAAAAATGAAAATGACATCTATAGAATGGGAGGAATAGAACTAAGCAACCGCATGTGTGAAAAAGACTTGGGTATACTAATAGATCACAGACTGCACATGGGTCAACAGTGTGATGCAGCAGCAAAAAGGCACACAGTTCTAGGATGTTTTAAGAGAAGCATGGAGTTTAGATTGCATGAAGTAATTATCCCCTTCTACTCTTCCTTGGTTGCGATGCATCTGCAATACTGTGTCCAGTTCTGGGCCCCACATTTTAAAAAATAAATTGAAAAACTGGAGCAAGTTCAGAGAAGAGCTACCAGGATGGTGAGCTGACTGCAAAGTATGTCCTAAGAGGAACGGTTAAAAGATCTGGGAAAGTTTAACTTGCAAAAAAAGATGATGAGGAGACTTAATAGCTGTCTACAAATATCTGAAGGGATGTCACAGTGTAGAAGGATAATCCTTATTCTCCTGTTCTCATGTGCACATGGAAACACAAAAAACCATGGAGTGAAACTGAAAGGGAAAAAAAATCAGATTAGATATTAGACAGAACTTTTTGACAGTGAGGGTGATCAATGAGTGGAACAGGCTGCCATGAGAAGTGGTGAGTTCTCCTTCAATGGAAATCCTTAGTGTTAGGGCTGGCAGAATGCACCAAATAATAAGAAGGTAGCAATAAGGAGGTGTGTTCGCAACCCAGGGTCCGCCGTGCAGAAATGTTACCTGCTGCCAGGTAATGACGGACAGTATATGGCGGTATCGCACTTGATACACGTGGGTTAAATGCCATCCAGTGTGTAGTAGCAATGGACACAGATGCCATGCCCTGTATGACTCTGCCTCAAGGACGCGGGGTAAGAGCCTCTCTAGACCCACTTAGTGCACAGCGTCGCACCTGCGAATGCCACTAATAGACACTGGCTACTATGTAGTGCAGACCAAGTGCGCAGTGGCGTACAGGCAAAGCCACTACTTGGCGCTGATGCTAGCCCCAGACTCTTCCTACTACATGCACTAGCCTAGGCGCTAACTGGCAAGGCTGAACAACACATGCATACCAAGGGTAGGGGTTTCATAATGAGTCATTCACCAGAGACATTCATACGTGCATACAACACTCACTCCACATAGACTATACTAGCGCACGGCCGTGCGTCCATGCGATCCTTTTATAACTGCTGCCTTCCAGGACCTTGCTGATCGCCCAATCCGAGCTGCTTGAGGACCTGAGCATGTGACCGCTGACTACCAATGAGAGGTCATCTCATGGGCATGCTCAGAAGGAGAAAATCAGGACTTAGTCCCAAGAGCGTCTGCTCGCCGCTGACTAATGCTGAATGTTACAGCTGAACCTGGGGCAGCAGCAACAAACAAACACACAGTGTTAGCCTGAGCAAGATGCTGGGATCGATGTCTCTGCTGAGCAGGAACATCTGCGGCTGACAAAGAATGACAGACCGCAGAGGACATGGCTTGAGATTCCCCCTGTGCAGTGGCGGGACCGTGACACCTAACACTCAGAGACTGGAAAGACATCTGTCTGAGATGGCTTAGTGAATCCTGCAGGGGATTGGACACGATGACCCTTGGGGGTCCCTTCCAACTTTAGCATTCTAAGTAAGATTTTTTTCTTCCTATAAGTGTACTAAAAAAGATGAAAAATAATAGCAAAAATGCCATTTCCTCTTATTGAGATATGGTCACCATGGGAATTAAACTCACAGCCTCTTTCATTGCAAGCAGTTGCTAAAGCAATGAGTCTCAGTCTACGATGAGAGGTATGGGAGGATTTTCTATACTTAAATCTGCATTTCAGGCTCTGAACCCACAAGCAGATTCTACTGGTACTTAGAGATACATCTATATATAGCAGTGTATTTCTATGTACCTGTATTCTAGAAAATAAAAGTAATATTTTCTTATTCCCACCAACTAATGAAGAATGATTTACATTAATATCATTTTTACTGAGCTTTTTTTTAAAAAAACAATAAGCATCACAAATCAGAAAACAACATGGACAACAAAGCAATAACAACAGTTACCTATCACTTTTTTGTGAACCTGAATGTTGGCAAAAATAAATAAATTAATGAATATATTAAAAAAAATTAAATTGTCACAGGCCAGTTAAATTAGCTGTAAGCAGTATTGATCCCATGCTGGTCCTTCGCATTGCTTCTTTATTGATCATACTCTCTGAGCACTGGTGCTTCTCCATTATTATTCACATTATGAGCAAATACTAAGCATGTTGCTATTATGCGAAAAAGCATAATTCATGGCTAAAAGAAACTAAGTCACTGCTTCTAGATTTTGCATACACCAAACCTGTTAGTACTCCCCAAAAGGGAATAATTTTTTGATCACTGATTGTAAACATTTTTGGTACCTGCATATGTTTAAACACTGGAAAAGCAGAAATCTGCTCCCAGAAAGGGATTATTGCATAGCATGGTGGATCAATGATTAGCACTGTAGCTTTGTAGCACTGGGGTCTTGGGTTCAAATCCCACAAAGGACAATAATCGTCAAGGAGTTTTTATGTTCTTCCCATGTTTATGTGGGTTTCCTCCCAAAGACATACTGATAGGAAATTTAGATTGTTAGCTCCAATATGGACAACAATGATGATGTGCTATATAAATAAATAAGTAAAGTTCTTTACTTACAGTGTACACCTTCTGATTAGGAGTGATATTCAGAAAGTATCCAACATTATCAGCAGTGACGAGCTAGCTGTCGGGTCACTACTGCGGTCAACCCACCACACCAAAAACATCCCTTAGACGGCTCCATCGATGGAAAAATGAAATCTTTGCTGATTTCAGAAAATGATGTCAAAAACTACATTTTGTTTTAACAAAATTTGGCCATTTTTTGCATTACTTAAATTGAAAAACAAATGTATAACTTTAGTATTGACTTAAACAAAGCTTGATAACATTATTATTATCATTATTTTTAGATTGATATCAAATAATGCAAATGGTATGAAAGTTCAAATTCAAATTACAATGAAAAATTGATATCAAGTATTCTATCCAAGTTTTAAAGTCCATTTAATTGCCAAAAAGAACAATGCTGACATTTAGAGAACATGAAAGGCTTTTGCATCAATTTACTAACTTGGAGTGAAGTGGCCTTTATAGAGGTTATTGTAGATGTCTGCCTGTGTTGCCCAGGAAAAGCATTTTCATTTCAACGAAAAGGATGCAGAGTACTCAGATATATTTTTTGACATATTTACAATATAGTGCAAATGTCAGTCTTGCACAACAAACAAGGCATTATGTCACATATGCGATTTACAAAAGCAAGGGTAGAAATACTATATTAGTATTTATCTCTTAAAGGGAACCTATCACTTCTGAAAATGTGATTTACCAGCAGATCTAGGGTTCCATAGCATTACAATGCTGCCTTTCTTTCTTAGGTCACATTGAGTATTTGGTGAGTTTTTTACCCTCAGTATTTGTAAGCCAAAACCAGGAGTGGGTGATAATACAGAAGTGCTGCAAATGTTTCTATTATGCTTTGCCTCTGACTGTTCCACTCCTGGTTTTGGCTTACAAATACTGGGGCAAAAACTCACCAAATACTCAATGTGTGCACATGGCCTTAAAGTGAAACTACCTGGATGAAAAGAATGTATATGTTCCCGAGAGTTTCCAGCTTTCAGTCAAGGGTGCATGTACATCGTGGCCATAGTCACCGCTCATAGTACTTATCAATTTACTGTGAGCGACAACTGTAAGCACACCCCAAAACTTTTATTTATAGCTGTTCATGCAGCCTAAGATTTTGTCACTGTTTGACTAGTCGTGTTTAACAATTGCAAGCAGCAAAGCAAACTGCTGGCTGTTGCCGCAAACCACTTTCCACGCATATACTTACAGAGTGACCTTTATTTAAAGTAAATCGTTTTAATGGTGGAAGAATTTTAAACTAAAAATATATCCACACTCCCATGCAAAATTAAAAGAAAAGTTAACCCAGTTTCAGAAATTCTACCTTTTGCATACTTATTTCAGTATAACATTTTGGCAACAGTTCAGCACATAATATAACGATACTGTGTGCTTTACCAGCATTTTTATGTAGTGTTCGGAACCTCTCACATTAATTTATGTTGTCATTTTAGGCCAGGGGGAATTCATTTAACTATGTTTTTGGAACATCTGTTTAAAATGCAAAATATGAGGTACATACACACCAGACTGATATTATGGGCAGGATTGTTGATGAATAATCCTTTTTTGTCAGTCATAAAACACTGCCAGGATCTAGCATTTTTGTTAAATAGCATATTTTTAGAATGGTTGGCTAAGTTTGTCAACAAAGTTTATAAACTAATTAAATGTTATTCTTGTGTTAAAAGTGAATGCTAAACCGAAGCAAAGCATGGTCAAGGTAGGGATATAGAAAAAAAGCTAATATCATGGATAGGAAAGTATTAGCCACTATCAACAGTACCGTTACTAGCACTGCTGGCAGCAAACATCCTGGCAGTAATAATACCAAAATGAGGTCACAATTTGCATCCTTTGCTGCTGGCGAAAGTAGATGTCTAAATGGAGTATATAGGTGCTAGCACCAATCGTGGGCTTTGCTGCGGGGTGTCAGCTGTCATATACAGCTGACACCTGCACCCGTTCACAACGACACTCAACATGAGGCCATGATGATTGTGCCACCGTATTAGTACTGCTGCGGGCAGAAATGCAGTTCCCGCAGTGCAGCTAGTACAGCGAGGGTCTGAAAGGGGATAAGGTCACTTGTAAAAATGAGTAGATCTTTTGAAATTTGTATCCGCTAGCTTAACAGAGATCACCCCCAAAAAATGATTAATGTGAATCTCGATACTAGGAAGTATTTAATTGTACAGAAAATTTTACATATTTTGGAGAGGACAGAGAGAAAGAGAGAGAGAACCCCATTGACCATGAGACCATGAGGGCTCACACTCTACAGGATAGAGAGATAGAACCCTGATGACATTAGGAGCTTACAGTGGCATGTAAAAGTTTGGGCAACCCTGGTCAAAATTTCTGTTATTGTGAGCAGTTATGAAAGTTGAAGATGAAATGATCTCTAAAAAGGGCTGAAGTTAAAGAAGACATTTTTTTTTGCATTTTAAGCAAAACAAAATATATTTTCATCTTTTATATATTATAAAAATTACAAAAAGTAAAATGGGCAGATGAAAAAGTTTTGGCACCTTGCATGGTTACTACCTACTTGCACCCCCTTTTGAAAGTATAAAAGCTTGTAAACGCTTTTTGTAGTCATCCATTTTCCCTTGGAAAATTAGTCCATTCCTGGGTCATTTTGCATGCATTGCTATTTTGAGGTCTAGTCACAGATTTTCAAAGATGTTCAGATCAGAGGACTGTGAGGGCCATTGTAAAACCTTCAGCTTATGTCTTTTGAGGTAGACTTTTGTGGATTTTGATGTGAGTTTAGGAGAATTATCCATTTGTAGAAGTTATCCTCTTTTCAACTTCAGCTATTTTACATATGGTGCTATGTTTGCACCACAAATTTGGTGAAATTTTATTGAATCCATTCTACACTCTATTCGTAAAATGTACCCCATTCGATTGGCTGCAACACAACCCCAAAGCATGATTGATCCACCCTATGCTTAATGGTTGGCAAGATGTTCTTTTCCTGGAATTATATGACTTTTTGTCTCCACACATACCTGTGATCATTGTGGAAAAAAACTTTTATTTTAACCTCACCGGTCCACAGGACTTGCTTCCAAAGTGCATAAGGCATGATCTTTTGCATATTTATGGTGAGGAGGCAGGAGAGGTTTTTTGCTGATGACTCTTCCATGAAGGCCATATTTGTGCAGGTGTCTCTTAACAGTAGAACATTGTACCACAATTCCAGCTAAATATTTGTGAAAGTCTTTTTGCAGTCAAACGGGAGGTTCTGATTTGCTTCTCTAGCAATCCTACAAGCAGATGTCACTGAAATTTTGCTTGGTGTTCCAGACCTTATCTTGACCTTCATTGTTCTTGTTAACTGCCATTTCTTAATTACATTTTGAACTGAGGATATGGCAACTTGAAAACACTATATTCTTATAACTTTCTCCTGTTTTTGGACCTACATCAGTATCATTTTCAGAGTGCCAGGTAGCTGCTTAGATGAACCCATGGTTGCTTGGTTGCTGTTTGTTGGCACAATGTTAGGAGAGGCAGGGCTTTTATAAAGCTGCGAAATTTGCATCATCTGTTTTGAAGGATCTGAACTTTGCCACCCCGCCTAAAGTCAATATTACATCAGCGGGATAATGTGATAAGGTTTCCCCACTTGTACCAATGTGACGTTCTGCACCCCCTGGGGACATGTAAGGCCATATTGGTACAATTTTACACACACACCCCCCATGGGCCCAGGGAGGAATGGAGAGTGAGAGATTGTGGCCCATGCAGACACTGACGTGGAACCACAATTAACAGGTTTATAGCGGGCTAGAAACAAGCCCCAGTAGCATAGAAAATTAAACCGAGAAATGGACATGTTGAATAGTGGATTAAGATAAAAGAGCAGCCCAAGGTTAAATTATATATTTAATGGCCTAAAGGGCACATTAGACAATATGCTATACAGTATATACAATGGTTATATAAAGATAATGTTCAGATATGCAAATATAGAGCATAGTGCAAAAGATGCAAGCAGTTGGATCATATCAATTACTGGATGATGTTCAATCATGTGTATGTTTTGACTCAGGGGCATTGACTTCCAGCTGGGTCCTAGGTCCTTACCAACACATTACTCAACGTGACCCCCGTTCGAAGCAGACTGCATGCATCAGAGAGAGAGCACATGGCTGTACACTAGTATTTATCCTCTTTGGGTCACCCTCCTACTGCCCTCTGGACTGAAACTAAATCCCCTCAACTTGTCTCTGCAGCTGAAAACTCCAAAGCCTATGAAAGATTATAACTACTTGGGCGGTGCTAGTGTCATGGTTCTTTGCTATCGGATCTAGCTGGGCTGCTGTGATGCAAGTCAATGGGGAAGCAAAGTCGGCAGGAAGTGGAGGACAGTAAACACACCTACAGTGCCCATTTCAATGCCAAAAGCATCAATTCTTATTACTGAAGCTTGATAACCTTAATTTGCTTCATAATAATAGTTACGCATTGAAAACTGGGGGTTATTTGGCTAAAGTTGTGGGGGGGGTAGGGCTGGCTCCAGGTTTTTGTGTGCCCTGGGCCAAAGAGTCCCAGTGCGCCCCTTTAACACATACCACAACTCATGATGCTCCGATATGGCACAGAAATATAGGTATAGTACAATGACAAATACTTCACTGCTTACATGACATGACTGATCTATTTTAAATTGTACAATAACTCAAAAAAGGACAGCATATTACTCCATGCAGTATTATGGCCACCACAATGAGCCCCATATATTTCTCCATACAGAATAATTGGTCACGTATAATGTTCCATACAGTATACAGTATGATAAGCTCCACATAATGCTACAGTATATGATTGTCCCTATGGACGATGCTCCCGTGTGTTATGAGCCCAAATAATGCTCCATATATAATGGGCCCCATTTCTAATGCTCCAGTGTATAATGTGCCCCATAGATGCTGCTCCAGTGTCTGATCTGCCCCATTTAGAATGCTCCAGTATATGATGGGCCCCATGGATGATGCTCCAGTGTCTTATGGGCCCAAATAATGCTCCATATATAATGGGCCCCATTTCTAATGATCCAGTGTATAATAAGCCCCATAAATGCTGCTCCAGTGTCTGATGTCCCCCATTTGGAATGCTCCAGTATATGATGGGCCTCATGGATGATGCTCCAGTGTATGATGGGCCCAAATAATGCTCCACATATAATGGGCCCAATTTCTAATGCTCCAGTGTATAATGTGCCCCATAGATGCTGCTCCAGTGTCTGATCTGCCCCATTTAGAATGCTCCAGTATATGATTGGCCCCATGGATGATGCTCCAGTGCCTTATGGGCCCAAATAATGCTCCATATATAATGGGCCCCATTTCTAATGCTCCAGTGTATAATGAACCCCATAAATGCTTCTCCAGTGTCTGATGTCCCCTATTTGGAATGCTCCAGTATATGATGGGCCTCATGGATGATGTTCCAGTGTATGATGGGCCCAAATAATGCTCCATATGTAATGGGCCCCATTTCTAATGCTCCAGTGTATAATGTTGCTTCTCCAGTGTCTGATCTGCCCCATTTATAATGCTCCAGTATATGATGGGCATCATGGATGATGCTCCAGTGTATGATGGCCCTAATAATACTCCATATATAATGGGCTCCATTTCTAATGCTCCAGTGTATAATGGGCCCCGTAAATGCTGCTCCAGTGTCTGATGTCCCCAATCTGGAATGCTCCAGTATATGATGGGCCTCATGGATGATGCTCCAGTGTATGATGGGCCCTAATAATACTCCATGTATAATGGGCCCCATTTCTAATGCTCCAGTGTATAATGAGCCCGTAAATGCTGCTCCAGTGTCTGATGTCCCCTATTTGGAATGCTCCAGTATATGATGGGCCCCATTTTTAATTAACCCAGGCATGGTATGTGAAAAGAGCTCCATGGAGTAATGTGAAGTGTGTGCTGCTGCATCCTTCACTTTTGGTGTGGGTGAAGGACAAAAGGAAAGGGGTTGCTACTGATCAGAAGCCTACACTGATGACTCAGTGCTTGCATTTTTTTAAACTTCAGATGAGGAGGCGATAGAGCTGGAGGCTGTTTCAGCAGTGTAAGCCAAAAACAGTTCCAGATGCTCCAGCTTTAAAAGCAGTGTACCTACTCCCAGAAAAGGGGGTAATTGTAAATTTACGTCTATACTTCCGGAGTCAGACACAGACACTCACAGGCTCACTATTTATTACACCAGAATGTAAAAAGTAGAAAAAGGGAAAGTTATTCGAAGCGTACAACAGTATATAGTGCTGTGGCACTTTTAAATCTTCATATATATTTTAATCTCAGTAAGCCAGTCCAGACTCTTCGCTACTGGAAACTACATGGATACAAGTACAGATGGAAAGTCGAGTGTTAGCAGAAATTTGGGAATTACTCATCGCGGGAAAACCTCCCGGTAGATGTTGCAGGGGCGATGCAGACCCTCAATTACTGTGTCTTTGAAGACAGCGAAAATGGTTCTTTGTGAAGAAAGGATTGCTTTATCTCAGTAGCTTGGATCACATCACCGTTACTCGTCTCCATCAAATTGTGATCACAGGGAGAGATGTAGACATGGTCCTCATTGCCTATCATGATGTGTCTGGTCATTTTGGAGTGCAAAAGACAGAAGCCACAGGCCGTAGGCGATTCTATTGGATTGGCATGAGAGGAGACATTGAAAAATGGTGGCAGGAATGTCACACGTCTGTGACTATCACAACTGTGAAAGGTGATCATAAAGCACCACTGCATCTGCTTGTAAGTTGACGTCTATTACAAATGGTAGCCATTGATCATCTGAAGGTAGAGGTCAGCAGGACAAGCCATAGCTACATCTGAACCATCATCGACCAATACACCAAATTTCTAGTGGTCATCCCTGTGAATAATTTAACTGCCCAGACTACACAGCGGTGGAGCAGGGAGAGGTAAGTATTGCAACTTGCAAGTGCTGTGGCCATGACCAGGCAGGGGGGGCACACTCATGGGCGACAGAACTGGCACAGGGCCCCTCATAGTACGCTGGTGTGTCTGATGGCGAGTGGGTCCCCCCACCGTCAGAGACACTGTATTGTACTATGAGGGGCCCTGTGCCAGTGCGGTCAGCCATCAGTGGGCCCACCCACCTGTTCAGAGCAATGGCACTTGCCCGGGTGCGCTAGGTGTTGACCCCAGCCCTTGGGGGGGTGGGCAGCCCAGTTAGGGAGGTTTAAAAAATGTTGATGTGTAGGCTGGACATGGCGGAACTGGACAAGTCAGAGGAAGAGGTGGACAAAAGCGAGGCAGTTTTCTAGCAACCTCTGTGTCATCAGGGGAAGGTGGGACAAAATCCTTTGAATCCCATGCATGGTTCATTTTAAAGAAGGTTAGATCATCAACATTTTGGGTCAACAGACGGGTCCGTTTTTCTGTCAGGATTGATCCAGCAGCACTGAAGACTCTTTCAGATAACACACTAGCAGCAGGGCAAACGAGCTCCTGTAAGGCATAGTGTGCTAATTCAGGCCAGGTGTCCAGTTTAGAGGCCCAATAGTTAAAGGGGAATGACATGTGAGGGAGAACATCGATATGGGAGGAGAAGTAGTTTGTAACCATAGTTGACAGCTGATGTCTCCTGTCACTTGTAATCGATGCAGTATTAGCAGTCGTGTGAGCGGTACTAGAGAAATCATTCCACAACACGGTCATTAAACCCCTGTCTCCAATGCCAATTTGGCTGTGTGCACCACAAACACCTCTTCCATTGTGCCCGCTACGGCTAGTGGGAGAACCAGTGCCGCTGCTGTGTGCTGGGAAAGCCTCAAACAAATGGTTTACCAGAGTTGCTTGTTTGTTAGCCAAAATTATCTCTAGGTTCTCCTGTGGCATGATGTTGTGTAATTTGCCTTTGTAGTGTGGATCGAGGATGCTGGCCAGCCAGTAGTCGTCATCCTTCATCATTTTGGCAATGCGGGGGTCCCTTTTTAGGATCCGCAAGGCATAACCGCACATGTGGGCCAATGTTCCAGGTGTCAATAATACACTGCCACTGCTGGGTGGAGGAGCACTTTCTGGCAAATCCACATCCCTACAGTCACGCACAAACCCTGTACCTGTCCTTGGAATGCCAACATTTTCTCTTGCCCCTGAGAAGCATCCTCCTGCCCAAAATAATCATCACCTCTCATCCTCCTCCTCCTTCTGTTCTTCCTCCACCTCGTCCAGGACAGTTCCCTGACCAGACAATGGCTGACTGGCAGCAAGGTTTCCCTCCTCCTCCTCCTCCTGTTCCTCCTCCACTGCAGACGCTAAATCCTTAATGTGCATCAAACTTTGCATGAGCAGACGCATAAATGGGATGCTCATGCTTATGATAGCGTCGTCTGCGCTTACCAGCTGTGTGCATTACTCAAAACACTGAAGGACTTTACAGAGGTCTTTCAGCTTTGACCACTGCACATCCAAAATTTCCATGTCTTCCCTCAAACTGCCTGCCCGTGTATCCTCCCACAAATGCATTACAGCCTGCCTCTGTTCGCACAGCCTCTCATCCATGTGCAGGGTGGAATTCTACCTTGTTGCAACATCTATGATTAGGCGGTGCTTGGGGAGGTGCAGCAATCGCTGCAGCTTCTGCATACGAGTGGAGTGGATGTTTGAGCGATGGATGTGCGAGCACAGTCTTCGCACCTTATGGAGCAGGGATGTTAACTCTGGATAATTATTAAGGAAGCACTGCACCACCAGGTTCAAAGTGTGAGTCAGGCAAGGTATGTGTGTGAGTTTTGCATGGGCTATGGCTGCCACAAAATTACGGCCGTTATCACTGACTACCTTGCCTGGCTCAAGATGTAGACTGCCCAACCTTGACTCAGTTTGTCGCTGCAAGTAGTCTGCCAGTACCTCCGCGGTGTGTCTGTTGTCGCCCAAATGCATCATCTTTAGCACAGCCTGCTGACGCTTACCACTAGCTGTTCGATAGTGCGACACCTCGTGTGCAACACTGCCAGCTGTGGATGGAGTGCTCGTGCGACTGCGCTCTCTGGATGAGCTTTCTCTTATGGAGGAGGAGGAGGGTCAAAAGCCTACAGCCAACTGTTTCCTATACCGTGGGCTAGGCATCACTGTTCCACCGCCGCCATCCCCTGTGGAGCCTGCATTCACCACATTAAGGCTAGTTTCACACTTGCTTTTTTTTGCAGCGCGTTTTTCCCGCAAAAAAACGCATTGAAAAAACGCATACAAAAGCATACAACTGCTGCGTTTTTTTCAAGCATTTTTATGAGCATGCATGAAAAAAACGCAGCGTTTTTATGCGTTTGTATGCGTTTTTAGTGCGTTTTTACCGCGTTTGCGTTTTTTACAACATTAGGTGGCCCCTCACACTAACCCAAACCATGACTTTACTAACCCTAACCCTGACCCTAACCCTAACCCTAACCCTGACCCTAACCCTAACCCTAACCCTGACCCTAACCCTTAACCAAATCATACTTAACCCTAACCCAAACCCTAAACCCTAACTAACCCTAACCCTAACCCTAACCCTGACCCTAACCCTAACCCTAACCCTAACCCTGACCCTAACCCTAACCCTAACCCTGACCCTAACCCTAACCCTGACCCTAACCCTTAACAAAACCATACTTAACCCTAACCCTGACCCTAACCCTAACCCTAACCCTAACCCTGACCCTAACCCTAACCCTAACCCTGACCCTAACCCTTAACCAAACCATACTTAACCCTAATCCTGACCCTAACCCTGACCCTTACCCTTAACAAAACCATACTTAACCCTAACCCTGACCCTAACCCTAACCCTAACCCTAACCCTAACCCTAACCCTGACCCTAACCCTAACCCTAACCCTAACCCTGACCCTAACCCTTAACCAAACCATACTTAACCCTAACCCTGACCCTAACCCTTAACAAAACCATACTTAACCCTAACCCTGACCCTAACCCTAACCCTAACCCTAACCCTGACCCTAACCCTTAACCAAACCATACTTAACCCTAATCCTGACCCTAACCCTGACCCTAACCCTTAACCAAACCATACTTAACCCTAACCCTGACCCAAACCCCAACCCTAACCCTGACCCTGACCCTAACCCTAACCCTAAACCCCCTTAACTAACCCTAACTCTAACCCAAACCCCTAAATTCCATGGTTAAAAAAAAAAAACGCATATGCAAAAAAACGCATACATGAGCATGCCAGTGCGCACATATGCGCATCCATAGGCTATAATGGCCATTTTTAGCGCAAAACGAGCGCATATGTGCGCATGCGCTTTTTTGCAGGGCCAAAAAATGCAACATGCTGCGTCTGGAAAATACAAACGCACACCCCAAAAAAACGCAGCGCATGAAAATCGCATACATGCGCTTACAAGCGCGCAGGTATGCGCACCCATGTTAAATATAGGGGAAAAAACGCATGCGCACATATGCGTTTTTTTCCAGCGCTAAAAAACGCAAATGTGAAACCAGCCTTACTCAGTGCGCAGTGATGGACACGTAACGGCCCTGGCCATGCCTACTGGACCATGCATCTTTTGTGAGGTGCACCTTTCCACTCACTGATTGCTCGCGGAAAGGTTCGCTTTCAATCAAACGGTAGGGCATCATCTCTAATGAGATTAGTTTGGCAATGTAGGTGTTCAAGCACAGTGTACACGGATGAGAGGATGAGTATTTTCTTGTCCTACTCAGAGTGTCTGGTAGGGTGAACTGGACTGGAGAGCTGCATATGGGGGAAGTAGCGGTGGACTGGACGGAGTGAGAGGGGGTTGGTGATGGTATTGGTGGTGATGGCCTAGATTCAGTGTTGTGTTACAAAACCATTGTGATTCCCTGAGTGCTTTGGCCTTGCGACGACACCTCCACATTTAGTGCTGGTGGTGTGCTTAACAGTGGCGGTGGTCTTACAGTGGGGGAAGCGATGGAGCATTGCTGGCTACCTTCAGTTGGAGCAGGTGCACATGTGCTACCTGAGGTTTTGTAGTCCGTCCATACTTGCAAGTGCATGTTGATTAAATGTCTAAGCATGCAACTGGTATTCAAATTTCTGAGTTGTTTACCTCGGCTAAAGGTCCTTCCGCACTTCTTACAGGTAACCTTTGCCTCATCAGTAGGAACTGTATCAGAAGTGTACAACTGTATACGTTTTTTGTGTAACTAACAATATCCATATATGTATTTATGGAGTGCCACACACACACGCTGACTCTGTATAGATGTGACTGTAATGCGAACGGCAGATATACAATACTGTTTGAGAATTGAACAGCTCTATACGGTGTTTGTATGGAAAATTGTAAAACTCAGTCTATTTTTATACAGAGTGACACACTCTGTCTCTGTATAGTTTTGACCGTCATCAAACAGCAGATCTACGAAACTGTTTGAAAAGCGGACAGCTCTATAAGGTGTAGGTCTAGAAAAATGGAAAACCTCCTCGGTTTGTTTTTCCAGAGTCAAACACAGATAGCTTGTATTTGTCTGTGATACCAGCCGGTACACGGTAGTGTGTGAGGAGCGTACACCGCTATACGGTGTCTGTATGGAAAATTGTCAATCTCCGTCTATTTTTATACGGAGTGACACACACTGTCTCTGTATAGTTTTGACCATTATCAAACAGCAGATATACGAAACTGTTTGAAAAGCGGACAGCTCTATAAGGTGAAAAGCGGACAGCTCTATAAGGCGTAGGTCTGGAAAAATGGAAAATTTTCTTGGCTTGTTTTTCTTGAGTCACACACAGCTTGTATTTGTCCGTGATACCAGCCAGTACACAGTAGTGTGTGAGGAGTGTACACCGCTATACAGTATGTGAAAAAATGAGCGCTCGGTAACTCACCAGAACAAAATAATAAAAGTTGGAGTGCTTTGAAAAAAGCAGTTTGAACAGCAGTGTGCACACAGCAATGCAACTGTCAGGTAGCCTTAAAAGACATCCTAATCACCACCAGCGCTGCTGCACACAACAAAAATCCTCCCCTTTCACTGCACACTAACTGTACAGTGAAAAGCGCTATCAGCAGAAGCAATTTTTTTGTTCTTCTTCCCTGCCTAACGCTCTCCCTTTTTCAGAATCAGCAGCAGCACCTCTCCCTATTCTAAGATCGGCAGAAGTAAGATGGCGGTTGGCGGTCACGGCCTTTTATAGCCACTGTGATGCCACACAAAGCCAGCCAATCACTTCAATGCCCTTCTCTAAGATGGTGGTGACCGCTGCCGATGTCATCGCGTTGCCCACAGTGTGCGTCCTCCATCATTGGCTGAGAAAAGGCGCTGGAAGCATTATTTGAAGCGCGACTTTGGCCCTCGGCTAGGAGACCTCATGGCCGACCTCACGCTATGGTCAGGTTTCGATCAGCAAAACCCGACTTTAGCTAAAGTCAGTGATTTTTGAATTTGACCGACCCATTTTGCTCAACTCTAGTTAGGACCGAACAGAGATTTGCTATCTATTTCCTACTAGCTATCCTCACCCTGTAAGGCTAGAATGGATCGAGAACCTGGAAAGTGTTCGGTTCGGTCGGGGGGATCTTGGAAATGTAAACAATGTATGGCTAGAAGGAAATTGTACTTACATAACTTCTTATGGAGTCATAGCTGACTTAACAAAGCAATTTTGACCACATGGTATCCATATGATGAGCAAGTCTTTTGTTCTGCTCTGAGCTGGACATGGTGTGAGATCTGTAACTCACAGCCCTTTGACTTTTGACCCCTCCTGCTGCTGCTAGGCATCCTGTTATAACTGCACACTGATGGGGTTCTTATAATCCCATGTCAAATAGAATACAAATGATTGACATGGAATTATATCTCCAGTATTCTTCAGCATTTTCCGGTGTTCTCCCGTGTGCCCATCCGCAACCTCCCCTCATCGGGATAACTTGTTGACATTATCGTGGTGACAGCCCTCCTTGCTGCGAATGGCAAAGTGGTACTGCTGGAGGGCAAGGCTATGCTGTGTAACCAGCTGAGGGGGTTCTGGTCAGTTTCCATGGTGAATTGGCAGGCACTGCATTTCTCTTATTCCCATTCCAGATGGCAAGTTTATTGGCATCTAGAGTCCTGTTATTGGCTTACTTATCAGCAAGTTGCAGACACCTCCTTTGACTTCTGGTTACTGCTGACGGTCCTCCAAGCAGTTCTACAAAAGACGCTTAGTCACTATTAACTCCTTCAGTTGCTGGACGGTGGTTAGCTCCAGTCCCGTGGTCCATTGGCAAAGTGCTTTCAGTAGGGCCGGCATGTGATTGGCCCAGCTGTCTGCAGGACCCCACTGCATAGTCTGGAGCTACTTTCGGTTTGTCTCAGGGGCCAAGTTGTACTGCTGGTCCTCAGGCAGATTGTACTGATGGCAAGTTTTTTCAAACACAAGAAAGTTTCCAAGTCCCCTCCTTTGTCCATTAGGGCAAAGTCCTACACCATAGCTTCAGGACCCGGATCTCAGGAGACTTATGATTGGCTGGGGTCTGCAGCTGCAGCTGAAGCATTTGTTTCTGGTGCTTGCACTTGTGCTGACATTCTGCAGCTTCCTTGCGACATTCTGCCATGAGAGTCTTGTAAGTGGTCTGGTCCCCAGCCCAGAAGCTGGCCAGGGTAGTGTTCATGAGAACATCCGAGCATGCATGACTGGGAGGATGGACAGATGGTGAGCAGACCACTGTGGGACTGAACGCCGGAGACTGGCTCCTACATAGCCTGGGCTAGACTCCCCCTCTGTCTGAGCAACATCATCTTCCACCTCCTCCTCTCCATCTGTAGCATTAACCATCCCTCTAGCATTGCCCCTGGTGCCACTGACCATCCTTTCAATCTTTGGACACTGTTCTATAACAGAGCTGCAAATTTATGTACCCACACACCTTACAGTATTTCCACTCAGCCTCATTAGTGTTGAGCTGATCTTAAGACCCCAGCGGAAAAAGCTACTGCTGGTAGTCTTTAGTGTCTCAGAGTATGGGTACCACACTCACACACTATTATCTCAATCACACTACGTTGCCACTGTGGACACGTAAGGTCAGATTGGTACAGTTTTACACAGACACCCCCATGTCCACACGGGCACAGGGAGGCATGGGGAGTGAGAGAATGTTGCCCACGCAGATACTAACATGGAACCACACTTTTCCACAACCCAGACAGGTTGAGAAACCCCATTCACTAGCTCCAGTGAAAAAGCGCCTGGTCAGCCCGGTAAGGCTGCCACCAGTTCCTTGCTCGATATACGCCTAGTCCAAAAACATGGTCATATTGGGCCAGAAACCAGTCCTGGTAGCATGGAATATTAAACCAAGAAATGGAAGTGTAGATTTGTGGATTGAGATGAAAGAGCAGCTCAAGGTTAAATTATATATTTAATTGCCTTAAGGTCACACAAGACAATACACTATGTACACTATATACACAATGGTTATACATATATACATACATAATTGTCAGATTTGTAAATATATGAAAAAAAAAATATATATATATATATATATATAGTAAAAATAACAAAAGATAAAAGCAGATGTATCATGTCAATTACCGGGTGATGTTCAATTATGTGTTCGCTGGGCCTCAGGGGCCTTGACTTCCAGCTGAGTCCTAGGTCCTTCCCAACATTTTACTTGACGTGACCCCTTTGTTAGAAGTGGACCACATGCATCAGAGAAAGAGAGAGAGAACATATGACTGTATACTAGCCTTTATCCACAGGGTTGTCTTTTACAGAGTTAACAAGTTCAAACAGGAGCAATTAATACAGGTAATGTGTGCAGAGTGGAAGGGCTTCTTAAATAAAAACTAACAGGTCAGTGAGAGCCAGAATTCTTGCTGGTTGCTAGGTGATAAAATATTTATTTTGTGTAATAAAATGCAATGTAGTTAATTAAAAATCATACAATGTGATTTCCTGCTTTTTATTTTTAGATTCTGTCTCTCAAAGTAGAAGTGTACATACAATAACAATTACAGACCTCTCCATTCTTTGTAGGTTGGAAAACTTATAAAATTGTCAGTGTATCAAATAATTATTCTCCCCAATGTATGTATAAGTACAGACCTTTTGTTTAATTTTAGCTGCATTAAGTTAATGGGAGTCTGTGAAAAGAATCAACACACCAAAAACATTTATAATTACATACAGGTTATAAAAAGTTGAATAAAATGATACTTTCATATCTAAGATCTGATGTTTCATTCCACAGAAATCTATTTTTTTTCTTAAAAAGAAAAAAAAGCTGTTAAGATCTCTTGGCTGGACACAGGTCTCACTAAGAATATGTCTCTACTGCTTATATTCAATGAAGGGTGTGTTATCACTCAGTGTAAGATACAGGTGCATCTTACAAAATTAGAATATCATCAAAAAGTTAATTTATTTCAGTTCTCCAATACAAAAAGTGAATCTCATACATTAGATATAGACATTATAAACAGAGTGATCTATTTCAAGTGTTTATTTTTGTTAATGTTGATGATTATGGCTTACAGCCAATAAAAACTCAAGTAATTATCTCAGTAAATTAGAATACTTTATAACACCAGCTTGAAAAAATGATTTTAAAATCCAAAATGTTGACCTACTGAAATGTACCGCATATTCAATAAATGCACTCAATACTTGGTCGGGGCTCCTTTGGCATGAATTACTGCATCCTTGCTCCATGGCATGGAGGTGATCATCCTGTGGCACTTCTGAAGTGTTATGGAAACCCACGTTGCTTTCATAGCAGCATTCAGCTTGTCTGCAATTATGAGGTCCAGTGTCTCTCATCTTCCTCTTTACAATACCCCATAGATTCTCTATGGAGTTAAGGTCAGGCAAGTTTGCTGGTCAATCAAGCACAGCAATATTGCTGTTTTGAAATCAGGTACTTTTGGCAGTGTGGACAGGTGCCAAGTCCTGCTGGAGAATGACATTTCAATCTCCAAAAAGCTTGTCAGCAGAGGGAAGCATGAAGTGCTCTAAAATTTCCTGGTAGACGGCCGCGCTGACTTTGGTCTTGATAAAACACAGTGTACATATATCAGCAGACAACATACTCTAGCTCCCGAAACTTCACTATAGACCTTAAGCAGCTTTGATTGTCTCTGCACTCTTCCTCCAGACTCTGGGACCTTGAATTCAAAGGTCTAGTGTGAAGTATCCACAATCAATGATGGTTTCGGGAGCCATGTCATGTGCTGGTGTAGGTCTACTGTCAGCGCAGTCATCTATAAGGAAATTTTAGAGCACTTCAGGCTTCCCTCTGCCAACAAGCTAATTGGACATGGAAATTTCATTGTCCAGAAGGACTTGGCACCTGTCCACACTGCCAAAAGTACCAATTCCTGGTTTAAAAACAAAGTATCATTGTGATTGATTGGTGAGCAAACTCGTCTGACCTTAACCCCATAGAGAATCTATAGGATATTGTCAAGAAGAAGATGAGAGACACCAGACCACACAATGCAGATATGTTAAAGGCTGCTATCAAAGCAACCTGGGCTTCCATAACTCCTCAGCAGGTGCTACACACTGATCATCGCCATGCCATGCCGCATTGATACAGTAATTGATGCCAAAGAAGCCTCAACCAAGTATTGATTGAATTAACTGAACATACATTTCCGTATGCCAACATATTCTAATTTTGTGAGATGCACCTGTATATAATGACTGAAAGTTTGCTCTTCTATTCTCATTGTGTGATTATAGCTAACACAGTACAGCAGAGTTGAACTTTTTCGTATTACAAACAGATCTGCAGGTGTAGCTCTCCTATTTACAGAAAATATGGAAATATAAGAAATATATTTTATTAATTTAATTCGTAAAATGTATGCTATTTATAATATATCACTGTTCATTGGCAAATGACAGGTGCTTTCTGAGCTGTTACCAGCAATCAGTTGGCCAATATTGTGAATCACTTCCAAATTCTCAAACATGCTCCCTATTTCTGCTTATAGATATAAGATGACGTCACATACCTGTGACTTTTCTCATATAAGCAGATTTTGCCTGATTACTGAGTGTCCTGTACTGTGCCAACTGCTCTATATATGACTATAAAGCAGTTAGCCCAAATTTGCAGTCCAGAAGGTTTGGAAATTCACGGTGAAAAGGCTTCAGAAGGCTGGTCTGGTGTAACAAGGGCAGCAAAAAAGAAACTTATCTCTGAGAAAAGTACCAAAGATAGACTGACATTCTGTATAAAGTACCGGGATTGGAATGTAGGGCACTGAGGTAAAGATATTTTCTTTGAAGAAGCCCTCTTCAGACTGGTTTTGAGATCTGCAAGGAAGAATGGCAGAGTATCCCTAAATCCAGGTGTGCAAAACTTGTTGCATCAATTCCAAGAAGACTTATGGCTGCACTAGCTTAAAATGGAGCTTCTCCTCAGTACTGAGCAAAGGGTCTGAATACTTATGACCATGTGACATTTCAGTTTTTCTTTTTTAATAAATTTTCAAAAATTTCTACATTTCTGTTTTTTTCAGTCAAGATGGAGTGCAGAGTGTACATTAATGAGAAAAAAATGAACTTTTTTGAATTTACCAAATGGCTGCAATGAAACAAAGAGTGAAAAATTTAAAGGGGTCTGAATACTTTCCATACCCACTGTATGTCCGGCTCATGAATCAAAGTAGACCATATGCATAAAAAGAAAATTGTGGATTACTCTGGAATAAGACATTGGATCACAGATATGAAGATATCATTTTATTCAACTCCCTATGACCTACATGTCAATGTAGATGGTTTAAGAGGGTTAATCCTAGTGATTTCTGACAACCACCACCTTATAACCAAATATGTTAGCAGGCTGCAGATGTGGTCTGGCAAAAAGACAAACTAATTTCAGATTTTAAAGGGACTGACATGTTCTATAGGCCTTTCAGACACTTTACTATGAGCAAAAATTGGATTTCCAGCTTTATTCCAGCTAAACACATTACAGTACGCAATGTTGTGAAGAACAACATGTTTTTTGCTACGGAATAAAAAGAACAATTCAATGAAAAATTTAGCTCTGCATTTGTGTTTAACACAGTATTGAATATAAAAACAGGCTTTGATGTGCTGTTCCCTTTTTTCAAAAAACTAAGTTTATGTTTTACCTATATCTATTCTATATTTTGAAAGAGCATTGAAAATTGCAGACCAAGTATAGCATAAATATTAGAGAGATGTACTGATACTTTGATGTAAAATATATGAATATATGTTTCATAGCTCAATGTCATTGCATTACGCATTTAATAAAATGACAGCAAAAATACAGGTTTGGACTGCAAAAATCTGTTCCTACCTGCAGCTAATTTAAGATATCTACAATTCTACAAAAGAAACCTGCCAACAGATAACAGATGGCAGCATGGGAATAAAAATTATTTCAGCAATGTTTGAGCATTTTTTGGATAGTTAACAGAAAGCACTTCAGCTTTCTAGAACAAATTTATTAACTTAGACTTTCTAAGCTTCTTTTATATAACTTTTCTAACCTCAGTATTCAATAGCAGAAACAAAAGGTAGGGGTTAAATAAGGAAAAGGCCCTTAAAATCATAACAAAAGCAATATTAACAGCAAGGTTTTAGGTAGCATAGTAGCAAAAATAAGAAAAATCTTTTCAAAAATAGTAGGTTTTCACTGTTGAAACACAACATGAGCTTTTTAATTTTATGAAAAATGCTAAAAAAATATTTTGTGCAAACTTAAATGTATATTTTTGCATTACTTACAATGAAAACTTTAATGCAGCAGTTTATAACAATAAAACCAGAAAAAAAGATACATTAATAAATACTGTGAGCGAATCATATTTTTTGGTGTATAAGGTAATTGGCCATATCAATTATACACTATGTACTACGTATACCAATTCCTACCTGAAGCTAAATTTCAGGAGCTATCACAGAAGAATTCTGTCTTCTCTAAGAATACCATGTATGACAACACACAATGTTCCTATGAGAGTACACTGTATGGTGGCTGTATGAGTCATCATAGCTTTTGTTAAAAGCATTGCAGTACCTGGGTAAAAGAGATCCCTCTCAATCTCACTAACCCTCTCTTTCTTCTTGGAAAAATTAGCCGAAAAAGAATTTGAATAGAGAAATGTTTCGGTGAGTTAGAACCATACACGATATGATTTGAAACAACGCAAAAATAAAAATACCTAGTGCTATTTCACAGACTACTAAAGACAGCAGCAACCAAAGAGCAGGCTAATTATGACAAGAGCAACCGCAATAGCTTTCCAGTAATGCCTTGCAGCTATCACATCACATGTTCTAAAGGAGCCAATGAGAGAGACTATCACACAGCAATTCATAGAGAAAATGGGATGAACGATACAAGGGTATTCAAAAATATATACTGTACCTAGCAACAGAAAAATCACCCCTTTAAAATGGAGCTCCTCATCTGGCACCCCTCTGCATCATCCTGTATAGTATTGTGTTGGACTAGGTTGGCAAAGGCCCAACAGTAAAGTTAATTTTTGGGGCTCACTTTTCAGCTACATGCAAAAATAACATGACCCTAGTACACAAATTTACTTTTGCTTCTATGTAATGTTAACGTTGCTAGCTTGTTCAATGAATGATTAGATGATATCTTTATCTGCAAATTGTGAATTAAGTGTAATAGTATTACTCATTAGCACACCTTCACAGGGGCCCACCAGAGGATTCTTCTGTTCTCCTGTGGGCCAGTCCATGCCTGATAGGACTGAAGAATTACCTCCTGGCCTCTTGATGATTCCGATATCTCATAGGAGAAACACGTCAAGGTGGTAACACAGTTTTGTAAAAATGTTCTCCTTTTGATATTGTCATGACTCAGGATGGGGTGGTTCTGGTTCCATCCTGGTCAGGTCAGGGTTAAGTCCATCCGCTTCTCTTTGGTTCTGGGGCTGCTATTTAATGCTGGTAGTTCCTGGGTTCAGTGTCGGTGATACTTCTGCCTGTCACTGACCCAGGTTACACTCTGTGTGTGTCTGTTTGCTGTGTATTGTCTCTGTCTTTCTGCTCAGTTCTGATTCGTCCTTGCTAGTTATCTGACCCCTTGGCTTGCCTCTGGTTACTCATCTGTCTTGTCCCCGGTTACCTTGTTCCCATCTGGCTTCTGACCCTCGGCTTTGCTCTCTGACTACGTTATTGGGTTTTCCATTTGTATTCTGTGCCATGGGCCAGATCCCTGTCCTCACATGAGGTAGCTCCACCCCCTACTGTCATGTGACTGGCTTGCTCCGCCCCCTGTGATCACGTGACTGGCTAAGCTCAGTTCCTGTGTGCACTTCGTTCCTCGGTCTCCGCATACTCTGTCTAGTGGTGCACCTCCCCTGTTAGCGCCCCCAGGCTCAACCCCAGTGACACTGTCCCCATGTCACTACACATATTATGGAGGTACTGTATATTCTATGCATTATTGTTCCCATAGCATTATCAATAGGCTAATATATTATTTATTGTTATGTTTGCCTTTTCTCACTTTTAGGTCCTTTATTAGAGAATAATAGGGCTTAGCCAACATTGAGCAAGGGCACAGTTACGCAATTTTAATGTGTCAACCTCCGTGGCTCAGGATGGGGCAACTCTCGTGAACTTATCTAGTTCACTAAATTTATTTGGAATTTTCATTTGAGAAATGGATTAATTTATATTTCAGGTACAAAAACTAGTCCATTTAAAAAAAAAAAGTCCAAAAAAACTGTGAACTGCACTCCTGGTCTTGACAGTGATTTAATCATAATATTGGTTTAACCAATCATAGTGCGACGATTTTTGTTAAGATAGCTGCAGTTGTGAGATACACCACTTGAAGTCTTTAAGATTCGCTCACACGTGTGTATAAGTCAGGCAATTGCAATTCAATAAAACAAATTATTGCATTGGGACTAATGTTATTCAATGAAACAGTGCAGATCTGCCTATTTTTTCTCAACTGTACTTGGCGGGAGGAAAAAAATTGCATCATGCTGCAATTTCACTCCAAAATCAGATGGGTGTGAGAAAAAAAAATAGATGCCAAAAATGATCATGAGAGAGGCATCCTATTTTTACGCAAACATTGCAATATTGCAGCAAAGGTCCTGTAAATGATTAATAACTGCTGAGTAAAAAAATGCATTGTACAACGACAACACGGATAAAAAATAAGGAAAAATCATTCAAGTTTTCTGTGTGAGAATGGGAACAATTTTTTTATTTGCTTGTGTGACCCCAGACACATACTGATATTGTCCCTAGTTTTAACCATAAATGTTGAGTGTGCCCTATACACCCTTCACCAGCTAATACGCTATCTGGGTTGAATTTCTTTTGTCACTACATGTTGTATTCTGAACATGAAGTATTTAGTAAGCAATGCTCGTACATTGCCGAAAGCTTAGACTGGAAGCTATGTTAATTGGAAATGTGTGCAGACACTGCAATTGTTCTGGCTTCACTGTCATGTCTCTTTTTAAGCGCTGATCTTGGTCTAAACATTGTAAAAAAAAATAAATAATATGTTATCTTCTTTCAGTCTTCATTTTTTTAATTGCTATTTAGCATCAATATTGGTCATTGGAATGCAATGTCTAGTCAAAATGGGATATCACTTTCCCTATACAATACTCTATATTTTAACCTTTTCTTATTGAAAGATAAGTTATTACTGCCCTCTAATCTTTTAAGTATTAAGATATACAGCACTGATTTTTATACACTACTTGCATAATGCTGAATGCACTGTTCTGTCTATTTCGGGTTTCTCCACATCTTGCTAACAGACACATTTGACAGTGGTTAACGTCTTGAGTGCACTGTTATGTTTTTGTACCTCAGAAACTTTTTTAGTCAAATGTATAAAAAATACCTGTTCTCCAGACTCTTTTAGTATTGCTATAAAAGTGAATATTTGAAATTAAACTAATTTGATCATAGAAATGTGCAATTTAGTTTGATTTTAATCACCCACTATTGTAGCTATGAATTCCCTTCTAAACTGGCTTGTTGTTGTCATTCATGATGACTTTCTTTATTCTTTATAACAGCGACCTTCCCATTAAGTTCTATAAAACTTTGCAGGAAGTAACGATCATCACCGCGCTGCCGCAAGAAAAATTCCAGAAGTTGTAAAGATTCAACATGGTTTATTCAATGCGTTTCAGGCTTCAAGTGTCCCCTTCATCAGAACATACCACATGCAATTGCTGTATACTGCTATCAGATCATGTATTGATCTGTGGATCTACAGCAGCTGCCATTATTACATGTCCTTCCTTTATCCTCACCAGGCGAGTAGTTCCCTTGGTGGGTAACCTTGTGTAACGTGAGATAAGACCCTATTGCGCTTTTGTGTCTCCTTTTCCCTTTCTGATTAAGTTATATTAGACATACATTTTAAGTGATGATTGGACACGTGGATTTTCGGGTCCGTTGAGTAGGGTCTAACTGTAGTACAAAGTTCAGTTCTGAATCCGAACTTGACCAGAACCTGAACCCAACTGAAGTCAATGGGGACTTGAACTTCTGTGCTTTAAAATAGCTGTAAATGGTCAAAGTGAGGACTAAGGGGCTGCAAAAAGCAAAATGGGGATGAGAGCAGGACAATTGCCCTGCAAAAATGTGATATTGAAATGACTTAAAATGGCAGAATAATAAAAAAATAGCAATCTTGAACCAGAAGGTGGAGGTCAAAGTGAAGGAGGAGGTGAAATAGGTGAAGGAGGTGGAGCTAGAAGAGGCAGGGCAGGAGGTATCCAACATTATTTTTGTGGGTTGTTTTTTTTTTCTTTTTCTTAGGGAACTGACTTAAAAGAACATAGAATAATGAAAAATAAAAAAATAACAATATAGAACCAGGAGGCAGAGATCCAAGTGGAAGGTATAGGTGGAGGTGGACGTGGCGGTGTAGGTGGAAGATGCAGGGAAGCAGGTATCCAACATTGTTTTTGTTTCCTTTAGTTATCTATTTATTTTTTAAGGAAACCGATGTAAAAGAACATGTAATTAAAAAAATTAAAACTAACAATCTGCAACCAGGAGGCGGAGATGCAAATGGAGGTGGAGTAGACGGAAGAGATGGCAGGGAGAAGGTATCCAACACTATTTTTATGGTGTTATTTTGTTTCTTTGAGGAAGAACTGACTTAAAAGAGGTAGGGTAGGAAGTATCCAACACTGTTTTGTGTTTTGATTTTTTTAGGGAACTGACTTAAAAGACCATAGAATTGAAAATAATCTGGTACCAGGAGGTGGAGATCCAAGTGGTGGTGGAGATGGAGTAGGTGGAGGTGGATGTGGTAGTGTAGATGGAAGAGGCAAGGAGGAGGTATCCAACACTGTTTTTGTTTTGTTTAGGGAACTGACTTAAAAGAACATTAAAATAAAAACTAACAATCTAGAATCACGTGACGGAGGTCCCAGTGGAAGAGGAGGTAGAGTAAGATGAGGAGGTTGGAAGTGGCGATGTAGGTGGAAGAGGCAGGGTAGGAGGTAGCCAACACTGCTTTTATGGTTTTTTTGTTTGTTTATTTTTTTTTTTGGAGAACTGACTTAAAAGAACATCGAATTAAAAAAATTTAAAATAGCAATCTAGAACCAGGAAGCGGAGGACCAATTGAAAGAGGCGTGGAATAGGTGAAGGAGGCAGAGGGGGATGTAGTGTGTAGGTGGAAGAGGCAGAGGAAGAGGAAACTAACACTGTTTTGTGATTTTTTTTCCTTTTCTTTTTTTTTCTATTCTTTTCTTCTTTTTATTTGGGAGGCCCCAAATTAAATGAATGGCAAATAAAGTATAATGATGGCTAGGTGCAACTGGTATAGTTGACTAGTTAGTCAAAGATAAAGAGAAGTCCTCTGGGATCCACACCTGATTCATTTTATTAAATGTTAGCTTCACCACATTGACTGTAGACAAGCAGATGCACCTGTCTTTGATCACATTCCCTGCCATGCTAAGCACATGTATAGGGAGGTTGACCGGACCGTGGGTACCTGCATGCCAGGTCAGGAACTAAAAAGGCTGCATTTCCTGTTCCAGGGGGAAGCCTGAGTTGGGCGAACCTTCCCTGCTGTCTATGGAAAGCATGAGTGAGACAGGGCTTCCTGCTGTCCCAAAAGGGCAGGAAGTACTGAAAAAGGGTGCGCAGCGTTGGGAGGACAAGAGAGAAAAGCACGTGAAGCAGAGCAGCACAGAGGGCAGCGTAGAGAGCAGTTCGCAGAGTGGTGAATGGCCCGCTCTACTTCCCCCTCCTGAGAGGGCTGATTTGGTGATGGGCCATATAGAAGGAGCACCAGTTGCCTGCAGAGAGAGCCATGCAGATCTGGGCTATGCCAGCAGAGCAGAGCTGTGTCAGCAGAGAGAGCCGTGTCAGTAGAGAGAGCCCTTCCAGCAGAGTAGAGCTGTGCCACCAGAGAAAGCCATGCCAGCAGAGCAGAGCCATGCCAGCAGTGAGAGCTGTGCAGAGCAGAGCCGTGCGGAGCAGAGCCATGCAGAGCCAAGTACCCAGAGTGGAGTCGAGCCGGGTGTCGCAGCAGACCAAGAAAGGAGTGCTTCGACCGGTAATACCAATGCCAAGCAGACCAGTGTCGTCCTCCGCCAACAGCGGGGACCAGGGAGAGAGGGACATGCGGTGTATGCCCAGTGACAGCCAGAGAATACTAGGTGCCATACACGATGTGACTGTGAGTACCGCACATGCGCTGCCCAAGAGGTACCACATAGGACTGACACTCACTCTGAGGTGGACCACAATTGTTGTCCTGACCCTTGTGACCTTACTACGTCAATTAAGACAGTTTAGGAGCCATGTTGAGCTTGTACAGGTCTGTGGCCCGTGCCTTTAATAGCCACATCAGTATATGGATAAGGGTCAGTTGAAGGTACCGGAGACCGACCACTGCCACCGGAAGATGGACAACGATTACAGTATCATCTAGGAGGAGGCACTGCGCCCGCCATTGCGGATGCTATTGAGTGCGCAGCAGGAGCTGCTGTGTTAGGACTTCCTGATACTCTTGCTACCTATTTGTTGTGATTTGAACTGTTGTATTGTACTGTGCCTTTAATACGATTTAACGCTCTACCTCCCTGCGTGTTTCCCCTGTAAATAAACCTGTTAACCCTTGCTCTGCCTCCTGCGCATTGCTGCATCCCATGTTCCTGATAGCACTTCTACACATGTTCCAACGCTTGCCGCACGGCAGGCCAACACCTCCAAAGCATAAAGGACAAGTTCAAGCCATGTGTCCAATTTCAAGACCCAGAAGTTAAATGGGGCAGACCCATCACTTAGTATGTGGAGATGTGTGGGCACATACCCTTCCACAATGGTGTTGTAACACTGCCTCCTGCTCCTGTGGACCAAATCAAATGGTGGTGCCAGAGTTTGCGGTGTGCAGAGAAAGTTTTGTCACATTTCGGCCATGCAAACACTGCTTTATGAGGTTGCCATATTGACAAATTATTTCTCCTCTGCCTTTTTCTTTGACTGAGTACCAGCTGTCAAGTTGGAACTCCATCAGTAATGTTTCTACCAATGTGAGCTTGTATTCACATGTTTTGCGATCCCACTCCAGTGATGTAAGTAATGATGGAATGTTGTCCCTGTGGCGGGCATCCAGCAGGGTGGCAACCAGTAATGGGAACTGGTAACAATCCTGGCAACTAGGCAGTCATTGAGCAGGCACAGTAACATGTACAGACTCATGTGTGAAATTATTGGGCAGGTCTTACTGTGACTGGATGAGGAGGCAGTGGAGGAAGCAGAGGAGGAGGCAACGTGGACAGAGAAACATTCAGCAATCCTCTGTGGTGGTAAGACATGCATTAGAATGCCTTCCGCTTCTGTCCCAGCCACCACTACATTTACCAAGTGGAGGATTTGACAGAAACATCCCTGGCCATGTTTACTGGACCATGTATTGGTGGTCATGTGGATCTTTCCACTGATGGTGTTGTGCAGTGCATACCAGATTTGATCCTCAACATGTGTATACAGAGTAAGGATGGTGCAAATGAAAAAGAAGAGGTGGCTGGGGACAGCATAGTGTGGGAAAGTCACCGCCATCAGTTTTTTAAAACTGTTTTTTTTCAACAACCCGAATGGCAGTATTTCAAAGGCCAGGAATATGGAAATGCTGTCATTCAGGATCATGGCTCATGGGTGGGTAGGGGAGTATTTCCTCTTTCTCTTGTGAGCTTGGTGGATGGAGAGCTGAATGCTTCCATCGGACAGTGTGGAGATACTCAGTGACACAGCTGGTGGTGGTGCTGTCATATCCTCTCTCTATGGGGAAGCAGGTCTTCCTGTTGATTGTGAGCTGGAGGAAGAGGTCGAGACTGCAGCAAAGAGGAAGCAGAAGGAGGCTCAGATCTGTCATTCATTTTAAGGTGTGTACATCATTGCACCTCGTGCTTGGAATCCTCGTGTCTAGTCATGCAGGTGGGGTTCAGAACATTTATTTGCCTCGTTTCATACTCTGGCAGGACAGAGTGCAAACTATCACTGTCTTGTCTACAGCACATTGCCTGAAGAAATGCCACACCAAGGAATTCCTTTGAGCTGGCTTTTGTTATCCTATTTCCTCGGTGCATTGCGCAGTAGCAGGTTAACAGCCAACATACTGGCTAGGTGCCGGCCACTTTGGTTTTGCACCCAGCTCCATCTTTTGCTGTGCTGCTGGAGCACGGTGATCATCTCCTCACAAGGATGGCTTTCATTCCATGTGGGGTCTAGGACCTCTTCATCCCCCCGAATCATCTTCCACCCTCTCTTCACCCCTGCCCTTCTTGCCAGTCTGCACACTGCAGAAAGACATTGCAGTTTGCAACTCTGTTTCGTATCCTCTGAGATGTGCTGCAGTAGTCTGCTGGCCATGTGCACTAGCCCTCTTACGTAGGGATGAGCGACTTTGCCTTTTTTCGGGTTGAGTCGGGTTTCATGAAACCCGACTTTCTCAAGAGTTGGTTCGAACGCAATCGGCTGATTATCATGAAAAGTCGAAGGCCAACTGAAACACGAAACCCAAGGCAAGTCAATGGGGAACCAAGGTCGACAGTGAGTGGAGGACAGGAAACACACCTACAGTGCCCATTTTAATGCCAAAAGCATCAATTCTTATTACTTAAGCTTGTCAACCTTAATTTACTTTATAATAATAGTTAGGCATTGAAAACTGGGGGCTATTTGGCTAAAGTACTGGAGGGGGGTAGGGCTGGCTCCAGATTTTCATGGGCCCTGGGCCAAAGAGTGTCACTGGACTCCTTTCAAACATGCCACAATTCATGATCCTCTGATATGGCAGAGAATTAGCGGTATAGTACAATGAAAAATACTTCACTTCTTACATCTCATGACTGATATCCATTTTAAATTCTCCAATAGCTCCAAAAACGGACAGTATATTACTCCATACAGTATTATGGCCACCGCATAGTGCGCTATACAGAGTAATGAGGCCCATATATTTCTCCATACAGAATCATTGGATCCCATATAATGTTCCATACAGTATATGATGAGCTCCACATAATGCTACAGTATATGATGGGCCCCATGGATGAAGCTCCACTGTCTTATGGGCCCAAATAATGATCCATATATAATGGGCCCCATTTCTAATGCTCCAGTGTATAGTGGGCCCTTTAAATGCTGCTCCAGTGTCTGATGTCCACCTTTGGAATGCTCCAGTGTATGGTAGGCCTCATATATCAATTTCCAGAGTATAGTGCTCCCCAAAAATTGCTGTCCCAACATTGAAAACAATTAAATAAGTCTCCTCGCTAGGGAATCCCTGTACTAGTCTGGACTCCTCGTCGTCCCCATCTTCCATCTCACTGCACTTGGACTGTTTAGACAGAGGGCATACAGACGTGATGTCATTGCGCTCTCTGACCAGAATGTCACTGTCAGGAAACGCGGAAGACATCACGGCGATGGAGCAGGGAGAGGTAAGTATTTCAACTTTGCAAGTGCTGTGATCGTGAGCAAGCAGGGGGGGCCCATTCATTGGCGATGGCACTGGCACAAGGCCCCTCATAGTATGGCGGTGTGTCTGACGGCGGGTGGGGGTGGGCGGTGTGTCTGACGGCGGGTGGGGGTGGGCCCAGGGCCCTCCCACCGGCAGAGACACTTTTGCGTACTATGAGGGGCCCTGTGCCAGTGCCGTCGCCCATGAGTATGCCCCCCCACCTGCTCAAGGAATCTGCACTTTCATCTGCACCTTCCTCTTTGTCACCGTGTAAGGTGGTATAGTATGCGGGAAGGGGAACCTGAGTTTCATCAGGGTCAGATTCTGGCTGTGTAGAGTGCGAGGGGAATGTGGTGATCTGGGTCAATGTACCAGCAGAATCATCTAGCAGTGGCTGGGCATCAGTGCACTTGTGGTGCCCCCAGGAGTACGGTCGCCACAATGGCATTACCTTCCTCCTAGGGAGTGTGATGTCATTCTTGGGAGCAATGAAGGATCTCTCTAGCAGTTAAACCAACACACAACACAGTTCCCACTCCAGGCCAGCAGGGAGAACTCTGAACCTGACTGCTGAGGAGCTGCTCTCTGTGGTCGGGAGGAGGTAAGTTAGGGCAGTCTGTGAAGAGAAGGGGAAGTGTGTAGACGTTAGAAGGGGAGCTGGAGGATGAGCATAGATAAGGCTCACTCCTAGCTGGAGCGCATTGTCCGGATTCCGGTCTCCGAGTTTGTAGGGACACTGACGGTCCTGCAGCAGAAACCGGAGGAAGTAGCAGCTGTAAATGCTCTGTTCCCAACTAAGACTCGGAGGCCCCAGCAGCGACGTGTGTGAGCCAGAAGGAAAAGGCTATGGCTGCCTGCCATAAGAGAAAGTTACAAAAGAGAGTCAACAGGGGGAACTTCAGTGAACTCAGTACTGCGAGTACCTCAGATAAGCGCTAGAACGGAGGCCACACTACCTATCTACAGAGAGAGAATTCCAAATTTGCTTCCAGGCTGACCAACTCCTTCTCTGGGTCCTGGACAGCACTTACCAAGTACAGGTAAAGGAACTGCACAACTGTGTCTGTCATCTTTCTCCTGCGCCTGGCGCATGGCTGTGCTACATCTTGCACTGCACACCATCTACCAACTCTTTCATCTGTCCTGCGACTACGGCCCTACCTGTGCAGGGCTTCTACATCTTAGCTGCACCACAATATAGCTGCACAATCTTAGCTGCACCACTATATTTGCACAAGGAAAGACTAGAAGCAATGGGATGAAACTGAATGGGAGGAGACACAGATTAGATATTAGAAAAAACTTTTTGACAGTTAGAGTGATCAATGAGTGGAACAGGCTGCCACGAGAAGTGGTGAGTTCTCCTTCAATGGAAGTCTTCAAACAGAGGCTGGACAGACATCTGACTGGGATGATTTAGCGAATCCTGCTTTGAGCAGGGGGTTGGACCAGATGGCCCAGGAGGTCCCTTCCAACTCTACGATTCTATGGTTCTATGATTCTATGATTCTAACATCTGTCCTAGAGAAGTGACACTGCAGCGTGAGTCAATCTGATCAGAAACCACAAGTGGTGTCATGCATCATTCACCTATAAACGTTATTCACCCCTTTGCATGGACGCCCAGGGCCATGAAACAGGTCATCACCACCAACGTGACACATCCCTCTGAGACATCGGCCCGATACCGATTATCCCCACTGCCCTGGCTGGCCACCCACACTCCATGTCAGATTCATCTTGGACTGGGGAATTCACGATTTGACTTGATAACCCAGGCATGGTGTGATAGAAAGAGCTACATGGACTAATGTGAAGTGTGGCCTGCTGCATCATTCACTTTTGGTGGGGGTAAAGGACACAAGGAAAGGGGTTCTTCCTGACTAGGAGCCAGCACTTGATGACTCAGTGCTTGCATTTTTTGAAACTTCAGAAGAAGAGGGCATATTTGCTGGAGTCTGTTTCGACAATGTAAGCCAAAGCCAGTTCCTGATGCTCCGGCTATAAAAGTGGTTAAACTACTCCCAGAAAAGGTAGCCTTCCAGGCGTTCCGGAGCCAGACCATGATGCAGGCTCAACACCCCCTGCCTTAGCTGCTATTGTGCTTTTGCCACTACCAGAAGATGCACCACCACCATCAGCACCAGCTGCCCCCCCCCCACGCCCACGTCCGTGGCCTCTTTCACCATACTGCAAAATTTTGGAGAAAATGTAACCAAAATAACATCAGATATATGGTACTGTATCAGAAGGGTTCAGCTCTATACCGTCAAAGGATAATTGTCAATCTCCCTATATATTCCATCAGTCACACAGAGATGCTCACAGGCTCAGTATGGATTAGACAAGAATATAAAAAGTAGAAAAAGTGTACAGTATCATCAGATAGCAGGTATATATAGTATAGTTTAATATTCTAAATCTCCGTATATATTTCAGGAGGCAGACACAGACGCTCTCAGGCTCAGTATGGATTACAACACAATATAAAAAGCCGTAAAACGGTAATGGATCTGAAGAGTACAGCTGTACACAGTGTAGGAGACATTGTTGTCAATCTCAGCATTTATTTCCACAGTCAGAAAATAACTCTCACTTGGTCAGTTTGGATTAGACCAGAATATAAAAAGCAGGAAATGGGTAATGTATCACAAGCGTAGAGCTGTATATACTAGTGTTGGGGTAATTTTTAAATGTACATCTAAATTGCAGGACTAACCCACAGATTGTCACACGCTCAGGATGGATCACACCACAATATAACAAGAAGATCCGCAAGAAATAATCACACATGTGGGACAATGTTCCAGGTGTCAATGATACACTTAGAGTGGTGGGTGGAGGAGGACTTCCTGGCAGAAAGGTTACAGTATCACCAGATACCAAGTATATATAGCATATTTTAAACATTAAAAATGTACGTCAATATATCAGGCGTAGTGTTGAGCCACCCGGCTAGTGTTCAAGTTCGTTTTGGTTCGTCGAACAGGAGGCAAGTTCTTCGAATGTTCGTCGAATACCATTGAAAACAATGGCAGGAAAACACAAACACATACTAACACATAAGAAACAATTACAAAACACCTTAAAAGGTGTCCCAAAGCAAACAAAATGCTCAGAATACAAAAATAACATATGGAAAAGGGCAACTACATATAGAAAAGAGGTGGAGGAGTAAAAGGAGGAGGAGGAGACACAGATATAGGCATGTCATGCCCTTATGAGGTCAAGAAAGGCTAGAATAAAACTGTAAAATACAAAAAAAACTAAAAATCTGAAATCGAAGACGATCATATACCGTGTGACTTCCCACCACAAATTATGCTAACTGTCGATCGGGCGGCGTTATTCCCACGAACCTCCAAACAGCATCCATGAAGGCAAAGTGTTTGGTTTCCGGGGGCAGTATGGTTGCAAAGCTGAACCTTAAAGGAATGTCCAGAAGGGCACCACCAGGAGTGGAGCCTGCGGCTTAATTCGACTCCACCCCGGGAAACCTCCACCATGCCAGCTACAGAAAAGATGGACAGATTGCAAGCTTTGTCGATTCAGTGGGTGGTGGTGGATGTCCGTTTTTAGTTGTGCTAGCGATTTGTCAGCTTAGTTCCGTTAACGAACGAGACTCTGGCATGCCCCCGTGGTACGCGTCAAGCTTACTAGAGGGACACGCGAGGCTCTGGCACGCGAGATCGATCAATAACAGGTCTGCCATGCCCTTACATGTCCGAGGCTGCATGCGCGCTACACTGAAAGGTCCAGCGTGTGTCGCTTACAGGTGCAGATAACCCACTGATGATGGGGATCTGGGATTACTATTCTTCCCCACGAACAGGGATTTCCCAATAAGTGCAGGTCAACCGGAATTCCGGAATTAGGCCTAACCGGCATTCCAGAAAGAATGGAAAAATTAAGTGTCCAAACCACAGGTGCTGTAGCTTGCTTAACAGCTGGGCTCCTCTGCTGAGTAGCACACAGTTCTTACATAAACAGGTGGCATAGCTTGGTTCACGGGTGGGCAACTCTGCTGAGTAGTAGACGGTGCTTACATAAACAGGCAGCATAGCTAGGTTCACAGGTGGGCTCCTCTGCTGAGCAGTAGACACCTGTACTAGTCCCAAAGTATTCACTGTGCTAAATGCAGTCAAAAACTGGTTCTTTCATAATCAGGCAGCATAGCCTGATTCACTGGTGGGCTCCTCTGCTGAGTAGCAGACAGTGCTACAAGGCCCTAAAGGATTTTTTGGACAAGATGTGGTAAAAAATTATTAGAAACACACACGGTGTAGCTCCTTGACAGGTGCACTACATCGCTTGCTACCACACACCGCTACTATGCCATGAAACAGTCTATTAACATTGAAAACCATTATTGATGTGAAAATGAAGTTACGCTTTTGGTGAACGAACCGTTCTCGAACGGAACCTCGAACAGCCGAATTTTAAGCAAAGTGTACAAGTTCGACGAACGGCTCGAACACCGCCCAAAACAGCTGGAATTTTAACTTGGCGAACAGGTCAACTCGAACATCGCTCATCGCTAATCAGGAGGAAGACTCAGATGTTCTCAGGCCCAGTATGGATTCAACATGATTGTAGAAAGGTGAGAAAGGGTACAGTATCACCGGATAACAGGTATATATATAGCATTGTCTTCACATTAAAAATCTATGTCTATATATCAGGAGGCAGACTAAGACGGTCTCAGGCCCAGTATGGATTCGACATGATTGTAGAAAGTTGAGAAAGGGTAAAGTATCACTGGATAGCAGGTATATATAGCATAGTTTAAACATTAAAAATCTGCGTGTATATTTCCGGAGTCCGACAAAGACACTCACAGCCTCAGTATGGATTAGACAAGATTCTAAAAAGTAGAAAAAGGGTTATGTATTTGAAGCGTACACCAGTATACACTGTTGGTGTATTTTTCAATCTTCATATATATTTCAGTCTCAGTAAGACAGTCCAGACTCTCCGCAAGAGGAAACAAGATGGATACAAGTACAGACGGAAAGTCGAGTGATTGCAGAAATTTTGGAATTACTAATCACGGGAAAAACTCCAGGGAGAATTCTCAGAGGCGATGCTGACCCTCAATTACTTTGTCTGTGGAGACAGCGAAAACAGTTCTTGTGAAGCAATGTTTGCTGTATCGCAGTACCGTGGAACCCATCACCGTTACTCATCTCCTTCAAATTGTGATCACATGGAGAAATGTAGATATTGTCCTCACTGCCTATCATGATCTGTCAGGTAACTTTGGAGTGCAAAAGACAGAAGCCACAGGCCGTAGGCGTTTCTATTGGATTGGCATGAGAGGACACATTTAAAAATGTGTGCAGGAATGTCACACGTCTGTGAGTCGGAAAACCGTGAAAGCTGATGATAAACCACCACTTCATCTCTGTCACATGGACCCGTCCTGTGTGACATGGCCCGCAGGCCGGTAACTGAAACAACACTAGCGGCACGTGAAGCTGTCCTGTGTGACACGGCCCGCAGGCCGGTAACTGTTAACAACAAGACAAGGGGGAGGGAACACAGTTACAACGGTGGGCCCTGCGATAGGGAAGGGGGACATGGAGACCACCTGCTCTCCCCTGAGTCAGTGTCCCTAACGCTCCTAACGTTCCCTATGCCATTTCCGCACTGGGTGCCGCTCAGGATACCTGTCGCCCTAGCACACCCTACACCTATCCCTTGCTAGGGAGCTGGGTGGCGCAGGCACTGGCCCCACCGCTGTACTAATACACACGAAGGGAAAACACAAACAGGGGAACACCACTTAGCTTTACTCTGTGCACTTGCTCCTGGCAACAGAGTCCACCACCAGAATACAGATCTCCTCCTGAATCGCTGCCACCAAGCTCTGTCAGCCATTCGGGGAATCTCTTCCTCAGAGCTGCTCCCACCACCTTCCTGTTCCTCAAGCCATGATGGGTCAAGGACCTCATCATCTACACTAACCTCTTCAATCACCTGCTTCTCCTGGGTAGTCTCGCCAGCACAGTATGCACCAGAAAGTGGCACCTGAGTCTCATTATCAGATGCATACTGAGGTGTGCTGAACATAGGCACTGGCCCACCCGCCTCTTCAGATTCAGAGAGACAAAGCAGTTGCACATCACTGCATACTCCCTCTTCTTCACATTCTAGAATGCTGCTTGGCTGGCCCCCTCTTTCCAAGCCAAGAGATTCAGAGAACAGAAGTAGAGATGGCTCCTGTCCAGGGCTCTCTGACTGCTTGGGCAATTTGGCAGGTGGTGAAGAGACAGATGGTTGCTCTCTCAGTGCTCTGGACCTGAGAGGATGTGGAAGTAATTGAAGTCGATGCTTTAGCTGCCATCCATCCGACAATGGCTTCAATTTGTTTCTCCCACAGCAGTGGGGTACGGCGAGCTCCTACAAAGCTGCGCATAAAGGACTGTTCCCTGGTAAAACTGGGGGATGCTGAGTCACTGGTGCCCGCAGCAGGCACAGAATCCCCATGTCCTCTCCCTGCTTAAACTCCATGGCCACGTGCCTTACTCCCTGCCTTCTTCATCTTGGTAGACTGATAAAGATAGGCAGAAAAGTACTAAGGGCTTAGTGTGCTTATTCCTGAACAGCTGCTAACAGGTATAAGAGACACTAATTTTATAAAGTGTGAACAGGTATAAGAGACACTAATTTTATAAAGTGTGAACTACACTTTAATATGAGCTAATGTGGCCCACACAACTGTAAAGTGGAGTGTTTGGTGAACTTTATTTATGTGTTTTATTTCACAAAAAAAAAGGATGTGACCAAAGATGTAAAAGCGATAGTATCACAAACTTTTTGTAGCTATTACAATGCAGAAAGGTAACCTATAATGCAATAGATGAGGCTCCAAAAAATAGGCTAATACTAATCTGGCTGTGGCTGCAGGGCATAAGCCAGCAGATAGGCTCCTCTATCTACTCCTATATAGTGTTTGCAACCAATCTAGCTGGATACTGATAGAAGCACACTAATAGATGAAATTCAGGAAAAATAAGCAGCACTACAGCAAAAAAGGACAATGTATGAGGCAGTGACGCACACTGAGAGCACCACAACCCGAGGTGGCTGCAGAACACACTACAGCGTGAGCTGCACTCACACACAGAGACCTCACATACAGCCGTGAACAGTGCAGAGAACTGTGCACTAGCACTGAAAGGCTGCAGAAAGGCTCCGCTATCTACTCTTATATAGTGTTTGCAACTAATGTAGATGGATACGGATGGAAGCACACTAATAGGAGAAATCAGGAAAAATGAGCAGCAATAAAACAAAAAAAGGACTATGCATGAGGCAGTGATGCACGTTGAGCGGACTACAACCAGAGGTGGCTGCAGAACACACTACAACGTGAGCTGCACTCAAACACACAGACCTTGGAGACAGCTGTGAACAGCGCTGCAAGGCAAAAGAAAGCTTCACACAGCGGTTACTAAAGTTGCCTGGGTAAAGCACAATATAGCAAATCACTATCTCAAACTGTCCCTCAGAGTCAAAACAGCAGCGTCCTGTCCCTAACTGAATTCACAGCAGAGTGAACCCAAAATGGCGGCGGCGGCTTTTATAGTGCATCATGACATCATTTCAGCAGCCAATCACAGCCATGCTATTAGTTAACATGCCTACATGCCTAACAGGATGCGCCCACACTTCTTAGGATTCCTCATTGGCTGAATCAAATCAAACTCGCTCATAGCATTATGGGAACTTCCGATTCCGGTATTCGATATGCAAAAAGTATCGGAACTCAGTATCGGATATATATATATATATACTATGTGTATACATGTATTCTATCTATTCCATTTTAATCTGTCAGTGCGACTTTACAGTATAGCGCACTGAATTGCCAGCTTTTCTAAAGGACACCGGTGCGTATTTCTCACAAGTCACACGCATGGTCCGTGTCTAATCTGTTTTTTTCTCGCACCCTTAGACTTGCATTGGCGAGTCTCGGCCGAGATACGCAAACAATCGCAGCCTGCTGTGATTTCTTCTGCACGTATAAAACGTGTGAGAAAAAAATGGATGATACGAGCTGCCCCATAGATTTCCATTGGGACGAGTGCTATGTGATTTTTAATGCCTAGCACTTGTCCGTATTCTACTGTAGTATGGCTCCGTCCATGGGTATAGAATTGCAGATACTCAAATTAATAATTGCCTTGAAATGCTTCTTAAGACTTGTCTCCGGATTAGAGTGGCAAATGTATTCAAGGGCAGTTAATTTCTACAAGAAATTACAAAAATCAGTGTTCTCCAGAATTTTTTGTAATTCTCTGTGCTTGAATTCAGCAAAGTCATTTTGCTGCACTATAGAGCATCAGGAAATGGTTTAAAAATAAAACTAATATTCACTGCGCAACTCCCTGGCCACTTCCGCTGCTCACTATTTCCCGTGTGGCCTCAGTACCTCTCGTTAGGCCTCACATGTTGAATCTAAATGTATTTGCATTGTACAGCTGAAAAATTGTGATGTCAAGATTTGCACCCCAACCTTATGATGCACTGTAGGCGAGGACTCCTGGTCGCATCCAGGTCTACGAGGACCTTGTGCATGTGCGCTGAAATTTATGGGTAGGTGAGTGGTGAGTTATTTTTTTTCTGCATCTTATATTTATTATGCTTTGGGGTCTAAGAAGGGACATTCAGTAGTGCAATTTGGCAAATAAAAATCTTGTCAGATCCACTCATTTCTACTCCAGATGGATCTTAAGAATTTGGATTGTCAAGTATCTCAAAGGCTTTAGAAAGCGAACAGGAACGACTGCCACTCCTAGAAAATCAAATACTATGCATACAGATGTACTCTCGCCAGTAGCATCAGTTGTTTCCAGTTAATCATTAAATATCTCATGATCTAACATAATTAAAATGGCATGTGTAAATCTGATTGTAATACTGTAATGGTAATATAGCACCTCACACAATGCAGTAACATTCTGGTCATATATTGTATATAATGGAATTCATCATTCAACCATTTAACCAGCATCTGCCTGAGCATTTTCAACCTTATGCATATGTTCAGAAAATCAACTAGAAAAAATTTAGCTCCTATATGTGTTGACTGGCCTTCATATCAGTTTTGCAAGCCCAAACTAACTAAAATTAGGAGGGATGTCATTGCTTGCAAAGAGAACAGTAAAAGTGGAACATAAGAGTTAACAATGGCCGGAATGTGTTTTCTTTCCATACAAGCAGCAGAAAATTTCAAAAGTTGTAGTAATTGTGACGGGTGAGATGGGCTTCAAAGTCAACAGTTAGCGTTCCTGACAAAATGAGTTTTATTTGTTAAGTAGTTAAAACGAAGTGATTAAGAACTCAATCGGAAATTTGCAACTATATACATTATCAACAGGCAAAAAACAAAGCATTTTAAGGAAATATTATACAAACTGCCTATTTATTTTCATGTGAATAATGTTTATTTTACTATATTTCATTTTTACATTTTTACATAAAAATGTATCCAGGAATATAATTCCAAGCCGTACGATTTATTCACCCATTCTGAGCAGGCACAATTTCAGCTTATACCAAAGCCTTTTGTAAGCTCATGAGCTAATGCTTTTGAGTATAAGCCAAAATGTTCATAATTGAAGAATAATTAAAGTTCTTGGAGCTATACATAAGTAATTTGGTACTGGCAAATTTGATTTTTTTGTAATTTGCTCCTCGCTTATAAAGCAAATTGACAGCCAGCTGAGGTGGCTATCGTTCTGAAAAGTAGAACAGGTAACGAGCAAAAAAAAACCATACATTACCTTTTTGGCCACCTTCACTGCTCTCTGTCTGCTGTTCAGTCCTCTAACCTCCATCATACCACATCTCCAGACCAGCGTTCACTCTAGGCCATCAAGCAGGCCCCAGTGTTAACTGCACATGCATGGTAAACTACTGCAGGGTCTGCTTATAGCCAGAAATCTCAGCCTAGAGTGAGCATCGGGCTGGAGATGTGGCATAAGGGAAGCACAAAGAATTGGATAGCGGGCAGGGAGAAGAGGAGGTGAGTGGTGAGTCCATAATGAGGAACATTCAGTTTGAAAATAACTTTGCAGCCTGTCAAATTTCCTGGTAAAATCCGCAGGATTTGGCAGTTTTGAATTTTGGGAGACCCGCTCATGTCTAGTGAGTAGTGTTGAGTGATACCACCCGATATTGAAAAATATCGGATCGGATTGTATCGGCCGATATAAAAAAAAGTATCGGGTATCGCCGATTCCGATCCCGGAAGTCCCATTCAAGTCAATGGAACAGAAATATCGGAATTAAAAAAAACCCTTTATTTCCTTGTAGGATAACTCTACATGAAGAAAAACAACTAATAATAATGTAGAATGTATTGTGGGAGGTGTAGGAGACATTAAAGCCATAGAGGTTTAGCCCAATCAAATGGAATAGCAGGAATTTTTTTTTTTTTTTTAAGGACGTTCGGAGTTACTAAGATATTGACTATGTTAACCTCTTTTATATTTTGTCAGATATGTATGTTTCACTACTTCCATGCTCTTCACCTTCTTTTTTACTTCTCCCACACTTTCTCCTTCATCATCCTCAGCAGCAGCATCTTTTTCATCAACTTCTTCTTCACCTTATTCATCTTCTTCTTCACCTTCTTCCTATTATCCTTTTTTTTACATTCTTCATATTCTACTTATTCAACTATTCTTCTTCTTCATACTCTACTTCTTCATCTTCTTCCTATTCTTCTTCTTCATCATATTCTTATTTGTGACAGGCATTCCTGTAGTTGTTATCTAAAAAAGTTTGAACATTACACCTTCCGTTCTGCCTGTCACAAAAGATTTACAACAGGATTTGTCCGCGTTCAGTTTGGCCTGCAGCAGCAGGCATTTTCCAGGGGCACCACGAGGAGGAACAGACTCACCCCCATACACTGCTTTGTCTTCTTCTGCTTATAATTTAGATAATCTCATTTGCTCTGATTTTTAGTCTTATGCTTAATGTTCTTCTGCTTTTGGTTTTTCTGCTTCTTGGTCTTCTGTCTCTAGTTGTTCTGCATCTTGGTGGTTGTCTTCAGGTTCTTTGTCCTCTTGGTCATCTTCTTCAGGGTCATCTTTTTGGTCTTCTTCGGTGTGGTCTTCAGGGTCATCGTCTTCAGGGTCGTCGTCAGGGAGATCCAGAGTGAGAACCAAAAACCATTTCCACAAGCTCAAACTTGGAAAAGTAGCAGAAGGTACAAGAAGACTGAGGAACTGCTGAGTACCAGCTGACGGTACTGGAACCCGGATGGTTAACAGAAGGAACAAGAGCAAATGGAACTAGCGAGGACCAGCTGACGGTGCTGGAACCCAGAGGGGCAGCATAAGGAACAAGAGCCAATGGAAAAACTGTTGACCAGCTGAAGGTGCAGGAACACAGTTACTAAGCAGGAGGCACCTGTGCTACAAAGCACTACCAAGGACCAGCAGACATTGCTAGAACTTGGATACAGGGAAGGAGGCACCTAGGCCAAAGGCACTGCCGAGAACCAGCTGACGGTGCTGGAACCCGGATGGGTAGCAGAAGCTGCAAGAGCAAATGGAACTAGCGAGGACCAGCTGACGGTGCTGGAACCCAGAGGGGCTGCAGAAGGAACAAGAGCCAATGGCACAACCGTGGACCAGCTGACGGTGCTGGAACACTGTTTCTAAGCAGGAGGTACCTGTGCTAAAAAGCACTACCAAGAACCAACAGACGTTGCTGGAACTCAGATACCGAGAAGGAGGCACCTAGGCCAAAGGCACTGCTGAGAACCAGCTGACGGTGCTGGAACCCGGATGGGTAGCAGAAGGTACCCATAATAAACAAAGTTGCAAGGCCTCGCGCATACTGCAGTTACGGAAACCCACAGTCCTACAGGGGGTACTAGTCCTATTGGCACTACAGAACCAGCCTTTATTACCAGAACCCGCAGCCCACAAAGGAAGCACCTAAACTGCAGGCACCATAGACTCGGCTAACCCCACCGCAACACGACAGGACAATGTACCCCACTAACACTGGAGCATGTGTTTTTCTCTGTGCAGACGGCACTTCCGAGCAACAACTAGCTGTGTTGAAGCCCAGGATCAATCAAGGAGCAGGCTGAGGCCTACTTGCAGCAAGTAGTAAATAAGATGTAGTGTGATTTTGGAGGCAGCAGGAGACTTTGTCGTCCACACAGCAGGGGAGCAGCTGGCGTTACTGAACTCCACTAACACTGGAGCATGTGTTTTTCTCTGTGAAGACGGCATTTCTGAACACCAACTGGCGTTGTTGTAGCCCAGGATCAAGCGTGGAGCAGGCTGAGGCCAGATTTTTTTTGAATTTGTAGGGAGCAGGAGACTTTGCCGTCCACACAGCAGGGGAACAGCTGACCTTACTGAACCCCATTAGCACAGGAGCTAGTGTTTTTCTCTGTGCGGACATCACTTCCGAGCGACAACTGGCTGTGTTGAAGCCCAGGATCAATAATGCAGCAGGCGGAGGCCAACTTGCAGCAAGTTTTATATAGGTTGTAGACTACTACTGATTGTAACCGTGCTCCACTATGGCCTGTGGCTCCACTGTCTCTAGTATTTCCCCTGGCCTCCAACCCCGCCAGTTACTGCTCTGAAGTGGCGTCTGCACAATCCACACTTGTTCCTGTGTTACTGGGGCTCAGTCACGTCAGTTGATCCCCTGATGTGTGTCCGGCAAGGTCTCCTGCTCTGTCCATATTCCCACTACTAGTAATAGGAATGTGGACAGAGCAGGAGACTTTGCAGGACACACATCAGGGGATCAACTGACGTGACTGAGCCCCAGTAACACAGGAACAAGTGTGGATTGTGCAGACGCCATTTCAGAGCAGCAACTGGCGGGGTTTGAGGCCAGGGGAAATACTAGAGACAGTGGAGCAAGAGGCCTAAGTGGAGCACGGTTAAAAATCAGTAGTAGTTCGATTGTGGAGGGAGCAGGAGACTTTGCCGTCCACACAGCAGGGGAGCAGCTGGCATTACTGAACCCCGCTAACACAGGAGCTAGTGTTTTTCTCTGTGCAGATGGCACTTCTGAGCGACAACTGACTGTGTTGAAGCCCAGGGATTACAGTTCAGGTGGTAGAAACATGAACACCATAAGAGACCTGGAAACTGTTGCCAACCAATTATTTATTCTGTAAGAGGACTGGCAAATTCTGGCGAGATCCAGGCCTTGTTCACTTTCAGAAAAGTAAGCCGGTCAACGTTATCGGAGGATAGTCGCGTGCGACGGTCTGTTAGTACACCACCTGCGGCACTAAAGAAGCGTTCCGATAACACACTGGCAGCAGGGCAAGCCAGCACCTCCAATGCATACTGGCTAAGCTCTGGCCATGTATCCAGCTTAGAGATCCAAAACTAGAAGGGGGAAGAGCCATCTGGGAGTACACTGACAGGGCAAGACATGTAGTCTGTCACCATCTGAAGGAAACGTTGCATCCTGCTGACTGGAGCCTTCTGTGATGGTGTAGACATTTGTGGCGGGCATACAAAACTTTGACACATTTGGGCCATAGTGGTCTTGCCTTGTGCTGAGGCACTGCCTCTGCTCCCTCTTTGTGCAGAGCTTCCTCCACTGCCTCGACGCACAGAGCTGCTTTGTAAAGCAATAGCAGCAGTGGAATGGAGAACATGATGGACTGCACCAGTGTGTCTTGGTACTCCCGCATTTTACGCTCCCCGTTCAACCGTGTTATGAGGCTTTGTAAGTTGTCCCGGTAGTGAGGATCTAGTAGGGTGTACACCCAATTATCAGCCGTGTTGAGAATGTGGGCGATGTGGCGGTCGTTTCTCAGGCACTGCAGCATGAAATCAACCATGTGCTGCCAACTCCCAACTGCCAAAGAAACGCTGTCCCCTGCTTGAGTCGTCATCTCTGCCTGCTCTGCATCACCCCACCCTCGCTGTACATACTGACTAGAGCATTGTGTACCTCCCTCCTCTGGAGAGATGTCTTCCTCCTCCATTGACTCCTCCTCATCCTCCTCACAAAGTGTCCCCTGCCTAGGCCTTTGTGAGGAACCACGTAGCGCAGACTGTCCAGAAGCAGATGGCATTTGTGCCTCCTCATCCTCCACCTCTTCCAAAACCTCCTCCCTTAGTGCTTGCAGTGTTTTTTGAAGCAGGCAGATAAGGGGGACAGTCATGCTGACTTGTGCATCATCTGCACTCGCCATCCGCGTGGAATCATCGAAGGCACGCAAAACGAGGCAGATGTCCTTCATAGAGGCCCACTCAGTGGTGCTGATGTGTGACCGGCGCACAATGCGACTTGTTTGCGCCTGATGCAGCTGGTACTCCATGACTGCTGCCTGCTGCTCACACAACCGTTCCAACATATGTAATGTTGAATTCCACCTGGTGGGTAGGTCACATATGATGCGATGTTCCGGAAGGCGTAATCGGCGCTGCAGAGCAGCAAGGCGCGATCTTGCCATGCTGGAACGCCGCAAGTGAGCGCACTCTATGCAGACCTTGTGCAGCAGTGCATCAGGATCCGGATAGTCCCTCAGAAAGCTCTGCACGACCAAGTTGAGCACATGTGCCAGACATGGGATGTGAGTGAGGTTGCCTAGGCCCAGAGCTGCCACTAGATTTCGGCCATTGTCACACACTACCAAGCCTGGCTGGAGATTCGCTGGCACAAACCACACGTCACTCTCCTGCTTGATGGCATTCCAGAGCTCCTGCACTGTGTGGCTTCGATTCCCCAAAGAAATTAATTTGAGTACGGCCTGTTGACGTTTGGCCATGGCTGTGCTCATATCGGTCGTAACAGGCTCCTGCAGCGCTGTTTCTGAGGAACTTGAGTAGGAGGAGGAGTCAATGTGTAGAGACTGGATTCCTGCAATCCGTGGCGTTGGCAGAACACGTACAGTGCCACTCTCCCGATCTGTACCCGGCTCCACAACATTGACCCAATGGGCAGTGAGGGAAAGGTATCGTCCCTGTCCATGGTTACTGGTCCACGCATCGGTGGTCAGGTGGACCTTGCTACTGACGGCGTTTATTAGTGCATGTTTTATTTTTCCCTCCACATGCATTTGCAGGGCAGGGACGGCTTGCCTGCTCAAATAAAAGCAGCTGGGCACGGAATTTTGTGGGACTGCCAATGCCATGAAGTTTCGGAAGGTGTCAGTCTCCACCAGCCTGAATGAGAGCATTTCAAGGGCCAGTAGTTTGGCAATGCCAGCATTCAGAGCCTGTGCTCGGGGATGGTTTGCCGAGTATGGCCGCCTTTTATCCCATGCCTGTGCTACCGATGGCTGTAGAGTGGCCAGGAGTGTGAGGATGACTGGGAACGTGGTGCTGTGGGTGGAATGTCACTGGGTCTCCGGACAACAGTGCCAGAGGTTCTTCCTTCGCGATCCTGTGAGGAAGCTGAGCCAGCTGTGTGTGAGCTAGAGGAAGAGGCCCCAACACGAGCTGAAGAGGTGGTAGGTGATGCTGTACGTTGGCCTACGTCTTCAGTGTGTCTGTGTAACTTCACCTCGTGCTTGGTCCGCACATGTTTCCACATATTTTTTGTATTGAGGTTGCTGACATTTTTCCCTCTTTTGACTTTCTGATGACACAGCTTGCATTTGACAAAGCAAATGTCATCTGCAACTGTGTCAAAAAAGGACCACGCACTGCAAGTCTTGGGAGCACCCGTTTTGGCTTTTGGAAGAGGAATGCTCCTAACAGGTGCCGAAGTGGAGGCTACAGGCAACCAAGTCTGCCCCCTCCCTCTCCCTCCTGTTTTGGCCATTCGGGTAATCTCTTCCTCAGAGCTGCTCCCACCACCTTACTGTTCCTCACGCCATGATGGGTCAAGGACCTCATCATCTACACTCCCCTCTTCAAACACCTGCTTCTCCTGGGTTGTCTCGCCATCACCGTACGCAACAGAAAGTGGAACCTGAGTCTCCTCATCATCTGATGCGTACTGAGGTGTGCTGACCATAGGCACTGACCCACCCGTCTCTCCACATTCAGAGGGACAAAGAAGTTGCGCATCACTGCATACTCCCTCTTCTTCACATTCTTGAATGCTGCTTGGCTGGCCCCCTCTTTCCAAGCCAACAGATTCAGAGAACAGAAGTAGAGACTGTGATGGCTACTGTCCAGGGCTCTCTGACTGCCTGGGCACTTTGGCAGGTGGTGAAGAGACAGATGGTTGCTCTTCAGTGCTCTGGCCCTGAGAGGACGTGGAAGTCATTGAAGTCGATGCGTTAGCTGCCATCCATCTGACAACGGCTTCAATTTGTTCCTCCCGCAGCAGTGGGGTACGGCGAGGTCCTACAAAGCTGAGCATAAAGGACTGTTGTCTGCTAAAACTGGGGTCTGCTGACTCACTGGTGCCCGCAGCAGGCACAGAATCCCCACGTCCTCTCCCTGCAGAATCCCCACGTCCTCTCCCTGCTGAAACTCCACGGCCACGCCCACGTGCCTTACTCCCTGCCTTCTTCATCTTGGTGGACTGATAAAGATAGGCAGAAAAGTACAAAGGGGGGGGCTTAGTGTACTTATTCCTGAACAGCTGGTAACAGGTATAAGAAACACTAATTTTATGAAGTGTGTGTGTGGACTACGATTTAATAAGAGCTAATGTGGCCTACACAACTGTCAAATGTAGTGTTTGGTGAACTTTATTTTTTTTTTTTAAATAAAAGGATTTGACCAAAGATTTGAAAGATAGTATCACAAACTTTTTGGAGCTATTACAATGCAGGAAGGTAACCTACAATGCAAAAGATGAGGCTCCAAAAAATAGGGTAATACTAATCTGGCTGCAGCTGGAGGGCACAAGCCAGAAAAAAGGCTCCTCTATCTACTCCTATATAGTGTTTGCAACCAACCAATGTAAATGGATGTGGATGGATGCACACTAATAGGAGAATAAAAAATGAGTTGCAATAAAAGAAAAATATGTGTGAGGCAGTGACGCACGCTGAGCAGCCTACAAGCAGACGTGCCTGCAGGACACACTACAGCGTGAGCTGCACTCACACAGAGACCTCTCAAACAGCCGTGAACAGTGCAGATAAATGGGCACTAGCACTGAAAGGCTGCAGAAAGTCTCCGCTCTCTACTCCTATAGTGGTTGCAACCAACGTATATGGATACGGATGGATGCAATTGCACACTAATAGGAGAATGAAAAATTTGCAGCAATAAAAGAAAAATATGTATGAGGCAGTGACACTCGCTGAGCGGCCTACAAGCAGACATGCCTGCAGGACACACTACACAGCATGAGCTGCACTCACACAGACCTTGCAGACAGCTGTGAACACTGCTGCAAGGCAAAAGCAAGCTACACTTATTGAGAATGTAGCCTGGGTAAAGCACAATATGATTTTGAAAATCGCTATCTCTAACTGTCCCTCAGAGTCTTGAACAGCAGCCTGTCCCTAACTGAATTCACAGCAGAGTGAACCAGAAATGGCGGCGGCTTTTATAGTGCATCATGACATCATTTCAGCAGCCAATCACAGCCATGCCATTAGTTAACATGCCTACATGCCTAGCAGGATGTGCCCACACTTCTGAGGATTGTCATTGGCTGAATCAAATCAAACTGGCTCATAGCATTATGGGAACTTCCGATTCCGGTATTCGATATGATAAAAGTATCGGAACTCAGTATCGGAATTCCGATACAGTGAATATCGGCCGATACCCGATACTTGCGGTATTGGAATGCTCAACACTACTAGTGAGCACCATGTGGCAGAGAATGAATCCTGGACTGGCCATAAGGAAATATATTATATATGTTACCTGTTTAAGGTTGCTTATTACTATGCAGTTAGAGAAAACTGGGGCATCAAATGTCTCAAAGCTGAGAAACAGTAGATGTAATTTCTATCAAATATTATTTCTGTGTTTACACCGAGCTCTGCTTCAATAAAAAAGGATAACACATGTGATGTGTCCTATATTTTTGGTGTTATTGTGACATTTATCTTGTAGATTTATAAAGCAGCTGAAATGATTGTTGATAGCACAGCACAGATGTTGGCAGATTTTACCAATAAGCAGTTAGTTCCCTGAATAATTACTTAGACAGCATGTTCAATTATATTTCCATCAAGGGAAAACAAATGAAATTTACTCCATGCATGTATGCATCTTGATCATATCCATTGGGCATCCATAATAAAATATAATTGGATCAGATTTTTGTTTATCCATGATTTTTTGGCTTCAGTTTGATTTGTTTGTAGAAACAAAAAGAACTTACGGAAACCTCAGATTACACTCTGGATTTCACTTGCCGGGTATACATTCTGTTATTTACCATGTCAAGCTGAATTATAATTACATTTCCCTGCTTTCATATTCCCTGAATAACAATAATTTTCATACTGCTGACAACATACTTCATCTTCCATAAATAATATACATCCTGTTCTTCTTTTATGCAGGTAAAAAAGAGGTGAAAATGTAATTTATAATTTTGTCCTTTTTTATTTGAATGCATAATAGTTGTAATCATTTTACTCTATCTTACCAGTCTTTTCAACCATATGATAAAAATAAACATCTATAGTATGTACAGACAAGATATTGACTACTGGTCCTAGCAAAGCTTCAACTTTAGATGCACATATCCTATGTTAGGATTCAGCCAACCTTTCCTGACTTTTTTTTTTAATTATATTAAACAAAGAGACTTCAGACCATTCAATTTTCAGAAAACTCTTTAAAATGTCTACCTTAGAGTATTAGAATCTTATCTTACTTATTTTTTATTACACTTTCTGTTTTTTTTGGTATTTAAAGTTATTTTTACATTTATTTATTGTAGTGTTCCTGCACAAAGTGAAAAAAAAAAGTTTAAATCACACCCCTTTCCTCCAATTAGAACTTTGAATGGTGTAATGAGAGTAATAGAATTGAAACAATAGAATTGTTTTTTTTTTGGGCCAGTGCAACATTGCAAAAAAATGCAATAAGAGGTGATCAAAACATTGTATCTACCCCCAAAATGGTATCAATAAAAGCATCAGCTCAGGACACAAAGAGAAAGCCATCATCCAGCCCCAGACCCTGAAAAATGACAACGCTACTGGTCTCGGAAAACAGTTACAAATGCAAAAACAATTTTTTCGGAAATGTTCTGAATTTCTTTTTGCCACTTAAATAAAGAAATATACTTTACATGTTTTGTATCTCTGTACACATACTGACCTGGGGAATCATATTGTCAAGTCAATTTTACCATATAGAGAACTTGGTAGATAAAAAACTCAAAAATACAATTGTGGAATTCAGCTTCTTTTGCAATTTTACTTGAAATTTTTTTCCTGGTTTCCAGTAAACTATGTGGTAAAATCATTGGGGCCATTTTAAGCATAACTTGTCCCATAAAAAACAAGCAACTCATAGGGTATATTGTTGGAATTATAAAAAAGTTATGGATCTTGGAAGAAAAGAAATAATGGAAAATTGCCCGGGGTGAAGGGGCTAAGGAATCAGGCACATCTTAAAAGTGGAGTGCACCTCTGTGCGCCTCACCAGAAATCTTCAATGTGTTGCAGCAAAGATAAAATGAACATAATGTCCCTTGGCTCTTGAATTTGCTAAACTGCTTCCCCTTTTAAATGTTTTAGGATTTAATCTGTTTCTTGTTCTTAAAGGGAATCTATCAGCAGAATTCCATACCATAATCAAAATTTGATTTCTCAGTAATGGAGGAATTAACTGGACAAGTATTGCTGGACTTGTTTTTGAAGGCGCTACATGCACATATAGTGTAAATAGTTTGAAATTCTGACAGATTCCATTTATTGACTAAATATGAAAATTTATTTTGCAGAGACATTTTATAATTGTAGATTGGAAGGTTAAAACTATAAAGGTTATATAATTCTTAAAGAGGCACATGCCACATAATGAATCAGGCACATCCACATCTAAAAAGTTACATGCGCTTCCATGTGCCTCACCAGAACTCTTTCTCCATTCAAAGAATGGAGTAACCTTTCTGGCATAAGGTAGTCCATTACTTCATCATGAATCAAACAAGTGGCTGTTTCCACACTCCCATCCCACAACAGAATATGGCCATATTCTATCTTTGGTGAAATTGAAGGCACTAGCAACTGTTAAAAAGAAAACGGATTTAGTTTTAAGATTGACAGAATGGTGGTGGGCTAGTTTTTCAAATTGTGGACTATTATTTATCAAAAGCATACAATGTCCTTTTAATTCAAAATGTTTTTTTCAGCTCCAGAGTTTGGTGAAATTATTTGAGTGAAACTTGATTCTATTCAAGTTTTACCAAAATTCATATTCGCTATTTTGCTGAACTGTATAGGGCAAGCAAAAGGTTAAAAAAGCTAAAAAATAAAATGTCACCATTCACTTTATGTGCACCTATGCTACATGAGCAGACCTGGTAGATCTCTGCATTTGCACGTCATAAGGTTGTGGTGACTGTTGTGAATGGGTCACCGAGGAGGATGGCAGGAACAGGCTAAGCCACCAGAATACCAGAGAGGTTGGTAACTAAGCGGATTGCAGACCCCTGATCCTATCCACACAACTAGCAGTAGCCGTGGAGCGTACCTACGATGATCCTAGACGCCTCGTCACAGCCGGAGAGCTAACTAAGCCTAAAGCAAAAAAGGTGAAATCTAAACTGCCCCGGAGCAGAGCCCAAAAGGAATTGATAGCCCCCAAACATATATTGTCGGTGAGACAAGATGAAACACAAGGGCAGGCAGAAAAATAGACTGAGCAAAAGATGAGACCCAAACTGACTAGACAGGACAGAAAAGGAAAGACACTGTCTGCAATCATGCAAAAACCCTGAAAAATCCAACATGTCTGATGTACAAAAAAACACTGAAGCGACACCACTTCGCTCCCACTATATCAGCACTCCGGTATGAACTGGGAGCAAAGCAAATGAGACCAATATAACAGGGGACTGAACAAACTAACACAGGCTGTAACATATGGAGCGGTGGTCCAGCACAGCTCCCAGAGGAGCAAGCTGAACCCGCACAACAAGCAGAAAGAGACAAAACCAGATCAGATGCAAAGGATTAGCAAATGAACCACTTAGCTGAACAATGCAGGATCAGGGCAGGAGACATCAGACCTCTGAATGCACAGGAAAGCAATCAACAGCAGGGATTGCAGGAAGTCTGCTGACTTAAATTCTCCAATCAGTAACCCCAGATCTCCAATCGTCATCATCATCATCAGGTGGCAGACCTCTGTCAATCTGACCAGCTCCACTACCTCCAGTAACCACCAGAGGGAGCAGGGGGAGCTTCGGCTCAGAAGTCTGAGCCAGGGAGTTCACAACAGGTGACGTTGTGATGTCAATATCTGCGCCGAGACCTTATAATATGCATCCGGAGTCAGGACTTCATAGGCACATCTCGAGTCCAATTGTTGGAGGAAAAGTCAGCCTAATGTGAAGATTCCCGGCGTTTCAGTGCATGGTGGTAGTAAGAAGAGGCACCAAGAACTAGATAGGTGACAAGAAGCAGTGAAGGTAAGTAGTGAAGTGAGTATTCATACCTCTCAACTTTTGAAGAAGTGAAAGAGGGCAGAATATGCGCTGTGTGTAGCATGTAGAGTTGAGCGATACCAGCCGATACTTGAAAATATCGGATCGGAATGGATCGGCTGATCTTAAAAAAAAGTATCGGTATCGCCGATTCCGATACCGGGAACCAATGCAAGTCAATGGGGCCAAAATATCGGAATTAAAAAAAAACCTTTCTTTCCTTGTAGGTTAATTCTACATGAAGAAAAACAACTAAGAATAATGTAGAATGTATTGTGGGAGGTGGAGGAGACATTAAAGCCATAGAGGTTTAGCCCAATCAAATGGAATAGCAGGAATTAAACTTTTTTTTTTAAAGATGTTAGGAGTTACAAAGATATTGACTATGTTAGCCTCATTTATATTTTGCCAGACATGTATGTCTTCTTCTTCTACTTCCTTTTTTTACATTCTTCTTCTTCTTCTTCTACTTCCTTTTTTTACATTCTTCTTCTTCTTCTTCTACTTCCTTTTTTTACATTCTTCTTCTTATTCCTTTTTTTACATTCTTCTTCTTCTTCTTCTACTTCCTTTTTTTACATTCTTCTTCTTCTTCTTCTTCTTCTTCTTCTTCTTCTTCTTCTTCTTCTTCTTCTTCTTCCTTTTCTTACATTCTTCATATTCTTCTTATTCAACAATTATTATTCTACATATTCAGCTTCTTCATCTTCTTCCTATTCTTCTTCATCATATTCTTGTTTGTGTCAGGCATTCCTGTAGTTGTTATCTAGAAAAGTTAGAAGTTTACACCTTCCGTTCTGCCTGTCACAAAAGATTTACAACAGGATTTGTCCGCGTTCAGTTTGGCCTGCAGAAGCAGGCCTTTTCCAGGGGCACCACGAGGAGGAACGGACTCACCCCCATACACTGCTTAGTCTTCTTCTGCTTTTAAATAAGATAATATCATTTGCTCAGAGTATTAGTCTTATGCTTAATGTTCTTCTGCTTTGTTTTTTTTATGCTTCTTTGTCTTCTCTCTCTTGTTGTTCTGCATCTTGGTGGTTGTCTTCCTGTTCTTTGTCCTCTTGAACCAGCTGACGGTACTGGCACCCGGAGGGGCAGCAGAAGGAACAAGAGCCAATGGCACTACCGAGGACCAGCTGACGGTGCTGGAACCCGGTTACTAAGCAGGAGGTACCTGTGCTACAAAGCACTACCAAGGACCAGCAGACGTTGCCGGAACTCGGATACCGAGATGGAGGCACCTAGGCCAAACGCTCTGACGAGAACCAGCTGACGGTGCTGGAACCCGGAGGGGTAGCATAAGCTGCAAGAGCAAATGGAAATAGCGAGGACCAGCTGACAGTGCTGGCACCCGGAGGGGCAGCAGAAGGAATAAGAGCCAATGGCACAACCGAGGACCAGCTGACGGTGCTGGAACCCGGTTACTAAGCAGGAGGTACCTGTGCTACAAAGCACTACCAAGGACCAGCAGACGTTGCCGGAACTCGGATACCGAGATGGAGGCACCTAGGCCAAAGGCTCTGACGAGAACCAGCTGACAGTGCTGGAACCCGGAGGGGTAGCATAAGCTGCAAGAGCAAATGGAAATAGCGAGGACCAGCTGACAGTGCTGGCACCCGGAGGGGCAGCAGAAGGAATAAGAGCCAATGGCACAACCGAGGACCAGCTGACGGTGCTGGAACCCGGTTACTAAGCAGGAGGTACCTGTGCTACAAAGCACTACCAAGGACCAGCAGACGTTGCTGGAACTCGGATACCGAGATGGAGGCACCTAGGCCAAAGGCTCTGATGAGAACCAGCTGACGGTGCTGGAACCCGGAGGGGTATCAGAAGTTACCCCTGAAAAGCAAAGTTGGCATGCCGCAAGCTGGCCGCAGTTACCGAATCACACAGTCCTACAGGGGGTGCTTGTCCTACTGGCACTATGGAACAAACCTTTCTTACCAGAACCCGCAGTCCACATAGGAAGCACCTAAACTGCTGGCACCCTAGCCTCGGCTAACCCAACCGCAACACGACATGGCAACTTGGGGTGGCAAACTGACATTGACACTTCCCGGAAACAGCAGGCAGGGCTGGAACCAAGCTGGGCAGGAGGGAGTACCCGTGCCAAAGTCAGTTATGAGCAGCAACTGGCGATGTTGGAGCCCAGGACAAGCACTTAGCAGGCTGAGGCCTGATGTGCTGTCAATTGGGAGGCAGCAGGACAGATTGCCATCAAAACAGCAGGGGAACAGCTGACGTTACTGAACCCCACAAACACAGGAGCTAGTGTTTTACTCTGTGAAGACGGCACTTCCGAGCAACAACTGGCTGTGTTGAAGCCCAGGGACAAGCACGGAGCAGGCTTAGGCTGCATTGAAGAAATTTTAAGATCGGTTGTAGACTACTAATTTGAACCAAGCTCCACTTAGGCCTGTGGATTCACTGATTTTCGTATTTCCCCTGTCCTCCAACCCCGCCAGTTACAGCTCCGAAGTGGCGTCTGCACAATCCACACTTGTTCCTGTGTTACAGGTGTTCAGTCCGGTCAGTTAATCCCCTGATGTGTGTCCGGCAATGTCGCCTGCTCTGTCCACATTCCGATAATGGGAATGTGGACAGAGCAGGCGACATTGCCGGACACACATCAGGGGATTAACTGATCGGACTGAACACCTGTAACACAGGAACAAGTGTGGATTGTGCAGACGCCACTTCGGAGCTGTAACTGGCAGGGTTGGAGGACAGGGGAAATACGAGAGACAGTGGAGCCACAGGCCTAATTGGAGCACGGTTAAAAATCAGTAGTGGTACGACTGTGTAGGCAGCAGGAGACTTTGCCATCCACACAGCAGGGGATCAGCTGACATTACTGAACCCCACTGAGACACGGGAGCAAGTATCTCTTTCCGTGTGGACGGCACTTCCGAACTACAACTGGCTGTGTTGAAGCCCAGGAAATAGGAGGGTGTAGGCAGAGGCCTACTGTATTTTGAATGAGTTTACAGCAGGAGAGACTGCCATCCACAAAGCAGGGGATCAGCTGACGTTACTGAACCCCACTGAGACACGGGAGCAAGTATCTCTTTCCGTGTGGACGGCACTTCCGAACTACAACTGGCTGTGTTGAAGCCCAGGAAATAGGAGGGTGTAGGCAGAGGCCTACTGTATTTTGAATGAGTTTACAGCAGGAGAGACTGCCATCCACACAGCAGGGGATCAGCTGACGTTACTGAACCCCACTGAGACACGGGAGCAAGTATCTCTTTCCGTGTGGACGGCACTTCCGAACTACAACTGGCTGTGTTGAAGCCCAGGAAATAGGAGGGTGTAGGCAGAGGCCTACTGAATTTTGAATGAGGTGACAGCAGGAGAGACTGCCATCCACACAGCAGGGGATCAGCTGACGTTACTGAACCCCACTGAGACACGGGAGCAAGTGTCTCTTTCCGTGTGGACGGCACTTCCGAACTACAACTGGCTGTGTTGAAGCCCAGGAAATAGGAGGGTGTAGGCAGAGGCCTACTGAATTTTGAATGAGGTGACAGCAGGAGAGACTGCCATCCACACAGCAGGGGATCAGCTGACGTTACTGAACCCCACTGAGACACGGGAGCAAGTATCTCTTTCCGTGTGGACGGCACTTCCGAACTACAACTGGCTGTGTTGAAGCCCAGGAAATAGGAGGGTGTAGGCAGAGGCCTACTGAATTTTGAATGAGGTGACAGCAGGAGAGACTGCCATCCACACAGCAGGGGATCAGCTGACGTTACTGAACCCCACTGAGACACGGGAGCAAGTATCTCTTTCCGTGTGGACGGCACTTCCGAACTACAACTGGCTGTGTTGAAGCCCAGGAAATAGGAGGGTGTAGGCAGAGGCCTACTGTATTTTGAATGAGTTTACAGCAGGAGAGACTGCCATCCACACAGCAGGGGATCAGCTGACGTTACTGAACCCCACTGAGACACGGGAGCAAGTGTCTCTTTCCGTGTGGACGGCACTTCCGAACTACAACTGGCTGTGTTGAAGCCCAGGAAATAGGAGGGTGTAGGCAGAGGCCTACTGTCTTTGTAATGCGGAGACAGCAGGAGAGACTGCCATCTCCACAGCAGGGGAACAGCTGGCAGTGCTGAACCCCACTAACACTTGAACGAATGTGTTTGGCTCTGTGGAGACGACACTTCTGAACACCAACTGACGCTGTTGGAGCCCAGGATTAGGCGAGGAGCAGGCTGGGGCCTACTGGATTTTGGCAGGTGAAGGCAGCAGGAGACTTGCCATCTCCACAGCAGGGGAACAGCTGGCAGTGCTGAACCCCACTAACACTTGAACGAATGTGTTTGGTTCTGTGGAGACGACACTTCTGAACACCAACTGACGCTGTTGGAGCCCAGGATTAGGCGAGGAGCAGGCTGGGGCCTACTGGATTTTGGCAGGTGAATGCAGCAGGAGACTTGCCATCTCCACAGCAGGGGAACAGCTGGCAGTGCTGAACCCCACTAACACTTGAACGAACGTGTTTGGCTCTGTGGAGACGACACTTCTGAACACCAACTGACGCTGTTGGAGCCCAGGATTAGGCGAGGAGCAGGCTGGGGCCTACTGGATTTTGGCAGGTGAAGGCAGCAGGAGACTTGCCATCTCCACAGCAGGGGAACAGCTGGCAGTGCTGAACCCCACTAACACTTGAACGAATGTGTTTGGCTCTGTGGAGACGACACTTCTGAACACCAACTGACGCTGTTGGAGCCCAGGATTAGGCGAGGAGCAGGCTGGGGCCTACTGGATTTTGGCAGGTGAAGGCAGCAGGAGACTTGCCATCTCCACAGCAGGGGAACAGCTGGCAGTGCTGAACCCCACTAACACTTGAACGAATGTGTTTGGTTCTGTGGAGACGACACTTCTGAACACCAACTGACGCTGTTGGAGCCCAGGATTAGGCGAGGAGCAGGCTGGGGCCTACTGGATTTTGGCAGGTGAAGGCAGCAGGAGACTTGCCATCTCCACAGCAGGGGAACAGCTGGCAGTGCTGAACCCCACTAACACTTGAACGAATGTGTTTGGCTCTGTGGAGACGACACTTCTGAACACCAACTGACGCTGTTGGAGCCCAGGATTAGGCGAGGAGCAGGCTGGGGCCTACTGGATTTTGGCAGGTGAAGGCAGCAGGAGACTTGCCATCTCCACAGCAGGGGAACAGCTGGCAGTGCTGAACCCCACTAACACTTGAACGAATGTGTTTGGTTCTGTGGAGACGACACTTCTGAACACCAACTGACGCTGTTGGAGCCCAGGATTAGGCGAGGAGCAGGCTGGGGCCTACTGGATTTTGGCAGGTGAAGGCAGCAGGAGACTTGCCATCTCCACAGCAGGGGAACAGCTGGCAGTGCTGAACCCCACTAACACTTGAACGAATGTGTTTGGTTCTGTGGAGACGACACTTCTGAACACCAACTGACGCTGTTGGAGCCCAGGATTAGGCGAGGAGCAGGCTGGGGCCTACTGGATTTTGGCAGGTGAAGGCAGCAGGAGACTTGCCATCTCCACAGCAGGGGAACAGCTGGCAGTGCTGAACCCCACTAACACTTGAACGAATGTGTTTGGCTCTGTGGAGACGACACTTCTGAACACCAACTGACGCTGTTGGAGCCCAGGATTAGGCGAGGAGCAGGCTGGGGCCTACTGGATTTTGGCAGGTGAATGCAGCAGGAGACTTGCCATCTCCACAGCAGGGGAACAGCTGGCAGTGCTGAACCCCACTAACACTTGAACGAATGTGTTTGGCTCTGTGGAGACGACACTTCTGAACACCAACTGACGCTGTTGGTGCCCAGGATTACGCATGCCGCATGCAGAGGCCAATGGGCAGCGGTTTTTATGGAGGTTGTGGACTACTACTGATTCTAACCATGCTCCACTTAGGCCTCTGGCTCCACTGTCTCTACTATTTACCCTGGCCTCCAACCCCGCCAGCTACATCTCTGAAGTGGCGTCAGCACAATCTACACTTGTTCCTGTGTTACTGGTGCTCAGTCCCATCAGTTGATCCCCTGATGTTTGTCCGGCAAGTTCGCCAGCTCTGTCCTCATTCCCACTACTGGTTATGGGAATGTGGACAGAGCAGGAGACCTTGCCGGACACACATCAGGGGATAAACTGATGGGACTGAGCCACAGGAACACAGGAACAAGTGTAGATTGTGCTGACGCCACTTCAGAGATGTAGATGGCGGGGTTGGAGGTCAGGGGAAATAGTAGAGACAGTGGAGCCAGAGACCTAAGTTGGGCACGGTTAAAAATCAGTAGTGGTTTGAATGTTGATGGAGCTGGTGACTCTGCCGTCCACACAGCAGGGGATCAGCTGGCATTACTGAACCCCAGTAACACAGGAGCTAGTGTGTTTCTCTGTGCAGACGACACATCTGAGCGACAACTGGCTGTGTTGAAGCACAGGGATTATAGTTCAGGTGGTAGAAAAATGAACACACCAGCAGACCTGGATACAGTTGCCAACCACTAATTTAGTCTGTAAGAGGAATGGCAAAGTCTTTGGAGATCCAGGCCTTGTTCATTTTCAGAAAAGTCAGCCGGTCAACATTATCGGAAGATAGTCGCGTGCGACGGTCTGTTAGTACACCACCTGCGGCACTAAAGACACGTTCCGATAATACACTGGCAGCAGGGCAAGCCAGCACCTCCAATGCATACTGGCTAAGCTCTGGCCATGTATCCAGCTTAGAGACCCAAAACTTGAAGGGGGAAGAGCCATCTGGGAGTACAGCGACAGGGCAAGACATGTAGTCTGACACCATCTGACGGAAGCGTTGCCTCCTGCTGACTCGAGGCGTCGCTGATGGTGTAGACAATTGTGGTGGACACACAAAACTTTGCCACATTTGGGCCATAGTGGTCTTGCCTTGTGCTGCGGCACTGCCTCTGCTCCCTCTTTGTGCAGAGTTTCCTCCACTGCCTCGACGCACAGAGCTGCTTTGTAAAGCACTTGCAACAATGCTGTCGGGTGGAATGGAAAACATTATGGACTGCACCAGTGACTCTTCGTACTCCCGCATTTTACGCTCCCGGTTCAACGTTGGTATGAGCCTTTGTACGCTGTCCCGGTAGCGAGGATCTAGGAGGGTGTACACCCAATAATCAGCCGAGACGAGAATGTGGGCGATGCGGCGGTCGTTTCTCAGGCACTGCAGCATGAAATCAACCATGTGCTGCAGACTCCCAACTGCCAAAGAACCGCTGTCCCCTGTTTGAGGCGTGACCTCGACCTGCTCTGCATCACCCCACCCTCGCTGTACATACTGAGTAGAGGTTTGTGTACCTCCCTCCTCTGGAGAGATGTCTTCCTCCTCCATCGACTCCTCCTCATCCTCCTCACAAAGTGTCCCCTGCCTAGGCCTTTGTGAGGAAACACGTAGCGCAGACTGTCCAGAAGCAGATGGCATTTGGGACTCCTCATCCTCCACCTCTTCTGAAACCTCATCCCTTAGTGCTTGCAGTGTTTGTTGAAGCAGGCAGATAAGGGGGACAGTCATGCTGACTAGTGCATCATCTGCACTCGCCATCCGCGTGGATTCATCGAAGGCACGCAAAACGAGGCAGATGTCCTTCATAGAGGCCCACTCAATGGTGCTGAAGTGTGAACGGCGCACAGTGCGACTTGTTTGCGCCTGATGCAGCTGGTACTCCATGACTGCTGCCTGCTGCTCACACAACCGCTCCAACATATGTAACGTTGAATTCCACCGGGTGGGTAGGTCACATATGATGCGATGTTCTGGAAGGCCAAATCGTCGCTGCAGAGCAGCGAGGCGCGATCTTGCCGTGCTGGAACGTCGCAAGTGAGCGCACTCTATGCGGACCTTGTGCAACAGTGCATCAAGATCCGGATAGTCCCTCAGAAAGCTCTGCACGACCAAGTTAAGAACATGTGCCAGACATGGGATGTGTGTGAGGTTGCCTAGGCCAAGAGCTGCCACCAGATTTCGGCCATTGTCACACACTACCAAGCCCGGCTGGAGATTCGCTGGCCCAAACCACACATCGCTCTCCAGCTTGATAGCATTCCAGAGCTCCTGCGCTGTGTGGCTTCGATTCCCCAAAGAAATTAATTTGAGTACAGCCTGTTGACGTTTGGCCACGGCTGTGCTCATATCGGTCGTAACAGGCTCCTGCTCTGCTGTTTCTGAGGAACTTGAGTAGGAGGAGGAGTCTATGTGTACAGACTGGAGTCCTGCAATCCGTGGCGTTGGAAGAACACGTACAGCGCCACTCTCCAGATCCGTACCCGGCTCCACAACATTGACCCAGTGGGCAGTGAGGGAAAGGTATCGTCCCTGTCCATGGTTACTGGTCCACGCATCGGTGGTCAGGTGGACCTTGCTACTAACGGCGTTTAGTAGCGCATGTTTTATTTTGCCCTCAACATGTTTCTGCAGGGCAGGGACGGCTCGCCTGCTGAAATAAAAGCGGCTGGGCACGTTGTATTGGGGGACTGCCAATGCCATTAAGTCCCGGAAGGTGTCAGTGTCCACCAGCCTGAATGACAGCATTTCAACTGCCAGAAGTTTGGCAATGCCAGCATTCAGAGACTGTGCTCGGGGATGGTTTGCCGAGTAAGGGCGCCTTTTATCCCATGCCTGTGCTACCGATGGCTGTGATGGATGGGAACGTGCTGTTATGGGTGGAATCTGACAGGGTCTCCGGACAACAGTGGCAGAGGTTCTTCCTTGGCGATCCTGTGAGGAAGCCGAACCAGCAGTGTGTGAGCTGGAGGAAGAGGGCCCAACACGAACTGAAGAGGTGGTAGGTGGTGCTGTACGTTGGCCTACGTCTTGAGGGTGTCTATGCAACTCCAACTCGTGCTTGGTGCGCACATGTTTCCACATATTTGTGGTATTGAGGTTGCTGACATTTCTCCCTCTTTTGACTCTCTGATGACACAGCTTGCATTTGACAAAGCAAATGTCATCTGCAACTGTGTCAAAAAAGGACCACGCACTGCAACTCTTGTGAGCGCCCGGTTTGCCTTTGGAAGGAGGAATGCTCCTAACGGGTGCCGAAGTGGAGGGTACAGGCAACCAAGTCTTCCCCCTCCCTCTGCCTCCTGTTTTGGCCGGTAGGGGAATCTCTTCCTCCGAGCTGCTCCCACCACCTTCCTGTTGCTCACGCCATGATGGGTCAAGGACCTCATCATCTTCCCTCCCCTCTTCAAACAGCTGCTTCTCCGGGGTTGTCTCGCCAGCACCGTACGCACCAGAAAGTGGCAACTGAGTCTCGTCATCATCTGATGCGTACTGAGGTGTGCTGACCATAGGCACTGGCCCACTCGCCTCTTCAGATTCAGAGGGACAAAGAAGTTGCGCATCACTGCATACTCCCTCTTCTTCACATTCAGGAATGCTGCTTGGCTGGCCCCCTCTTTCCAAGCCAACAGATTCCGAGAACAGAAGTAGAGATTGTGATGGCTCCTGTCCATGTCTCTCTGACTGCCTGGGCACTTTGGCAGGTGGTGAAGAGACAGATGGTTGCTCTTCGGTGCTCTGACCCTGAGAGGATGCGGAAGTAATTGAAGTCGATGCGTTAGCTGCCATCCATCCGACAACGGCTTCAATTTGTTCCTCCCGCAGCAGTGGGGTACGTTGAGGTCCTACAAAGCTGCGCATAAAGGACTGTTGCCTGCTAAAACTGGGGGATGCTGATCCACTGGTGCCCGCAGCAGGCCCAGAATCCCCACGTCCTCTACCTGTAGAATCCCCACGTCCTCTCCCTGCAGAATCCCCACGTCCTCTCCCTGCTGAAACTCCACGCCCACGCCCACGCCCCCGCGCCTTACTCCCTGCCTTCTTCATCTTGCAAGACTGCTTAAGATAGGCAAAAAAGGACAAAGGGGGGCCTTAGTGTGCTTATTCCTGAACAGCTGGTTACAGGTACAAGAAACACTAATTTTATGAAGTGTGTGTGTGTGGACTAGACTTTAATAGGAGCTGATGTGGCCTACACAAGTTCAAAATGTAGTGTTTGGTGAACTTTTTATGTGGTTTCTTTGTTTGAAACAAACTCAAAGTATGAGAACAAAGAATTGAAACTGATAGTATCACCAACTTTTTGGAGCTATTACAATGCAGGCAGGTAACCTACAATGCAAAAGATGAGGCTCCAAAAAAATTGGGTAATACTAATCTGGCTGCGCCGGCAGGGCACAAGCCAGAAAAAAAGGCTCCTCTATCTACTCCTATATAGTGTTTGCAACCAACCAATGTTGATGGATACGGATGGATGCACACTAATAGGAGAAGAAAAAATGAGCTGCACTCAGAGACAAATATGTGTGAGGCAGTGACGCACGTTGAGCGTCCTACAACCAGACGTAGCTGCAGGACACTCTACTCAGCGTGAGCTGCACTCACACACAGTCAGAGACCTCTCAGACAGCCGTCAACAGTGCAGCTAAGTGGGCACTGGCACTGACAGGCTGCAGAAAGGCTCCGCTGTGTACTCCTATATAGTGTTTGCAACCACCGTAGATGGAGACGGATGGATGCACACTAATAGAAGAAAAAATGAGCTGCACTCAAATAAAAATATGTGTGAGGCAGTGACGCACGCTGAGCGTCCTACAGCCAGACGTAGCTGCAGGACACACTACTCAGCATGAGCTGCACTCACACACAGTCAGAGACCTCTCAGACAGCCGTGAACAGTGCAGCAAAGTGGACACTAGCACTGAAAGGCTGCAGAAAGGCTCCGCTGTCTACTACTAGTGTTTGCAACCAACGTATATGGATACGGATGGAAGCACACTAGATTGAAATTATGTAAAAAATGCAGCACAAAAAATAAAAGATGTATGAGGCAGCAGTGATCACACTGGGTGGCCTACAGCCTGACGTGGCTGCAGGACCCACTCCACAGCGTGAGCTGCACTCACACAGCCCTTGCAGACAGCTGTGAAAACAGCGCTGCTAGGGAAAAGCAAGCTACAGTGGTGGTTTATGTAGCCTGGATAAAGCACAATATTGTTTTTAGAATCGCTATTTCTAACTGTCCCTCACAGTCTTCTACAGCAGCCTGTCCCTAACTGAATTCACAGCAGAGTGACCAGAAATGGCGGCTGCGGTGGCTTTTATAGTGCATCATGACATCATTTCGGCAGCCAATCACAGCCATGCCAATAGTTAACATGCCTACATGCCTAACAGGATGTGCCCACACTTCGGAGGATTCCCATTGGCTTAATCAAAGCAAGCAGGCTCATAGCATGATGGGAACTTCCTATTCCGATTCCGATCCCGGAATCCGATATGAAAAAAGTATCGGAATTAAGTATCGGAATTCCGATACCGCTGATATCGGCCGATACCCGATACTTGCGGTATCGGAATGCTCAACACTAGTAGCATGCTGAGGCAAATTTTCAGCCATGCCCTTACCCACAACCACAACCATTTAGAAAGTGATGACCAACCCATTAAAGGCCATATTCACACTGCTGTTAAACCTTTTTGTTGTCCTGTCCACTGTAGCAGAAGAACACTGAAAAGCAGCTGTGAATGGATTTGTCATCAAACGCACAGCAGAGCCCGACTGCCCCCACTGACTATAATGAGCTGTATCAACTTTCTGTCCAGCTATCCATTCCTATGCAAAAGTAAGCTCTTTTTCCTATCAATCCACATCCATGCTGTCTGCCTTCAGGCTGTTTCCTCAGCTCTCCTCTCTGCCTTAGGATGTTTGCTTGGCCCTCCTCTCTTTCCTCAAATCATCTTCTCTGCGCTCTTGTCTGTCCTCAGGCCATCTCATTGGCACTCCTCCTCTCTGTCTCTGGCACACCTCTCTGCCCTTAGACTGTTTCCTCAGCACCCCTCTATGCCCTCAGACTATCTCTTCAGGGCTGTTTCCTCAGTTTCTTAAGCTTTCCAATCTGTCCTCAGGCTGTCTCTTTGGAGTGCCTCTCTGCCTTTGGCAATCTCCTTTGTCTCACCTCTCTGCCGTGGGATGTCTCGTTAGTATTCCTCTATGCCTTCAGGCTGTCTCCTCAGCTTCCTCACTGTTTCTTCTCTGCACTCGAATCAAGGCATGCTGGAACGATATCATAATGTTTAAGGGCATTTATTAAGGGCAGAGAGGATATTCTTAATAAGTATACCTTCAGGTTATTATTGTTGTGTGGATACATACTAATATGTATGCTTTTTGTTTTTAAATGGAATCTGTCCAATAACACTATTTACCTGCATAAATAAGGTTAATCTGTAGGTTAATAGCGTTATTAATGTTTCTAGCCACCATACCAGCCGTACCGGCGGGCCTTCAGTCACCTCTCACTGCAGCGGCATTGAATGGCAGTTGGCTTTGTATTGATGCACTGCATAGCCGCCTGTCAATCAAAATTCCAGGCTGTGGTACTGTAGTCAAACCAGCATGCCTGTATAACTTAAAGCTAGTGGCTCCCAACAGGAATAAAGTTCATTTTCTCCTACAGTAGCTGCCACACTTCCGGTACAGCAGCCAGGCAGCATTGTAGCACTATTAACTTTCAAATTAACTGTATATCTAAAGGTTTATAGCATTATCTGAACTGATAGATGATAGATAGATATTTTTTGTACATATTTTCTACTGTATCTAAGGCATTTCTAGCCTCAGATACATGGAACATATTCAATAATAAGTTTCTGGCAAAGCTGATCTGGGGGAGTTAGTACTCAGCAGCTCTGTGTCAGGCAGAGACCCGACAATTATGTAACAGCTGGTTGTAATAGTAGCCCCTGCTTTCCGAAGCTTCTGTTTAGCACACATGGCTCACTGAGCTCTATGTGCCTGCAGAAGAGAAGACATAGGTGATAAGATTCTGTCTTCTCAGGGACAACGGTTCACAGTGAGAGCTCGGCAAGTTAGCGCTCAACCTGCGCAGGGGTATACTGCTGAGGGCAGGGCAGAACACTTGGCCCACCTCCCAGAACAGTGGGACTGAGTTTCCTGTCCAGGGTTGTCTCAGACCCCACAGCATAATAAGGGATATTATATTTGTGGAGAATAAGTTAGTTGAAGATCAAATTTCCCAGATCCCCTCATCAGATCACCTTATCGCTACTCAGATCCTTGCACAGCAAAGGCTAATTCTGAAAAATTTTTTAGGTATTATCATTGTAAAATTATTCGGCTCCCCTGGTTTACAATTCAGCAAAGATCAATAATAATCAAAAGAATCCTCTAGTACGCCAGATTGCATATGGTTAGCTGGTCAACTACCACATTATTTTGATCTATTCATGACTCTGGATATTTCAGCATTATATTTAATCTCATTATATATCTCACTAGCTGAAGAGCCCAGCGTTGCCAGCGCATAGTAGCCAAGTGTGGTTAGTTGTGCCATCCCCTTGCAGCATGAGCACCCCTCCCCTTGCAGTGTGAAACCCCCCTGTGTATTGTGAGCACCCTTTCCTTTGCAGTGTGACACCCCTGTGTATTGTGAGACCTCCTCCTCTGTGCAGTGTGAGCCCCCTTGTGTATTGTGAGCACCCTTCCCTTGCAGTGTGAGACCCCTTCTGTATTGTGAGACCCCCTGTGTATTGTGAGCGTCCCCTGTGCAGAGTGAGTCTAGCTTGCACTCTGGCCATGACAGAGCTGTGATAGGCCGAGGGCAGTGGAGTCATGTATGGACACGGGGAGTGTGCTCAGTGAGAGGGCGAGGACGCGGAGGAGTGGTCTGCCCTCCTGTCCGTGGCTGCTGCTGTCTCCTCCCTCAGAGCTCCCGCCACCCCCTCCACTGCCCCTGTGATTATCAGTGCCGGGCTCCCGCACTGTATTATGAGCACCCTTCCCTTGCAGTATGAGACCCTTCCAGATTGTGAGACCACCCCGTATATTGTGAAATACTGACCGAATACTAAGCATGTGAATGTGGCCTTATACACAGCCTCCACCTGCAGCACCTCACTCTTCTCTATATACAGCCTCATACTGCAGCAGCACCTCAATTCTCTCATTTTCCCATTGTAGGGAAGGTGACCTGACGGACGGACTGACTGGTCAGAATTAAAAAGGGAAAACATCTAGGAAAGTGTAGGTGACATGCAGTACCTTGAACTGACATTAGAGGGCAGGGAGGAGTGTGAGCATAGGACTTGACATCAGCTTAGGGCTAAGAAACCGTTTGTCATGGGGGCGGAGTTATAGGGAACCGGGAAAGTTATAAATTTGACAGGAGGGTTCCAGAAAGTTCCAGTCCCCAGGGGGAGCTCAAGTGATGAAGAGACTGTGACAGTTGCTGCACTGTGAGGAAAACCCAGTCAGGGGGACTGAGGAGAAAGGAAGTCAGGGGGGTGGTCCTGACATAAAGTACCGCAGTATAGACGAGGCTCCGGGTGTAGGACACCGTATTTGGAACGACGTTTGACCAGTAAAATTACTGTTGGTGCACAGGCCTACGGCGGCCACAGTGACGGAGCTGTCAGAAGCGTCACAGAGTGTAAAGGGGAAGGTACGTACATATACGTCCCGGGAGAAAGTACGGTGTCGCAATGTGTTCTATAACCGGAGAGCTGTGAAGAGAAGTGCGGTGTGCTGTGAGGCCGTCTGGCGGACGGCGAGAGAGAGAATAAACTTGGAACTGTTGCACCCGAAATTTGCATCCAGCTTGTGTCTGTAAGTCTCTGTGCGGTATATAGAGGGACCACCCCCAGCCCGGCCCAGCAACCCTACACCATCACACCTCTCATGTCCCCCCTCACATATCTCATTTTCCCCTCACTCCGCTTATTTTCCCATCACGCCTGTAGGTGTAAAGTGTTGTCACAGTTTGTGAAGATAGAATCAGTTATACTTGGAAATAAAGATATGGCTACACAAATTGGCCACTTGATGTCAACAGAGAGCTAGAGATGGCTTGATACATACACACACACACATACACTCAACTTTATATATATAGGTTATACCTTGTTTTAACCACGATGCAATAAATGTAAAGATATAAGACATAGCTCCCACCTATCCTGGATTCAGCAGGACTGTCCTGACTGAAGGGGAACAAACTGAGCAAAGCTCCAAAAAGGTGACTATAAGTCCAAAGTAAAATCAATAATTTTTATTAAGACAAATCCAGATACAAGTGGGGGGAAGTGGACAATGAAGTGCGGAAACCGCACACCGCATGGATAACAAGGGGTTGCTGTACAATCAGAACCTATGCAATAACAAGGAATAAATACAGAAAGTTACTAAATTATCGCAAAGTGCATATAGTGCATAGCAATGTATGGCAAATAAGAGTGCACAACCAAAAAAAGTCTTATTCAAGCTCCATCCATCAAGTAGGCAGCTAAAGACACAGATCATTGCCAGATAGCAGGTGATCATTCACCATGGTTAGACAGGTATATGACGCCTAAGAAGCAGAGTAGCAAGAGAAGAAGCATGAATTACCTAATGAAATGGCGGGCAAAGATTTTACTTTGGACTTATAGTCGCCTTTTTGGAGCTTTGCTCAATTTGTTCCCTTGGTAGATTGCGATTGTCCTTATTGTCCATCTATTTGTATCTGCTATTGAATTATTGTGCTGATTTCCTAATATTTAAAATACAGATATTTGTCAAAGGCATTTTTATTCACTGAGTGAAGTGCTGCTGTCTCTTGTCCTGACTTTCACTCACTCTCTCCACAATGTAAAGTCATTTCTATGAATCTTCATAGTTCTTCCTCGTTTGGGGCGAGGCTGGCAACTCTACTCTGCATACATTTACACATTCATTAAATAAAAAATTCCCTTTTTTTGTGATCTAGTCTTCCCAGGAATCAAACACACAACTTCTGTCATTGTAGGAAGCAGCTATAGGTATAAGCCACAGCCTGCACTTACGAGTATTTAGAATTTTCTGTGAAAGCTGCATCTTCAGGCTTTGAACCTATACTGAGAATTACATCTGTGCATAGCATTTATTTCTAGAAAATTACTAGAGATTTCAACATGAGTAAAAATTACTAATAAATTATCACCAGGTGCCATTTACCTGGATGCTGGAAAGTAGAGCCATGAATTTATCTGCTAATCTTTAGTCCCATCTGTCACAGATACAGTGGGACAGATCCAGATTTGGGTCATTGCCCTGCAGTCTCTGGCATCTGCTGAATGTCCTTCACTGCCACTGTCTAGCATCTCTTGCTAGGATTAGGGTTGAATGAAATGTTAAATGAGTTTGGCTTGAGGTGTGGCCAAGGACTAGGCTAAAATTTGCTGCATGTGCTCCACATTGTTTGTCAATGGAGGAGGTATGCTTAAGGTATTATCTCTTCATTGGTGGACTCATTGTAAGTTTAGTAATGCACTCAATAGCCTTTTGGACTTTAGTGAGTTTCCTATAATGGTAGTTGCTTTGTTGCCTTGCAAACAGGCAATCGACACATGTGTTGTGGCTGTCTAACAGCAGCGAAACATGCAACCGTAAGGACTTGAACATATTACTTGAGCACGCCCGAGATACTTGGATAACACCCAAGCATGCTTGGATAACACGATATCTGAGCACACTTGCTCATCACTCAATTTCACACCAGTTTTGTCAAACTCTGCCAAAACAGGCAGATCTGGGGTGAAGCCATTGTGCAGATAGGTGTGGCATCCTCAGATCGTCAAACTCATGACAAGTGGGAGCGTTCACTACACCACAAATCTTACTCCAGTCCTCATGCCACACACAACATGCACATATCACTTTGCGTCTCACCTAATATATTAAAAGGCATTTTACTGAATTAGAGCCTTGCACTATACCCCTCCTCACATAAAATTGCCTGTCTACGTTGTTTCTAAATATGCAGATGACAGCTTTCGGCAATGCAAACAGAGAATGCTTTCTGTAAGGTTTCATCCCACAAATAGCAAAGTGCATAACAAGTAACACACAATATTCATTGTGAGATATGAGAGAAAATATTTGTTTTTTTTATGTACCAATATGTAAACTGTTGACTAACATCATTTTCTTGTTTATTGCTCTTGTACTCTGTCATTTAATTTGAAGATTTATTATTACATAGGTAGAATCAAAATGGTTTGACACATGCTAACTAGGTATGGGCAGACCCGAACATCTGATTCGTCGGGTTCGGACAAACCTTATAAAAAAGTTTGATTCGGGTACAGAATGGTACCAGAACTTGATCCCAAACCCAAATCCCATTGAAGTTAATGGAGGCCCCGAATATTAGGCTGTTCCCATGCTGTCATCTGTGTGACAGCGTGGGAAATACCAACTCTATCCGGCAGTAGCAATACTGAAGTCACTGTCAGTCACAGCAGCAGTGTATTGCGGATCGCTGCAGCTTCCCACGCTGTGATGCAGAAGACAGAGCAGGAGTCAGCGGCTGTGACAAGGTCAATGCCAGTCATGTGTCGGCTGATGACTACTGCTCTCATTAGCATCACCGGCTCTCATTGATAGCAGCGAGACCAGGCATCACTGAGGAGAGTATTCACCAGCCGGCGCCTGTGTATAGTAATAAATGTGTCAGTGAGATAGCTATTAATGCAGTGTGTGTGTAGCTTACTGTAAATATATATAGCGAATACATGGTGAAAAAATAGTGAGGGGTTTTCCTTATTTTTAATAACTATCTGAGGAAAGCAGACTGCTGGGGTCTGGTTATTATTCTGGGATGAGGCCAATATCCATTAAGCTTGCCAGGCTATAATTATCAGCTCACAGCTAGGTGTCCGGTATGGACCCTGAACTTTACTGTACGAGTTTGCTCATCGCTAATGCTGCACACAGTGAGAGAGAAAAAGATTGAATATTTTATCATTTATGTATCATGTATGTTGCAATATAGTTGTCCATTGTTATTCTTTATTATGTATTTGTAGAGAGTACTTTTGTTTTAATGGATCTGGTGTTTTAGCAGTAAACGGAAAAAGTGCCCTTTTACTTAGCAGTGTATGGTAACCTTCTGTGTTTGTCACTTTCACATGCCTGACTGAGACTCCTTTATAAAAGCCTGAAGCCATTGCATGCATTTCAACAATAAACAAGACATTCTACCTTAATCACCAAGATTTCTGCAATTCTTTCATTTCATTGATATTGACCATTATTATTTGTGGCCTTATGATCCGATTGAATAATCCCCTCAGTCAGACAACATTTGCTTGAAGCAGTATTGACGCTTGAGCTCTTCCCCCTTTAATGTGCAACATACAAAGAAATCTTTCAGTCTGTTAGTGTTAAATAGTTCTTTCATATCACACTTAGCATTTTTATTTTTTCCAGCACCACTGTCATGCTTTCAAGCATGTGCCCTATTGTCCTCATTATTCTTCTCAAGTCTAATACATAAAGTGCTATGCACAGTACACTCTAATCTCAATTAGACTTTCCAAATTGACTATTGACTAGAGTTGGGTGAATTTATTTTAGTGGAATTGAATTTTAGAATTGCATATTTTTTGTAATTTGCTCTGCATGAATTCAGAAAAATGGCGGCCAGTTGGCAAAAGGTTAAAACACACACGCAAAAAACAGAAACCACTTCATGGTAATCAGTGTCTCTTCCAATGACCCCCACATTCCAAAATGCTATGTGCAGAAACATCCCAGGGCTATTTGCAGCCTTATGTTGTGTGCTCTAGCCTGGGACTATAAATAGATTTTTTTTTTCATATATACAGTGTAATATATAACATATATATTGAAAATGTTTTATCTTGCATCAGTGATTTGTGCATTTATTGATCACTTACCTTGAAGAGTTAACATTTTGACTTCAACTGACACCTCCATAATGAATGACAGGCTTTTTAAGCTGTGTGGTTCTGATTGCACGCTCAATAATTGTCATAAAGAACCAGCAGACAAGGTTTTATATGCATAACAGTCAATTAGTGGATTTTAATCAGTAGAATGAAGTTTATTTTGGTTTGATTTCTTATGTGAATGCTGGATACATGCTTCTTTAATATCTATTTCTAGACGGGACACTTGATGTATTCTGAGTACCACCTAGAGGAACAGACCATGACATTTCATCAGCATATTGAAGGGTGAGCAGGATTTTTTTTCCTAAATAGTAGCAACTATTCTAGCAGAATCCTATAGCAGGCAGCATGCTTACAATCTAATCAGAGTATAATTAATGGGTAATGAAACACATGAAGTAGTGACATTTCCAATTAGTATATTTACCATATGAACAAGACAATGTGAAATAATCCAATGACTGCTAGGCACGAAAAACATATGTAAAAAAAAGTAATTGGAAAATGATCATGCAAAACAGAGGAGACACTTCTAGAATTTGAGATGAGACACACTTGATTGCCTGTAGCACCACAAGCAATAGGAAAATATCACAGTGTTAAAATTAATAGTGATTCACAAAACTTACATACAGAGAGAGAACAAAAAATCTTAACTTAGAAGGAGCAAAAGCCTTCTCTTTTTCTGGAGCCAAGTAAAATGTCAGTGCCCTAATAAGGACACTACTCTGTGTTTCTCAATGATTGTCATTGTGATATCATTGTATTTATTTTGGTTGTAGCAAAGTAAAAAATGCCCACTTCGCAATCTATGACACACCTATATACATCATAGGTCCTGTCCCGGCATTTGATTCAGGCTCTGGCGCTGAGCTTGCATCGTTTCAGGCACATGAGCGCTGATTTGATCAGCTGTCATATGCCCCTAACAGCCATGGGTGGAATCACAATCCATCTGCTGCAGTTAACATGTTAAAACCTGCTGTCAACCTCTGACAGCAGCAATTGACATGCATGGGCCAGAAACGAGTCACAAACCCCACCCATAGGCGCCCCTGTCAATTAATCATGAGGTGCCAATGGGTTGGCGTGACAACCCCGGGTCTGCAGAAGACCCCTGTGCTTTTCATTGCTGATCTGTTATGAGCGCCGCCCCGTGGCCGGTGTTCATAGCAGATGAGCATTTCGGCTACACATAGCAGGGCTGGAGCTTTGCTAAATGTAGCACAAGCGATCAGAAGATTGCAAGTTCAAGTCTTCTAAGGTGTCTATTGAAGAAAGTAAAAAAAAAATGTTTTTTAAAACATTTAAAAAATTTTAAGGGTGAAATCACCCCTTTTGCCCCATATAAAATAAAACATTGCTAAAAAATACAGAGATTTGGTATTCCTGCTTTCAGAACCGCCCGATCTACCAAAATATAAAAACTAATAATCTGATGGTAAATGGTGTAATGAAAAAAAATGCAATATCAGATGATCAAAACATTATATCTACCCCAAAATGGTATTAATTGCACTTTATTAAAATTTCACCACATTTGGAGTTTTTTTTTCATTTTCTGGTATACTATGTTGTAAAATCAATGATGTTCAAAAGTACAACTCGCCTAGCAAAAAATCAAGCCCTCTTACAACCATATTGATGAAAAAAAAAACCGCATAAATGGAAAACCCCAAGGTCATAAAGGGGTTAAAGAGGTGGCCACTGTTTTAAGAATCCAATTAACTGCTATAGATAAATTATTTTTAAATACTTTACTTTCCCAATCTTTCTGTAACCTGAGTTACTCTCCAGTTCTCATGATCTCTGGTTGAGAATCCTTAGACTTCCTGTGATGTCACATCAGATTCTCCTTTACCTTCTGGCTTTGAAATCTGACTTGATATCACAGTTATGTCACTCACTGCCTCTGTGCATACAGCTGCATACACAGCTCTTCCATATCCCTGCACATTTCTCACTGCAGTGCTCTCCCTTGTATTTGTATGTATACAGCAATATGTATACACTGCATGTCCATATGTACATATACCCACAAGAAACAAGATAGGGCGCACCAACTGTGCAATATAACATGTTATATATGGGGGACAGGTGCCGTAACAGTGGAATTAATAGTCAAGACAAGAAGAAAAAGCACCACTGTATAGAACGCACAATGAGCCCATATAATGACACTAGAAAATGTTTATTGATACAAAAGAGTTATACATAAAATCATGATAAAAACATGACAGGCATCCCACAAAACATGGCAATAAAATATAACGCACAAAATGCTTATAATATAATTGCCTATAACACTCTAATCCAACTAAAGTAATGTATACATAACCTCCCTGTTATTGGGCTCATGAGGACCAGAAGACCCAAAATATTCAATAATTAGATGGAACATACATCCATCCCTGCTGACTGGATGTCCCCTGATGAAGCCGCACGGGTTGCGGCGATACGCGTGGGGTATGGTCCTGGGCTGGGCGCCCACTTGTTTGCTCGTCATTACAGCTCTTAACCTCTTGGGGTGACGTATGCATTGTCTGGCTTGATTAATTTGGGGTATTACCCTATTATAGGGTGTTCCATCTATTCTGGGGTATTGTCCCGGTGGCTTATTAGGGCCTATATACCTTTATCAGTCAGCAGGGATGGATGTATGTTCCATCTAATTATTGAATATTTAGGGCCTTCTGGTCCTCATGAGCCCAAAAACAGGGAGGTTATGTATACATTACTTTAGTTGGATTAGAATGTTATAGGCAATTATATTATATGCATTTTGTGCGTTATATTTTATTGCCATGTTTTGTGGGATGCCTGTCATGTTTTTATCATGATTTTATGTATAACTCTTTTGTATCAATAAACATTTTCATATGGGTTCAGTGTGCGTTCTATACAGTGGTGCTTTTTCTTCTTGTCTTATGTACATATACCCGTCTCTATTCACTGTGTAATATATATTTGCACTCTGCTGTATTTGATAAATTGCATACAGTGGGGAACAAAAAGTATTCATACCTCTTTAAATTTTTCACTCTTTGTTTCATTGCAGCCATTTGTTAAATTCAAAAAAGTTCATTTTTTTCCCATTACTGTACATTTTATTGAGACATTTTCAGGTCTCTCCAGAAATGCTCAATTGGGTTTAGGTAAGGGCTCTGGCTGGGCTACTCAAGAATGGTCACAGAGTTGTTCTGAAGCCACTCCTTTGTTATTTTAGCTCTGTGGTTAGGGTGATAGTCTTGTTGGAAGGTGAACCTTTGGCCAAGTCTGAGGTCCAGAGCACTCTGGAAGAGTTTTTCATCCAGGATATCTCTGTACTTGGCTGCATTCATGTTTCCTTCAATTGCAACCATTCATCCTGTCCCTGCAGCTGAAAAACATCACCATAGCATGATGCTGCCACCACCATGTTTCACTGTTGGAATTGTATTGCGCAGATGATGAGCAGTGCATGGTTTTCTCCACAATTGCTGCTTAAAATTATCACCAGAAAGTTCTATCTTCATCTCATCAGATGAGAGAATTTTATTTCTCATAGTCTGGGAGTCCTTCATGTGTTTTTTAGCAAACTCTATGTGGGCTTTCATATGTCTGGCACTGAGCAGAGGCTTCAATCTGGCTACTCTGCCATAAAAGCCTGACTGGTGGAGGGCTACAGAGATAGTTAACTTTGTGGAGCTTTCTCCCATCTCCCTACTGCATCTGTGGAGCTCAGCCACAGTGATCTTGGGGTTCTTCTTTACCTCTCTCATCAAGGCTCTTCCACGATTGCTCAGTTTGGCTGGACAACCAGCTCTAGGAAGACTTCTGGTGGTCCCAAACTTCTTCATTTAAGAATTATGGAGGCCACTGTGCTCTTAGGAACCTTAAGTACTGCAGAAATTCTTTAGGAGCCTTGACCAGATCTGTGCTTTGCCACTATTCTGTTTCTCAGCTTCTTGGCCAGTTCCTTTGAATTGATGATTCTCATTTGGTCTGACATGCACTGTGAGGTCTTATATATAGACAGGTCTGTGCCTTTACAAATCAAGTCCTATCAGTTTAGTTAAACACAGAGGGCCTCCAAAGAAGGAGTAGAAAAATTTCGAGGAGGATCACAAGGAAATGGACAGTATGTGACTTAAACATGAGTGTCTGAGCAAAAGGGTCTGAATACTTATTACCATGTGATATTTCAGTTTTTCTCTTTTAATAAATTTGCAACAATTTCTACACTTCTGTTTTTTAAGTCAAGATGGGGTGCAGAGTGTACATTACTGAGAAAAAATGTACTTTTTTGAATTTACAAAATGGCTGCAATGAAACAAAGAGTGAAAAATTTAAAGGGGTCTGAATATTTTCCGTACCCACTGTATATTGATTCATATCTCCCCATCCATCCATGTAATTATGGTTGCTCAGTGACAGGGAGCAAAGGAATAATTTTCAGTGCCAAGGCTGGTATTCTAATGCTTTTTGTTTTTTTCTATGCACAGTGTCAGCAACTTGCCTGCAGCAGCATGCTGTGTTATTTTGAAGCTGTCTGAGAAACTGGAAGAGGAGAGGGTGAATTTTAGCTACAAGGGTGTGAGCTGACTGCTGGCTTGTAGACCAACACACACAAAGGACAATGGGAAATGTTGTCAGAAGGGAGCAGAAGATTTTGCAGAGGAAGTGAAGGCTGTGACATCAGAGCTAGTATCAAGGCACAGGATATAAAGTAGAAGGGTATAAAGCAACATGAAAATTGTCTGAAAGGTATATGGGATCTTTAGGGGAATTATCAATATAGCAAAAATAGTAACTCAGTTTTGGGTAGTAGTCAACCTCTTTAATTATATTTATGGTGACATATATATGACTTTAAATGATAAATACACTGCTCAAAAAAATAAAGGGAATGCTTAAACAACAGACTATAACTCCAAGTAAATCAAACTTCTGTGAAATAAAACTGTCCACTGGCCTGTCTCCTGGTAGCGCCTCTGGATACTACACTGACAGACACAGCAAACCTTCTTGCCACAGCTCATATTGATGTGCCATCCTGGATGAGCTGCCCTACCTGAGCCACTTGTGTGGGTAGTAGAGTCCGTCTCATGCTACCACGAGTGTGAAAGCACAACCAATATTCAAAAGTGACCAAAACATCAGCCAGAAAGCATTGGTACTGAGATGTGGTCTGTGGTCCCCACCTGCAGAACCACTCCTTTATTGAGTGTGTCTTGATAATTGCCAATAATTATAGTGGTTTGAAAAAACCACTATATTGTAATCCGAACGCTGCTAACTTATTCTTCTTATTATTATTCAGTTGATTTCCGCAATAATGCGGCCCGAACCGCTAAACGCACAGACTCCGTTGAGGTGTCGTTTCGAAGCCAGCGTCCACGAGAGGTGTGCTAAGTATTTTTCGTGTTGATTGTATTTGTAGTTTTTGCGCAATTTGCGTTAGAAAATTTTTTTTCCCGTCATTGGAATGCATTGTCTCAATGCATTTGAATGGGGAAATTTTGCTATAGACAAAACATGCCCTGAGGCGATTGAAATGGCAGTTAAGCTCATTGATATGCGCAGGCAGACCCAGTTACTATGCCAACGCCTACGAACGTCACATGACCTCTCCAGGACAGAGTTTCTGGCAGATAATTTCAGCTCTTAAAGCGAAACCCACAGCACAAATGCAAATCTAGCTTCATCACATGACGCATGCCCCTGAGAGAGAATGTGCGCCAAAGTGGATTTAGAAGCCCAGTGAGCCAAACTGGCTCTGAAAGGGCCAACGCGCGAAAGTGATTCTTAAAGGGCCGCGCACCGAAATGAGTCTTAAAGGGCCTGCGCGCCAAGTCGAAAGCTAAGTGACCCCAGGCTCCAAATCGGAGGCTGAGCCACCCTGGCCTACAAATCGGAGGCTGAGCCACCCTGGCCTCCAAATCGGACCCAGCGTGGCCCCGCTCAAAAAATTGGACCCAGAGTGGCCCCGCCCACCAAAACGGACCCAGAGTGGCACAGCCCACCAAATTGGACCCTGAGGGGCCCCGCCCACCAAATCAGACTCAAAGTGTCCCCTTCCACCAAATTGGACCCTGAAGGGCCCTGCCCACCAAATCGGACCCAGAGTGACCCCGCCCACCAAATCGGACCCTGAGGAGCACCGATTACCAAATCGGACCCTGAAGGGACCCGCCCACCAAATCGGACCCTGAGGGGCCCCGCCCACCAAATCGGACCCTGAGGGGCCCCGCCCACCAAATCGGACCCTGAGGGGCCCCACCCACCAAATCGGACGCAGAGGGGCCCCGCCCACCAAATCAGACCAAGAGTGGCCCCGCCCACTAAATCGGACCCTGAGGGGCCCCACCCACAAAATCAGACCCTGAGGGGCCCCGGCCACAAAATCGGACCCTGAGGGGCCCTGCTCACCAAATCGGAGCCTGAGGGGCCCCGCTCACCAAATCGGACACTGAGGTGCCTCGCCCACCAAATCGGACCCTGAGAGGCCCCGCTCACCAAATCGGACCCTGAGGGGCGCCGCTCACCAAATCGGACCCTGAGGGGTCCAGCCCACCAAATCGGACCCTGAAGGGCCTTGCCCACCAAATTGGAACCAGAGGGGCTCCGCCCACCAAATCGGACCCTGAGGGGCCAAGCCCACCAAATCAGACCCAGGGTTGCCCTGCCCACCAAATCGGACCCTGAGGGGCTCCACCCACAAAATTGGACCCAGAGTGGCACTGCCCACCAAATCATACCCTGAGGGGCCCCGCTCACCAAAGCGGACTCTGAGGGGCCCCGCCCACAAAATCAGACCCTGAGGGGCCCCACCCACAAAATCAGACCCTGAGGGGCCCCATCCACAAAATCGGACCCTGAGGGGCCCCTGCCACAAAATCGGACCCTGAGGGGCCACGCCCACCAAATCGGACCCTGAGGGGCCCCCCAAAAAAATCGGTACCAGAGGGGCTTCGCCCACCAAATCGGACCCAGAGTGGCCCCGCCCTCCAAATCGGACCCTGAGGGGCCCCGCTCACCAAATCAGACTCTGAGGGGTCTGGCCCACCAAATCGGACCCGGAGGGGCCCCGCTCACCAAATCAGACCCTGAGGGGCCCCGCCCAACAAATCAGACCCTGAGGGGCCCCGCCCACCAAATCAGACCTAGAGTGGCCCCGCCCACCAAATCGGACCCTGAAGGTCCAATTAGACCCAGAGTGGCCACAACCACAAAATCGGACCCTGAGGGGCCCCGGCCACCAAATTGGACCCAGAGGGGCTCCGCTCACAAAATCAGACCTTAAGGGGAACCACCCACAAAATCGGACCTTGAGGGACCCCGACCACAAAATCGGACCCTGAGGGGCTCCACCCACCAAATCGGACCCTGAGGGGCCCCGGCCACCAAATCGGTCCCTGAGGGGCCCCACCCACCAAATCGGACCCTGAGGGGCCCAGGCCACCAAATCGGACCTGAGGGGCCTCACCCACCAAATCAGACCCTGAGGGGCCCCGGCCACAAAATCGGACCCTGAGGGGCCCCACCCACAAAATCGGACCCTTAGGGGCCCCACTCACAAAATCGGACCCTGAGGGGCCCCACCCACAAAATCGGACCCTGAGGCCAAAGTGGCCCCTGAGAGGCACCCACAGTTAAAATGGATCCTGAGTTGAAAATCTTGCAGGGGCAGCAGGCAAGTCTCTCTTAAAGGGGCAGCCCGGGCACCATTTCAAACCACTATCTGTACTTCCTTCAGGAAATACACATCTAGTTTCCATCTGTTGTCTATTCCATTTGCACAACAACATGTGAAATTGATTGTCAATCAGTGTTGCTTCCTAAGTGGACAGTTTGATTTCACTGAAGTTTGATTCACTTGGAGTTATATTCTGTTGTTTAAGTGTTCCCTTTATTTTTTGAGCAGTGTATGATAATATGACATCTAATATATAAAGCTCAATGTGGATGTGTGTGCATGTATGTATGTGTGTGTATGTCCGGGATTGGCATCTGCACCGTCGCAGCTACAGCCACAAAATTTTGCACAGTCACACGTCTGGACCCCGAGAGCGTCATAGGCTATGTTGTGAGGCGAAATTTTAACCCCGCGCGTTCCAATTCACCAAACAATTTTGCCCCTATCTACATAATGGGGAAAAAGTGTATGTATTGGCATCTGCACCGTCGTACCTACAGCCACAAAATTTGGCACAGTCACACATATGGACCCCGAGAGCGTCATAGGCTATGTTGTGAGGTGAACTTTTAACCCTGCACATTCCAATTCACCAAACAATTTTGCCCCTATCTACATAATGGGGAAAAAGTGAAAGGAAAAGTGTTAGAGGCAAATTGACAGCTGCCAGATGTGAACAAGGGGGACTTAAAGAATGAGAGTGATGGCGCCAAAGACTATATACTGTACAGTTGCTAAGGTGTGGCTCTGACATGGGATACTCACCACACACGGGGATATGAACACACACATAATGCGCCACGCACTACCACGTGCTTCAACACATATACCACCCTCAGCACACATTTCACCACACATACACCAACCTCGCCACATAAAAGTCAAAACACAAAAGTCGCCACTCAAAACTCGCCACGCTGTCCCAGAGCTGTTTAAAAGATGAAAAATGAGCTGTGATTGGTTGCTATCAGCAACAATTTGCTTTGTAGACAGTTGTGGTAACTGAGGCCTATTATTCTTATCATTTCTATGGTGTTATCGTCCTTCTGTAAATCTGGAAATAACACAATTTATTACCGTGCCAACACAGACCACCCTCTAACACAGACTGCAGGGGGAGCCCAGTATCACACAGGAGAGGATTAGATACACGGCTCAGCAGTCAGTATCACACAGGATAGGATTAGATACACAGCTCAGCAGTCAGTATCACACAGGAGAGGATTAGACACATGGCTCAGCAGTCAGTATCACACAGGATAGGATTAGATACACAGCTCAGCAGTCAGTATCACACAGGATAGGATTAGATACACAGCTCAGAAGTCAGTATCACACAGGATAGGAATAGATACACGGCTCAGCAGACAGTATCACACAGAATAGGATTAGATACATGGCTCAGCAGACAGTATCACACAGGATATGATTAGATGCACGGTTTTTATGTGCAATATAATTATTATAATTTGTTATAACTAACCACAGTTGGTTACTGTGCCCAGGCAACACTGGGCTTTTCAGCTAGTATTATCATATAGGAGACTGGCAAGAATGAAAGAATGCAATCATACTAATAATACAACTCTCTAGCGATGCTCTAGGAGCGCTGAACGCTTATGGAGGAAAACTCGCACACCAGAAGACTTCATCCACTTCAAATTTATGTTAAGAACCTATAACTGCCCTTCACCAATCAAACCTACTACACCACCCTGATCTCCTCACTATCCAGCAACCCCAAGAAACTTTTTGCCATTTTTCACTCCCTCCTCAGGCCAAAAACACAAGCCCCTATCACAGACATTTGTGCTAATGACCTGGCATCCCACTTTATAGAGAAAATAATATCCGTCAAGAAATCCGCTTCCAGCCACCAAGTGCACTGACTCTCATCCCTCCCTACATTTCACCTGGCTCACTCTCCACATTTGATTCCATCACAGAAGAAGAGGTCTCCAGGCGCCTCTCTTTTTCTCATCCATGAACTACTGACCCCATTCCCTCACGTCTCCTCCAGTCTCTTTCTCCAGTCGTCACTACTCACCTATTTACAACCTTTAATCTCTCCCTCTCCTCTGGCATTTTCCCATCCTCCTTCAAACACTCTATCATTACTCCATTATTGAAGAAACCCGCCCTCTACCCATCTTGCACAAACAACTACACACCATTCTCTAATCTCCTCTTCATCTCTAAACTCTTGGAGTGCCTTGTCTACTCCAGCCTTACCCATTATCTCTCCACTCACTCCCTCCTAGACCCTTCACAATCCGGCTTCCGCACACTACATTCAAAAGAATCTGCACTCATCAAAGTGACCAATGATCTTCTGACCGTAAAATGTAACAGTGAACACTCTCTGCTCGTTTTTCTAGATCTTTCTGCAGTTTTTGACACTGTTGACCACTGTCTCCTACTCTCTAGGTTCCAGTCACTAGGCATTAAGGACACTGCCCTCTCCTGGTTCTCTTCCTATCTTTCTGACCACTCTTTCAGTGTTTTGTTTGGTGGCTTCACTTCATCCCCTCTTCCTCTCACTGTTGGGGTACCTCAGGCATCAGTCCATGGCCCCCTTCTCTTATCTCTCTACATGGCCCCAATTGAAGAGACCATCAGTAGATTTGGATTTCAGTACCATCTTTATGCTGATTACACACAACTATACACGTCATCTCCTGACATTACCCCTGCTGTACTACAGAATGTCAGTGACTGTCTGCAGTTTCCAACATCATGTCCTCCCTCTATCTGAAACTCAACCTCTCCTAAACTGAACTTCTTCTCCTGCCCATCTATTAACCTCCCTAAATCTGCCATTGCCCTCTCACACACTGTCTGGGTATTACGTTTGACACCAATCTCTACATCACCTCCCATATACAATCTCTTGCCTGCTCTTGCCGCTTACACTTAAAGAACATCTCTAGAATCCGCCCTTTTATCACCATGGAAACAACAAAAACCCTCACTGTCGCCTTGATCCACTCTCACCTGGACTTCTATAATGCTTTATTAATTGGCCTCCCCCTTACTCAACTTTCCCCTCTCCAGTCCATCCTTAATGCAGCAGCCAGGGTCGTGCATCTGGCTAATCGGTACTCAGATGTGTCCGCCCTTCGCCAGTCATTAAACTGGCTGCCCATTCACTACAGGATCCAATTCAAAGTACTTGTTCTCACCCACAAAGCTCTCCACAGTACGGAACCCCCTTAAATCTCCTCCCTCATTTCTGTCTATCGGCCTAGCCATTCGCTGCGCTCTGCAAATGACTTTCGACTAACCTCTGCACTAATCCATACCTCCCACTCCCGACTCCATGACTTCTCCCACGCTGTGCCAATTCTCTGGAATGATGTACCCCATCTACAACATGCTTTAATTACTGTATTGTTAACGTTGTTACTTATGACTGTTTTGTTTGAAACTGTTAAACTGTAAAGTGCTGTGGAGTATGTTGGCGCTATATAAATAAAGGTTATTATTATTATTACAATCATAGTTATATTATTTAATATTGTGAATGACTTGTTGCATATATTCTTTGCTTTTTTTCTCCCTTAACGGTGTACCCTTTTATACAATAATATCAGAGAGAAAATTCACTATATTGAATAATATAACCGTGCTTGTAATAAAGCTCTATACACAATAATAGTTTAATATTACTGTACTATAATATCAAGTGAAGCAGGTTAATCATGTTATATTGTAGCAACAAATATTTTTTACATTAAGGCTATGTGCACACGTTGCGGATTCTGCTGCATTTCCACAGCGGTTTTGGCCCTGCGGAAACGCAGCAGTTCCACTGACATGGTACAGTACAATGAAAGCCTATGGGTTTTCGAAAACGCTGTGCTCACGCTGCGGCTTTTTCCACGCAGTTTTGCTGCGGTTTACAAACCGCAGCATGTCAATTGTTTGGGCGGTTTCCGCAGTGGTTTCACACCTTTAACACAGTTGAGGTGTGAAAACGCAGAGCAAAACCGCAGACCAAAATGCAGGAAAACGGCAGGTCACTTTACCTGCGGTTTTACCTGCGTTTCTGCGTGGAAAAACCCGCATCGGAATCCGCAATGTGTGCACATAGCCTTATTGTCAGTCAGCTTGTAACCTATAAAACATCCTCCGTAGACTGCATTATGCTATGTAACTAGAAGCCATCTGCAAAATAAAAATAGCACTATTAATTCCATCATCCATATCATTAATAAATAAAGTGAATAATAGCAGACCCAATAATCAACCTTGGGGTGCATTACTTGTAACTTGAGACCATTCAGAGCAGCAGTCATTCACAACAACTAGCTGTGTACTGTCTTTGAGCAAATGTACAGCCCAATTACTTACTGATCTCTAATTATCTACAGTGGACCTAGAGCCCTTTTTGAAAATGAACATCATATTATCCTTGTGCTAGATATTTGGCCCTGTACCAGTCACTTGAGAATCTCTAAAAATTTTGAATAGGTGAACACCTATACCATCTCTTAAAAACTCTTGGATGTAGCATATCCTCTCCCTGGATTTTGTTCACATTGATTTAATTTCCACAGGAAACAAAAAATAATTCCAGCGGATTCTTCCTACTTGGCGTTTAAAATCCATTTTATTATTTTGTCTTTAAATTATATTCCATTTAGCAGAAATCCTTGTTATACCCAGGGGGATCAGAAAAAAGACCTAGACCTAGAAGAAAATCTAAGAAAGTCGAAACATGTTGTCTGCACACATAAAGCAGCAGTGTGCCCTTTTTTTCTGATCCCCTTGTGTATAACAAGGATTTCTGCTAAATGGAATATTTTTTAAAGATGAAATAATAAAATGGATTTTAATTGCCAAGTAGGAGGAATCCGCTGGAATTACTTTTTGTTTCCTGTGGTTACTGCATCATGGGTGTGCCTATCCCATTTCAACTCCGTGCGGCTTCCTGTGACATCTGTCTGTGAGTCTGGGCTGCAGTAAAACCACACCCCGAGCAACCCTGATACCGTTTACCCCTATACAGGGATATGGATTTATAGCAGAGCCCAGGAGGTAGCTGTCTTAACAAGAGCAGTGGACCAGAGCAGGGCGGTCGCCAGAGAGGGGTTCCAATACCCCCTTACCGTCAGGTCAGTATTGTGAGTTCATTCTCTGGTTCACCAGTTGTGAGTTCTCCTTCCAGACTCTCTCTGGTGGTAATAGGAGGTAGTGAGGCTGATTTGATCGGTGGAGATCTGCCACCTGAGAATGAGGATGACGATTGGACCTCAGGAATCTCAGATTGGATTTAAGACAGCCGACTCCCTATTCAGTTGATGGTGATTCCTTCTGGCTTGTCAGCTCTTGGTTTTCAGCTCTGTTCCAGTTATCCAAAGCTAAGTTTTTCTGCTAATGTTCGCACTTGATTTTGTTGGTCTATTCAGTTTTTGTGTGGCCAGCCAGCCCCGGCTGGGGGCTGCGCTGAAGTTCCACTCTTATTTTTCAGTATTTGCCAATTTGCTTTTTGTCCCTTACTAGTTTGACCTCTTTTTGCTCTGTCTCAGAATATTTCAGAGTGCTGATATAGTGGGAGAAGTCTAGTGACTTCAGGGTTAATTTTACTATCAGAAGTGTTGGACATTATTTTTGTAGGGTTTTTTGCAGGTTGTAGACAGTGTCTTTCCCTTTCCTTTCCTTTCTCGTTAGTTTGGGCCCCATCGTTTGCTCAGCCTATTTTCCTGACTCTGTTGGTGCTTTCATCTTGTTTCACCATCAATACATGTGTGGGGGCAGTCTTTCCTTTTGGGTCTGCTCTGGGGCAGTTAGTTTTCCCCTTTTCTTGCTTTAGGCTTATTTAGTCCTTCGACCGTGATGAGGAGTCTAGGTACGCATCACGGCTGCTGCTAGTTGTGTGGTAGGATCAGGGATCTGCAATTTGCATAGTTATAAACCTCCCTGGTTTTCTGTGACTTAGCTTGTTTTGCTTTTTTCTCCTCGGTGACCCATTCATAACAGAATCACCAGCCATACCGCAGATTCTAGGGTACTCAAAAGCAGGAAAAAGTTGTTAAAAAAAAAAGAAAAAAAGTGTCAGAATTTTTTCTTTTTTAAATATTTTTTCCTCTTTTTCTCTGGGGTCGTAGGAGAATTTTTTTTTCCTAATGGAGATTAAGCAATTGTCTGATCTTGTGGAGCAGCTTGCTGCTGAAGTGCAGGGAATTTCCACTTACCTCATTCAGTCACATGCTGCTGAACCCAAGATTCCTACTCCTGATGTGTTTTCTGGGGATCGGTCTAAATTTCTGAATTTTAAGAATAATTGTAAATTATTTCTGGCCTTGAAGCATAACTCATCAGGGAGCTCTGTGCAGCAGGTTAAAATTGTCATCTCCTTGCTGCGCGGCAATCCCCAGGATTGGGCTTTTTCTCTGACACCTGAAAATCCTATTCTGACTAATGTGGATGCATTATTTCAAGCCTTGGGGTTGTTGTATGATGAACCTAATGCTGTTGATCAAGCTGAGAGAACCCAGTTGGCATTAAACCAGGGTCAGGATTCTGCAGAGTTATACTGTCAAAAATTCCGAAAGTGGGCGTCCTTACCACATGGAATGATAGTGCATTGGCAGCTCTCTTTCGGAAGGGTTTATCAGAGACCGTAAAAGATGTTATGATGGGATTTCCTGTTCCCTCTGGTCTGGATGATTTTATGTCATTAGTCACAAGTTGATCGGCGTTTACGTGAACGTAAAACTACACGGGAGGCACTGCCACCTTTTGAACAAACGTCTGAACCTATGCAATGTGATTGGGTTTTGTCTAAGGCGCAACGTCAGGAGTTTAGAAGGTGTAATAAGCTGTGTTTTTTCTGTGGAGACGTCTCTCATACTATTTCTGTCTGCCCAAAACTAGAGAAACGTTTTGCACACACATTTGCTTTGGGCAGTGTACAACCTAAGTTTCTTTTGGCAATTACTCTGATCTGCTCCTTATCCACGTTTTCCACGAAGGCTTTTGTGGATTCAGGAGCAGCGTTGAATCTGATGGATTTGGACTTTGCTAAACATTGTGGTTTTTCCATGACGCCTCTGCGGATGCCTATTCCTTTGTGGGGTATTGATGCTACTCCTTTGGTGGAGAATAAACCTCAGTTTTGGACCCAGGTGACAATGCGAGTTGCCCCAGACCACCAAGAAAATTGTAAATTTTTGGTGCTGCATAATTTGCATGATACTATTGTTCTGGGTTTTCCTTGGTTGCAAACTCATAATCCAGTTTTGGATTGAAATCTGGGTCTGTGGTGAGTTGGGGTTGTCATTGTGTTCTTAGGGACGCTCCTGTTTTCTCCACCTCTCCTCAGTCTCATGATATTCCTGATTATCTAGCAGATTTTTCTGATGTATTTAGTGAGAGCAGGTCTGCATCTTTGCCTCCTCATAGGAGTTATGACTATGCAATTGAGTTGATGCCTGGGTGTAAATTTCCCAAGGGTCGGCTTTTCAACTTATCAGTACCCGAACAAGATGCTATGTGATCCTTTATAAAGGAGTCATTGGAGAAGGGTCATATTAGACCATCCTCGTCACCTTTAGGTGCTGGGGGTTTTTTGTGGCCAAGAAAGATGGTTCATTAAGACCGTGTATTGATTATCGTTCCCTTAACAAGATGACGGTTAAATATCAGTACCCGTTGCCTCTGATGTCTGATTTATTCTTAGTTAAGAGTGCCTGCTGGTTTACTAAGCTTGACCTCAGGGGGGGCATATAATCTTATTCGCATCATGCACGGGGATGAATGGAAGACGGCGTTTAATACTCCGGAGGGACATTTTGAGTACCTGGTGATGCCTTTTGGGCTCACTAATGCCCCTTCTGTCTTTCAGTCCTTTATGAAAGATATTTTCCGTGACTTTGTGGATAAGTTTTTGATCATCTATCTGGATGATATTTTGATCTTTTCTAGTGATTGGGATTCTCATGTGGAACACGTCCGGACTGTGTTCCGGATTTTGAGGGAGAATTCCCTGTTTGTTAAGGGATCAAAATGCCTTTTTGGTGTACAGAGGATTTCATTTTTAGGATTTATCTTATCTCCATCGACTATTGAAATGGACCCTGCCAAAGTACAGGCCATTTATGATTGGGTTCAGCCTACTTCTTTGAAGGCTCTCCAGAAGTTTTTGGGTTTTGCTAATTTCTATCGTAAATTTATAGGTAATTTTTCTGGTATTGTCAAACCACTGACATATCTGACCAAGAAGGGCGCTGATGTGCTGAATTGGTCTCCTGAGGCTATCTCAGCATTTCATGAGCTTAAGCAGAGATTTACTTCAGCTCCAGTTTTACGGCAACCTGATGTCTCACTTCCATTTCAAGTGGAGGTAGATGCTTCTGAGATTGGTGCAGGAGCTGATTTGCCCCCAAAAGACCCTGTGACTTCTACGATGAATCCCTGTGCCTTCTTTTCTCGAAAGTTCTCCCCATCTGAACGCAACTATGATGTGGGGAATCGGGAATTGTTGACCATGAAGTGGGCATTTGAGGAGTGGAGACATTGGTTGGAGGGAGCTAGACATCAAGTTGTGGTCCTCACCGATCACAAGAATTTGATTTATCTGGAGTCGGCCAACGCTTGAATCCAAGACAGGCTAGATGGGCCTCGTTTTTCACGCGTTTTTATTTTGTGGTCTCTTTTCTTCCGGGCACTAAGAATGTTAAGGCAGACGCCCTTTCTAGGAGTTTCTTTGCCGATTCTCTTAGTGTGACCGAGCCTACTACCATCCTAGGTGAAAGGGTAGTTCTTTCTGCCATTTCGTCCGATTTGAGATGCGCCCTGGAGGAATTTCAGGAGGATAAACCTGAGCGTTGCCCTATGGGAAAATTGTATGTTCCTGACCATTGGAGAAAGAGAGTGATGTCTGAAATTCATTGCTCCGCATTGTCTGGTCATCCAGGTATTTTTGGTACCAGAGATTTGGTGAGTCGGTCCTTTTGGTGGCCTGCCTTATCTCGTGATGTCAGGAATTTTGTACAGTCCTGTAGGACTTGTTCTCGGTCTAAACCCTGTTTTCGTTCTAGTGGGTTGCTGATGCCCTTGCTGGTGCCCAAGAGGCCATGGACCCATATCTCAATGGATTTTATTTCTGATCTTCCTGTCTCTCAGAGAATGACTGTTATCTGGGTGATTTGTGATAGATTTTTGAAGATGGTCCATCTTGAACCACTCCCAAAGTTGCCATCTTCCGCTGAGTTGGTGCCCTTGTTTTTACAACAGGTGGTTCGGTTACATGGGATTCCTGAGAACATTGTGTCCGACAGAGGAATCCAGTTTGTTTCCAGATTCTGGAAAGCCTTTTGTTCTAATCTGGGAATTCAGTTATCCTTCTCCGCGTTTCCTCCCCAGACCAATGGACATACTGAGAGAACAAACCAGACCTTGGAGTCTTATTTGAGATGTTTTATATCTGCTGATCAGGATGATTGGGTCTCATTTTTGCCCCTGGCCGAATTCGCACTGAACAATAGAGCTAGTTCTGCCACTTTGATGTCACCCTTTTTCTGTAATTTTGGGTTTCATCCTCGATTCTCTTCAGGGCAAGTGGAATCTTCGTCCTGCCCAGGTGTGGACACTGTGGTTAAGAGAATGCAGCAGATATGGGACCAAGTGGTGGATAAGTTTTTACTCTTTCAGGAAAAGGCCCAGTGATTTTCCAACCGGCATAGGACCATTGGTCCCCGGTTTTAAGTGGGTGATATGGTTTGGTTGTCGTTTAAGAATATTCCTATGAAGGTTGCATCTCCTAAATTTAAGCCAAGATTTATTAGTCCTTATAAGATTTTGGAAATTCTTAATCCTGTTTTGTTTCGATTGGCGCTTCCAGTTATGTTCAAGATCCATAACGTATTTCACAAATCTCTGTTGAAGAGGTTTGTTGAGCCAGTGGTTCCTATGGCAGCACCTCCTGACCCTGTGTTGGTTGAAGGCAATGTGGAATATGAGGTAGAGAAAATATTGGATTCTCATTTGGTTAGACGGAGACTCCAGTATTTGGTCAAATGGAAGGGTTATGGTCAAGAGGATAATTATTGGGTCTCTGCCTCTGATATTCATGCCAATAGATTGGTTCGTGCTTTTCACCGGGCCCATCCTGATCGTCCTGGTGGCGTGGATGAGGGTTCGGTGACCCCTCCTCAAGAGGGGGTACTGTTGTGTGTTCATTCTTTGGTTCACCAGTTTTGAGTTCTCCTTCCAGACTCCCTCTGGTGGTAATAGGAGGTAGTGAGGCTGATTTGATCGGTGGAGATCTGCCACCTGAGAATGAAGATGACGATTGGATCTCAGGAATCTCAGATTGGATTTAAGACAGCTGACGCCCTATTCAGTTGCTGGTGATTCCTTCTGGCTTGTCAGCTCTTGGTTTTCAGCTCTGTTCCAGTCATCTAAAGCTAAGTTTTTCTGCTAATGTTCACACTTGATTTTGTTGGTCTATTCAGTTTTTTGTGGTCAGCCAGCCCCGGCTGGGGGATGTGCTGAAGTTCCACTCTTATTTATCTGTATTTGCCAATTTGCTTTTTGTCCCTTACTAGTTTGGCCTCTTTTTGCTCTGTCTCAGAATATTTCAGAGTGCTGATATAGTGGGAGAAATCTAGTGACTTCAGGGTTAATTTTACTATCAGAAGTGTTGGACATTATTTTTGTAGGGTTTTTTGCAGGCTGCAGACAGTGTCTTTCCCTTTCCTTTCCTTTCCTTTCTAGTTAGTTTGGGCCCCATCGTTTGCTCAGCCTATTTTCCTGCCTCTGTTTGTGCTTTCATCTTGTTTCACCGTCAATACATGTGTGGGGGCTGTCTTTCCTTTGGGGTCTGCTCTGGGGCAGTTAGTTTTCCCCTTTTCTTGTTTTAGGCTTATTTAGTCCTCCGGCTGTGACGAGGCATCTAGGATCATCGTAGGTACGCTCCACGGCTGCTGCTAGTTTTGTGGTAGGATCAGAGATCTGCAATCTGCATAGTTACCAACCTCTCTGGTTTTCTGTGACTTAGCTTGTTTTGCTTATTTCTCCTCAGTGACTCATTCATAACAGGTCAGTCAGGGAACTACACCTGGGATAATTGGTCGCCGGGCGGCTGCTTCAATGAGGACTGGCCACCCAGTATGTTGCAGTGAGGGAATTATAAAATGCTCTGGCCACAGCCACCCAATTAGCTTACAAAATCCCTTTCCGTCACAGTCAGCAGTACCCGGGACCCAGACCACACTTCGCCGCCATCAGCTCCAGATTTCTCTGATTATGATTTAAACTTAATAGAGGGGTTTGAAGCCAACTCAAATCAGTAGCGTAATTATCTTAAAGGCACATAAATTTGCTTTTAGAGCATCAAGACAGAGTAATAAAGTTATAATTTATTCCCAAAAGACGGGCAGTGTTTACAGAGATAAAAGATCTTACAACGTTGAGACATTAGATATGTTCAATGCAAATATAAAATAAACAGGTTTAAAAGCAGAAATCAACACTTACATTTGCTTAGATGGTCTTAGGCTAACCATTTGGGGAGAACACGGCGCCAAACATCTCCACTTATCTGAGTTCCTTTTGACATGGAATCTCCAGCTCAAATGGCCTCCCTACTGAGTGAGTATACTCTATAGTTCTGGGTCATGACATCATAAAAGGGGCTGAGTTACTGGGGTTTTGCCCTTTTCTCTAAGTTACACTTTTGGTTCTGGAACCTTCTCGGCTATATAACTGGGCTTGAGAACCTAGCAGGGTATCCCCAGACACATTATTCATCTTCTCTTGAAATTAGTTTTCCAATGACATCAAACAAAAGAAGTCCTTTCCTGGCTTTGTGTGTGAACTGAGGGGAGGGGTAGGGAGAATCTTGATTCTGTGTCTGTTTGTAGTTGTATATCTTCACTTTCAATATTCTGTTTTTATCAATTTCATCTTTTTCAGATGTTCCTTCAGCTATATCACTCCAGTTTTTCTCATTTTTTGTTTCCAGCGAAATCATAGTGTCTTCATTTAGATCCTCAATGAATGTCACACTGTTACTCACCGTAACTTTGTCTGTTTTGGAATCTAGAATACAATTTTCACTGTATCCAACAAATATTCCTTGTATGGACCTATTTTGAAGTTTGGAACGTTTTTCTGTTGGAATGAATGCAAAAACTTTACAACCAAATACTCTCACTTGGTTTTATACTTTGCCACTGTTCATATGTTTTTTTTCAGTTTTCTGGAAAAAAGGTGGTTTTGTAGATATGTAGCTGTCATTGCTGCTTCACCCCAATATTTCTCTGGTAGTTTGGAATCTGTCAGCATACATCTTATCATTTCAATCAGTGTGCTGTTTTTCCTTTCTGCTACTCCATTTTGTTCAGATGTATATGGAACAGTCTTTTGATGCGCTATACCATTTTGTCTTAAGTAGTTTTCTATTTTGTGTCCTGTAAATTCACCTCCATTATCACTTCTAATGACAATTGGCTTCCTCTGAAACTTGTTATTCGACTTTGTCACGTATTCTACTAGTTTATTGAAAACTTTGCTTTTGTTCTTGATCAAATATGTGACTGTGTATCTTGAGCAGTCATGTACAAAAGTCACCATATATCTATACCTCCTGATGTAGTCACTTTCATGGGTCCACATGTGTCAGTATGCACCAAATCAAGTGGTCTTGTGCTTTTCATTTCACTTTCTTTAGGAATAGATATCCTTGTGGCTTTAGATTTATGGTAATTGAGCAATCAGATATCAATAGATCCTTTGTCAGTTTTCTTTGTAGGTCCATTATACTTTCAGGTTTTCTGACATCTATGCCACATGTGAATACAATTCTTGTGATCATGTGTACACAACTTCATCTGTTCCTTTAATGTGTCTAGATGATATAATTGTTCATCTGCCTTGACATTGATTATTTCCTTGTTTCCTGCTAGGATTGTACATTCTTCATCTTTGAATTTTACAGTAAGTCCTTTAGCTGTTAGACGTTTTACAGATAACAGTCCTTCTAATCCTGGAACATATAACACATTCTGTACAAGTATTTTTGAATCATGGTCAAACTTGATAGAACAGTTTAGCATTCATTGTCCAACATCTTCTGCAGTTAATTTGCTTCCATCTGCAAGACAAATGGTTTTCTTATTTAAATCAAGTTCAGTAAAGAAATTTTTAATACTTGTCATGTGACTTGTTGCTCCTGAGTCAATAAACCAACCCGATGTTGATTTCTTATCAGTTACTTTAAATAAGCCGTTCCAATTATTTTCACATGAATCAAAAATTGTGTTTTTCACCTTCTGTGTATTCTCTTTATGGTTAAATTTCTGTTGTTCTGCATTCCATATAGTACAGTCTTTCTTTAAATGTCCTTTTTTCTTACATCTGAAAAATTATCTCGTCTCTTTATTATAGGGTCTTTTTGATTCTGTAGGTTTAACCCCTTCCCGACTGTGACACAGCGTATGCATCATGAATGTCGGTGCCAATCCGACCCATGACGCATACCCTGTGTCATGACTTCAAAGCCCCCCTGAGGGTTGGGTGACCGGGGTCAACGAAAGGTCACCTGACCTGTAGATACAGGGGGCTTTGTAATTCACCACAGGGTGCATGGCTTCTCCCCCATGTGGCTACGATCGCTCTGATTGGCTGTTAAAAGTGAAACGGCCAATCTGAGCGATAGTAATATTTCATCAATGAAAATTGATGAAATATTACAATTCAGCCATGGCCGATGCTGCAGTAGCATCGGACATGGCTGCTGACACCGATCCGACCCCCCCACTGGTGATCGCCCCCCCGCCACTGAATGAGAGCGGCAATCTGCCGCCGCTGTCTTCATCTACCCCACCCTCCCCTTCCCTCTGCTCCCCGCCAGCTTCCGATCCCCTCTCACCCCCCGGTACCTTCTATGTCCCCCTATCGCTCCCGGTGTCCCGCGGGTCCGGATCATGGGCGCCTCCATCTTGGAAAATGGCGGGCGCATGCGCAGTGCGCCCGCCCGAATCTGCCGGCTACAGATTTCATTCTTTCATTTTGATCACTCTCACAGTGATCAAAATGAAATAAAAAGTAAATAAGCCCCCGATTATCACCCCAATAGGTAGGCACAAACTAATAAAATAAAGATAATATTTTTATTTTTATTTTTCCATTAGGGTAAAGGTTAGGGTTAGAATTAGGGTTAGGGTTAGGGTTGGAATTAGGGTTAGGGTTGGAATTAGGGTTAGGGTTGAAATTAGGGTTAGAGTTGGAATTAAGGTTAGGGTTAGGGTTGGAATTAGAGTTAAGGTGGAATTAGGGTTAGGGTTGCAATTAGGGTTAGGGTGGAATTACACTTACATTGGGCTCATTGCTTGGGTTGAGCACCCAAGCATTTTAGTGCTCGCCCATCATTAATAAAGACCTATACATGCATGTACAATATATGCAAAGCACATAGTATCTACAGTGCAGAGATATCTACATCAAGGTAACAGAAAACTCACAAATGTAACATATGCAAGTCTCTGATCACTGTGTTAGGCTAGTTTCACACAAGCATTCGGCAGAGCTGCAAAGGGCTGCGTAGTTCGTCTGTTAAGCCCCGCACACTTCTGCACCTCTTCCTTCAGCTCAACCTACGTCGGCATGCGTCCTTCATACCCTATCTTTAACATTGGGTACGCATGTGACGTTTTGATGCTGCACCGACCGAAACAAAATGCAACATGCTGTGTTCGTCGCAGAGTCAAAATGTCACATGCGCAGGCATATTCATACATTTGCATGGCCTGCACATCAAATGTTAAAGATAGGGTATGCAGGATGCATGCCGACGTAGGCGGAGCTGAAGAAAGAAGTGCCTCAGTGGGTGGGGCTTAACGGAGGAACTGCGCAGCCCTCCGCAGCTCTGCCAAACGCTAGTGTGAAACTAGCCTTAGGTAGGCTACACGTTCACCAACTGATCTCCAATGTAAAGTAACTGCAAGTTTGCAGGTGGCACAAAACAGTCAATCCTGTGCAGAAATATGCAAAAGGAAAGCCACAAGCTAAAGTAGGATATAGGAGAAGAGAAGCATCATAAAAGGTCATCTTACCCATGGTAACCCATGTGAAAATGCACAAAAACTGCCAGTGGAGGCTGTCACTATTGTTGTGGCATGTATGGATGTCAATTTTGACTACTAATACAGATGTGTAAACAAAATTATTTTGTGACACGCATAATTTGAGAAGAAAACAGTCACAGATGGTTATGTTAAAAAAATAAAACTTTTTTTTACACATTACAGACATTTCTTTCCCCATGCCCATAAAGGACTGAATATGAAATACAAAAACTCAGTACAGTAATTTGTAATGCCCTTTCTCTGACAGTCACTGAGTTCGAATTCTTTTTTCTTTAAGAAATATTCTGTTGGCTTGCTACTTGCTTCCACATGAAAAATGAAACAAAAAATAATTGAAATTCAACAGTTGCAAGCTACACTAAATCACTCTGTGCTATGTGATTATTCAGTGACATAGGTGCTGCCAGCTCTCCTCTCTCCCTGTATGAATTAAATCACTGTAGTATTCACCAATTACTGCACTAATCTTTTTGACTGTTGAGATTGAAAAACAAACACTGTCTATAGCATTTGTCCAGTGTTTCCTGGCTTTTCTCCAAATCTCTGCTGCTAAGCTGAGAAATGTGACATCCACTCAATATCCAGTTTCACCAAAAAATATCTACTGCTCACCTGCATTGATTTTTTTTTCACAGGTTATGATAGTCTCTTGTGATTGGCTGTGCTGTACCACATTATTTGACAACTGCAATGTATTGTTGGGAATCCTGCCGAGCCATGCCAAAGGCATTGTAAACCTCTTTTTTTATGAAATCTTCCACATTAGGCAGAATGGTGAATGGCAGTATAGTTATTTTTGGGGACTTGTGCAAAGCCAATTGCAAATTGAAATTCTTGAGGTCCAGCAAATTTCCAAAAAATTTCCACAAAATGAATTCTCATCAAATCAATTTGCTCATCTTTAGAAATGACAAGATCCAAAATAGCATTACCTCTACTTGTTCCATCCACAAACTTGCCCCCAAAAATATCTTGGAACAAGCTAAGGATATTTCTCCTCTTCGCAGCTGAAGTAGATCCATAACCATGTGATATTTCAGTTTTTCTTTTTTAATAAATATGCAAAAATTTCTACATTTCTGTTTTTTTTCCCTCAAGATGGGGTGCACAGAGTGTACATTAATGAGAAAAAATGAACTTTTTTGAATTTACCAAGTAGATACAATGAAACAAAAAGTGAAAAATTTTGCTGTAATTGTACTGACTCAAGGAATAGAACTGCCTTATCAGTTTTACCACACACTGAACTATATAAACCCCTCCCAAAAAATTCATGAATTGCTGGTTTTTGTTCATTCTGCCTCCCAAAATTCTGAATAGAAAGTGATCAAAAAATGTCATGTGCCTGAAAATGTTACCAATAAAAACATCTACTTGCCCCATAAAAAACAAGCCCCACCATATTTTACCTCTGTGGGGCAAAATATGGAAAAATTATAGCTCTCAAGAAAATAAAAAGAGTCTTTTAGTGTGTAACAGCAGCCAAACATAAAAACCCAGTATAAATCGGGTATTGCTGTAAATGCACCAACCAAAAGAATAAATTCACCTAATCACTTATACCGCACGAGGAACATCACAAAAAATAAATAAAACCAATTCTTCATCTGCTGTTGATTTTTTCATTCTTCCTCCCGAAGATCACAATAAGGCTCAGCGCACATTTATCCTGAACTGTAAATCTCTGAAATACGTGATTCAGACAGAACCTCTGGTGGAAGATTCCCTAGAAAGAGGCAGATAGAGACAGTGTGGATGCTGTCTGACCTGTGAGCCAGTGTTGTCCGTCTTTTTATGATTGCATAAAACTGGTATTGGCCACAGTTTTGTGCATCTGTGAAAAGAAAGACACCACTAAACAGAGGCCAGATGGAGTCCAGGGGAACTCTGCTGCCTTATAATGGTGAATGGATGCTTGAGGGTTTCATATGAATCATGTCACTCAGAGATTTATATGGAAACCCAAAAATAAGTGGTCAGTAGAACGCACTGGATAAATGTGATCCTAAACATTTTGTAAAATGTTCCCAATAAAAGCTTTAACTCAATCCACAAAAAAAGAAAGCCCTCACTCAGGTCTGTCATCTGTTAACAGAAATATAGGGGGCTTCCACATTACTGGTGGCACAAAGGCTCTGGAAAAATGAAATGGAATCTCACCCACCAAAAGAAATTCAGCAAATTCTCTGCTCCCAAATCCAAATGCCCCCTTCCTTCTGAGCCTCACAGTGTACCTAAACCACATATGGCGTCCACGTTTGGCATTGCTGAAGTGATGAGAGCCCGCTTCACAGGTGCATGCCTCCAGAACCACTGGATACACATAACGTACTGGTGATTGCAATGTACTGGTGACTGCAACGTACTGGTCACTACAACAGCAGATTTCAATTTTCACTTGGCAACATTCATTGCTGCTTGTTTCTGGAAAATACCTATGCAGTCAAAATCATCACTACACCTGTAGATTAATTGGAGTCCGCAAATTGTTCTAGGAACATCTGCGCGCCAGGAGGCAAATACCGCTCTGTTCCTTTTGAGTCTCTCCGTATGGCTAAGTAGTACTGTATAGCCACATATGGGGTATTGACACGTTCAGTAGACATTGTTGGACATATTTTGGTGTAATTTTTACCCACTTCTTGTGTGAAAATGTAAAATCTTGGGCTAAAACTAAATTTTGGTGGTAAAAATATAGTTATTTTTTCTTCACTGCCCAGTGGTATACAATTCTGTGACCCATCCGTGTTTTGAATATGATCACATCAGAGGCTCTCGAAATGCGACATGGGGTCCACCAATTGTTCCAGCAAATTTTGCATTCAAAGAGTCAAAAGGTGCTTCTTCCCTTCCGAGCTCTGCCGCGCACCCAAACAATGTTTTTCTCCCTCATATGGGGCATCAGCATGCTCAAGAGAAATTACACAACAAATCTTGTGATATTTCAGTTTTTCTTTTTGAATAATTTTGCAAAATTTTTTAAATTTCTGTTTTTTTTCAGTCAAGATGAGGTGCATAGTGTACATCAATGAGAAAAAAATGAACTTTTTTGAGTTTACCAAATGGCTGCAATGAAACAAAGAGTGAAAAATTTAACAGGGTCTGAATACTTTCCAAGCCCACTGTATATTCCTTCCGCCTTGCCTATCCACTCACAAACTCAATCACAAAATGACACTAAAGCACCCGCGTGCACCGCTGGGGGCTTTATATGCATGAGGATCCACCCCAAATACTCACTCCCAGTCAGGTGACACATCGCACAAGGGCCAATCCGGAGTTGCCACATCACAAGAACAGCAAGCGAAGAAAATTCACCGCACAATCTTTTCGTAAGGTGATGCCAAAAAGGAATTTATTGATGTGGTCACATATATCAAACGTCTCTGGCAGATACATCCGAAACATGCCATTGAAGGGGTCAGAATGTGGGAGCGCTGCCCAGTAAGTTCATTACCTAGGACTACTCAGGCACTTCCAATCATATGGCAGTTTATTGAATAAGACTGGAAATCAGTTGAAACGTCAAAAATTGAGTATAGTCGCTCAAAATATGTTTTTTTTTTCTTCTCTGCTCAACGTTTCATATACGTGACCACATCAATAAATTCCTTTTTGCATAACCTTACAAATAGAGTGTGCGGTGAATTTTCTTCGTTTGGATTTAGGGTCCCAAGGGCCTAGTTCACCAGCACCTTGCGCCTGGACAGAGTGCAGGCCAATATATTTTATCCTTCACCAGAACAGCAAGCGTCCGACCACTGATGAAAAGCCGCAACATCAAGTACATGCTCAGTAACCTAATTTCTGGACTTAGGCTCCAGAGAATCAAGTCGCCACTGCCTATCGCTTGTAACCATAGACTTGGCTGGAAAGCCAGCAGAAACCAAAGGAACAGCATGACCCTGAGCAAGATGCTGGGACCAAGGTCTATGCTGAGCAGCACCTGCAGCAACTGAGTCTGAATGGGAAGTCACAGAGGTAGACAAGGCTTGGAATCTATCCCGTGCAGCAGGAGAATCCCTACGCCTAACATTACCCCCTCACTAGAGTTCCCCTCCCGGCGACCTACACCATGCTTGAAGGCTGCAGTAAGCTGAGGTGCATGAATGTGCTCAGCAGGCTCCCAATTCCTATCCTCTAGTCCATGACCCTTTGAGTCGACCAAGTAAAACTTTTTACCATGCACCATCTTGGAGCCCACAATAGCATTGACCTCAAAATCGTCTGAGGATGTATCCAAACTCCCAGCATTAGCATTAGCAAACTGGGTCATAAACACAGGTTTTAACAGAGATACATGAAAGGTGTCATGATGCTCAAATGTGGTGGAAGACTGAGGCGACAGACTACAGGATTCACCTACTCGAGTACCTTAAAAGGACCTAGGTAGCAAGGAGCAAATTTTTTGGACTCCACATGCAGCCTGATGTTATGAGCTGAAAGCCACACAAAATCACAAGTAGTGAAATCTGGAGCGGAACGATGGTGCGTGTCTCATTCTCTCCTTCGAAACTCTAATTGCATCCTGTGCACGATCCCAGATGTCACAAGCCTCCACTGCCCAGTCTACCACCCTCGGGTTGGAAGATGAGACAGTTATGGGCACAGAAAAGGAGTCTGCCCCGTGTAATAAGAAGCGGCATTATTTAAGGCAAACTCCGCCCAAGACAGTAGAGACGCCCAGTTGTCGCGCCTGGTGGACACAAAATGTCGCAAATACGTGACCAGAGTCTGATTGGTCCTTTCTGCCAACCCATTCATCTCAGGATGGTACACAGAAGACAGATTGAGCTCAATACAGAGCAGGCGACAAAGCTCCCTCCAGAAGCGAGACGCGAACTAGGGGCCCCAATCACTGACAATTTTGTCAGGCATCCCATGAAGGCAGAAAATGTGCTTAATGAATAACACCGCCAAGGCCCATGCGGATGGTATACATGGAAGAGGAACCAGATGTACCAACTTAGAGAAATGATCGGTGACCACCCAAATGACCTTGTTATTATGGGGCTTGGGTAAATCCACAATAAAGTCCATCCCGACCATCTCTCAAAGCTTTTCTGCCACTGGCATGACCAACTACTCATAATGACCATCCCGGGTTATAAAGGCTGTTATGATTGAGTCACCGTAGGAGGCAAAAATAGAAATGCTAGCTTAGTCCAGAAAACCAGAGAAGTTGGCAGCTATCGGATTGCAGACCCCTGAACCTATCAACACAACTAGCAGTAGCCGTGGGGGGCTCCTACGATGCCCTAGGCCCCTCGATCACAGCCAGAGGACTACATAGCCTAAAGACAGAAAGGGAAATCTAAACTGCCCCAGAGCAGACCCCAAAGCAAAAGGCAGCCCCCCCACATATAATGACGGTGAAGCAAGAAGAAAGAACAAAACACAGACAGAAAGATAGATTGAGCAAAGATGGGGCCCACCCTAGCTTAGATAGGAAAGGACAGGAAGGCTGCTGTCTGCAATCCATGAAAAACCCTATGAAAATAAGAGCCAACAAACTGATAGTAAAAAGGCCCTGAAGACGCTAGGCTTCAAAAAAGCTATGTCAGTACTCAGGAATATTCTGAAGACAGAGCAACAGGCAAAAGGAGATTCAGCTCACCCCAGCAGGGAATGGCAGAATCCAGAAAAGCAAGGAAAACAAAACACTAATGCAAAAAGGCAAAGCAGAAATCTTAGCTTTAGATGAGCAGGAATCAGACTGGTTTCCTAGAAGTCCACAGAGAAATCACCCGCAGGCCAGAAGGGCATCGGCAGCTTTATATCCAGTCATTAACTCCACTCAGCCAGTCATCATCATCAGCCCCAGGTGTTTGACAATCAGGCTCACTACCTTTCTTCACCAGAAGAGGGAGTTCCTCGGGCCTCAGTAGTGAAGGGGAAAATGAACTCACAACAAAAGGCGGTCTTCCATGCATCCCTTTCACGTATTCGAATAAGGTTGTAGGCCCCACACAAGTCCAACTTCGTAAATATCCTAGCGCCCCGCAAAGTATAAAAGAGCTCGGACATTAAAGGCAAAGGATATTTGTTTTTTATGGTAATAGCGTTCAGACCCCTATAATCTATGCAGGGACGTAATTCTCCATTCTTCTTCTGGACAAAGAAGAAACCTGCCCCAGCAGGACACACAGACTTCCTAATAAACCCCCTCGTCAAATTCTCCCTGATGTATTCAGACATCGCCTCAGTCTCCGTTAGCAAAAAAGGGTACACATGCCCATGAGGAGGCTCTGCCCCAGGAATGAGGTCTACAGGGCAATCATAGGGGCGATGAAGCGGTGGAGTCTCGGCGTTTATTTTAGAGAAAATGTCCGCATATTGCAAATAGTGCTTAGGTAGGGGAGTTAGATCAGCCGTGGCCTCAGACGACCCAATCTGAACTTGATCCCTCAAACATTGTCCCTCGCTCGAACTACTCCATCTCATTGTGCTCCCAGTTGCCCAGTTGATATGAGGTGAATGATGGCGCAACCAAGGTAAGTACAAAAGTACCTCATCAATGTCCTCTGGGATATCTAAAAGGGAGATGATCACCTGATGTTTTGGAGCCATCATGAGGGTAAGAGTTATTGTGTGATGGGTGATTTGGGTTGGAAGAACTGAGCCATCAACTACCCGGATGGTGACTGCATTCGGGAGCATCACTAAGGAGACTGCATATCGTTGGACGAAGGTGGATGACAAAAAATTACCCTCTGCTCCGAAATCCACGCAAGCCTCTGTAGTGAGGGTAGTCAACCCATAGACAGGGACACCTTAAATTTTAATTTGGAGGATAGATCTACCATGTCAAGTGAACCTCCTCTGATAGCCACTAGAAGCGGACGTTTCCCTGATGCCTGGAACATTTATTGGCATAATGTCCTGCCTGCCTACAAACAAAGGATGTCAGCTGGGAACGTGCAGGAAGGGGTTTCGATTATGCCCGAGAGACCTCCATGGGCTCACCCAGATGGCTCATTTGGGCCGGAGACTCCAAAGGATTGGTAAAGTTGGGAGCCAACCAAATCCTTGGTTTACTCTGAGCTCGCTCTAACCTCCGTTCAGCGTACCGAATGTCAATGTGAGTGGAGACTGACATTAAGTCCTCCAGAGCAGCTGGAATCTCCCTAGTGGCCAGAGCATCCTTAACGTGATAGGCAAGACCCCTCCAAAATAAGGGTATCAAGACCTTATCCGACCATTTCAATTCACCAGGGTGTGGAATCGGATGGCAAATTGGCTGGCTGTGGATAAGTCCTGGGTCAACTCCAAGAGTTGGAGTGCGGCATCGTGAGTAACCTGAGGCCCCAGGAAGACCTGTTTCAGAGTGCCCAAAAAGTGAGAGGTGATTTCGACACCAGGATATTACATTCCCATTGCGGCATAGCCCACTCCAATGCTCTGTCCATCAACAGAGATACCACGAATCCCTCCTTAGCTCGCTCTGAGGGCAAACGAAAGGCCAGTAGCTCCAACTGAATCGAGCACTGATTCACAAACCCCCTGCATGACTTGCTGTTCCCCGAGAACTTTTCAGGTAGTGGGAGTCGTGAAAGAGACTGAACAGGAGTCACAGCAGAAAACCTAGTAATGGCTTCTCTAGCTGCCTGTGTCGCCACTGTGGACAGATCCACAGGTGATGTCACCCACTCAAGTGTGGAAATCTGCCTTCCAGCTGCTGGATGTAATGCTGGAGATGCTGCTCCTCTGTCATCACTAGCCAGACCCTGGCACTAGTGTACTGTTAGGGTTGGTGGCTTGCACCAAACTAAAATAAATAGTAAATTGCAATCAAAACCCGGGGTCCACTTTGCAGAGGTGTTAAACTGCTGCTAATGAGCAAAGGCGGAACACACGGCGAGCGATTGCTAGTCCACACCGAGTTAGCGCCACTTAGTATGACTGGGACGCTGAGTTCCAAGCTGTTACTCCACAAAGTGGAACTGCAAACAGTAAGCAAAATACTAAACCCTGTTAAACATACCAGGAGTAAAAGCAAATAGGATGCTAGGTGTGGAACGCTATCTCTCTCCCAGGAAAGTCTAGGCTAAGGGTTGGACTTGTTCTGTAACTCAGCTGTTCTAACCGCACACATGACGGAAATAGATGCTAAGCCAAGCAGGGGTTTCCCACACTACACTTCCTGCCTAGACAGACAGTCACTGGTGTAAGAGCGGCATACACATGTGTAAACAGAGTGGTAGCGTATCCACTCACACACACAATCACAAAATGACACTAGCATGCCGCTTGGGGATTTTTATACATAAGGCTCCGCTCCAAACACTCATGCCCAGTTGGGCGAGACATTGCAGGCGGGCCAATCTGGAGCTGCCACATCACCAGAACAGCAAGCATCTGACCAGCAATGAAAAGACCCACATCACAGACATGCTCAGTAAGGTGATTTCTGGACTGGCTCCAGAGCGTCAAGTCACCGCTGCCTATTGCTGGTAACCATAGACTTGGCTGGAGAGCCATCAGAAACCAAATGAACATCACAAGCCTGAGCAAGATGCTGGGACCGATGTCTATGCTGAGCAACACCTGCAGTGGTCAAATCCATATGGGAGACTGCAGAGGCAGACAAGTCTTGGGATCTATCACGTGCAGCGGGAGAATCCTAACACTCATTGTTGCATTTTGCGCTTCCCGATCTCCAGCTCTTCCAAATGGGCAACATATTCATATTTTCCACAGTACTATCCACCATGGAACTCCTGCTCCAGTTGTGTTTCAATCTGGTAGACTGTGCATTGTATTATACAATTAAAACACCATATCGAATAATAAAAAGTAGGGTGGAGTAGAGTGCTTAGAGTTCTAGAACTCCTGATTTTAATCACTGTTTTTATCACCCATGTTGCTTACAGACCAGACAAAACATTTAGATCAGCAAGCCCCTATTGAGTAAACTAAGAGTCCTCAACTTTAATTTAAGAACCTGAGTACAATTAATTCCCTCTCCTAATTATGTACAGAGTATTTTCCAAAGGGGTTTTAAATTGTGTCATTAGTTATAACACAAACTGCACAAATCAAAACCTTGATAAATTCTATAGGCAAAAACCTTTCAAAGTCCAAATGAAAGAAGCAATTCAGCACTGCTGTGTGTCCCTTAGTGTAGTCCCGTGATAGCGGTGCAAATTCACACACCTGGACTGTGTTCCATTCTACCTATGGAACGGGTGCTCAATCCAACAGATGCACAAGACTGTATCAAAAAAAGAAAGAAAGGATGGCACTCACTGTTCTGTCGTGATGATTTTTATTGGATAAAAAGCATAGGCTCAGTAGGGATGCACAAGATGTGGACAACGGCCTTGAAGTGCAAGTGCGTGAAACGGCATTTGTTCACATTTTGTACATCCCTCCCGAGCCTATGCTTTTTATCCAATAAAAATCATCATGACTGAACGATGAGTGGCATCCTTTCTTTTTTTTTATAAAACCTTTCAAAGTGTAGCACTCAACCACTCAACTAACCAATAGATTCAACAACTGCTTTTTAACTTCCACTTTGCACACTAGCCACTTATCAATTGGTCAAATGACCATCAAAGATGTTAAGGAGGTAACTAAATTTCTTCTATTATCAATCCTAGTGGATAAATCTAAGATATAATATTATCTTATCTTAAACTGAATTCCCTAAATTGTAGGTTGCTGTTCTTTGTACTCTCTGCAATTGAAACTTTGGCTGGAATGTTTTTTTCTACAAATATAATGATTGCAAGTCATGTTTATTCATGAGCAAAAGAAAAGAAATGAATCATATGGACTTTTTTGTATGAAATAATTATTGAATTCTAAAACCAAGGTAATATTTGAAGCTTTAGACAAAGATCTAAAGTTAGATGTGGGAAACATGGGAAATCATTCACAAGGTGAGAAGTGACATCTTTACTGAGAAGCAATTACAATTTTAGATTTACATCTGTAAAGTTCTTAGGTTTAAGCTTTACAAATACACGATTTATAAAAGAAATTTACAATGTCCTGGAATATAACTATCATTTCAAAAATTAGTAAATTATTGAATGTTCATATTGTTTATTGTTATATGATTGTCAGTCATTCTCATGTTGGCTAGAAGATATACATTCACTTACAGTTGAATAACAATCTCTTATGAAACCAAAGTCTTTCTTCCTTTCCCTATTTCTAAGCATAATGTTCATATATTAATGGAAGTCTCTGTGTAGAGAGATTTACTTTGGTAAGGTGCTTGTTATCAAATATATAAAAGTATAAAGAAGTGTGATTTCAGAGCTAAATCACGCTCCTTTATTATACATGTAAGAATATGCATGTTAGTTATTTAGGAATAAAACATTCTAAGTAAAAGTTCATGCACATAGCTCAAAAGTAGTATGGAAAATTGTGGAATAAAAACTTCACTTGAAGGGGAAACACTTTGCATAGGAATCTATAGATTTTTAAGTAAGAATGTAATATTAATGAATGGGTAGAGATACTAAACCTTTTGACTTCTGATGCCACGTGACAAGCATAGCTATGATTCCAGTACCTTGGTGATGTCGTTAATGATGTCTAGACTAGTGATGAGCGAGTGTACTCGTTGCTTGGGTTTTCCAAGCATGCTCGGATGTCCTCAAAGTATTTTGTCGTGCTTGGAGATTTATTTTTCATCATCTCAGCTGCATGATTTGCGGCTGCTGGCCAGCCTGAATACATGCGGAGATTCCCTAACAAACAGGCAATCCCCACATGTATTCAGGCTGTCTAGTAACCACAAATCATGAAGCTGCATAGACAGAAACTAAATCTCCGAACACGCCAAAATACTCAGAGGACATCCGAGCATGCTCGGGAAAACACGAGCAACGAGTGTGCTCGCTCATCACTAATGGAGACATATAATAGGGATCAGTATGTTTTACATTTTAATAGTGGCTTAACCCCTTCCGGACCTTTAACGCCACGTAGGAGTCATGAAAAGTCGTGCCAATACAACCCATGATGTCAATGTGGCGTCATGAATTGATTGCCCCCCTGTGGGTCGGGTGACCGGGGTCACTGAAAGGACACCGGACCCGCACACAGAAGACCCTTCATCGTTAACCCCAGGAGGCGTAACTTAGCCCCCACGTGCCTACGATCACTCTGATTGGCTGTTAAAAGTGAAACTGCCAATCAGAGCGATTGTAATATTTCACCAATGAAATTTGGTGAAATATTGCAATCCTGCCATGGGCGATGCTGAAATAGCATCAAACATGGCTGGAGACCTAGACCCGACCTCCCCACACAGACTGATGGCACCGATCGGCTGCCGCCACCGTCTGACGGCACCGATCGGCAGCCGCCGTCATAATCTGCTCCCCCGACCTTCCCTCTGCTCCCCCTGCCCTCCGATCACCCTCTCTCACCCTCCACAATGCCTCTGAACTCCCTTTGGCCATCCCGGTGTCCCGCCGTCCAGGATCATGGGCGCTGCCATCTTGGAAAATGGCACACGCATGCGCAGTGCACCGAATCGAATCTGCAACGCTGCAGATTCATTCATTTATTTTGATCACTATGATAAACTTTCACAGTGATCAAAATAAAAAAAGTAAATAACCACCCCCTTATCACCCCCATAGGTAGGGAAAAATAATAAAATAAAGAAAATATTTTTTTTATTTTTCTATTAGGGTTAGGGTTAGGGCTAGGGTTAGGGTTAGGGCTAGAGTTAGTGCTAGGGTTGGAATTAGGGTTAGGGTTAGAAATAGGGTTAGGGTTAGAAATAGGATTAGGGTTGGAATTAGGGTTAAGGTTGGAATTAGGGTTAGGGTTGGGATTGGGGTTAGGGTTGGAATTAGGGTTGGGATTAGGGTTAGGGTGGAGATTAGGATTGGTATTAGGGTTAGGGTTGGGTTGGAGTTGGGATTACAGTTAGGCTTGTGGTTAGGGTTAGAGTTGGGATTAGGGTTAGGGGTGTGTTGTGGTTAGGGTTGTGGTTAGGGTTATGATTAGGGTTGGGGTTAGGGGTGTGTTGGGGTTAGGGTTGGAGATAGAATTGAGGGGTTTCCACTGTTTAGGCACATCACGGGGTCTCCAAACACATCATGGCGCCACCATTTATTCCAGCCAATTTTGCATTCAAAAAGTCAAACAGTGCTCCCTCCATTTCGAGCCCTGACGTGTGCCCAAACAGTGGTTTACCTCCACATATGGGGTGTCAGCGTACTCAGGAAAAATTGCACAACAAATTTGGGGGTCTAATTTCTCCTGTTACCCTTGGGAAAATATAAAATTGGGGGCTAAAATAATTATTTTTGTGGAAAAAAAATAATTTTTTATTTTCACAGCTCTGCGTTATAAACTTCTGTGAAGCACTTGGGGGTTCAAAGTGCTCACCTCACATCAAGATTAGTTCCTTGGGTGGTCTAATTTCCAAAATGGGGTCATTTGTGGGGGTTTCCACTGTTTAGTTACATCAGGGGCTCTGCAAATGTAACATGACGCCCACAGACCATTCCATCAAGTCGGCATTTCAAAACGTCACTACTTCCCTTCCGAGCCCCAACGTGTGCCCAAACAGTTGTCCCCCTCCACATATGGGGTACCAGCGTACTAAGGACACACTGGACAACAACTTTTGTGGTCCAATTTATCCTGTTACCCTTGTGAAAATAAAAAATAGTGGACTAAAAATCATCTTTTGAGGAAATTTTTTTTTTTTATTTTCACGTCTCTGCGTTATAAACTTCTGTGAAGCACTTGGGGGTTCAAAGTGCTCACCTCACATCTAGATTAGTTCCTTGGGTGGTCTAGTTACCAAAATGGGGTCACTTGTGGGGGTTTCCACTGTTTAGGTACATCAGGGGCTCTGCAAGCTTAACATGACGCCCACAAACCATTCCATCAAGTCGGCATTTCAAAACGTCACTACTTCCCTTCCAAGCCCCAACGTGTGCCCAAACAGTGGTCCCCCCACGTATGGGGTACCAGTGTACTCAGGACAAACTGGAAATCAACTTTTGGGGTCCAATTTATCCTGTTACCATTGTGAAAATAAAAAATAGTGGGCTAAAAAATGATTTTTTGAGGAAAAAAAATATTTTTATTTTCACGGGTCTGCGTTATAAACTTCTGTGAAGCACCTGGGGGTTCAAAGTGCTCACTATGCATATAGATAAGTTCCTTAGGGGGTCTAGTTTCCAAAATGGCATAATTTGTGGGGGAGCTCCAAAGTTTAGGCACACAGGGGCTCTGCAAACACGACATGGTGTCCGCTAACGATTGGAGCTAATTTTCCATTCAAAAAGTCAAATGACGCTCTTTCCCTTCTGAGCCCTGTCGTGCGCCCAAACAGTGGTTCCCCCCACATATGGGGTATCAGCGTACTCAGGACAAACTGGACAACAACTTTTGGGGTCCATTTTATCCTGTTACCATTGGGGAAATAAAAAATAGCTGGCTAAAAAATCATTTTTGAGGAAAAAAAAATATTTTTTTATTTTCATGGCTCTGCGTTGATAAACTTCTGTGAAGCACTTGGGGATTCAGAGTGCTCACTACACATCTAGATAAGCTCCTTGGGGGTTCTAGTTTCCAAAATGGGGTCACTTATGGGGGTTTCTACTGTTTAGGCACATCAGGGGCTCTGCAAACGCAACATGACGCCAGCAGAACATTCCATCAAAGTCTGAATTCAAAAATGGCGCTCCTTCCCTTCTGAGCGCTCCCATGCTCCCAAACAGTGGTTCCCCCCCACATATTGGGTATCGGTGTACTCAGGACAAGTTGGACAACAACTTTTGTGGTTCAATTTCTCCTGTTGGCCTTGTGAAAATAAGAAATAGCAGGCTAAAATATCATTTTTGAGCAAAATAAAATTATTTTTTATTTTTACTGCTCTGCTTTATAAACTTATGTGAAGTACTTGGGGGTTCAAAGTGCTCATCACACATCTAGATAAGTTCCTTCGGGGGTCTAGTTTCCAAAATGGGGTCACTTGTGGGGGAGCTCCAATGTTTAGGCACACAGGGGCTCTCCAAACGCGACATGGCAACTGCTAAATATTCAAGCACATTTTCCATTTAAAAAGTCAAATGGCACTCCTTCCCTTCTGAGCCCTGCCGTGCGCCCAAACAGTGGTTTATGACCACAAATGAGGTATCGGTGTACTCAGGAGAAATTACCCAACAAATTTTAGTATCCATTTTATCCTGTTGCCCATGTGAAAATGAAAAAACTGATTCTAAAAGAAAATTTTTGTTGGAAAAATTAAAATGTCCATTTTTTCCTTCCACGTTGCTTTAATTCCTGTGAGGCACCTGAAGGGTTAATAATCTTCTTGAATGTAGTTTTGAGTAGTTTGAGGGGTGCTGTTTTTAGAATGGTGTCACTTTTGGGTATTTTCTGCCATAAAGACCCCTCAAAGTGACTTTAAATGTGAGGTGGTCCCTAAAAAATGGTTTTGTAAATTTTACTGTAAAAATGAGAAATCGCCGGTCAACTTTTAACCCTTATAACTTCCTATCAAAAAAATATTTTGTTTCCAACATTGTGCTGATGTAAAGTAGACATGTGGGAAATGTTATTTAGTAACTATTTTGTGTCACATATCTCTCTGGTTTAGCAGAATAAAAATTCAAAATTTGAAAATTGCAAAATTAACAAAATTTCCGCCAAATTTCCACTTTTTTCACAAATAAACGCAAAAATGATCGACCTAAATTTACCACTAACATGAAGCCCACTGTGTCACGAAAAAACAATCTCGGAATTGCTAGGATGCGTTGAATCTTTCCTGAGTTATTACCTCATAAAGTGACATTGGTCAGAATTGCAAAAAATGGCCAGGTCATTAAGGTCAAAATACAATGACTAGCCAGGTCTTTCCCCGGGAAGGAACAACCACGGGAAGGGCAGTCTGCAATGAAGGAAACCACCTATGCCAAAACATGGTATCCATCCACAGACAGCTGTTTCGGGGTATTGCCCCTCATCAGTGTGGAGTAGGAAACTGGCTAGTAGGAGCAATGCCTAGTAAAAGACTGTGAAAAATGAGGATGAATGAACTCATGGAGATCAACATCCAACACTGTGGAGACACCATCACATGTTTCTCAACGCAGTGATTCTAGAGCAATGCTCCCATCCCTTATGGGAAATATGCAAAAACATGCAAAACACAAGCCGCGGAGACACTATCACGTGTTTCTCAATGCAAGCAATGACTAGCCAGGTCTTTCCCCGGGAAGGAACAACCACGGGAAGGGCAGTCTCCAATGAAGGAAACCACCTATGCCAAAACATGGTATCCATCCACAGACAGCTGTTTCGGGGTATTGCCCCTCATCAATGTGGAGTAGGAAACTGGCTAGTAGGAGCAATGCCTAGTAAAAGACTGTGAAAAATGAGGATGAATGAACTCATGGAGATCAACATCCAACACTGCGGAGACACCATCACATGTTTCTCAACGCAGTGATTCTAGAGCAATGCTCCCATCCCTTATGGGAAATATGCAAAACATGCAAAACACAAGCTGCGGAGACACCATCACGTGTTTCTCAACGCAAGCAATGACTAGCCAGGTCTTTCACCGGGAAGGAACAACCACGGGAAGGGCAGTCTCCAATGAAGGAAACCACCTATGCCAAAACATGGTATCCATCCACAGATAGCTGTTTCGGGGTATTGCCCCTCATCAGTGTGGAGTAGGAAACTGGCTAGTAGGAGCAATGCCTAGTAAAAGACTGTGAAAAATGAGGATGAATGAACTCATGGAGATCAACATCCAACACTTCGGAGACACCATCACATGTTTCTCAACGCAGTGATTCTAGAGCAATGCTCCCATCCCTTATGGGAAATATGCAAAAACATGCAAAACACCTATGCCAAAACATGGTATCCGCAGTGTTGGATGTTGATCTCCATGAGTTCATTCATCCTCATTTTTCACAGTCTTTTACTAGGCATTGCTCCTACTAGCCAGTTTCCTACTCCACACTGATGAGGTGCGGAGTTTCCTGAATACCTTGAGTGTTGTCTCTTGGCCTTCCGGCATCGCCACTTCGGTGGCTTAAGCCGGTCGCTGTTTTTGGGAGATAGCCAGGAGGTTTCGGGGAGGAGACCCTTGGAGTTGTGGACGATGGGAGTCCGACTTCAATTCTATGGGACCGGTGATAGCCGAGTCAAAAATGGATTCAAGATTGACATCGCTGAAGATAAGAAGTTGCATTTTTACCTGGGATATTTGGTCAACATGGTGTTTTATGACATCCTGAAGATTTGGAAGTCCGATATAATATGCCTGCAGGAGTTTAGGAGAGAAGGCAGGTATGTACTGGTGCTATCTTCTATGGCGGCTTGCCAGAATTTGTTTACTGCCCTGAAAAATGGAGTGGCAAATCCTTTGCTGGAAGGACTTACCTTTACTGTGCTGTACTCTAAGGGAGATATCCCACTTGTAGTTTTCATGCACAACCCTTTTGTTTCTATGGAGGACATTGCTTTATTTTTGAAAAGACATTGCATTTATGTTCAGTACTCCCACAGGGTCCTGAATGGAGAAGGGCTCTGGACTGGGAAGTACAAATTTTTTGTGAGATTTGGGATGGATCCCCAAAGCCCGGGAGGCATCCATTACCCCCCTCTTAATTTTTCAATTGGGAAAAATACTGTTTTTCTGTTCTTTCCAGATGCCCCGATGTATTGCAGGAGGTGTAAAAATTTCGGGTATACCCAGGATAGTTGCAAGGAGATGCCAACTTGCAGGAATTGCAATGCTTCTGGCCATATGGCAAAAGACTGCACAAATCCTGTTATGTGTAATGCTTGTGGTGAGGAGGGCCATAAGTATCGGGACTGCAAGGCCAGGATCAGTCCTAGGTCTTACGCTGAGGTCTCAGGTGGGGCAGCTGCACCCCCTGCTGCTGTTGTTGACATTCCACAGGTTTCAGACCCGGAACTTATTGAGGAATCTGAAATCATGGATGCACATGAGGACGCCCTGCCCCAAACGGAGTCTCCCAGCCTAGAGGTGGCAGTTTTGGAAGCTACTGATGTTGAATGTGAGCTCCCTCTTCAGTCTGATGTCTGTGGGGAGGGGGAGTTGGAGAGTACTCTTGGCAATACCCCCAGTGTATCTTGGTTTGCTACTGAGGAGGAGTTGGCCAGTTGTGGAGATCAAGGTGACTTCACTCTTGCGAGGTCCTCTGAGGATGAGGAGCCTGGAAATTCCTGTAAGAAGCCCAGAACAGATTGGGCAGACCCCGGTAAAGTTGGTTTAAGTACGGTGAGTGAACGAAGTTACCCTCAGAATGTCTTCTCTCCTGACACCAATGCTTTTTTAGGCATTCCCGCAGACGTAAACAGATTCAAGGAGTTGCAGTTCCAGATGGAAGACGAAAACGGCTGAAGAGGAAGTGGCGTGTTTGTCGTCATGTAAATAACACAGTCATGTTATGGCTCCCCAAGCTGGTTGGGGCATTGCGTCCCTGAATGTCAGGCAAACTTGATCCAAATTCAGGAGGGCAATCGTTCTAGATTATATTAAACAGATGAATGCTCACATCTTTTGTCTTCAGGAATGTGGGATTGTGGACGCTCCAAGCGATAAGGACAGGCCTTATGGACAGCATGTATGGTCTGGCTCATGTGTTAATAGGAATGATGGTGTAGGGATATTAATGGGTACCAGCGAGATTAGTTTAGATAGCTACACGGTGGTAGAGGTGGGTAGATGTATAATTGCACATGTTAGCTATAGGGGGTGGCGGGCTAGAATTATTAATGTGTACTGTCCATCAGGACATGACAGGAAAAAGGAGCGTCTGGCTCTTTTGGAAAAATTAAGTTTGTTTCTTCTGGGCAAAATGCCTACAGTTTTAGTTGGAGACTTTAATTGCACCACAGAAGGGAATTGTGACATAACTGGTAAAAAGTTATCCAATCTTATTTCTGATTTTTCCCTTCTAGATGCTGCTGCTCTGAAATTTGGCATCCCACCACCGCCAACTTGCCATGCTGATAGGGGTGGTATTGCATCCAGGATAGATAAAATGTTGTTTTCCAAAAATATGTTGTGTATGAATTTTGAACAAAATGCTGTACCTTTTTCTGATCATGAGTGTTTGAGTGGTGTGTTTAGTGCGATTGATGACCGTGTGTATGGGGGTGGGGTTTGGAAGCTGAATGTAAGACTGTTAGAAGATAAGGATGTGATGAATGAATTAAAAATAAAGTATAAAGAGTGGAAAGTATGTAAGAGGGATTTTGTGTGTGTACTGGAATGGTGGGACTGGGTTAAGGTGTGTTGCAAAAAATTCTTCAAAAAGTGGGGCTATAAAAAAGCTGCTATTTATCGGAGTAGATTTAATGATTTAAACAGGCGCTTAGACTGGTTAAGGAAGTGTGGAGAAAGTGGGATGGATGTGTCTGATCTGCTGGCTGAGACAAAGAGTGAATTAAAGAGTGTTATGGATGAAAAAGGGAAAGAAATCATCTATCGCACCAAAATAGAACATCTTGAGAAAGATGAAAAGTGCATGAGGTTCTTTTTTAAGAAAATGAATGGGAGAAAGGCTGATATGGATAAAATCCTGGATAGGAACGGTTTGTGTGTGTCAGGTGAGAATGTGATAAAGGAGGTGAAGAGGTTCTATAGCAAGTTATATGATAAAAAATGGATTGATTCTGGTCTTGTTTCAGAAGTGCTGAATGGGTTAGAGAACAAGTTGAATAGTGGAGAATGTGATATTTTGAATGAGGACGTAATTATTGAAGAAGTAGAAAATGTGATGAAGAGTGCTAAAAAGAATAAGACTCCAGGTAAAGACGGATTGCCGGTAGAATTCTATGTGAAGGTGTGGGATTTTCTGGGTGCTGATTTGACTGAGATATGTAAGTATATGTGGGAGAGTGGTAAGTTGTGTGAATCAATGAAAGAGGGGGTGGTTGTGCTTGTGCATAAGAAAGGTGAGAGAAAGTGTTTAGAGAATTGGAGACCTATAACATTGCTGAACGCAGATTACAAAATCTATAGCAAATTATTGGCGAATCGTATGCGTGAGGTGATTGGTAGTGTTGTGGATGAGGATCAAGTGTGTGCTGTGCCTGGAAGAAGTATGAGTGATAACTTATTGTTATTAAGGGATTTGATTGGAGACTGCATGGGAAGGAAATGGAAGTATATGGTTCTGTCAATTGATTTTGAGAAAGCGTTTGATAGGGTCTCGCATGTGTTTTTGTTTAAAGTTCTGGAGAGAATGGGATTTCCTCAAAAATTTGTGAATGGGATAATGTCTTTGTATGACTGTGTGTCAAGTGAGTTTCTTGTTAATGGGTGGTTGAGTGAGAAAGTGAATATTAAGTCTGGTGTAAGGCAGGGGTGTCCCATGTCCCCTGTCTTGTTTGTATGTGTGATTGAACCTTTGTTGTGCTTGGTGAGACGTGATCAAATGATGCGAGATTTGTTGGTACCTGGGAGTGGTGGGAAGCATGTGAAAGTTCTTGGATATATGTATGATGTTGTGGCTGTGAGTGAAAGTGTTGCATCTATGGGTAGGGTTAAGTTGCTTCTGGAGTTTTTCTGTGGTGCATCTGGCTTTAGAGTGAATTGGAGTAAATGTAGTTTTAAATGTTTTGGTGATGACAGGGTTAAAATGGAGGGGGTAAAGTGTGAGGAGGGTGCTATCAAAGTGCTGGGAGTATTTTTTAATAAGGACTTGGAATGTAAGGAGAGCTGGGAGGAGTGTGGATTGTGCATAGAGCGTAAGTTAAATTTTTGGTGACTGAGAGACTTGACCTTGAGTGGTAAGATTTTGGTCATAAAAGCGGTGATTCTTCCGATTTTGCTTTTTATTGCAACAGTTTTTCCACCATCATGTAGGAAAATAAAAAGAGTGGAAAAGTTAGTTTTTACTTTTTTCTGGAGCAGTAAAATAGAGAAACTTAAGAGAGAGAGTCTTTTCAAGGCGTGTCACCATGGTGGCATGGCCTTTCCAAACATTGAGATTTTTCTGGGGCTTCAGTATATCAAAACTGTTGTTATTTTGCTGAATAAAGGAAATAAATGAGCATATATGGCAATTTATTCTGCTGGTTGGATGTTATATGGCTTATGTTGGCGAAAGAGGGATGCTAGAGTGCCTGTTGCTTTCAAGTGTCCGGTCTGGTATGAGGTGATTGAGAAGTTTGTGAGGAAGCATGATTTGCTGAGTGTACCGATGAATGATTTTAGAATGGCTAAGAATGTGATGAAAATAATATGTAAGAATGATGTGGAATGCAATATTGTGGGGTTGAGAGGGAATGAAGTTTCGGTTGCATGGAAGAGTTTGGAAACGCACGGGATGTCTAATAGACAAAGGGATATTGTATGGATGTCCATGCACAATATTTTGCCTATGCGACAGGTTCAGAAGAGACGAGGTCTGACCAGAACTGATGTGTGCCCAAGGGAAGGATGTGGTGGATGTGAGACTGTGTGGCATACTATGTGGGACTGTGATTACGCGTGCAGTGTGTGGAAGTGTGTAGGTGGGTTGTGTAAGGATTTAGCAGGTGTGAGTTTTATTGACTGGCGTGTTGCGATGTTTGGAATTGGTGCATGTGGCCGTGTGAAAAATAGAATCCTATGGTTAATTATGACTTGTGTGATGCAGAGTTTGTGGGATGTGAGGAATTTAGGAATTTTCAAATAGAAGCATGTATATGTGAATAAGTGTGTCGGGCTCATCCTTTCCAGACTATACTTGATTTATAAATTAGACAGCGAAGGCGGTGGTGGTTCTGATGCAAAGGGTGTCTGGAAATTTAAAAAATGGCAGCACCTGATCAAATATCAGTGAATTTTAGTGATGTTTATTGATGTTCAGGATGTCTTTTGTGTATACCCTTGGCTTGTTATACTAAAATAAATATGAACCATGATGATGAGAGTTGAAACAACGACGTTTAAGTTGATGAGCTTATATTGAGTTGTTTATAACTAACCTGAATGGTTTTAAAAAAAAGAAAAAAAGAAACAGCTGTCTGTGGAAGGATACCATGTTTTGGCATAGGTGGTTTCCTTCATTGGAGACTGCCCTTCCCGTGGTTGTTCCTTCCCGGGGAAAGACCTGGCTAGTCATTGCTTGCGTTGAGAAACACGTGATGGTGCAGCTTGTGTTTTGCATGTTTTTGCATATTTCCCATAAGGGATGGGAGCATTGCTCTAGAATCACTGCGTTGAGAAACATGTGATGGTGTCTCCGCAGTGTTGGATGTTGATCTCCATGAGTTCATTCATCCTCATTTTTCACAGTCTTTTACTAGGCATTGCTCCTACTAGCTAGTTTCCTACTCCACACTGATGAGGGGCAATACCCCGAAACAGCTGTCTGTGGATGGATACCATGTTTTGGCATAGGTGGTTTCCTTCATTGGAGACTGCCCTTCCCGTGGTTGTTCCTTCCCGGGGAAAGACCTGGCTAGTCATTGCTTGCGTTGAGAAACACGTGATGGTGTCTCCGCGGCTTGTGTTTTGCATGTTTTTGCATATTTCCCATAAGGGATGGGAGCATTGCTCTAGAATCACTGCGTTGAGAAACGTGATGGTGTCTCCGCAGTGTTGGATGTTGATCTCCATGAGTTCATTCATCCTCATTTTTCACAGTCTTTTACTAGGCATTGCTCCTACTAGCCAGTTTCCTACTCCACACTGATGAGGGGCAATACCCCGAAACAGCTGTCTGTGGATGTTTTGGCATAGGTGGTTTCCTTCATTGGAGACTGCCCTTCCCGTGGTTGTTCCTTCCCGGGGAAAGACCTGGCTAGTCATTGCTTGCGTTGAGAAACACGTGATGGTGTCTCCGCAGCTTGTGTTTTGCATATTAAGGTCAAAATAGGCTGGGTCATGAAGGGGTTAAATTTTGCTATCTAAGGTTACTTTCACACTTGTGTTAGGAGGCGCAGCGTTTGCTCAGCATGAAGCTCCGCCCACTTCCACGCCTCCTCCAGTCAGCTCTGCCTATGGGCGCATGACACTGCATGCAATTTGCGTACCCTATCTTTAGCATTGGATACGCATGCCATCCTTTTGATGGTGCGCCGGCCGCACCAAAATGCAACATGTTGCGTTTAGCGCAGGTCGGGCACCGTCAAAAGGATGCATGCGCTGGCAAAAGCATACCTGCGCACGGCCTGCTTACCCAATGCTAAAGATAGGATACGCAGGTCGCATGCAGCGTCATGCGCCCATAGGCGGAGCTGACTGGAGGTGGCGTGGCAGTGGGCGGAGCTTCACGCTGAGTGTATGCTGCGCCTCCTAACGCAAGTGTGAAAGTAGCCTAACCATGGTTAGGCAATAAATTGAGTGACATTGTAGCACTTTGACTGAGGCAGCACAAAGTAATACATGCAACTAATAGTAAAGAGTGGAGGCTGAACTATTGGAATGTGCTAGCTTCACTTAAATTAATGTGCAGTGACAGTAATATGAGGTTATTTTCTGAGTAGACGTGATAATAGTAAAAAAAAACTATATAAACACAGTTACACTTTTTGTTTTAATAGTATTTTGTTATAGAACCTTGCAAGGGCACCTTTATAATTTGAAATACAGAAACTGTGAAAATACTTTTGTACAGTGTTATCATTTGTTCGATACAGTTTGTAAATAGGGTATATCTTTTTACTTCACCTTACTGGAAAGCTGTACAGCTGACAGTTTCTTGCAAAAACTCGAATTCTAGAGGTTGGCTCAAATGCATACAGATTTGATTTAATCCAAATAAAATATTGTCAGAAGGAAGCTTGCTCCAAAAATACATTTATTATGCTCTGAAGTCTCTCCAGATTTGAATATATAATAATTGGAGAGCCAGGAAAGACCTTTCACGACCTCACGATTTTCCTTTTTTGCACCTCTTCTTCCCAGAGCCATAACTTATTTATTTTTAAATCAATATAGCCATGTGAGGGCTTGTTTTTTGAGAGACGAGTTGTACCTTTGAAGGACACCATTGAATTTACCATATTGTGTACTGTAAAACAGGAAAAAAATTCAAGTGTGGTGAAATTGCAAAAAAAAATTCCACAATTGTTTCTTTTTTTATTTTTTTTTAACCTTTTTAACCATATTCACGAAATGCTAAAACTGACCTGCAAATATGATTCCCCAGGTGAGTACAAATATACTAAATATGTATAGGTTCTGTATTATTTAAGTGATGAACAAAATGGCAAAGTCTCCATTTTTAAGAATCTGGGGCTGAGGAGGGCTTAACAGCGGCTTTTCACATGTTAGCAGCTGTGGAGGGCTAACAACTGCACCTGTGAAAAGATGCAGGCTCAGCACCAGAGCCCGCATCAAAGGGGGCAAGATGAACTAGGATGTACCTTTACATTCGAGGTCGAAAAGGGGTTAAAAATAATAAACGATAATACTCACCTGTCCTGTCGCAACAGCTTCTCCACTCAATTTGGATTACTTTTCTCTTTGTTCCTGATCTTCCAACATTGAATGGCTCTCATGTGGTCACATAGAATGTGATGTTTCTGAATGATGTGTCACCCTACCTGGGCACATGGGATGTGATGCACATCATTAATATTAGGCCTCATCTGTATCAGATTATAATTATTCAGACCAAACAAAATACAAATTGAAAGATTGATCAGAAGCAAGTGAAGGACTGGGTAAAGAGCTGCAGTGGCTGGGCGGATGATTGAGTGCAATCTTGCTTGATTCTTGCTATTCAAATGCCCAAAAATAGTAGAATCTAATGGGTTCTATAGGAACATATGTATAGTCAGCATATGACTATTGACAACAACAGATTTTTCGGTGACAAGGAGCAATGCAAAACAAGATATTTCCACAAAGTTGCACATATTTGAGGTGTTATTTAATATCCTCTTTAGGGTACAGAAAATTTGATCCTTCGTTTTTTAACCCTTTTACTCCTCAAGATTGTTTTCACCTTCATGAACCACGCAAACTGTTTCCATTCTTACTAGTGTCAATTTATAAAATCTACAAGAGAAAAAATGTGCCAAAACCCTGCTGTAACTAAGTAAATAAAAAACAAAATGTGCATTTAAATAAGACCAAATTTTTAGTAATCCTTTTTTTGATAAAAAAAATAGCATAAAAGCCATTCCACGACGACAAGGCAACTCTGATCGGGGCAGTCCTACCCTGTGTAGCAACTCAAGTCAAACTCAATTTTTGTGTTTTTTCTTTGTATTATTGCATTTTGTGCAAGCTGGGGTTTGGCCTCCCTCTCCTGAGCTGGAAATTGTATATTTTTTCTTTTTAAACCAGTTATTTTTATTTAGGTTTCAAAAGATTTTAAACAATAAACAGTGGATATCAATATACATGTAACAATTCACATATCTTGTAATAATACAATCAAAGCCATCCCCCCCTCCCCCCTCCCCCAATACTCCTTGTGCCGAGTATACTTGAGAGTCTTAGCAATCATATCACCGCGATCCAGGCGTACCATATTTTTTTGAAAGTTCTTTCACCATGCCTTCGCCTGTAAATGCTTTCCTCTAAATGCATTACCGTACGTGTCTGAGCAATAAATTCCCTCCTGGTGGGGGGTTCCGAATCCTTCCATTTTCGTGCTATTAGTTGGCGTGCCACATACAGCAACCTCACTATTGCCACTATGTAATGTTCTGAGACAGGTATCCCATCCACCTCCCCCAAAACACACAGCACTGGATTCCTGTCGAGCGTACATGCATAAGCTCTCTCAATTTTGTTGATAACGACCAGCCAGTATGCCACCAGCCGCGGACACGACCATAGCATGTGTAACAGTCTGGCCTGGTCAGTGCCACATCTAGGGCAGCTAGAGTCTCCCCTCAAGCCCGCCTTGAATAGGACCAGCGGTGTTTTGTATGTTCTATGTATTACATATAATTGGGAGAGCCGTGCCTGCTCGCTTAGAGAGATCTTCGGGACATATTCAAGAATAGCCTCCCATTGTTCTGTTGTGAGGGTACCCACCTCCCTTTCCCATTTACTCTTTGCAGTGAGGTGATTGTCCCCCAGATAGGAGTGTAGTAGATCATGATATATGCTCGATATAACTCCCCTCGTCCCTCCCTTCATACACACAAAGTCTAGTACAATGTCGCCCTGAACCGTCATGGCTCCCAATCTACACTGTGCCCTCCAAGCATGTCGAAGCATATAGTATTGAAACCCCCATACCGAAGGCAAATCAAATTCCTCTCTCAATGTCTCAAAGGTCTTCAAGTCCGTTCCACTCTGCAGCTGGCACACATATCTCACTCCTTTCGCCTTCCAATTGCCCATTTGACGCAGCTTATTAAGTTCCGGCAGATGCTCATTGTCCCACACTGGTGAGTACCTAGTCAGCTCATCCACCCCTCTGATCCTTTTAATGGTGTCCCATACCTTCTGAATCATGCCTATGGTAGGATATGGTGCTCCCAGTTTCTTAAAGGTACCATCCTCTAGACCCTGGATAAGTGGGCGTCTCCCCGTCACATGTACCAGCACCCGGTGAGCTGCTCCTCCACAATCGAGCTCTCTCCATCCCCTGACATGCTGGCCCTGTACTGCCAAGAAATAGACCCATGGATTTGGTGCGGCCAGTCCTCCCTCTTCCTTTCCTTTTTGCAGAGTTCCAAATTTAATCCATGCCTGCTTCTTGCCCCATATCAAGGATCTGAAGATAGAATCAATGCCCCAAAACCGTTTTCTTGGTAGCCATATCGGCGAATTGTGCAAAACGTACATTAGTTGTGGCATAAGGACCATCTTAATCAGGTTAGTTCTACCCGTTACCGTTAAAGCCAATTTGCACCATGCACCTATTTTCCCTTTAAATTTCTCTAGCAGAGGAACCAAATTCAGACCCGTGAATCGGGACAGTGGAAGAGCTACCCATATCCCTAGGTATTTAAACTGTGAAACTAGCTGGAGTTGTTTCCCCCTCTCATCTATCTCCTCCGCTTCTATTGCTCTATCCACAGCCATGACATAAGACTTGTGCCAATTTATCTCCAGTCCCGAAATGCTCCCAAATTGTTTAACTACATCCATCGCACACCCAAGTGTCTCTCCTGCACTTTCCAAACACAACAGGATGTCGTCGGCATACAATGATATTTTTTCTTCCAGGTTCCCAAATTTAAATCCGACCACTCCCCTTTCAGTTCTGATTATTGGCCGCCAGGGGCTCCACTGCCACCGCGAACAATAGCGGGGACAGCGGACACCCCTGCCTTGTGCCCCTATGCAAGTCAAACATCCCGGACTGTTCTCCATTCACCTTAACTACCGCCTTTGGGGATGAGTACAATAACTTCACCCAGGCCATGAACGCGGGGCCGAATCCCATCAGTTCCATGATTTTCCATAAGTATTGCCATTCCACGCTATCAAATGCTTTCCTAGCGTCGAATGACATCACTATTCTCCTGCCACCATTATCAGCAGGCAGTTGCATATTAAGAAATAATCTTCTTAAGTTAACAGCCGTGGAGCGGTTACGCATAAAGCCCGACTGGTCCTCGTGTATAATGGTATGCGCAACCCCGGTGAGCCGGGTGGCCAGGATCTTAGCGAGTATTTTGACATCCGTTGTCAACAACGAAATGGGCCTGTACGACTCCGCATCCATGGGATCTTTTCCCTCCTTCGGCAGAACTACTATCACCGCTTCCTCCATTGATCTCGGCAGTGCCCCCGTCACTAAAGCCTCATCAAACACAGATTTCAATTTCGGAGCCAGCAGTTCCACTAACTCCCTGTACACCTCCCCAGGTAGACCATCAGCTCCCGGTGATTTGTGGAAATTGTATATAAGGCTTCTCAAGACTGGTGTTCCTCTGGTTTGGCCCAGTCCTTTTGTCTGCCCTTATTCACACACTTAGATCAACATTGACATATGGTACAGTTTTTAATATTAGACAGTGTAGGACCATCCCGATCAGAGTTACCTTATCGTGGTGGGATGGCTTTTATGCTATTTTTGATCAAAAAAAGTATTGCTAAAAACTGTTATTTAAATGCACTTTTTGCTTTTTATTTATTTAGTTACAGCAGGGATTTTGCACATTTATTCTCTTGTAGGTTTTATGTTTTGTGGCCAGTGTGAACATGCGTTTATGTTCTGCATGTGTACCAACTCAAGTCAAGCTCAATTTTTGTGTGTTTTTTTAAGTGTCAATTTATGTGGTAAGAACTCTAGAATACTTTAACAGATCACAGTGATTCTGAAACTGTGTCCTCAGGTCATAAACATACTTCATGATAATGGCAAAATTTGTTCGATATGACTTGTATTTATTTGTGAACATATCAAAAATTTGGCAAGAAGTTTGAAAATGTTACCATTTTCAAACTTTTAATTATTATGCCCTTAAAACGAACGTGTCAGCTGTTTTGGCCGCTATAAGATGTGGCCACTGCCTTTCAGTGCTTCTCTACAGCTTTCTATAATGCTGTAGATAAGACTCAGATCCGACCTGCAAGATAAAAAAAATAAGTTTTATTATACTCACTTGGGGGTGCTGACCGGTGCCATCCGGTCTGATTCGTGTATCCTGGTCCGGTGCCTCCCATCTTCTTGTGACAACGCCCTCCTGCTTGCTTTCCTCAAAACCACATTTGAGGAGTTTAGTAATTGTTCAGGTACAATTCCTCCTGACTACGCAGATACTCATATGTAAGGGAAAACTACTGTTTGGGCACATGGCAGTGCTTGGAAAGGAAGCAGCACCGTTTGACTTTTTGAAAGCAAAAATTACAGGAATCGAGAGCGGACGCTATGTCGAATTAGAAGAATCTCTGATGTGCTTAACCATAGAAAACCTCCCATTTTTGATACTCCAACCCTCCAGAAATGTATCTAGATGTGTGTTGAGCACATTGAACCCCCAGGTGATTCACAGAAGTTTATAGCGGAGAGCCATGAAAATAAAAAAAACACATTTTTCCCACAAAAATTTTCTTTTATCTGCAATTTTTTTTTCATAAGGGTAACAGGAAAAAATAGAACCCAAAATGTGTTGTGCAATTTCTCCTGCATATGCAGATACTTCATATGTGGAGGAAAAACTACTGCTTGGGAGCACAGCACAGCACAGCTCATGAAGCAAGGAGTGTTGTTTTGGAAAACAGAATTTGATTGAATGGTCTGCAGGTGGTAGGTGTCATGTCATGTTTGGAGAACCTCTAATATGCCTAAAGAGTGCAAAAGAAAACACAAGTGGGCCCATTTTAGAAACTAGACCCCTCAAGGAATTCAACTAGATGTGTGGTGAGCATTTTACCCACAGGTGCTTCACAGAAGTTTGCAACATTGAACTGTAATTTTTCCCACAAAAATGTTGTTTTAGCCCCAAAGGATAGCAAAAGAGAATGGACACAAAATTTGTTTTGCAATTTCTCCTTACTACACCGATACCCCAAAAGTGCTCAAAAACTACTTTTGAAAGGGAGGAAAGGTATAGCTGGTTAGGGTGTTCAGACCAAGAAAGACACTTGTTTTGGATAGAAAGTAAACTTCTTTACTTGGTCAATAACTCCTCACAAAGCCGTGGTGGAGCAGGGTCCCAGGGTCACTGCTGAAGGAGGAAAGAGTGGAGCATTGTTGCTGGCCACAGGCTGTGATGAGGTGGTGTTTGGATGTGCGATGCGCCTCTGCGGGTGTCCGGTGCTGCAGGTGTCCGGTGTTGCGGGGCTCTGCCAACATTTTGCGAAGGACCAGAGCTCCCACAGTTCCATGGTTTCCTTTGCGGTGGACTCCAGGAAAATGGCTGCCAGGGGCAGTGCATGAGAAGATTTAGATCTCGGCACCAAGATCTTGGGAGATGAGATCTCAGCTCTTGGTGCCGAGATTTCCATCTGCACATGTGCCAACCCTGGCAGCCATTTTCCCGGAGTCCATCGCATAGGAAACCATGGAACTGCATGGGCTCTGGCCTTTCACAAAATTTTGGCAGGGCCCCCTGCAACATCGGACACCCACAGCACCGGAAACCCGCAGCACCGGACACCAGTAGCACCAGACACCCACAGCGGCGCGCCGCACATCCGAACTCCCCCTCATCCCAGCCTGCGGCCTGCAGCAATACTCAACTCTTGCCTCCTCCAGGAGTGACCCTGGGACTCCACTTCACCGCAGCCACCTCCCCAGGTAAGCAATAAGACACATGGATTATAAGAATCATCACCATTTTATTAAAAAAAAGTTTATTTTTCCTATTTTTCTTCCAGTGCATCTTATAATCCGTAAAATACGGTATATTCTGTGTGTAAGGGAAAACAGAATCTTTTTCATTTAGATTCACTGAGATCCCTGATCAACATCATATAATTTCGCTTTTTTATTTCTTGTAGTCATTTTTTGAGAGATCCACACTTATTTTACCATTGGTAAACAGTTACTTAAAAATAAATGAAAAATATAAAATTAAAAACTCTTAGCATTTTAATATTTTACTTTCAATTTCCTATATTATATATTAGCAGATATGTTAAAAAAAATTAGTTTTCAATGTCCACTTGCCTTTAATTTGTATTTCTTTTTAGATGTATTAAATACACTTCCACCCTTTTTATTCCCACTTATCCTGAAATGAACCATTCTCTTTTCTCAACCAGCTTTTGTATGCAGTTGTCAACCTATTTGATTTCAAGCTAGGAAGGGGTTAATTTTTCCATATTAGATAATTAATTTAGCTCTTTTTAAATACCCCTTGTTTGTTAAACTGGCCATAACCTGATGAAGGTGGATCTATCGCCGAAAAGCTTTGTGAGGAATAAATGACCAAGTATAGATTTTGCCTTATTTGGCTTGTTTTGGCTTACAAATACTGGGGTAAGAAAACTCACCAAATACTGAATGTGTGCATATAGCTTTACCATGCGAGTGCTGTGCAATTTTTATGCATCGGTGTCCTTTGAAAAGCCGGCAATTCATATGCAGCTATAGAGTACAATCACAATGACAGGCTACAAAAAAATAGATAGACTACATATGTACACATAGTATAGGTGTGCATATATATATATTAGAGGCATCGTGATTACTCGCTAATCCCGCCCCTGCACAGTAGCCCCGCCCCCCACCCCATTACCACACACAATCCCGCCCCCACCCCATTACCACACACAATCCCGCCCCCCCACCACATTACCACACACAATCCCGCCCCCACCACATTACCACACACAATCCGGCCCCCAAACTACATCACCACACACAATCCCGCCCCCCACCACATCACCACACATAATCCCGCCCCCCACCACATAACCACATATAATCCCGCCCCACCACCACATCACCACACATAATCCCGCCCCCACCACATCACCACACATAATCCCGCCCCCCACCACATCACCACACATAACCCCGCCCCCCCACCACATCATCACACATAATCGTGCCCCCATCACATCACCACACATAATCCTGCCCCATCACATCACCACACATAATCCCGCCCCCCACCACATCACCACACATAATCCCGTCCCCCACCACATCACAACACATAATCCTGCCCCCCCACCACATCACCACACATAATCCTGCCCCCACCACATAATCACACAGAATCCCGCCCCCCACCACATCACCACACAAAATCCCGCCCCCCACCACATCACCACACATAATCCCATCCGCCACCACATCACCACACATAATCCCACCCCCCACCACATTACCACACATAATCCCGCCCCCCCACCACAATACCAGACATAATCCCGCCCCCCACCACATTACCACACATAATCCCGCCCCCCACCACATTACCACACATAATCCCGCCCCCCACCACATTACCAGACATAATCCTGCCCCCCACCACATTACCACACATAATCCCGCCCCCCACATTACCATACATATTCTCGCCTCCCACATTATCACACAAGGCTCCATCCCCCCACATTCCCACATGAGGCTCCATCCCCACACATTACCACATGAGGCTCCGTCCCCACACATTACCACACGAGGCTCCATCCCCACACATTACCACATGAGGCTCGGCCCCCACACATTACCACACGAGGCTCCGTCCCCACACATTACCACACGAGGCTCCATCCCCACACATTACCATACGAGGTTCCGTCCCCACACATTACCACACGAGGCTCCGTTCCCACACATTACCACACGAGGCTCCACCCCCCACATTACCACACGCAGCATTTCCTTTCTATGTAATTCAACCACTTCAGCCAAGGTAAGCATACATTTAATTGCATCCACATTCTCCCAAACAAAATGAGCCAAGAAGAGTCGCCAGGTCCATCTCACAGGCCACAGTAAAATCCGGGCAACGATGCTGTAGCTGATTGACAACAACAATATCGACAAAATCGTAGGATTGGTTATCAACAACGAACCAAATGCACCAATTAGCTGGTGGGGAGCGGGATTATGTGTGGTGATGTGGTGGGGGGCGGGATTATGTGTGGTGATGTGGTGTGGGGGCGGGATTGTGTGTGGTAATGTGGTGGGGTGGGGATTATGTGTGGTGATGTGGTGGGGGGGTGGGATTGTGTGTGGTGTTGTTGTGTGGGGGTCAGATTGTGTGTGGTAATGTGGTGGGGGTGGGATTATGTGTGGTGATGTGGTGGAGGGCGGGATTATGTGTGGTGATGTGGTGGGGGGGCGGGATTGTGTGTGGTGATGTGGTGTGGTCGCCGTATTGTGTGTGGTAATGTGGTGTGGGGGCAAGATTGTGTGCGGTAATATGGTGGGGGGTGGGATTATGTGTGGTGATTTGGTGGGGGGGCGGGATTGTGTGTGGTGTTGTTGTGTGGGGGTCAGATTGTGTGTGGTAATGTGGTGGGGGCGGGATTGTGTGGTGATGTGGTGGGGGGCGGAGCTACTGTGCAGGGGGCGGGATTAGCAAGTAATCACGATGCCTCATATATATATATATATAGATGCATTTCTTTTTCTGCATTTGTAATTTTGATGCCAATGTTATATTTCCATATTCTGTGACACGTGTGTTCAGTGGTGCTTTTTCCTGATTGGATGCTATATGTTACAACCATGATTGAACGTGATTGATTCATAGTTTTGGTAAAACTATAGCTCATGGATATGTTTGCAAACTATGAGGCTTGAATGAATAAAAAACGCACATCTTACTGAATCCAGTTTGTTTTTGATTTTACACTGTGAATAAAATGTATCATTAGTATTGTTCAGATTTCTAATGATTATTATTGTTATTAACTTCATTTTAATTTATTTTACCACCTGCGTAAGCACTATTGAATGTTGTCATTATTTACTTTAGTTTAATCACCAGCAGTGTTAATTAGATGGCAATGAGCGTGATGAGCGTTAGCTGGCTGGAAACAGCTAGTATATATATATGTCAGTGACACACATATATATGTATTTATAGTGCACAGAAAGATAGATAGAAGAATAGCCCTTAATTCATTTGTCGGCTTATATAACATCAATGCAGAAGCCGACAGGATAAGAGACATGGTTTACATACAGTAAACCCATGCAGAGCAGTTATATTTAAAGATGGCAGTGACTAATACTGTCAGTAGTATGTGTGTGTAAAATTTGGGACCTGTATGTATTTAATAAAAGATTCTTTTCACTGAAAAAATTGGCATGTTCTCCCTCAAAATTTTCTCAGCCAGAGAGGGAAAGCCAGTGACTGAGGGCAGATATTAATAGCCTAGAAAGGGACCTTGGTTATTGCCTCCCCCTGGCTAAAAACATCTGCCCCCAGCCACCTCAGAAAAGGCGCATCTATAAGATGTGCCAGTTCCTGCACTTAGCTTCTCTCTTTCCATTGCCTTGTAGTGGTGGTATATGGGGTAATAAGGGGTTAATGTCACCTTTATATTGTAAGATGACATTAAGCCTGGCTTAGTGATGGAGAGGTGTCAATAAGACACCTATCCATTACTAAACATAAAGTTTGTAAAGGGTTAAATAAACACACACGCAGAATAAAGTATTTTAATTAAATGAAAGAACACACAGTTTTGCCATCTTTATTCTTCTGCTAATCCAATCGATGCTCTCGATCTCCTGTAATAAATAAAAAAAATTAAAAAATCAACAATATACCATACCTGTCCAGCGAACAATCCCAAGGTGTTATCCATATCTGGGGCCATATACAGTTTGCAACAGGGAGCGGTGCTAATGCGACTGCCCCAGCTTTAAACCATTGAAGAATTAATGAGATGATGTCAACGCTTGCTTCAGAGACAAGCGCTGATGTCACTGAGTCTGCTTTGCTTGCCGGCCTGACCCATGCTGAACTTTTCAGCATGGGAGAATGAACTGTCATTTTCCCACTCTCAAGAGTTCACTGTGGGTCAGGCTGTGAGGCAGCGCATTATCAGTGATGTCACCAAGAAAGGTCCACACTTGGAACTGAAATGTTTCACATAGGCCAATTGTCACAATTCATTTTGACCTATGATGACGTATCGGTCACGCAAGAAGATCGGGAGGATTACGGAGGCCGATGGAGGGTAATTGTTGTGAGTTCATTTTTCCCTTCACCAGTGAGGTCTGATGAACTCCCTCTTCTGGCAAAGGAAGGTATTGAGGCTGATTACCAAACAGCTGAGCAGGTTGATGATGACTGGGTCACAGGAACTGATGACTGGATATAAGGCAGCCGACGCCCTGCTGCCTGGCTGGTGATTTTCCTGCTGGATTCTTGGAGACCAGTCTGATTTCTGCTTCTCAAAGCTAAGTTTTGCTCTGCCTTTTGTACACTTTAGTTCTGGTTTTGTTTGCCTTGTTTTTTGGAGTTCAGCCATCCCCGGCCGGGGGTGAGCTGAATTCCATTTTTGTCTCTGATCTGTTGATCTCTGGCTCTGTCTTCAGAATATACAGTACCTGAGTGCTGATATAGTCTTTTTGAAGCCTAGCGTCTTCAGGGCCCGTTTTTCCTATCAGTCTGTTGGTACATTTTTGGATAGAGTTTTTTGCGGATTGCAGACAGCAGCTTTTCTATCCTGTCCTATTTAGTTAGCTTGGGCCCCATCATTTGCTCAACCTATCTTTCTTTCTGTGTTAGTGTTTTTCATCTTGCTTCACAGTCATATGTTGGGGGCTGCCTAATGCTTTGGGGTCTGCTTTGGGGCAGTTTAGATTTCCCCTTTCTGTCTTTAGGCTAATTTAGTTCTCTGGCTGTGATCGAGGGGTCTAGGACACCGTAGGAACCCCCCACGGCTACTGCTATTTGTTGTGGATAGGTTCAGGGGTCTGCAATCCGATAGCTGCTAACTTCTCTGGTTTTCTGGACTTAGCTATTATTTTTGTTTTTTCCTCCTTCGGTGACTCATCCATAACAGGTAAGTATATCTCTATTTTTTATTTTTTTATTATTTTTATCAGGAATATGGTACCCATGGCATGAAGAAGAGTCTCCTCTCCTCCTGACTCTGGGTACAATCTGCACATGAAGCGCTCACTTCACGCATGGTGGGCATAGCCACATGCATAAAGTGAGCGTTTCACTGCAATCCTATGGTGGCAGAATCACCACGATTCCGCAGAAATAATGGACATGCTGCGGATTTTACCACTATGCAATTCCGCAGCGGAAAAATCCACAGCATGGGCACAGCAACTGCGGAAGCTCATAGGATTGCATGCGGATGCGTTTTATTAGCGATTTTTAAACGTTTCTGCTGCGGCAAAAACGCGTCAGAAACGCATAAAAACGCAATGTGGGCACACAGCCTAAGTCTTCCAAAGCTCAACTACCTCTTTTGGAGCCTCCCATACAAATACCCAATTCGCTTTATTTTTTGTTCACAAGATCACAAAATCATGATGGACTTAAACTGGAATGCTAAAAATCCAGGAATCAAAGCCCAAATTCTCATCGCCACGAGAGAGCAGTTTCTTGGAATTTTCAAGCTCATAGATTACTACAAGGCATGATTTTTGTATCAATTGTTAAAAAAGTACAATGATTCCACAATAAAACAATGAATTGTTATCAAATAGGCACTATGTGAGACAAAATACTTAGGGATTACTCTTACTAATACTGCTTGGCATACCAAAGGCCATTTGCATATTATTTCCACTGTTTGAGTCCCTTGAAATGCTTGGCATCAACACGAAACACCAATACCTCTTCAATCTCTCTATCCTCTGTACAGCTCAGATAATTAGTGTAAAGTACTTCACTTTTCCTCAGAACACCCAAATGTAAAAAAGTCAACCAAGATTAGAGATACAAATGTCACCATGTAACCAGGGCCGTATTTAGAGTTTATGCTGCCCTAGGCACGTTTAGTGCTGCCTCCCCCATTGGTGAGCATGACTAATCGAGACTCTTTGGCAAAAATTGCTGATGTGAAAGTAGCTTTTCTCCCTAGTGCAGCCATCTACCCAGTGCAGCCATCTCCTCAGTGCAGCCATCTCCCCAGTGCACCCATCTCCCTAGTGCAGCCGTCTCCTCAGTGCACCATTTCCCCAGTGCAGTCATTTCCCCAGTGCAGTCAACTCCTCAGTGCACCCATTTCCCTAGTGCAGCCATCTCCCTAGTGCAGCCATCTCCCCAGTGCAGCCATCTCCCCAGTGCAGCCATCTCCCCAGTGCAGCCATCTCCTCAGTGCAGCCATCTCCCCAGTGCACCCATCTGCCCATTGCAGCCATCTCCTCAGTGCACCCATTTCCCCAGTGCAGCCATCTCCTCACTGCAGCCATCTCCTCAGTGCAGCCATCTCCCCAGTGCTCCCATCTCCCTAGTGTAGCCATTTCCTCAGTGCAGCCATTTCCTCAGTGCAGCCATCTCCTCAGTGCACCATTTCCCCAGTGCAGCCATCTCCTCAGTGCACCCATTTCCCCAGTGCAGCCATTAACCCAGTGCAGCCATTTCCTCAATGCACCCATCTTCCTAGTGCACCCATCTCCCTAGTGCACCCATCTCCCTAGTGCAGCCATCTCCGAAGTGCAGCCATCTCCGAAGTGCAGCCATCTCCGAAGTGCAGCCATCTCCGAAGTGCAGCCATCTCCGAAGTGCAGCCGTTTCCCCAGTGCAGCTGTTTCCCCAGTGCAGCCGTTTCCCCAGTGCAGCCATTTCCCCATTGCAGCCATCTCCCCAGTGCAGCCATCTCCCCAGTGCAGCCATCTCCCCATTGCAGCCACTTCCCCAGTGCAGCCATCTCCCCATTGCAGCCGTCTCCCCAGTGCAGCTGTCTCCCCATTGCACCCATTTCCCCAGTGCACCTATCTCCTCAGTGCAGCCATCTCCCCAGTGCAGCCATCTCCCCAGTGCAGCCATCTCCCCAGTGCAGCCATTTACCCAGTGCAGCCATCTCCCCAGTGCAGCCATCTCCCCAGTGCAGCCATCTCCCCAGTGCAGCCATCCCCTCAGTGCAGCCATCTACCCAGTGCAGCCATTTACCCAGTGCAGCCATTTACCCAGTGCAGCCATTTACCCAGTGCAGCCATTTACCCAGTGCAGCCACCTCCTCAGTGCAGCCATCTCCCCAGTGCAGCCATCTCCCCAGTGCAGCCATCTCCGCAGTGCAGCCATTTCCCCAGTGAAGCCACCTCCCCAGAGCAGCCATCTCCCCAGTGCAACCATCTCCCCAGTGCAGCCATCTCCCTAGTGCAGCCATCTACCCAGTGCAGCCATCTCCGAAGTGCAGCAGTTTCACCAGTGCAGCCATTTCCCCATTGCAGCCATCTCCCTAGTGCAGCCATCTCCCTAGTGCAGCCACTTCCCCAGTGCAGCCACTTCCCCAGTGCAGCCACTTCCCCAGTGCAGCCATCTCGCCATTGCAGCTGTCTCCCCAGTGCAGCTGTCTCCCCATTGCACCCATTTCCCCAGTGCACCTATCTCCTCAGTGCACCCATCCCCTCAGTGCAGCCATCCCCTCAGTGCAGCCATCTACCCAATGCAGCCATTTCCCCAATGCAGCCATTTCCCCAGTGCAGCCATTTACCCAGTGCAGCCATTTACCCAGTGCAGCCACCTCCTCAGTGCAGCCATCTCCCCAGTGCAGCCATCTCCCCAGTGCAGCCATCTCCGCAGTGCAGCCATTTCCCCAGTGCAGCCATCTCCCCAGAGCAGCCATCTCCCCAGAGCAGCCATCTCCCCAGTGCAACCATCTCCCCAGTGCAACCATCTCCCCAGTGCAGCCATCTCCCCAGTGCAGCCATCTACCCAGTGCAGCCATCTCCCCAGTGCAGCCATCTCTTCAGTGCAGCCTTCTCCTTAGTGCAGCCATCTCCCTAGTGCAGCCATCTCCTCAGTGCACCCTTTTCCCCAGTGCAGCCATCTCCCCAGTGCAGGCTCCACTCATTCTACACCTGGCTCATCCCCGCCAGTGCTCATTCTCCACCCCCCGCAGCTCCTTCTCCCCCCTGGCACCCATCCTCCATTTGGCTCATTCTCCTCCCCTGCAGCTCATTCTCCCTCCCCCCGCAGCTCCTTCTCTCCCCCTGGCACCCATCCTCCATTAGGCTCATTCTCCCCCCTGCAGCTCATTCTCCCCCCTGGCACCTATCCTCCACCTGCCTCATTCTCCTCCCCCGCAGCTCATTCTCCCTCCCCCCCGCAGCTCATTCCCCCCCGGCACCCATCCTCCACCCGACTCATTCTCCATCCGGCTCACCTGATTAGTGACTTGGTCCGTTCCGTGCTGCTGCTGCAGGTCACGTGTATGTCTCTCCTCTCTTCAGGCGCCACCGGCGCCGGCATGTTTAGTTCTTCCTGTTTGTGTCAGCACGCGGTCATGTGATACCGCTCATTAAGGTCTTGAATATGGGCACCACGCCTATGAGAGTGGAGTGGCATCCATATTCATGATCTTAATGAGAGGTACCACGTGTGACCGCGCACTCACACAGGAAGAACAGATATCGGCTCAGGACCATCGGAGCTGCAGCAGGCATCGCTGGAGGAGGTGAGTATGATGGGGGTTGGGAATCAGGGGGATGGCCGACCTTGGACTAAAAAATAACATTGCTCAGGTGCCACCCCCCCCGCATAGTCCTGCCCGAAGCACGTGCCCACGAGTGCCTAATGGCAAATACGGCCCGCAATGTAACACATTATACAATTCCGTTGGTAATCTCTCCTTATTTTGAACCATTTCTCTACCAATCTTTTTTTTACTGTGGAATTGTTTTGCTTTTATTTGCTTTGCATTTTAGTTTGTATAAACATTTATTTTATCATATTAATACAATGTTGTTTCATACCGCTGCTATGATACATAGGTGAATACTGTATTTTTCAGACTATAAGATGCACTTTTTTCCTTCAAAAA